>NW_027488568.1:0-732632 GCF_050948215.1 Halictus rubicundus
GGAATTGTAACCCTGAAGGGAACAATAAATTAATACAATTTTAATGTTTAGTTTTAATCGTAATCATTAATTTGAATTTGAATTTGAATTTTAATGTTTAATGTTTAATTTTATTGTTTAATTTTAATTGTAATGTGTAATTTTAATGTTTAGTTTGAATTGTAATCTTTAATTTTAATTTTAATTTTAATGTATACTTTGAATGTTATAATAAATATTAACAATAATAATAAAATATTGATTTATTCATTTAAATTTATTTTATTTAATTAACATTTATGAACATCTCAAAGACATCTAAAATACGTCTCTAAGACGTTTAAAACACGTCTAAAAAACCTCTAGAAGACGTTTCTAAGGCGTTTACAAGAAGTCTAGAAGAATTCTAGAAGACGTCTTGGTTACGGGACGTCATAAATTAAGTCCTACGAAGGACCACCTAAAACAAAAGGGCACTGTTCAAAAGTGTCGAGGGTCAGCCTTGTTGAGAGACCGGCATCAGCTTACGCTCTCCAGGGCAAGGCCCATTCAGCTCACCTAAACAGGGTGACAATCAGTCAAGGATGCGCTGATTGGGCAACGCACCATTCAGCGTAACCAATCAGTGCACTTCCTCTTCCATGAGGACCGCCCTCTCAATACATAGAGGAGCCTCACGAGACGGAAGAACTGAAAATCGAAATCACTCTCGAGTTTTCTTTCAAACGTGAACATTCAGTTCCGAGTCTGTTCAAAAACGGATCTCCAACAACCAAGATCCGACGCGAACGCTCTCGCGATCAATCACATACAATCATACGAGACGAAACCGACGCGTCGTCCAGTTCCTAAATCGAATCACAATGGATCCCATCGGCCGATGTCCAACACTATTCACACGGATGTCTAGTCATTTGGATCGTATCGGCCGATATCCAACATTCAGTCCCTAAATCGAATCGCAAACGGATTACACCGGCTGATATCCAGCACTATTCACACGGATGTCTAGTCACATGGATCGCATCGGCCGATATCCAACGTTATTCGAAAACGGATCTCCAACAATCAAGATCCGGCGCGAAACGCTCTCGCGATCGAAAAAAATCACACGAGACGAACCGACGCGTCTAAGGCAGGGCCTGCTAGATCAGCCTTACCGACGAGTCCTCTAGCAGGTCTGGGACGAAACGCGCTTCCAATTAAATTTAATCGATCAAATATTTGAACCTTTTGTTTTGGGTGGTCCTTCGTAGGACTTAATTTATGACGTCCCGTAACCATAGGAAGAAAACAAACGAAAGGCAGGCTGTGATGGGAGCCTGGATGGTCGTCACTGTTGCGCCGTGCCTAATCGTTGAAAGTGATCACTTAGTTACGAGCGTATCATAAACAATTGTCCGAAGGCAAGCACCACTTGAATTGTTCCTTGCGACGGAACACGTCTAAAATACGTCTCTAAGACGTTTAAAAGACAGCTAAAAGACGTCTCTAAGACGTTTACAAGAAGTCTAGAAGAATTCTAGAAGACGTATTCAAGACGTCTGTAAGACGTACAGTTTTGTAACAAAGACATTCCAAAGACGTTCGTAGGACTAGGGAACTTGCACTTGTCCCAAAACTGCTATCTCATGGTCTCCCACCTCTCCACGCGGGCGTGAAGATCGTCTCCGGCAGAAGTGTCCTTGCAATCACCCGTGCAATCACCCCAATAAAAAAGAGTTGATAAAATACAATGAATTGCAAACCCACTTACCGTGGGCAAACTGTCAATCGTTCATTCGGTGCGATTGGTTCTTTCATGCGTGTTTCTTTTCTGACCAGCTGGTGCTCTATTATACCCCGTAAGGTCGCGAAGCAGTTTCTGCTCATGGGAAGGAACGTCGGCAACGTTTCAAATTCGAAATCATTTTCCTTGCCTCCGCCGAGGAATAAAATGCCACGTGCAGCTTCGAAGACGCTGGGAATCAAATCGCGTAGTTATCGGATGCACCGGCTAGTTTCATTTCCATAACTTATCCCGGCCGATAAATCATGACGGTGTGAAAACAATTAGTTAATGGGACGCGGGCGAACTTTACGAGGTGGTCGAGTTACGTTTAATAAAGTCAGAGCATTTTAAACTTTCGTCACTTGCCTGGTTCGATCCATCGCTTCGTGAGGTTCTCTAAAGTTTCTTCTTTAGTTCTCTAAAGTTCGTGACATCTATTAATGATAACAACCAAACGTGCTTCTGTATCTTCACTGACCACTACTTTCAAATAGACGTAGCATATAGCGAGTGTATAATCGATTAATAAAATGACTTTTAGAAAATAAATAAGATCTATCCGTTTCTAGAAAATTCAAACATTTTCCAGTAGTATGTTCGAGGATTATAGGGCCCAGAAACTCGTAGTCTTTACCGGTATTAAAACCCTCGTGAATTTTCGATGCGTTCACACACAATTACAGACGTACTTCGCGTGTCCTCGTATCTCCGGAAGATAAAAATGAATTTCTTCATCCCCTGAATGAAAAAAACCACTTAGGAGATCCTTCGTTTTTACGCGAACAATGGTGCATGCTTTGCGGGAAGTTTTTTGACGGGGAATTAGCGGAAATGTTGAAACCGTTGTTGCTCGTACAACTTACATTTTTGTAATAACGAAATGGCATTGTGCTTAAATAAAATGAAAAATTAAAATGAACTTTTACGGATGTTGCACGCAATTTCGCGCAGGAAATAATCTACAGAAATTAAATATCGTTCATTCCAAGATCGTAACATAACGAAAGATAGAAATGTTTCAGATCGGTGTACCTTAGCGTACCGTTTTCATTATTTTCCACCGAACCATCGGAAACTACCTTTAAGAAGTTCAGCCATCTTCTTTCCTGCAATAACCCCAAAGAAAATGATTATATCCGGCTTCTCAGATTGATTTCAATTGTATCTACACTACAAAATTCGATAGAATTGTGTAGAATTTTTCGTGATTTTAGATCTACAAAAGCTGCTACCACTGAAAATAAGATTTCGTGGGGTTTCTTAAGTTTGACTACAGAAACTGAAAATTGCCCAAACATCCGCAGTCCATCGACAACGAATCACCCGCCATAATAAATAAAATGTCTCGTTAAACATCGCGTCCGCGATGAGAGGCAAAAAGCACATGAATTTTTCACACTCCCCAAAATGGAAAGACTCGGCAGTTAAGGTCAAACGTCCCTCGTCGTTCTCATAAGTTCGTCGAAGTTGAGATGAGTCACAAGTGATCGAGGGCTGGTATGTCGATCGCCGGACAATATCTGAATAATCGAAATTTGGAAGTACAATGAATTCTCGATATATGTCAACATCACGGGTCTTGCCAGTGTCATGTATCGTCCAGGAGACATACCCGAGCCGTGTTATGTTCTCACTCCTTGGCGTCCGAGGCCTCTCGAGGTTCGTGGATAATTCCGCGGTAGTGGGGATAATTCCGCAGGCTAATTCTATGAAATTGCCGTCACTTTTGTACCATTTATTCAGAAATTCTGAACCCTTAGTCCTCGGTTTAAAAAGGAACCATTGAAATTATCATTCTTTTTTTTTAAGCGAAATACAGTCTGGAATATTAAATAATATAAATATAAAATCCCACACTAGGAAAAGGTACAAGTATTCATATATTGCATCACAAAGAAAAATACTATTCAAACATACTATTCAGGTTAAGAATCGAAATGCTTTATTTTCAGCCTTCCGGCCATAAAGAGGAACTCGGTTTACAATTATCCTAGGTTCACTCATCCTTCCACACATCCCCGGACACACTCATACACTTTGTTTTGGGCTATCTTTCTCGCATCTTTCTCTCTACTCTTTTCCCTCCTTTTCTCCCCTAGCTTCCTCAGCCATTCCATCGCTTCCTCTAACCCCCTTTCGCTCACTATTTCTCCTATGCACAAACCCCTTTCAAGTTCCCTGCATTCCCTTACCATATGTTTAAAATTTCCAAAGCTATCTCCACATAGGTCACATTTCCGGTTTTCCTCTACTTCCCAATATCTGTTCCACCTTTCTAGTGATCCCCCTCTTGCCTGGGCTAGTAATCGTTGGCTCCCATCTTTCCCCTCTCTTCTCAGGTACTCTGGTAATTTTAAAGTTCTTAAGTGTTGTAAGTTTTTATGTTTACAGATTTATTTAAACTCTCCGTTCGCTCACTCGTACTTCTCCGCTCGCCCGCTCGAATATCTCGAATATATCTCTTCGCTCGCCCGAGTACCTCTGCCTAAATACGTTTCTGTTACCGGTCGTTCTTGTTTGTCTCTCACTCATTCCCTCTCACTCTTTCCTCATCCGACCTATCATTCGCTCCGTTTCAGATACATTCGATCACTCATTCGTCGTTACGCACATTCTCTCTCTTTCTCTCTCACACACAGTCACTACATAAGTATCTAGAATATTAAATAATATTTGTAACATGTATCTCGTCGAATATCGGTCAACCCCTGACGAGATTGATGGGTTCCCAGGCGAACCCGGGACTAGATGTGGTTTTCTTTTTATTATTTCGGGGGCGCGCATCGTCATTGGAGAACGCAGCGCTTCGCGGGACGTCTCACAGTGCGGACAAGTCGGCACATCTCACTACATTTTTATTTGACGATGCACGAAAATTTCCTTTGGCAGAACTGCATATTAGGAGGAAATTCATATTATTATTCATTTAAAAATCATTTAACAATTTTTTTATGCATAAAAATTGTCAATGTTCTTGTCAATTTATTAATTTTATTATTAAATTTAATTTTTTGTTACTAATTAACATTACATATGCATTAGTAACCAAATTTAGATTTTTGTGAAAAAATTTGGCCATGGAGGCACTCTCTAAAGTGACAAAAATCGAAAAATATTGTATTAAATGTAAATGAGTGTGCAATAATAATGCTGTGTAATGGAAAGTGCTTACCAAGGAATATGCATTCTTTATACATTTAATAAATGCATATAAAACTTCAAATTAACATGAAACAAAAACGGCTAAATATATCCTGAGATTCATGCATATTCGGATACATTACTTATTATAGTTTAAGAATTTCATAATTTTATCTGCTACTTTTTGCGACTCTCAATTTTATAAACTTTTTAAGAAGTGTCCATACCTTTCCTTCAGGATCTATCGTGGAAAATTTGTTATTTTCTTTTTAAATGTATTAGTTATATTGTTAAATTTCATTTTCTGTGAATAATTAACAATAAGTATACATTTGTGTAGGGATCTTGGGAAATGGGGAGATTAATCTCTTTGAAACACTTTACTGAATATTAATATATTTAGAAGAAATAACGCTGACACGATTAACACTCTTTCTCGCAAGGCAGTCGCAACTCTACTCTCTCCGCTCTTCCCGAACATCCACGCTTTATAGTATTTCACCCCCTTGCATTCATCTCGCTTGCACTCTGTTTCTTGCATCCCTCGCTTTCATTCTTAGAAATACACAAACTCTCCTATCACTTAGACCTAAACACTTTTCATTCACGCCTCCTCAGTCACTGGAGTTTTCCAAACATACCGGCGCCGGACCGTCGCAACATGATCCGGTCGCCCGCACGCACGCACGCACAATGAACCATTCATCCCACATATTACATTCATAGTTATACATCATTCAGTTTCTGTAATAGTATATCTTTTTAATCAAAATATATTTTATTTTCAGTTGCTTCACAATCGATGAACGAGAGGTTGCTCGAGAAGGAAAACGTAGTACTGGTAAGTTAAGGAAAGTATTTTAGAGATAAATAAGTTCGCTTAAAAAAATATAATATCTAACTAATAATCAACAGGAAAGCAAACTGAAGATGCTTGCTGCAAGGGGTGTGCAAGCAAGGAAACAACACTGCAAAACATAGTAAAACAAAATCATTTGATTGGAGTCATGTTGACGGAGGTTCTTGACGAATTGCGAGAACTAAAGCAGAACAACGCACGAAAAGTGGAACAATCCAATATATCAATTGTAATAAATTCCCGGGGTTGCAATTCCCCCTAAACACGGCAGACAACGTCGCAGAACTTGAAATCATATTAAACAGGCGCGAAGACTTTGAAGATGGAGTAAGTAAAATTAATTGATATAATAAATACACTCAAAATAACTGAAATTGATCTTCCATTTTCATTTAGTCAACAGAATATAATGTTAATAACTTTCTATTTCAGGATCATGAATTGCACAAAATGGGAGACGACAACGGCTACCAGTTCGTAAAAAGGGTTCTCGGAACGTTCCTTATCGACAATTTGGTCACTGAGTACAGCTGGTTGGGAAGAAAAGGCAAGAAGAACTTCCAAAGATTAAACATCGCGAACCTGGTAATACCACAGACGAGGTATAGGAGCAGACCAATCACCCAATGTATTTTTCTGTCTCACGCTCGGGGGGCTCCAGAGCCCCCGTACCATTCCGTGTCACATCCTACCGTATCATCCAGAACTAATATTGTGGAACCAATATTCTACGATGGCGCTATTACTGATAGAATTTTAAATCTCATGTCGAGGATTCTAGTTCAGACATCGCGCGGATGCTAGGCCTATATGATGAATGAAACAAAAGAATGTTGTTTCCTTTTAATTCCATTACGCCTGTTACGTGAGTGCATCGAAGGTGACGTAATGTAATAATAATAACGTCTCCGGTTGAGAATATTTTGGTCCCGGATGGAATCCCACATGGAATGATTTTTTTTCGTTAAACACTTTTTTCTTGTTCTTTGTAATACATCAGTCTTCTTCCCTGTGCAATTACAATTACAACAGTGTAATAACATAATAATAAGAAATTAAATTAGTTCAATATTAGCCAAATTAAGAACGTAGTTTAAATTTAATTTCAAAAAATACGACGTTGATATCACCAATTTCATTTGACTATTTAATTGCTACCTATTCAATCTACTTCTGGTGTTACTTTTCATTTGCAGCATATACATATATTCTAATAAATTTTATTATTTGGGATTGAAGAAAGATTGAACAACAATATTTATGATAAGTAGTTTTGAACATTTTTTAAGGGTTATTAAATTTAAAAATCAAAGAATTATTTAAAAATACAAAATATATTTCATTTTCATCGGGATAAGCTCTACAACTTATGCGTATTAAAAATATTATTCGCATTAAAAATATAAAAGCTTAAATTGCCAATAATACTCGATTCCCTATCAACTTTATCTTATGCTCGATACGACACAGACATAGTTCGGGTAGCAGAGTTGCTCACCAGAATTTTCAATAACGACCAAATAACACCGACAATTGACGAAGATAGCGACGAAGACAGAAAACGCCATACATGATTCCACTGCACACCAATCCACCTATAATTATTACAGATAAGTATTCCTAATAATACTTCATGTATATATTTTCTGTCACAAAAATAATCAATCCCTTATTCCATGTAAAAAAATGTTAAGTAGATAAGTCCGTAGATGACTAAAGGCCGAAAGTACTCCAAAAATATTTTTCCGGAAAATTATTAAAAAATAGTTTAAACATAGTTAAAAAATGTTTTTACAACAGCGTAACAACAATCATACGGTTAGAAATCGAAAAAACATCTGATTAAAGAAAAAAAAAAATTGGACCGGGGCGGGATTGGAACCTGGTCCAAAAAGTCTTCAGCGGTTCCGCAGTCGGAGACCATAGCTTGTTTTTTTTTTTTTTTTAACAAAGCGTTTATTGTGCCAAAATAACAAACAAAGAGAAACATATATACATATTTACAATGCGGAACAATAAACTTAAACGCTAAAAAAAAGTATAACAGTAAGGATAACTTTATATACTAAACTAAAGGACCGGCAGTCCGGTCACGCGCTGTTTATGGGGTTTGACATTTCTTTTATTGCACTTATTGCACGTGTGATGCTTATTCCTTAAGTCTAAATTTTCTTACAAACTAGCGGGGTTGATTATGTACAGCAGGGCACAAGAACTGTACATAGGTCTTTGGTTTGTGGTTTGTGTGTATACGGGTTATTAAGGTACTGAATTGCACTTTTCTGTGTAGTTACTGAAATAATTAATACACTAGTTGTTGAACCTGAGCCAGGTCTGATCTTAAACTTAGCTTAACTTAACTTATTCTTACATTTAATGCTATTAGATACATGGTTGCTTATTCTGCGGGGCTTTGGCTTAACTATTGCACTTAATTAATTATGTTGGTTCGTCCAGCCACCAGTATTTGTCTGTGTTTTTTCTGTGATCGTCTTCTGTATCGTATTGTGTAAGTTTGTGTCTGAATCGCATGTCTGGGTCGTCGATACTGCAGTTATTGTTGTATGTTATTGTTTTGTTGTAGTTTTTTCGGTTATGGTGATATAATATTGGGTGGCCGAGTGTGTTTTGTATTAGTCCTGCTTTATCTAAGTGTATGAATGCTTCTGGCGGTATGTACCCTGTGTGTCTCGTGATTTCGTGGTATAGGGGGTTGGGATATGTTGAACTGAATATTAGACTGTTGTTTTGTATTCTGCGTGTATTCGCCCAATGGTTCCTGGCTAGTTTTATCATGTGTATGTCAATTCTTGGTATTTGAGCTCTGAGCAAAAGGTTGTGGTTGCTAATATATTTTGTATAATTAGACTCGGGTGTTCTGTAGACATTAAGGCAGGCTCTCAAACATTTTCTCTCTAGGAGACGGATTTTCTCCATGGTACTGGCGCTTATGTTAAACCAAATGGGGAAACCGTAAAAAATTATTGGTTTAATTAGCATTTTATAACAGAGAATTTTGACTGATGAATCGAGGTCTTTCGAGTGAAAAAGCCTTTTGTTCGCCGCGAAGGCTTTTTGCGCTTTGCTAATTTGTATATTTACATGCTCGTTATAATTTAGCTTAAAATCTAGGTGTACGCCTAAATAACGCACACCCTTTTTGTGGGGGATTATGATGTTGGCGTCCCTGTTGTCTCGTATGTGGAAGTGTCTGGCGTTTTTTCGTACGTCTCTGTTTGCGTCTGAGATTTGTGAAATATATGGTCTGAAAAGGATCGTCGGAGACCATAGCTACTGCACCAACCGGCGCCGTTGAAAATACCTTCGAAATATTGGGATATATCGTGCGTAGTATAATTGTCGTTTTTTGTATTACGCAATTTTTAAAGTCTGGACGATGTTTCTCTGAACTTAGGGATGTTTAATATTACATAATATATTTTTACGATAATTATAACTTAGTGTTTCACGGAAAAAACGCCGAAAAAAGTGGTTTTTATTTTTTCCTACTATGACGCACCAATCGCAGGAATTTGAAAAAAATTGAGCATAATATTAGGTGAAGTAAAAAGTTCTGAGCGCTTTTTCGCTTTATTTCGACGATGAAATTAACATACTTAAGATTATTCGATTTAGATCAAATATGCGCCGTTTTGTTCGATAACTTTTGTCCATTTTGAAGGCAATTTCATAATTCCGCGGTTGAAGAAGTCCTCGTCCCTATTGGTAAAAAACTTGACCAGCTCATTTTCACAAGCCTCTCTTGAGGCCAGTTTTGTACCATCAAGAAAATTTTGCAAATTCTTGAAGAGGTGATAATCGCTTGGTGCCAGGTCTGGACTATACGGCGGATGCGATAGAACGTCCCAGCCAAGCTCTCGGAGCTTCTGACGCGTCGTTAAAGATGTGTGCGGCCTGGCGTTGTCTTGATGAAAAACTACACCCTTCCTATTGGCCAATTCTGGCCGCTTCTGGTCGATGGCCTGCTTCAGTCTGGTCAGTTGTTGACAATAGAGGTCCGAATTGAGTGTTTGGCCCGATGGGAGCAGCTCGTAGTGGATGATTCCCTTCCAATCCCACCAAACACACAATAAAACTTTCTTGGCCGTTAATCCAGGCTTGGCGATCGTTTGGGCCGGCACACCGCGATTGGACCACGATCTTTTTCGGCTGTTATTCTCGTATGTGACCCATTTTTCATCGCCAGTCACCATCCGCTTCAAAAATGGGTCGATTTCGTTACGTTTCAACAAAGAATCGCAGGCATCAATTCGGTCCAAAAGGTTCTTTTGCGTCAATTCATGTGGCACCCATACATCGAGCTTCTTCTTGAGGCCTGCCTTATGCAAATGATTCCAAACGGTTTTCTGGCTAATCTTCAGTTCCTGGGCAATGGAATAAGTGCTTACATGCCGGTCCGACTCGACGATTTCCATGATTTTGTCCACATTTTCGACGATTGGCCTACCAGAGCGTGCCTCATCTTCGACGTCCATATTACCAGAACGGAATCGTTGGAACCACCGCTTTGCTGTTGCATTCGATACTGTATTGGGTCCATAAACAGCACAAATTTTTTTGCCTGCCTGCTCCGCCTTTTCACCTTGGTCGTAGTGGTACTGAAGAATGTATCGAATTTTCTCTTTTTTTACCTCCATTTTCGAACGCTGTAACACACAACTGGCTTCACCAAAACAAAAAACTAACAAAGACCTTTATTCATGCGTAATATCACCTTGAAATTGCCGTATACTATGACTCGATACGATGTGAACATCGTGAGATATGGCTCGCTGAAGACATCTAGCGAAAAACGCTCAGAACTTTTTACTTAACCTAATACTTAGGACAATATCTCATTGCTAAATTAATTCTGTTCTAGTGTCTCTTCGATTTCCATATGAAATCTGCATTTTTTCGATTTTTTTCGTGTTTTTCGATTTTTACAGCCAAAGTTTGCAACGGAAAAATCTGAAAACGATTCAAAGTATGCGGTTTGGTGTCAGAAATGTGTCAGATTTTTTTCAGAATTTTAAATTGTCATTAAATGGGGAAAATGGGCCAAAAACTGGATTTTCGTTTTTCCTCTATAACTACCCTTACAGATGAGCTATAGGGCTAAAACTTGGTTGAAAGGTATCTTTTTTGGTAGGCTATCGAATGGCGCAAATTGGAGTAAAATACCTTCCAGGGCAGATTTGACCCCCAAAACCGGCTATAGCCTTTAATTTCAATTTAATTTCTTTTTCAAGTTCAGTTACAAAATATTGATATTTTCTATGTTTCTTTAAAGCTAAAATTTATTTTGTTCAAATGAAATATACATGAAAATATATAGCAAATTTCAATTTGTAAGGAGGCTTGACGCGTCAATGTCCTTTGCTCACTCAGAGGAAACTGTTTATTTAACTAAAACTCATGGTAACATCAATTTAACAAAATGCTAACGCCACGCATAAATCAATAAAATTATATATAACAGTATAAATCGATAACAGGTAAACATATGAGTAATACAAACGGTGATATAAACATTCTTACAATTCGGTCATCCTGACAAATTAATCGTCCCCGATTAAATTTATATAAACATTCATACGATAGATAAAATACTAAACCTCAAAAACTTAACTAAACATAACATTATAAAATTATCCTGGCGTCCAAGCTCTCATGTTCGATTCTTCCCAAGTCCCAAAATATGGTATTTGTGTAAGTTGAAATCCTTCTACGTCTTTGATAACGTAGCGATCATTCTTCAACACGCGATCTACTTTGTACGGTCCTTTAAAACGTGGTATTAATTTCGGTGATACACCCGATGAATTATCAAAATTTCTTATCATAACTTTATCACCTATTTTATATTTCCTCGTGGTCTTATGTCTAGTATCAAAAATTCGTTTGTTGATTTCTTGATTTTTCATAATTTGATTTTCTGCATTTTTCCGACATTTCTCTAGATCGCGATTTACAGAAATTTTTCCTTCTAATTCTAGCGCATCTTTTAAATAATCAATTACTTTGCCACGTTGACATACACCATACAACAATACACTCGGGCATTCGTTCGTCGCTTTAGAATTGGAATTGTTACATGCGAACTCTACATCCTCCAGAACACGACTCTAGTTAACATTTTGCTCATCTGCTAATTTCGCAATCATAGGTAAAATAGTACGATTTATTAGAATAGTTACGATTTCAATGATCTTTCAACTTGACCATTTGCCTGAGGTGACGCCGTTGAAATTTTAATGTGTTGTACATTGCACGATTTCATAAATTCTTCGAATTCTCGAGACGTGAAACAGCTACCGCGATCTGAAATAATTCGTAACGGTCGACTATAATGAGTAAAGTATGATTTCAAACATTTAATTACTTCTGAACTCTTTGTACTTCTCGTCAAATATAGTTTTACATACTTTGTAAAAGCATCGATCACTACAAAAATGTATTTTGCTCTATTATTAAATTTATGTGAACTCGGAGCTAAGTGATCGATATGTAATGTATCGAATGGTACATTACCTTTTGGTATATTATGTAGTGAACCTTCCTGTTTCCCTGTAACTGGTGTGTACGCAATACATTTCAAACAGCTTTTTATATGTTGATCAACTTTCATTTTCATCTTTGGAAACCAATAATTGTTCAAAATATTTCCCATAGTTTTTTCAACACCTAAATGACCCATTTCATTGTGATACTTATGTATCACGCTCTTTTCTAACGCGGCTGGAACGTAACAAAGAATTCGTTCCTGATATTTTCGATATATTAACCCGTCTCTCATTTCGAAAAATTTATCTTCGGACAATTCTAACTTCTTCCGTATCGCTATAATTGTAACATCACCGTTTTGACATATTGCAAGGTTTCTGTCGATAGAATTATCTTCTACAACTGCGATTTGTCGACTAAGTGCATCTACATGCAACATTCGAGAACCTGATCGGTGTTCCAGAGTGTAATCATAATTTTCTAATTCTAATACCCATCTTGCAATTCGAGGATTTGTTTCTTTCTTTTTTAACGTTAAACTTAATGCTTGGCAATCTGTGATAACTTTACATTTTAAACCGAATAAATATGTTCGAAACCGACGGAGTGCATAAATTATTGACAACGTTTCTAACTCGAAGCTGCGATATTTTGACTCAGTTTGTGTTGTTCTTTTAGAAAAATAAAACACCGGATGTAACTTCCCATCAGATTTCTTTTGTAATAACATTGCACCGAATCCTGTTGCACTCGCGTCGCAATGTAACTCTGTATCGTCTTGCGGTGAGTATATACTTAATATGGGTGCCTCAATTAAACGACCTTTAAGTTCATAAAACGCTTTTTCTTCCGTTTCGTTGAACTTGAAGTCTACGTTTTTGCGAGTCAAATCATACAATGGTTTCGCAATAATCGAAAAGTTCTTTACAAATTTTCTAAAGTACGAGCACATACCTAAGAAACTTTGTATATCTCGTAGATTACGTGGTATTGGAAAATTTTTAACAGCTTCTAAACCTTTTTCCGTTGGATAAATACCCTCGTTGGTTACTGTATAGCCTAAATAAACTAACTTTGTTTGGAGGAATTTGCATTTATCTAACCGTAATTCTAATCTGTTAGCGACAAGTAACTTAAAAACTTTCTCTAATATTTGTAAGTGTTGTTCTATAGTTTCTGTTGCGATCAGAAAATCATCCATATCGATAGAAATTTCACCAGAATCAATGTGTTTCTTAAAAATTTGTGTTACATATCTTTGAAATTTAAGCGGAGCACCTTTTAATCCGAAAGGCATCCGTACATATTCGTATTGTCCCAACGGGGTGTACAAACGACGTATATTTTATCGACTCTTCGTCCATTTTAATATGAAAAAAACCATCTTTTAAATCTAAAGACGTAAAATACTTTTTTCCTCCCAATAAATCCAGCTGGTCCTCGATTAAAGGTAATGGAAAATTATCTCGTAACGTTACTTTATTTAATTTCCGAAAGTCAACACACATTCGTGTTTCTCCGGTCTTCTTTTTGACCAACACAATCGGGGAGGCATACTCTGACGTACTTTCCCTAATAATAATTTTCGCAATTAATCCTTCTAGAATTTTCCGTACTTCGGCTTTCTCGCTATAAGAAAGTCGACGTGGTACGCACGAAAACGGCTTTTTATCCGTAAGTGTAACTGTTAAAATATTTTCCGTCGCTGGATTTAATGGTCTTTTTGGCTCGACATAAAATTTCTGAAACAACTTCTGTACAGTTATTCTTAACTCAAAAGGAAGATCTTTGTTAACAGAAATTTCTTCTGTCAATGTGCTAATTTCGTCAAGTTCGATGTTTAAAATATCATTACTTCCGATACTCTCGTGCCTCTTGCATAAGTACAAACTAGAAATTTTCATAAAATCACGTCCTAAAATTAAATCGCTGTTCATGGTTTCATCTGGTACAACTCGTAACATAATTTTATACTTTATATTATCATAAATTAGTGTCACCTCTATACACCCTAGTAATTGTAAACTACTCCGATTTAAACCGTAAAATTGTTCAGTTCCTACATCAAACATAACACATTCTCGTGGAATAAACCGTCTCTTAATAAACGATATGGGACTTCCCGAATCTAACAACGCTTTATAAGTTGATTTAAATTTGCCTATCCAGACTTCAACTGACCATCGAAATTCATCTTCTCCCTCGGCGCAGTGTACTTCCATGGGTACAGGTTGACATTGATTCGATAGGTGTCCAAATTTGCCGCATTTATAACAGGACCCTTTTTCCCTCTTCGGTTTCGTACAAGACGCTGCAAAATGTCCCATCTCGTTACAGTTGTAACATTTCAGAGGAATATCTGGGTCTCTCTGCTTTCGTCGTGGTTCGCTCGTTCCACTGCTCGTTCTTCCCTGCATGCTGTGCTGCTGTCCGCTCTTCAACGAAAAATAATCCTCACGGCGTTGTCGCGGGTTTGCTTCTTTTGGTAACGGTACGTTTGCGAACGCTGTTAACAGCGCTTCCAACGACGTGAAACATTGCATCCGTGCTTGAATACGTAATTGTTGACACGAAATTCCATCGATCACATAACAAATTGTTTCGTTTCCTGGAACCGGGATACGACTTGCCAACGCGATTTTCTCGTGAAGATAATCCGCGAACGTTTCATTTGTGTTCCACCTCCTCGTCTCCAGCTCCCGTCGCAAAATCAACGGGTCGACACGTTGTCCATACATTTTCTTCAGCTGGCACATAAGATCTTCTCTAGACAATTCGACGCAGTCGTCTCGGGAGTGGTACTGTTATGCGAGACTACCGGACTTATCTATTCTCTATAGATAAGTCAGACAAATAGATGAGTCAGAACTCACGGGCTTTCTCATCTACTAGACTAAGGCAAAATTACTCACCGGTACAGAGATTTCATGTTAAAGTCCAACCCTGCGAAAACTCCGACCTCCACGTCATTCCCTATCTCTAAGGGCTAGTGTCATCCATCCCCACCAAACTTCCATAGTTGTACTCTTATATAAGGCCCTGCGAAAGGGCGCGGACAGAGACAGAGAAGAAGTTACAAGTAGCCCGTCAGTCGACTCGTTTGTTATAAAGTTATTCGTCGTGTACAAAATCGCTTGTATTCTTGCTTGGCGACCTATTCCCAAATAAACCTAAGTTGTGCTGGAAGAGTTTGGAGTTTATTCGAGGATACTCTTCATCTACCCCTTCCTGCGGCATAACAGAGGACTAATTTTTGGTGGCAGCGGTGGGATAGGCCGCAATTCAGCAAGAAGACCGAGGTCAACAAGGCGACAAGACGAAATCTGGAAGGATATAAGACGATTATGAAAATTCTATTCGGGTAAGTGAATGCCTTTTCACACATATTGGAACCCGAAATCAGAAATTCACATCGAAAGTGATAGCAGCGAGTCATTACATAGTTTTATTCATAAAACTCTCGAGAAAATGAGTCGACCCGCGAGCCCTGTTAGAAGCAGCCTTGAACAACAAATGGCTGAACTACTGAGAAAATGTCTTAAATTAATGACTCTCTGCGAAGAGCAACGGAAAGAAATCGACGAACTACGACATGGGGAAACTTCAGTACCACTAGAACCTGTAAACGTTAGAATCAGAGATGATGAAAGTGACAGCTCCTTTCGGTCAACGGACGAACAACGCGTTTTGCTCGGGAGAACGAAAGAATCAAGACAGGTTTATACAGTCAACAAACCCACGGGATCTGACCGAGGAATTACAAATCGAGGAAACCTTACAATCGCTCTCCGAATGGGACAAAGCAGGTCAAGTCGTGTATTCCTCCTAGACACAGGAGCGAGAATAAATTTAATAAAAGCAGCAGCAGCAGTTGTTTTACCTACACGAGCGCGAATCAATCGTTTTTATAGAATTGATGATAGAGAAGTCGTCTCAACCAGAGAAGCTAAACTTACAGTAGGAAATCGTGAACATATTTTAGCAATAGTACCTGACTCCTTTCCGATAGAAGAAGATGGATTGCTAGGGATGCCCTTTTTAGAACGGGAAGAAGCAAAAATTGATACCAAAAACAGGATAATAGAATTAACGGGTACTATGCACAGGGTTTTACATTTACAAATACCAGAGGAAAGAATCAAAGCGCTAGATTCCAACACAAGGGTTGAGCATTTAACCGATCCAAAGGCTATTGATTTAGTGAGACGAGTCTCAAGAGAATTTGCAGATATATTTTTTCTCCCAGGCGACGCGCTGCCCATGACTAATTTAACCGAACATGCGATACCTGTTACCGATGAGCTTCCAGTGCATACCAAACAATTTCGTTATCCCCCAGGGCATCTCGATGTAATAAATGAACAGGTTACCGACATGTTAGACAAAGGAATCATTCGTAATTCAACTTCTCCTTACAACTCGCCACTTTGGGTGGTTCCAAAAAAACAAGACGCCAGTGAAAAGAAGAAATGGCGTGTTGTAGTAGATTTCAGAGCGCTTAACGAGAAAACTAAGCATGATGCATACCCTCTACCCAATATAGAGGAGATCCTGGATCAGCTTGGGCGAGCCCGCTGGTTCTGTGCATTTGACTTAGCGAGCGGTTTTCATCAAATTGGAATGAAAGAACAGGATAAGGCGAAAACAGCGTTCTCTACACCGTCTGGACATTTCGAGTACAATCGCATGCCGTTTGGTTTGAAAAATGCTCCAGCAACGTTCCAGAGAATGATGGACCGGGCACTGAGGGGTCTGATCGGAAACATCTGTTTCGTCTACCTAGATGATGTTATCGTCTTTGCGGAGAATCTGGAAGAATTGGAGAAACGCCTGAGGACGTTATTCCAACGCTTTCGAGATAGCGAATTGAAACTGCAACCGGATAAGTCTAAACCAATGAATACGCTCCTGAGAAAGGACAGGAAGTTCGAGTGGAAGCAACAACAAGAGGAATCTTTTCAACATCTGAAGACAGAACTTTGCGGAGATCGTGTACTCATGTACCCAGATTTTAAAAGACAATTCATTTTGTCTACTGATGCCTCCGGTGAAGCTTTAGGAGCGGTACTGGCACAAAAAGATGAGAGCGGAAAAGAAAAACCAATCAGCTTTGCAAGTCGGACCCTAAACGAAGCTGAGCAAAAATATTCAACCACGGATCGCGAAATGCTTGCCATGGTTTGGAGTGTAAAGCACTTGCGCCCCAACTTATATGGTCGAAAGTTCGTTATAATTACTGATCATCAGCCACTGAAATGGCTAAATAACATGAAAAACCCAACTGCCATGCAGACGCGATGGAGGATCATTTTAGAAGAGTATGATTACGAGATTCAATACAAAAAGGGATGTTTGAATTCTAACGCTGATGCACTTAGTAGAAATCCGGTAATTAATCAAACTTATCGTCTCCTACACGAACGTTTTAACCGCGATATTAATGAAAAATGGCGTATGTTATACAGTATAGGCATAACTTTACCTAATAGAAGTAAACATGTAAAACGTGGTTGGTTGAATCCCATTGGAGATTTAGCCAATGTATTATTCGGAACCCTTAGTCAAAAGGACGCCGAATATTACGATTCGGAACTTGATAAACTTTATACAGATAGTAAAAGTTTAGCCGTACACCTAGATAAAGAAACAACCATTGTAAAAGGCATTGTTAAAGACTTTTCCAATTATCGTGATAGAATTCAATCATTCATAAATGTAACCACTGAAGCAATCTATCAGGTTATAGATAAGATAGAACAGCGACAAATTCAACTCAGTACAGCAACTTTATTATCTGAACTTGTAACTGAATACGGGGAATTAACGCACAAACTCAGAAGTTTAATCAACAATGGAATCCAAGGAAAATTGGACCCCACATTGCTAAATTCAGTAGACTTAGTAACAATTCTAAAAAGCATTGAATGTAAATTTGGAGCTGAAAGGATGCTATTTCCTGCCACGAAAGAATCAGCCTTCCTATATCAACGAGTCATCGAAGTTAATATTTTTGTCTTACATGATACACAACTTTGCTTTGAAATGAAAATTCCAATTCTTGAACCAGAACAATATAACCTTTATCAACTAGTACCAATCCCCCTTATTCGGGACAAACTAATGTATGTAGTTAGCATAACTGTTCGATGTATACTACTAGACAGCACAACTAAATACTACAGCCCTGTCGAGTCTATGGATATTCACAAATGTAAAATCTTCGAGAAAATCCGAATTTGTGAAAGAACGACTCCAGTTCTCACTTCATCATTTCAAGACCAATGTATAGCGCAAGCAATTCATATATTCCCAGAAAGTAGGAAATGTCAAATATCCATCATCAAAATTCTAAATCCCATCTGGATACAACTTTACTCTAAACGTGTAAAGAAGAAGAAGATATTTTAATTCATCACATATCTTCAGGTATAACCGACATGACGATTCCTAAATTAAACAACACCATTCTGGATTTTGCACAAATACCTTTAATCTCTGATGTTATAATCTCTCCAGAGCACTTGCAAATTTATTCCAAATCATTGGATGAAATACCTAGAGACGCAAATAACATAGCCACGCACGTAAGAAGCGCGACGCGAACCGAAACCATCTGGACCACACTTAAAATTATCACCGTTAGTTTAATCCTACTAGCTCTATTATATGTCTTATGCAAATTAAAAGTCTGGAAACTCATAAGTTTATGCTTCAAACCTTGCAATCAGTATGTAAACTGTTTCAATACAGGAGGTACCCACGTTTATAACGAAAATGTAACGACACCGTCACCTCAGTATTCTGTCAGGTTCACATCAAAACCTCAAAATGAGCAAGCATTCACTGTCGAGGAAGTTAGCGACGAACCCGTACCAATTTATGTAAAACCGTCAAAGCGTAAAACCGTACTCAAACCAATCTTGTAAAAAGAACATACCTTACCAAGGTATATTCTTTTAAAATAAGGAAGGGGATGTTATGCGAGACTACCGGACTTATCTATTCTCTATAGATAAGTCAGACAAATAGATGAGTCAGAACTCACGGGCTTTCTCATCTACTAGACTAAGGCAAAATTACTCACCGGTACAGAGATTTCATGTTAAAGTCCAACCCTGCGAAAACTCCGACCTCCACGTCATTCCCTATCTCTAAGGGCTAGTGTCATCCATCCCCACCAAACTTCCATAGTTGTACTCTTATATAAGGCCCTGCGAAAGGGCGCGGACAGAGACAGAGAAGAAGTTACAAGTAGCCCGTCAGTCGACTCGTTTGTTATAAAGTTATTCGTCGTGTACAAAATCGCTTGTATTCTTGCTTGGCGACCTATTCCCAAATAAACCTAAGTTGTGCTGGAAGAGTTTGGAGTTTATTCGAGGATACTCTTCATCTACCCCTTCCTGCGGCATAACAGTACCACCGTAGCGCTCGCCCGGTTAGACGGCTACAAACGAAGGCTTTTGAACTGTGCTTATCCGATTCCATCCAATTCGCCTACCAGTTCTTTCAGCTCCTGCCATTTTTTAACCCTCGTCCGTGTTGTCCGAACTCGAACTTCATCTTCTGAACGCGGTAACATCGTTCGTGCAACATCAAGTTCTCTTCTTAAAAGCTCAATCTCACGTGTGGCTAGGTCTCTTTCTCGACGGAGAAACTCAAGCTCCGCGTCTGCATGAGAGAGACCTCCAGATGTGACAACGGCTTGTGGGCCCTGACCTGTAACGCGTGATTCGTCTTCTATGGGTGAAACAGTCACCATCAGTTCTTCAGGTGGAATCCCATTCCCGAGTAGCCGCTTCAGTAATTCATTTTTGGATCCGTGTGTAGGAAGATTCAATTCCTTTAGCTTCTCTTTCAGTTCAGTCAGGGAAAATAAACTCATCGTCGGTAACAAAAAAAAAATCACTTAGATAATAGTTCACTCAGATAATAAATTTCTCGGACATAAAGACATAAATTCATAAATCGATCCCACTTCTGAATTTGTAAGGAGGCTTGACGCGTCAATGTCCTTTGCTCACTCAGAGGAAACTGTTTATTTAACTAAAACTCATGGTAACATCAATTTAACAAAATGCTAATGCCACGCATAAATCAATAAAATTATATATAACAGTATAAATCAATAACAGGTAAACATATGAGTAATACGAACGGTGATATAAACATTCTTACAAATTTAATTGCTTTTTCAAGTTCAGTTACAAAATATATTCAAAATGGTTGCGTATTAACCCTTTCGCTTCGAGCGCCGGATATATCCGGCATCCGCGCGACGATTTGTGCGTACAAGTGTATATAAGTACCATCTGTGGCTTTTTTCTTTAGAATAATTAATATAATATTGTATAAATCTTTTCATTTAAAAAATATAAAGAATACGTGTGCTATATAAGAGCAATAATTGTTTTATTAAGCATAGTAATTATTTAAGACTTAGAAGAACGTATATACAAAAACCACGCGCACTGTGCACATCTCTGGCGCATGCTTCCGTTCGGTGACGGCACTTCGGCGGACTGGACTGCCGAAGCGAAAGGGTTAATAAAAAATATAATTTGAACATATAGCCATAACATTAGATATGTACATAACTGGTCAATCATTTGTATTTTACCAGATCTGATCATTTTTGTGGATCTTTGGTGATTGGTCTACTCCTGTACCTCGTCTGTGGTAATACGTAAGTATCACTCTTCTTTTTATGTTATTGTAATAATGATGATTCATATAAAACTTACTACAAAAACAAATGCTTATTTCAGATACTGCAGAAAAGGCAAATATCACCGGAAGCAGGAGGGAGACTGAAGCCTCAATTCAATAATGGCCGAAGAGGGCCAAAGATGGGGGTGGCCGGACCTCAAAAGTATTTTAATTTTTATTGTAATTAGAACTTCAATTGTAATTTTGATTATTTTTATTTTAATTGCAACTTTTTATATTTTAATTGTAATTTTTATTTTTGTTGTATTTTTTATTGTAATTATAATTTGTATTATAGTAGATATTTGGGAGTCGTGCGAGAGACTCGAGGCGTTCGACCGACGAGCGTGAGCGCGCGGCGAAGCGTCGGGGACGAGGCAGGACAAACGCCTAACGTTCGTCGAAGGTTTCCAATGATCGGCGAAGAGCGCCGATCAACGGAAAAAAGGAAAAGAAAAGAAAGTAGTCGCGTGAGAACATTAGAGGCATCGACCGACCACGTGTTGCCGTTACGCTTTATGCATTTTATTTACTTATGTTTACTTAAGAGACTACTACAGTATTATTTATAATTTTATCGTCATTTTAAGGGGAATTGTAACTGAAATTTTAATTTTAATTTGGAATATAATTGCTATTGTAATTTTGTATTATTTAGTAGTTGATTTGTATTTGCATAATTTATATTATTAGGATTGGTTTGGTATGTGTGGTAGTTTGGGTGTTAAATAAAGGATTCACCCATTACAACAATAACCCTTTATTAATGAAATAACAAAAACTCAACGAAGTAACAATGAAACAAGAACGACTACGAACAACTGACGGCGAATGACGACTACTCACAACGACTGACTGACTTGAACTCTCTGACTTGAACTGACTGACTTGACTGACTGACCTCGTCATCCGTCAGAATCCGCGCTTATATCTATTCCCCGCGCCTCCAGGAATTTCCTTCGAACAAGGAAACTTCTGGAGTGGGGATGTCGCTTCCTGTACGTGCCCCTTGGAGAAAGTTCGTGTCCTTGCACCGAACATCCGTGTCCTGGCGAAAGTCAAGGGTTGGCGGCCAAATGTGCACGCCAAGGAAAAAACCCCGAACCTGGTCGCCAAATGTGCACCCCAGGTAGGAACAGACTTCCGGCGTTCCGGCGACTAAGTGTGCGCTCGGGAAGAGCTTGGGCCTGGCGACCAAGTGCGTCCAAGGTCCCAGCCCGCAGACGACGCTCCTACCTGGGTCTAATCAACCCTTCTCCAAGGGGTCCGGCACAATTGGGTATTTAAATAATCGACTTCACTTGAGAATTCGTGGACAACGTAATTCATTTTTGCTCTTTTGGCAGTTGCATTATTATTGCTAATAATCCAACACGTCCCCTCAAAAATGAATCAGTTGACTGTAAATATTCTTTCCAAAAATCTATCTTACTATTAATAGAATATATAGTAGTAATATCTACTATTAAAATCAAACACATAAGAAATGATAAATCGTCCTTCTTTGCTTTCTCTGGGGAATACACATGGTCCAACATTCGTTGCGAGGATTAGGGAAACCCAGTAAAACCTAATCAGACCATTTCAAATGGTTAACTATGTATGACAACAAAATGTAATATAAAATAAAATCAATGTAGTTCCATCTGTGCCCTGAATTCCATGAATTTGACTCCTGCCAATGGTTTAGTAAATGCATCAGCTACTTGGCGTTCTGTACAGACAAATTCAAGTTTAATGACATTTTTCTCTATTTGTTCCCTAGAAAAATGATACTTGATATCGATATTCTTTGATCTTTTATGCTTTCCTGGATTATTCGCTATACTTATGCAGCCGTTATTATCTTCATAAATTATAATCGGCTTCGAAATGTTTATATTAATGCTGAGGGCCAACGATTTCAACCAGACAGCTTCTCTTACAGCTTCAAAAAGTGCCATATATTCTGCTTCCGTTGAGGAGGCAGCCACAGATGTCTGTCTTTTTGTCGACCAGCAAATTGTACATTCATCAAATAATTGAAACAAGTACTCGGTCGTACTTTTTCTATCGGTTTCATCGTGTCCTCCCCAATCAGCATCAACATATCCACTTATTATATTATTATAGTTACCTCTAATATAATTTAGTTTGACGTTAATTGAACCTTTCAGGTATCTCAGTACTCGCTTCAAATTTAGCCAGAGTTCCTTATTATTTTTATTTGTATACCTGCTCAAAATATTCACTGCTACGCTTATATCAGGTCTTGTACATATCATAATATACATCAAGCAACCGATTAAATTTCTACACGGTGCTTCACACTCTTCATCTGAATTTAATGCTTTATAATCCAGTTTATTCGGAAGAGGCGAACTAACAGCTTTACATTCATTCATTTTGAATTTTTCTAAAACTGCTTTTATGTATGTACTCTGATCTAAGGTTATTTTGCAGTCAATTCTTTCAACTTTAATTCCTAAGAAATGTCTAATCTCATTCAAATCTGTCATACTAAATTTTTGCATCAAATAATTTTTAAAATTAGTCATTGTTTCTTTATATCCAGTAGCAATCACAAGATCATCCACATATAACACAACATATATATTTTCGGATACATGTTCTCTATCCAGAAAATATATACAACGATCTACTGATGAACTTCGGAATCCTTTCTCAACAAGATTTTTCTCAAAAACTTCAAACCAGCATCTTGCTGCTTGTTTCAAACCATATATTGCTTTATTCAATTTACACACTTCATTGCTTTTACTTTTGACTCCTTCAGGAACTTTCATATATATTTGTTCCTTTAATATACCGTTAAGAAAGGCAGTCTTTACATCCATATGACGTATCAATAAATTAAATTGATTTGCGAAAGCAATTATAAACTTAAAGCTTGAAATTCTAGCAACTGGTGCGAATGTTTCATTATAGTCAGTTAAATATTCCTGACTAAAACCACGCGCAACCAGTCGTGCCTTATATTTTCTTGGATTTCCGTGTTCATCATGTTTAATCGTAAATATCCACTTACAGTCTACTATATTAGTATTATTCGGTCTTTCTACTAATTCCCATGTTTTGTTTACTGCATGTGAATTTAATTCATAATCGATAGCTTGTTCCCATAGAACTCTATCTTCTCTTAATTTTATTTCTATAAACGAACTGGGAATTTTTCCGGCGAACGATTGTGTATACATAAGAAGATCGTCTTGTATATTACTTTCGTCGTAAGAAATATTAGGTTGATTCTTGATTCTATCACTCCTCCTAAGATTCTGTTTTTCTGGCATTTCTACTTTATCATTTTGAGACAATGACTTTTCGTGCGTATCTGTTTCTTTTACAGATTCATTAGGTTCATCTCCTAATTTCTTTTCAGGGATTGTACTCGACTTTGATATATCTGATTTATCATTATCAGATTTATGAGGCTTTTCATTCAATTTTACTGATTTTGACCTTATGTCGGATGCATCAGTTTCATTTCCGGGACCAGCATTATCCCTTTCTATCCTCATTTCCGGACGAGTTTTTAAATAATTGACTTCATCAATTATCACATCCCTGGCTACTATAAATTTACCAGTTCTCACGTCCCATACTTTATAACCGTTTGGTTCATAACCAACTAGAATACCTTTCGTTGATTTCTCATCGAACTTAGTTTTTCTAAATTTGCTATGAACGTACACGGTAGACCCGAACATCTTTAAATATTTAACTTTGGGCTTTTTACCATGCCACAATTCAAATGGCGTTTTATCTACCTTTAACGCTCTAGTTGGGGTTCGATTAATTAAAAACGTAGCAGTGAGAACTGCCTCGCCCCAAAATACTTTATTCAAATCAGCACCACTTATCATTGTGCGTGCTTCTTCAGTTATTGTTCTAACCATTCGTTCTGAAACACCGTTCAATTGAGGGGTACGTGGAACTGTTAAATGGTAACTAATACCTTTTTGCACGCAATAGTCCTTCATCTCATTTGATAAATATTCTCTACCATTATCAGAATATAAGTTTACGATTTTTGAATTAAAATGAGATTCACTCTTTGCAACAAAATCTTTAAAAACAGAAAAAACATCTGACTTATACGAGATTAAATATGTTACACAATAATGAGTGAATTCATCTACAAATATTACATAATAATTTTTATCATCAATCGTGGGCGGAGTGATAGGCGCACAAACATCAGAGTGGACAATAAACAGTGGTCGTTTTACATGACTTTTATCTTTTAATTTTTCAAATGGCAATCGTGCTTGTTTTCCTTTTATACAAGCTTCACATAAATCATCATTGGGTGCAATTTGATTAAGATATTCTATATCATCGACCATTTGTTTATTCTTTAACTCTAAGAATTTTGATCTTCCTATGTGTCCCAAACGCTTATGCCATAATTCATAATTATTATCATTTACATTATTTATTTGTATGTTAGTCTTTCTTACCCTCTGTTGAACAGTCTTGAATTCAATGGCAATTAAATTGCTTAAGGGCTTACCGGTCATGATGGTCTTTCCGTTCTTTAAAACGGTTTCACCATTTTCGTCGAACACTATTTTCATACCGGCCTGCTGCATCCTGCGCACAGACAAAAGATTGTGCGGTACGTCCGGGCAGAATAGCACGTTCTCCAAGGTCCCCGGGACTCCGACGTTGCTGATCAGGTTAACACTTTCCTTTTTCCTTGCATTTATATGTGCGCCATTCTTAGCCACCGAAATTTTTATGGGTGGATTCAGATCTTCATAATCGGTGAATATATCATCCTGTTTGATTATATGGTCCGACGCTCCTGAGTCCAGAAGGAAAGTTATCTTGTTCGTTGTTTGTATCGTGTTTCGTCCTGCCATAAATACAAACCCAGAGCCGCTTGCCTGAGCTGCTGCCGGCTCATTCATTTCTACGTTTACGGTTTGTGCAGACTTATTATTTTCATTATTGTATTTGAGGCTCTTTTGATAATAGTAACAGTCCTTTATCTTGTGACCTTTTCGTCGACAATGATGGCATTTTGTTTGTTTGTCTGTTCTTCCTACTTTGTAGGATTGATTTCTCTTTTGTTTAAATGCTGTTTTAAACTTCATCTGATTATTCGTAGTAAACAGAAGATTCATACCGGACTTTACTACAGAAGCGAAACCTTTGATTAGCCTCTTGGAAAAGGGCATAAAATTCAAATGGACGGAAGAACAAGGAAACAGGTTTAAACAGTTGCGCGAAGAACTCTGCCGAGAACCTATTTTACAATATCCAGATGTCAGCAAACCATTCATTGTTAAGACCAATGTGTACAGGCCGGATCGGATGTTTCAATACATTTTCTCAATGTATACAGGCCGGAAACCCTAGCAAGGCCATTTGAGAGGTGCTTGAGATGCTCGCAACAAAGGTCAAGAGCCACGCACCGCTGGGTTTGCTACTTAATACCAGAACAGTTTACTCCCCTCTGCACACCGGGGAGAACTCGGCATCCCGCGGCAGTTCGGTGCCTTCCCAGGATCGAAGGCAAAGCGATCTCTGTCGATACTGTCCGACAGCAGGGTGCCACAACAATGTGCAAGAATGCCGAAATACTGTTCAAGGTACAATTTTTGGAAGTAAGGAATATTGTTCATCTGAGTTGTAATGTTATTAAGCAATAGTTCAAACTGTAAGGAACGATCAAAATCAGCTTCACAAATTAATTTTAACAGAACAGTGCCGGGATTCACGGTTCGACCGTCCCCGTGTCAAGACGTGCCTATGTTTACGGTGCGACTCTAGAGTGTTCGGTTACGTGTACACGAGTAACTTCAGTGTAGTAAATTCTGTGTTCTTTCGTTAAAATAGTGGTTTTTCTTCGGTGTTTTTTTTCCATATTTCCAGAGGGTGCACTATGCACCCTTCACCATCTCCAATGACTTCTGACTACAGGAGTCAGTTGGAACCTTTAAACTCAAGAAATAGAATTCTACAGAAATCCTCGTCTCAAGTTACCAATTATGCAGCTGCTGTGCAAAACTCAGTCTACCCTACAAGAGAACAAGCCATCATCATCGATGCTTTGGAAGGAGTGCCCATCAAGGTGTATGTTAACGAGATCTTAAAACTGATTAACCCATCTGACATCAAATCTGTGTCTAAAATATCCATGAACAGAATCTGCATGTTTTTGGCTAGCACTGAAATAACCAATAAACTCACAGAAGCAAAACATGTAATTGTTATCGGCAACAAAGAGCTTCAAATCCGCCCACTAATATCGAAATTCAAGAGGATAATATTATCAAATGTTTGCCCTATTATTCCTGACAACGTCCTGGAAGATATCTTCGCAAAGATGAACATAAGAATGGGTTCAAAAATTACCACCCTGCGCGCGGGTTTTACTGAACCCGGTCTTGCTCATATTACGAGTTTCCGGCGTCAAATTTTCGTCCACCCTGAAGATGTTAGCAAATTACCAGAGTCGCTAAGGATTGATTTCGACAACACAACCTTCTGGATATATCTGTCCTCAGACGCCGTCAAGTGCTTCATCTGTAAACAGTCGGGCCATCTGGCCAAAAACTGTTCAGTAGACACAACAAACATTGAATATACTGGCAATACTGGCATAACAGACATCCCTACCCCTGCACTCAAAGGTGAGAGTCCTTCGGACAAAAACACTGTCCCACCTGCTATGGATGATAACAACGTTTCTAACACGATATTCATACCTCCTTCCAATAATCCAAAAAGGCCTCTCTCCACATCTGATTCAAGCAATACGTATATCGCACAAAAAACCTCCAACAAATCCAGCGACCTGTATTATTCTTCCGACAATATATCTGATTCCAGTATGAAACTGAATAAAGGTGACAAGGATATTACACATAAAAAAAAAGAAAATAAAGCAGGAGCCAATAGACATCGATTACCATCTATCTGAAATAAGAAATCACCTAGATAAAAACAAAGACCGGAAATGCCTTAACTACATACAACTCAAAAGTTTCATCGACAAAACAACAGGATGTGCCAACATCGAAGCAATCTGCCAAGAATTTGATCATGATATGGGAAAAATAGCACACACGCTCCGGTCCACCTATCCTCTCCTGAAGGAGAGAGTCATGAAAAGTAGATTCAGCCGTCTCCTAAAAAAACTCGCCCTCATTGAAGCCGGTGCGTCTGATGACAACCTAGAAGAAGGAACCTCCGACGAAAACATAGAAGATCACTCAAACATTTCCCCTATTATAGGGCCTAATAAAAATGTCTGAATCAATTCTACAATGGAACATTAACGGTTTCCACCCTCAAAGGGAACAGTTAGTGTTACTAAAAAATAACCTAAAGCCTAGAGTCATCTGTATTCAAGAAACCAACTTTAAGGGTAAAAACTGTGCTACAATCAAAGGGTACCTAACTTTCTACAAAAATCGCTCTAATGCTATACACGCCAGTGGGGGTGTAGCTACATTTATAAAAAATAATATTGCTAATCAGACAATCCCTCTCAATACGAATTTCGAGGTTATAGCAAACTCAGTATTGTTCTCTTTCGGGTACGTTACTATATGTAACATTTACATTCCACCCAGCCACGCTTTCACACTATCCGAAATCCAACATTTCTTAAACCAACTGCCAAAACCCTTCTTACTAGTGGGGGATTTTAATAGCCACCACTATATGTGGGGCTCCAAAAAAATTGATTCCAGAGGTCGTATAATAGAGAAACTTCTGGATGATCCCAACCTGACCTTGTTAAACACATATCAACCCACCCACTTCAACAATAGCTCCAAAACGTTTAGCTCCATAGACTTATCTATCTGTAGCTCCTCCATAGCACATTATTTCACTTGGACCACTAATCGGAACCCTTGTGGTAGTGACCACTTCCCAATATCCTTACGTAATTTAAATTCTACTATTCCGGATGGCGCTCCGACCAGTCATTGGATTTTCAAAAAAGCTGACTGGCCCAAATATAGAAACCATATAGCTCAAAAATTTGATAAACTAAACTCTTGCTCTTTCGCTCCACATCATACAAACCTCGATGACAAATTATCCTTCTTTATGGAAACTATAATTGACTCTGCTAACAATGCTATACCAAAAACATCGAATAAATTTCATAAAAAACAAGTTCCCTGGTGGAATGATTCATGCCAAAAAGCTCTGAAAGAATACAAACGAGCCTTCTCCCACTTCAAACGTCAACCTACAACCGAAAACTTTACGCTATATAAGCAGCTTAGATCCACAGCCCGTCGCACTTTTAAAGAATGTAAAAGGCAATCATGGAAAGATTTTATAAATTCCCTTCATCCTTCAACCCCAGCATCGCTCTATTGGAACAAAATGAGAAAATTAAATGGCTCCCAAAGTAATCATTCTATCGCCTCCATTATTACCGCTGAAAATAAAATTCTATCCTCCCCTGAAGATATAGCGAATTACTTAGCCTTAAATTTTGCAAAAAATTCTAGTGATAGTAACTATACTAACGATTTCCGAGCATTCAAATCCTCCTCTCCCCAAATAAGCCCTGTAACCAACATTTCTTTAAACATGAATGAGAACCATCCTCTCAATGATCCCATCCTACTCCATGAAATTGAAATTAATATACAAACCCTAAAGAACTCCAGTCCAGGCCCCGATGGTATTTTTAACACTTTTCTAAAAAACCTCCCTGACTGTGCTCTTGTATTTCTAACTGATATCTTTAATGAAATTTGGTCTTCCAATTTCTTTCCCAGTATTTGGCAAGAAGCTATTATTATACCTATTCTAAAACCCGACAAAGACCCTAGCAGAGCCGAAAGTTACAGACCTATTTCTCTCACTTCGAGTATATGTAAACTCTTTGAAAAAATAATCAACAAAAGACTTCTGTGGTTCCTTAATCAGATCAACTTTCTCTCGCCTCATCAGTACGGTTTCAGAAAATTCAGAAGTACTACCGACTACCTCCTGAATCTTGAATCTATAATTTGCGACGCCTTCGCGACTAAACAACATGCCATAGCTGTGGCACTTGACATAGAAAAGGCCTACGACATGGTTTGGCGTGAGAGAATTATCCATATCCTTCGTAATCTTGGTATTGACGGTAAAATTTTGAATTTTATTGCTAATTTCCTTAAAAATAGACTTATATCTGTTAAAGTCCTTAATAACATATCCCAGAAGGTGCCCCTTCAGAATGGTGTCCCCCAGGGATCAGTTCTGAGCGTCACGCTTTTCCTCATAGCTATAAATGAAATATCCACCTGCATTCCCCAGCCGGTCAAATTCTGTATATATGCTGACGACCTCACTATAATTTCCTGTGGAAAAAATATTCACACCACTCAACTGACCCTTCAAGACACTCTAAATAAAATTCAAAAATGGTCATCTTTTACAGGTTTTAGATTCTCAAGTAGTAAATCAAAATACATACTCTTTTCAAGACAAAATATGATATCCTCTAGCATCAAACTAGTCCTGGCTAATCATGTAATCAAAGAGGCTCACGAAATAAAAATTCTAGGTCTTATCTTCGATCGAAAACTCACTTGGTCTGCTCATATAAAACACATAAAGAATAAATCCCTACAAAGATTAAATCTCATAAAAATGATATCAGCCCAAAAATGGGGAGCCAATAAAGAGATCATCATTCTCACATACAAAGCATTTATTCGTTCCAAATTGGACTATGGGTCTGTTATTTTCGACTCCGCTAAGGAGTCACTACTTTGCTCTCTAAACTCTGTTCAAAACACGGGTCTCAGGCTTGCTCTGGGAGCGTTCAAAACTAGTCCGATTTCTAGTATCCTGGCCGAAAGTAATGTCATCCCCTTGGAGTTTAGAAGAAAACAGCTTAGTCTAACTTACGTTGCAAAATTGATATCCACACCGTCTAATCCTACATATTCTAAAGTTTTCTCGAACCATCTCGACCATATCTACTCCACCTCGCCATCTAATTTCCCGAAACCTCTTTCTCAACGTATCAAATCTTACGTTTCAGATACTATTCAATCTTTCCCTCCTTTATTTCCGATTGTCCCCCTAACTGAACCACCATGGTCTCTCCTCCCTCCAAAAATTGAATCTTCCTTATGTGAATTTAAAAAAGATCTCACGAACCCCATTATTTTTAAAAATATCTTCGTAGAGGTATCCCAAAAATATTCTAATCATATCCAAGTTTTCACAGATGGATCCAAATCCAACGATGGATGTGGATGTTCTGTTATATTTCCCAATAATCGAAAACTTTTCAAACTTCATGACTCCTGCTCTGTTTTCTTTTGTGAGGCCTATGCCATATTACAGGCTGTTCAATGCATTTCATCTGCTGAAGACCCTCACGTGATAATTTTCACTGATTCCGCTAGTGTCCTAGAGAGCTTATCTAACTCGGAAAACCAAGACCCCATCATTACACATATCATCAATGCCTTAATCAAAGCTAAAAATAATAACAAAGAAATCATTTTTTCATGGATTCCCTCCCACGTAGGCATATTGGGCAATGAATCAGCGGACGATGCGGCTAAAAAGGCCTCCAGAGAAATACCTTCAAACAACTTGGCTTCTTACAGAGATTTGAATAAACAAATCAAAAGAGAAATCTGGGATAGATGGAACAATAAATGGTCTAATTCTCCTCCCTCTAAGCTATCCTTGGTAAGACAAGACCTCCGTAATAACGACTGTCCCCCGATTACTAACAGAAGAGACCAGGTAGTCATCACCCGACTTCGCATTGGCCACACTAACCTGACCCACTTACATAAAATTTTAAAAGACCCTCCCCCCGTATGCTCCCGATGTAATACACCACTTTCAATTGAACATCTCATCCTACAATGCCCTCTTTTCTCCTTCCAAAGAAGACGCTTGGCTATCCCCAACAATTTAAGTGATTGTTTCAATGTTAAGTCGAATATAGACCAAATCTTAAAATTTCTAAAATCCACAAAAATTTTTTACACATTGTAATATTGTATACATATAACAAGTACAAAATTTGTTCTCCTCAGTATACTTATAAGTAACATATATGTTAAGTACAAAGATATAATAATGTAACATTATGATATAATATCTGTGGTCGCTAATGACCTAGTTGTTGATGCGACCTGTATAAATAAATAAATTAAAAAAAAAAAAATTAATTTTAACATTAAAATTAATTACTTAACAAAGTACAATTTTACAAGTCGATGCTTCCTCTTCGAAATTTCGTTTTTGCATTTGCGGTCAGAGAAAAGACCGGCAAAGGACACGACGCGCCGGTAATTGTAAGTGCACGGACTGATCGACCGCTATTCATCGGCAGGCTTGGAAAAACCAATGGCCTTTGCACTATGAATGGTATTAACCTTTACTGTATACTCGGAGTGTACGACACCCCAACAACAGTGTAGATAAAATATGACATCTCGCGTCCTCCATCCCCGCGTTTTTTCTTTTTTTTTAATACGTGAAAGTTGTAATTTTAGGACAAACGCTGTGGACCCTTATTTCAGAATGTCTAAAGAGTATCCAGGAATTCTATGTACCCAAAACAAAGACATTTCTAATATTTTTGCATTAAGAAATAACATTTGTGTATAGAATGGTAAATTATTTAAGAATAGCAGTCTTTTGCGATGATGATTAAAAAAAATAAAATGTTTCCAACTTCAATAATAACTGTGATATAAATTGTATTGTGAAGGTAGTTTTCGTAAAACTCGTAAAAAATGGCAAATTTTGATGGTCTGTATCATATTTATAATACAATATTATTATAATACAACATAATATTATAATACAACATATTTCAATGTCATCAAAATTCGAGACATAATCCCCAAAAATGATCGAATTCGCATGGAATGATCCACTTCCTAATGTGAATATTTCCTTCCAAAAAAATATAACAACTATTCTCGTTTTTACAATATATGCATAATTTACGTTAATATATAAGGATGTGTAATGCTGTTTCATCAAGAGGCAGGCATGATTCCTATTTCCATGATGTTGTAGAGAGATACCGACAGTTTACATAAGCAGCTGTTGAGCTACGAAAAACCTTTCTTTTGTGTCACGCACAGCAGGGAACTGTCAACGCGTTCTCGAAAGGCCATCTAGTAATGATCAGCCAATCACGATTGGATTAGTTCAACCGCCGAACCGCCGGTCGACAGATTTTCGGTAAACCTGCCATCGGACCAGGTACTTAGTCAAGGTGAAATAGGAAACGATCTACCGATTGCTTAAGGTCGCCCCAAACAAGACGGGCAAGATGCCGAAGTTGTTCGAACGGCCGAAGTCGCTGTCCATAAGGACCGAGCGTACTGACAGGCCACTCGAGAGGCGCTCGACGGTCCTCGCAACAAAGGCCAAGTGCCGAAAACCGTAGAACTGTTTACTCCCCTCTACACCCCCGAGATGCCTATGCTGGAGCGTGTTGCCCACGGGCAACCCACAGACATGATTGAGCAGCGTTAGAAATCTCTGCGGATACGGACCCAGTCACGGTGCAGAATTTACTGGAAAAATTCAATATTCGTGTATATCGCGATATGAAATACATTCCTTTTCCATAGAATGCGTATGATACTAAATGACTATGTATATGAGGATGGAAATTGTTATTAATAATCATATAATAATAATTTCTATGCATAAACAATTTTGCAAGGCAACAATTAAAAAATTGCGGCCAGGTAAGACCGGCGAAGTACGTGGCGTTCGGCGATTCAGGTAGCTAATTGCAAGTGCACCGACTGATCGACCGCTATTCACCGGCAGGCTTGGAAAAACCAATGTCCTTTGTACTATGGATGGCATTAACCTTTACTGTACACTCGGAGTGTACAACACCCTAACAACAGTTTAGGTAAAATATGTAAATGACCTTCCCCGTGCTCTTCTTTTCACTACGTGAAAATTTTTATTTTAGGACAGACGCTGTCGACCCTCACTTCAAAATGTCTAAAGAATATCCAGCAACTTAATCGACACAAAACAATAAATAGTTCGGAAAAAAACGGAATTTCAAACAGGAAGAATCGTAAAATGTGGCCATATTTTTTCAAATTTTTTAACACTTCAACCGATGGTAAAATTTGCAAAACAAAGATATTAGTAATATTTTTGCATTAAGAAATCACATTCGAATATAAAATGATAAATTATTTAAAAAGAACAGTCTTTTGCGATGGTGATTAAAAAAAGAAAATGTTTTTTATCTTTAATAATAACTGTGGTATAAAATGTGTTGTGTAGGCAGTTTTCGTAAAACTCATCCCAAATAGCAAACTTTGATGGTCCGTATCCTTTAAACAATTTCGAAGATTACAAAATGATGGCTCAATCTTTCCGTTTCATCCAAATTCGAAACATGGTCCCAAAAAAAAAAGGTTGAATTCACATGGAATGATCCCCTTCCTAACTTGGATATTTCCTTTAAAAAAAATGTGTAATTTACGTATAACATAAGGATGTGTGATGCTGTTTCACCAAGCGACAGGGACGATTCCTATCCCCATGATGTTGTAGAGAAGAGAAACCGATAGTTTACCTAAGGAGCTGTGGAGCCCCTAAAAACATTTTTTTGTGCCATGCACAGCAGGGAACGTGTCAACGTGCTCTCGAAAGGCCATCTGGACGTTCAAAGTTATGGCCCCAACGACGTCGGGGCGACGCATATCGTGCACGAAGACCAATTCCCGACCGGCAAATTTCTAACCCGTGTTCTTGAATCTGGCCGCCCAAACAACTTCGGCATCTTGCCCGTCTTGTTTGGGGCGACCTTAAAGTACTCAACCACGGAACAGGAATGTTTGGCTATGGTTTACGCCGTCCAATACTTCAAACCGTAGGGGGAGTTCCCCTAGTACCGGACACTTAAGGTTTTTCTTAAATAAATAAAAGAATAAAATATTTCATGTCTTCTATACCATTTTATTTATAACTTAACAGCATTATCAATCAGTAGAAACCAAGAAAAGAAATAATTTTATTCTAACAATTAATTAAAACTTTGATTGAAGTTTGGTATAGAATTTGCACAGTTCGTAAAGTGTCCCCTAGTACCGGACATTACATACGTTGAGAATGTAGCTTAAAAATAGTTTCAAAATAATGTACAGCGATCACAAACATAGTTATCTGCACATTCCGGGATATCGGCACAAGCTTCATGTTCCCATTTTTTGCAGCTAAAACACCGAATCCAGTCATCTTCATTGTTTTCTAAACAAACCACGCAAATGGTTTTCAAGTTTGACTTTCGTAGTTTTAATGTTCTGGTTGTCTTACGCTTATTTCCCGAATTTTTTATTTGTTCTGTCATCCTCTTTTTGTTTTCCTTCTCCTCGGTCATTTATTTATTTATTTATTTTTTTTAATTTAAAAAAAATTTTTTTTTAAGTGATTTTTAACCACTGAAAACAAAATAATAATAATTACTTCCCGAATAATTATTATTAATACGTATATGAATAAGTAAAATTCAGATTTGTATTGTCCGGTGATAGGGGACAATGATCTGTCCGGAACCAGGGGACACCGAAGCCGCAGAGCAAAGTGAACCGCCACGGTAATCGGAGCTTAAGGGGGCCGGCAGGCATTTGGCCTTGACTGTCACGCTATGTTACGCTATGCCTTTTTTTCTAGACATTTTACGTCTTAAATAAGTAAGTAATCAATTAAAAATGCATACCACCGTGTTTGTACATGTCTTTGCTATGTCTGTATAGAGCCCTTTTTTCGATACGAATACTAAATCTCGCGAAATTAAGAGAATCTCTCAGCGGCAGCCATCTTGTGACGTCATACTTGCTTCAGAATTCGAATTTTCTGCCGAATATTACAAATTACTCCACGATGAGGTAGAAATTCGCAATTTGGGCTCTATACAGACATAGATTGGACTTTTAGGAAACACAATTGACCACTTCTAAACTGCTCATTGCAATATTGAAGCGATAGTTTGAAAAGGTTTTGACCCATGCATACGTATATGGATTTCAAACCCTGCCGGCCCCCTTAACAGCAGATTTTTGAGTCTATAGCCGCGAAAGAAACAAAGAAGTTAAACTCGAAGTGAGTTTCACAAGCATTAATTAAAAGAAGAATTACAAATAAGATAATTAATTCGCGCGATTTCGAGGAAAATAAGAGCAAATCTCCCCCGGGGGACTAGTTCCGAATCTCCGGGTTCAAATCACGTGAATTCGGTTATTAAACTGAACAAAGTGGATCGAGACACAGTGTAAAGTAAATTAAAATTAATTAATTAATTAATTAAGGTACTTACTTGTTATCGGGAATTCGTACGGTACGGTTTTTTCCTCGTGGAAAACCCACTCGGTCGCACGAATCGATGAAATACCACGGTCCGGAACATCTAGAAAAAAAAAAAAGAGAGAAAATAATAAATTAGTTACTAATTAATAAAACAAGACGGGCTTGTGCGTGCGGAGATTACTCGACACGAAAACCCCTTCCTTCCAGTAAATCAAGGAACGGAGAGTGCCGGTGAAAAACCTGTAAAAAGAAAAAATTATTAGTATAATTAAAATTAATGGTCGGAGTGAGGGACACATTGAGAACAGAAGTGCATTAACTGAAAGTGAGAAAAAAGGACTTAAAGTGAGGAATTTAGGGAAAAAATTTCGAAATAGAGAAGTACCACCAGATAAACCGATACACACGGACCAGGAAGAGGGACCACACCGCGAGGGGTCGGTCGTATCTCATAAAAATAAGGTAGGAGAAAGGGTTTAGTGCCTAAAAATAGGAAAGAGTAGAGAAAAGTAGGAAAAGAGATCATTTGACCTTGAACACAAGAGAGAACTAGCGGTTTTTATATAACTAACCCACATCTATTAGTGCAGCTACGGATAGGGATAGACATAAGAAGCAATCGCCCTATAGGAAGTTTTCTCGTAAAACCTATCCCTGTAGGTGTTAGGGTCGTTATCTCGAGAACGGGGGGCCGGAGGCGAAAATCGTGTACCTCCGAAACTTCTTCGGAGACCAGTCGCCAACCCCGAGATACCCCCCCCCCCAAGAGGATAGCCTACCCAGAAAATTTTTTCAGTCGAAAATTTATGGGACACCCGGTATATAAGAAAAACTTAGACTTTAACCGATCTAGGCGTGCGACGGCTCGTTGTAAAGCTCTAGCCGAGCCCTAACCGACTACCGGGTCAGCTTTTTGAAAATCTCAAAATTCGAGGTAATTTTTCCCACAGCTCGGAAAGGAGGGGGCAAAATCGAAAAAGTTTTTCAGGGGGGAGAATTCTTCTCCAATCCGACCCCGAAAGACTCGCCACCCTCCGAAATAGGCGTATACCGAATTTCGGCCCGATAGGTCAATTTTCGTACGGAACCATAATCGCGAAAACACCTAAGAAAACGCCGGGTACGATAAAACCGTGTGGGGGCTCTTTGGAAAGCCAGAGAGCAGGGCTGGCATTTCGCCAAAGCAGATTTTGTATATCGTGTAAAATAAAAGCAGTAACATACAGTTAAGAATAAAAAATTAGAGTAAGAGAAGGTATCGACACCTTGACACGTTTAGACCACGCGCAGGCGTTTTAATGATAGGTTAAATTAGGCTAAGAGCGAAAAAACCAAAAAAAATCAATTAAAAATAAGGTAGCGTTTAAGACTAGAAAATAAGAACATTTATAGAAATATATATATATACATAGAGGCTAGAAAATTATTTACAGTAGCGAATAAAATAAGATAAGATACGTTAAAAGTTAAATAAGAAGTTAGTTTATTTTAGTGTTTTTGAATTTGAATTTGAATTTATTGCATTTCGTATACTATACTATACTATATTATACTAAGCAATATTATACTGTATTAGATTTACAAACAATTTTGAATAAGCGAAATAGTTTTAACTACGACAGACATTGTAATTTTTAGGTGATTCTGTAATTTTAGAAAATGAAATAGAGACAAATACCCGTTTATCTCTGGGTGTTCCGAAATTACTACCTCCCCTGAAAGCGCATACAATAAGTACCTAAAATTAGAACAAAAAGTACAAAAGATCATACAATAAATAACAGTTAAAGTAAATTGACCAGTTTGTAATAATAATAATTGCAAATATCTTTGCATTAGATAACTCTAATTTTCTAATTTCATAATATAATTTCTGTGTCACGTAAGGCGATAACCAAGAGTTTCCTGTAAACAGAAATAGAAATAGAATTGGAGAAAGTTAAATAGAAATAGAGAAAAATAAGAAATATAGATAAAAAAGAGAATAAGAAACAAAATTAGAAGCAGAACCTGAAATAGAAATACAAATAGCAATAGAAACACAGATAAGAGAATTAGCAAATAAAATCAGAATAGTTTAACCACTACTTACCTCAGAATAGTTTAACCACTACTTACCTAAAAACACCTGAAAATAAGAAAAAATTTTTTATAATTTCAGCTAAGAATAATATAAGTTTAGAAAAAATAAAAAAAAAAAGCAATACAACTCCGCAGTATAACATATAATTTGAAATTGACAACACATAATTTGAAATCGACATACCTTATCCGTAGTGCAACCTAGAAGAAATAAAAACAGCTATTAATATAGAGAAAAGTGGAATAATAAGAATAAAAAGAGTAGATACAGAAAAAATAGGGATTTGAAACAGTAAATTGCAGTAGGTTATAACCAGCGGCCTGTTAAACAAGCGTTAGATAGTTAAAGGAGCTCGAGCGGAGGGAAGGGGAGGGGGGCTGCGATCGTTGCGTAACCGACCTAACCGACCGACCCCGAGCGAGCCTACATACAGCAAGCAAACAAACAAGGACAGAGGACTAGGAAGAGAGAAGAAGAAGAAGAAGAAGCAGGATAGACACATAGACAGAAAAACAATACAAGGACAGAAATAACCGCCACCAAAGACTGACATATCCACACTTAGATAAGTACACACAGGCAAACAAACCGACCCTTACAAACACAAGTAAACTCTCACACAGACAGACATAACGTAGACGGTATCATTGAGAGAGAAACAAATATAACAGATACTGAAGAAGAAAGAAGGAAGATGGATGAAGAGGAGAAGTGGCTAACGCCACGCCACCCACCGGATAAAGGAATTATATTTAGAAAAAGCGATAAGATGAAAAGAAGCACAGAAAAAGAAAGAACCAAGAGAGACAGGGAGAATTTCGAGTCGGACTCGGAATCCCAATTTTCAGATGTGGTCCTTATTGGAAGCACGACTATGAAAAAGAAAAGGATAGACGACCGTAATAACACCTCGAATACTAAGCTGAATCAATCTAAAGAGGAAGAAAAGAGAAAAGAAAGAGAAAAAGAAATAGAGAGAGAAAAAGAAGAGGAAGAGGACATTCTCAAACTGATAAGAGAATTATCGACCCTTCTCAAGAAAACTAAGTCGTCTACAAGAGAATTGAAAAGTTTTTGTATGGATCCCCTAACAGAAGTTAGAAGTCCCACAAAAACGCATGCAGCTCAAGCGGACAGACAAGTGGAAGCAGCAATAACCAGGCTCAAGAACATCGAATTAATTATCGAGAACAAAAACCTGAAGAACAGCCTTCTCCACAAGGATATAGGTGTACAATGTAATATCCTGAGGAAAAGCGAGGACAAAAAAGGAATATCGGTCGGGACTGGCAAGACAACGGCAGAAGCAGCGAGGAAGTTATTAATCTACGAGAGCGAGACAGATGAAGCTGCAGAAACAACGGAAACCGAATCGAAACAAGAACAGGAATGGAAGATAGTGGAAAACAGGAAGAAAGCAGAGGAGAAGAAGGCCCTTAAGAAGAAAAAGAAGGAAGAGGCCGCAGAAATAGAAAAAAGTAAGAAAGAGCAAGAGAAAGAAAAGGTAAAGGAAAGAGAGAGAGCTCAAAGGGACAGACAGCCGCCTCCACCAAAATCCGAAGCGATAATAATAAAGACAAGCGAAACAAGAACATTTGCGGATTTGTTTAAACAGCTGAAGTCAAATCCGGGAGACAACATGAAGGGCATCCATACGGTCAGAAAATCGCGAGGAGGCGATATCGTGATCGAAATGGAAAAAGGCACGAACGCCGGAGTCCTTGAAACATTTGCTAAACAGACCTTAGGAGAGGACTGTTTAGTAAGAAGAATGGCACCGAAAATCGTCTACGAGATAAAGGATTTAGATCCCACTATTGATAAGGACGAATTGCAAGAGGAACTAGCCCGAATCTTGCAAAAACAAAAAGAGGAAATTCAAATTAAAACTGTTAGATTTCGATACGGAGGAACCAAGACGGCAATCGTCTCCCTCCCTTCAGAAGCTCTGGAAATTTTAGGTCAAGAAAATAAACTAAAAATTGGATTTACAAAGTGCAGAATTAAGAGAACCCAGAACTTATTAAGATGCTTTAAATGCCATGCCTTCGGCCACCTCTCCTACAACTGTTCTGCAGACTTGAAGGGACAGGAACTATGCAGAAGATGTGGAAACCTGGGGCATCAGATAAACGGATGTGAGGCAATAAGGTGCTGTATCTTATGCACAAGGGAGGGCATACATGCATCCAAAGCTGAACATGTAGCAGGAGCAGTCAATTGCCCGCAATATAGAAAATATATGGAACGTTTGGACAAGGGTAGCTCTAAATTATAAAATTCAATTTAAAGATACTCCAAATAAACCTGAATCATTGCAGATTGGCGCACTGCTTGCTAAACCAAACTGCAACAGAGCTGGGCGTAGATTTTGTACTAGTTTCAGAACCACTCTACAACCCGGGCAGCTGGATCTACACGAAGACAGGATCAGCAGCAGCAATCTGGGTGACGAATTTTAATGGAAATAGACGACTCGAAGATGGGGACGAATCAGAAGACGATTACTCTGCAGTAAGATTGGAAAAACTAACGATTGTGAGTACGTACGTATCGCCCAACATTTCGACCGATCTCTTCGCATTTAAAATTAAAAGATTAACGCAATTCTTGAGCCAGGAAATAGCGAAAGGTAACAGCGTAATTCTAGGAGGAGATCTCAATGCCAAGTCACCAGCCTGGGGCTCCAAGGAGCATAATCTAAAAGGAACAATACTGTTAGATGAACTTCTAAGAATAAATATTTACCCATGTATTCCGGAAGGAGGCCACACATTCGAACGAGGAAGTTCCACTTCAAACTTGGACTTTATAGCGACCACCCAGGACCTGCAAAAGAATGAATTAGAATTTTCTAACAAGGTATTGAATTTAGAGTCGGCCTCTGACCATAAATACCTACTTACAGAGTTAAGAACAGCGGACGGAATCTCAAGGAGAAATACAAACCCTGGAGCTAGATGGAAAGTCACGAGGTCCGGCATCACCAGGCTGGGACTGGCATTGGATCGAACTCTAAGGGATCAGACAATAAATGCTGGTAGCACGTACACCTACGAAGAAGAAAATAAATTCTTCGAATGTATAGACAAAATCTGCGACGAGGCGCTGGACAAGGCTGATACGACGTCCACAAAAGGAAGAAGTAATAAATGGTGGAACCCGCAAATAAATAAGGAAAGAGCAAAAACGCAAAGGCTAAGGAGAGCCGCACAAAAAGCCAGGAAGAAAGGAAAAAATGACGAAAGGGAGGCATTAACTTACCTGTATAAACTTGCGAAAAAGAATCTCCAGAGAGTCATTAGTAAATCAAAGGAACAAACCTGGAAAGAACTTTGCGAAACAATCGACAAAGATGTATGGGGTAAACCATACAAAGCGGTCATGAGACAGGTCAAAAACAATAATCCACCAGCGACTCTTTCCGCACAATTTGCAGGAAAAGTTATGAAGGGGCTCTTTCCTCAAAAAGAGCAGCTAGCGGAACAACAAGGAGGTGGAAACGCAGCAGAAACACATAATCTACCTGTTTCAAATGATTTCAGGTCAATACCAATTCCGGATATCACCTCGGAAGAAGTCCTGGAAGCTGCCAAACTCCTGAAACCGGGAAAGGCGCCTGGCACTGACGGCATGCAACCAGAAATCCTCAAGGCACTGGTGCAATTTAGACCTGACAGGTTTGCCGCCTTATACAATGGAATCCTGACGAGAGGAATTATGCCGAAAAAATGGAAATACGCCAGAACCGTTCTGTTGAGGAAGGAAGGTAAGGACCCCTCCACCCCCTCAGCTTATAGACCCATATGCATTTTAGACGCCTCCGCTAAGCTGTTCGAGTACGTTATCCGAGCGAGGCTCCACGAAGAGCTGGGAGAGAAGCCGTTCAGTGTTTGCCAGTATGGGTTCACTAAAGGAACCTCGACAGTCCACGCTATGGAGGAAGTGAGGCAAGCAGCTATAGAGGCCTCAAGCAAAAATAGGTTTGCTGCATTAATCGCGTTGGATGTCAAAAACGCGTTTAACACGCTTAGCTGGACGGCCATCCATAGAGAAGTAACAAATAGAAAAATCCCCGAGTACCTCGCTCGGATACTAAAAGACTATTTCAGATGTAGAGCAGTGAAATATGAAGCACCTGAAGAAACGATACGCCTAAACATGAAAATGGGAGTCCCCCAGGGCTCAGTCCTGGGCCCCTTTTTATGGAATATGGTATATGATGGACTACTTAGTGCAAATAACCTACCGATGTGTAAAAAAATTGCCTTTGCAGATGATCTAGCGATAATCGTACAAGCAGCAACAGTCAGAAGACTAAAAATAAGAGCCGAACAGATGGCAGAAGAAGCTAGACTGTGGATGACCACTGCGGGTCTAGAATTAGCAGAAAGTAAAACAGAAATTATTATGCTAAACCGTAAGAGGGTGGAGGGTGAACTTACCTTCAGGATCGGAGAAGCTGAAATAAAGCCAACTACGGAACTAAGGTACTTGGGAGTTATCTTCGACTCCAATAAAAATTTCAAACAACAAATCGAAAGATCAACTAACAAGGCCATTAGGACGTTGTCTGCCCTGAGCAGAATCATGACGAATTCAATGAGAACGAAACAATCAGGACGAAAGCTCTATTATATGACTATGGAATCGATTGTTCTTTATGGAGCACCGATATGGGCAGAAGCAGCAGACAAACCGACCAACAGGAAATTATTGAAGAGAACACAGAAAATTGGGCTAACAAGGGTAGTATCGGCGTATAGGTCAGTTCCACTAGAAACGCTATCGGTATTATCCGGAGTTGTACCCTGGAACCTGAAAATAAGAGAAAGGAGAGAAACCTTCGAGAAAGAAAATGAAGTGGCAGAATTAATAAGCTACGAAAGAAGAAACAGAGAGGAAACCGGGGACAGAAGGAATACACACACGCACACACACACCCACACATACACACACACTCAAACACACACACACACGCATACACTAACAGAGATCCCGGTAGATACAGAAGAAAACGCAGAGGAGACAATGGAAGTACAGTAAAGATTCGAGTTTTGTCACTTTTTCGGTTCTTCAGAGTGACAAATCCGGGGAACGTCGGACGTTTCTCGCCGGCGTCCCAGGTGGTGACGGCGAAACTCGAGAACCGTCGCGGCCACAACATTGTCGCGTATATCGGTGTGAGGCTAGAAGACCACTACTAATCCAATTACAAAACTTCTTTATTTTTCATTATTTTTTTATGAAACTTTTACCAACATATTCGTGGCATTTTTCCGATTAAAATGACACCAAATATGATATAATTCCGATGATATTTACCTGTATAATGAACGATGAAAGTTACTTCCCATAACAATTACATTAACGAAAAATTAGTGTAAATGTGATCCGAATTATAACGCGTTTGGTATCATTTTAATCAGAATAATGCCACGAATACATTGGTGAAAGTCTCATAAAAAAATAATTAATAATAAAGAAGTTACATTTTTCATTTAAAGGCCTGCGCTCACGCGAGCTTTGATCTTTTCCGAACGCTTCGACTCGTCGCGTCTCTTTCTTCCTCATACGCTGTCCTTCTCTGTGTTCGAAACTTTTAATGCTTGTTACACAAGTAAATATCATCGGAATTATATCATATTTGGTGTCATTTTAATCGGAAAAATGCCACGAATATGTTGGTAAAAGTTTCATAAAAAAATAATGAAAAATAAAGAAGTTTTGTAATTGGATTAGTAGTGGTCTTCTAGCCTCACACCGATATACGCGACAATGTTGTGGCCGCGTCGCGCCGGTTCTCGAGTGGTGTGAGGTGTCCGGGTGACAATAGCTGGGAACGTCGGGAGTGACAAAACTCGAATCTTCACTGTAATGAGAAACAGCATGAAAAAGGTTATAAGGAAGCAAGCAAGAGAAAACACCTTACAGAAGTGGCAAGAGGAATGGGATGATGCGACGGTGGGAAGATGGACTCACCGCCTCATCCCAGATATAGAGAAATGGATCAACAGAAAACATGGTCAACTAAATTTTTATATTACCCAAGCCCTTACGGGGCACGGTGTTTTTAATAATTTCAGGAAAAGAATAGGTAAAACAGCCTCCGACGAGTGTTGGTACCATCACGGAGTCCCCGATACACCGGATCACACACTCGTTGCATGCCTCAGATGGGAGGAAGAACGAAAACCACTGGTGGAGGCATTAAAAACCAGACCAGAAAACCTCACTATAGAAATCATCATTGAGGGGATCCTGGCGGAGGAAAAGACATGGATAATCTTTGCAAACTTCTGTAAGGACATCTTGAGAAAGAAGGAGGAAGAAGAGAGAAAAAGAGAAAAGGATCTCAGGGACAACCTGATCATGAGGGACACCGAGGAAGACCTGGAATCAGCTGACGCCGAGAGGATGATAGAATTATAATTAAGTTAAGCGGACTCTCCCTTTGTATTGCATAAGACAGTTAAGAATTTTTTAAACTAAATGAGAGCATATAGGCGCTAAGATGTTTGTTTTCCCTGTGTTGCAGCTCACTCTGGTGCGGGCGGAGGAGGGGGAGGAGGACGAGGACGAGGAAGACGGGACGGGACGTGTGACCACGCGGGAGAAAACAAGGAGATCTCTGAGTCAACTGACGCCTGTGAATAAGCGGACTTCGCGGGGCCGGGCTAGGCCGACATACGGGATACTTACCTTGGATGACCTCCAGCAGACTCACGGGTACTCGCTTCAGTGGACTACACCCGACGTCCGTCTCTCCCCTCTCCCCCCGGGCCGCCTGATGAAGGGTTGCAGCATGGGAGCAGCATCGAAACACGCCTGAAACAGAAAGAGAAATGTAAGGACCAGCGGCATAGTGCTTGCTGCAAGCGTTGCAGCGGCACAGGTGCAATTACCCGCATAGGGCAGGGTTCTGCAGTAACTGAGAGATAGTTGAACTAGGATAAGGTAGATCACTGTAAAAACATTGCAGTTGCCTGTAAAAGATCGATAAGGTAGGACGCGTATAAGGTAGTTCACTACCCAAGTGCCGATAACCAGCAGATACGGTATAGGCTTAACAGGGGCTGGTTAAGGGGAGGGAACCGAACCTGACCAGGGCAAGCTCCAAATGCCCCGACACAATAATGATCGTCACGCTATGAAAGAACGAACGGCCGCTAGAGGAAGCTAAATAGTAACATTTCTGTCCAGTAGGGGAGCTAGGAACGTTTTCCAAAGTTCAGTATCGAGCAACACACTGTATTGGTAAAACAGAGGAAGAGAGAATGTACGGACGTACGACAACGTGGATGGCGCTGTCGTAGCTTCGTTCGAATAGCCGTGCCGCGGCACACTCACACACCGCCTGATCAGCGTGTACGTGTGCCGACGGCGATCGCAAGGGTCAGGGATGCCTGGAAATATTTCCCAATAATGCAGTCACGGGACTTGTCAATGGTGAAAAGAGCTAGATGAAAGTTCTATCTAGGGTGGAAAGGTCCTCAGAAGTCGTACTTTTGCATCATCGAGAAACGGTTAGCAATATTCGGCAGCACGTCGTTTCTCAGGGAGGCTATGGAAACTGACATGGCGGCACACTCACACACCGCCTGGTCGGCGTGTACGTGTGCGACGGCGATCACAAGGGTCCGGGATGCCTGGAAATATTTCCCAATAATGCAGAGACGGGACTTTTCCATAGTGAAAAGAGCTAGATAAAGGTTCAATCTAGGGTGGAAAGGTCCTCAGAAGTCCTACTTTTGCGTCATCGAGAAATGATTAGCTATATTCGGCAGCATGTTGTCCGCCAGAGAGGCCTGTAGGAGCATGAGCGGCGCGTCAACATGGATGGCGCTGTCGTAGCTTCGTTCGAATAGCCGTGCGGCGGCACACTCACACACCGCCTGATCAGCGTGTACGTGTGCCGTCGGCGATCGCAAGGGTCAGGGATGCCTGGAAATATTTCCCAATAATGCAGTCACGGGACTTGTCAATGGTGAAAAGAGCTAGATGAAAGTTCTATCTAGGGTGGAAAGGTCCTCAGAAGTCGTACTTTTGCATCATCGAGAAACGGTTAGCAATATTCGGCAGCACGTCGTTTCTCAGGGAGGCTATGGAAACTGACATGGCGGCACACTCACACACCGCCTGGTCGGCGTGTACGTGTGCCTACGAGGGCTGGAAGGGTCTGGAATTCCGCAACCCATTTCTCTATAATACAGGGATGTGAATTTTCAGTAATGATTCGCACTAGATAAAAGGATCAACCTAACATGCTGAATCCCTCGAAAATCCGTAAAAATTATTGTTTGCGAAATGTAACAAATGGTTTGACAAACTATATTTAAATAAATGATTCTTTTCTAGTTTTTATCTCTAGATACAAGTGAACGCATTCTAAATATTTTCAGTAAAAATTTGCTTTCTATAACTCCGTGCCGTGACATTGACACTGGAGGGTGTCATAAATTAGCCCTCCCACGACACTGTCCCGCCGAAGACGAAAGAACTTTCCTGTAACCTCGGTGCAAAACACAGTCATTCTCTAAAGTCTGAAACATCACCGCTTCGCACGAATGTACGATTGCCTAGTAAATATGATCCAAATTATATCATGTTTGGTGTCAATTTTATCAGGAAAATGACGCGAATGTGTTGAGAGAAGTTTCATGAATATATTATGAAAAACAAAAGAATTGGGACATTGCATTAGTATTGTCTCACCGATATACCTGACCCCGCATAATGTTACACTCTTCGGCGGTCTAGCTTCTGGCCCCTTTGAAAGGTAGACACTTGGGGGCGTCATAAATTACCCGTTCTCCGATAGTGTCCTGCCGAAGACGAAAGAGCTGGCATGCAGCCTCGGTGCGAAACACAGTCATTCTCTGAAATCTGAAACATCGTCGCTTCGAACAAATGTACGAATGCGTAGTAAATATGATACAAATTATACCATGTTTGGTGTCATTTTTATCAGAAACATTCCACAAATGTGTTGAGAGAGGTTTCATGAAAAAATAATGGAAAACAAAAAAGATTATGACATTCCATCGGGATTGTCTTACCGATATACCTGACCTTGCACAATGTTACACCCTTCGGCGGTCTAGCTTCTGGGTCTTTCGACAGGTACACGCTTGAGGGTGTCAGAAACTAGCCCTCCCAATATAACCCCAGATAAAAGAGCTAAGGGGCACAGAATGCCTGTGGGATTAGGACAAATTTCACCGATACGTAATGTTACGATAAAAATTACAATCTCATTAAAGACAGTCCAAATGATGCTTCATGTTTTTAATCTATTTATTAATACATGCTTTTATTTTTTTATGCTTTTATGTTTTTAATCAGAACAATATTGTTAATACGAATGACTTCTAGAGCTTATCTAGAGCATTTGGACCGTCTTTAATGAGATTGTAATTTTAACTTTCAAATTTTAATACAAATTTTTTTATCTTTCATTCGTTATTCGAAATTTTTATTTCGATAACTATTTTGCCCAACTCTGCGTATTGATAATATCATTAAAATATACTTACGAAGTTACATACGCCTAGAAGGTATGACAAGAAGGTAAAGTATGACAATTTTTTGAGGAGTGCGGTAACTTCGTGAGGATATTTTAATGATATTATCGATACGTATGCAACTTCATTCGAAACAAATTCGTCGGAATTCCAGAAATATTTAATTTAATTTAATTTAATTTAATTTAATTTAATTTAATACAAAATTTAATGCAAATAAAGATTATGCACATGTTTGCTAAATATACCTACTGTAATTATAAAAAAAACCAAGTATATTAAAAGTTACGTTATAAGTTATGAATGAAGTACCGTTATTACCATTATGTATTTCATAAAAACGCAGAAACTCTCGGACCCCGCGTACCGTCAGGCCGGCCAGACAATGCATACAGAAATCCATATAAAATGCGGAACATTGCAAGCGTAGTCGGCCTGGCCGTTCGGTGTGCCGGTCGTTGGGTGTAACATGGGTCAGGTACATCGGTGAGACAATACTAATGCAATGTCATCATTTTTTTGTTTTTCCTTATTTTTTCCTGAAACCTCTCTCAACACATTCGTGGAATGTTTCTGATAAAAATGATACCAAACATGGTATAATTTGTATCATATTTACTACGCATTCGTACATTTGTTCGGAGCGACGATGTTTCAGATTTCAGAGAATGACTGTGTTTCGCACCGAGGCTGCATGCCAGCTCTTTCGTCTTTGGCTGGACACTATCGGAGAAGGGCCAATTTATGACGCGCCCAAGTGTCTACCCTTCGAAGGGGCTAGAAGCTAGACCGCCGAAGAGTGTAACATTATGCGGGGTCAGGTATATCGGTGAAACAATACTAATGCAATGTCCCAATTCTTTTGTTTTTCATAATATATTCATGAAACTTCTCTCAACACATTCGTGTAATTTTCCTGATAAAATTGACACCAAACATGATATAATTTGGATCATATTTACTAGGCAATCGTACATTCGTGCGAAGCGGCAATGTTTCAGACTTTAGAGAATGACTGTGTTTTGCACTGAGGTTACAGGAAAGTTCTTTCGTCTTCGGCGGGACAGTGTCGTGGGAGGGCTAATTTATGACACCCTCCAGTGTCAATGTTATGGAGCGGGCCATCGACGCAAGATACTAATTCGCAACAGGTTGCTTTCAAACCATTAGAGATATTGAAATCAAATTTTTACAGAAAATATTTAGAATATATTCATTTTTATCTGGAGATAAAAACTAGAAAAAATCAATTGATAAATATAGTTTGCCCAACTATTTGTTACATTTCGCGAACAATAATTTTTAGGGATTTTTGAGGGATTCAGCATGTCAGGTTGATCTTTTTATCTAGTGCCATTACTGAAAATTCACATCCTTGTATTATCCAACCTTCCAAGATGCTAATTGGCTAAAGCGCTTTTCACTATGAAAAAGTCCCGTCTCTGCATTATTGGGAAATGGTTAGTGGCATCCTAGACCCTTGCGATCGCCGTCGGCACACGTACACGCCGACCAGGCGGTGTGTGAGTGTGCCGCCATGTCAGTTCCCATAGCCTCCCTGAGAAACGACGTGCTGCCGAATATTGCTAACCATTTCTCGATGATGCAAAAGTACGACTTCTGAGGACCTTTCCACCCTAGATAGAACTTTCATCTAGCTCTTTTCACCATTGACAAGTCCCGTGACTGCATTATTGGAAAATATTTCCAGGCATCCCTGACCCTTGCGATCGCCGTCGGCACACGTACACGCTGATCAGGCGGTGTGTGAGTGTGCCGCCGCACGGCTATTCGAACGAAGCTACGACAGCGCCATCCACGTTGACGCGCCGCTCATGCTCCTACAGGCCTCTCTGGCGGACAACATGCTGCCGAATATAGCTAATCATTTCTCGATGACGCAAAAGTAGGACTTCTGAGGACCTTTTCACCCTAGATTGAACCTTTATCTAGCTCTTTTCACTATGGAAAAGTCCCGTCGCTGCATTATTGGGAAATATTTCCAGGCATCCCGGACCCTTGCGATCGCCGTCGGCACACGTACACGCCGACCAGGCGGTGTGTGAGTGTGCCGCCATGTCAGTTCCCATAGCCTCCCTGAGAAACGACGTGCTGCCGAATATTGCTAACCATTTCTCGATGATGCAAAAGTACGACTTCTGAGGACCTTTCCACCCTAGATAGAACTTTCATCTAGCTCTTTTCACCATTGACAAGTCCCGTGACTGCATTATTGGAAAATATTTCCAGGCATCCCTGACCCTTGCGATCGCCGTCGGCACACGTACACGCTGATCAGGCGGTGTGTGAGTGTGCCGCCGCACGGCTATTCGAACGAAGCTACGACAGCGCCATCCACGTTGACGCGCCGCTCATGCTCCTACAGGCCTCTCTGGCGGACAACATGCTGCCGAATATAGCTAATCATTTCTCGATGACGCAAAAGTAGGACTTCTGAGGACCTTTTCACCCTAGATTGAACCTTTATCTAGCTCTTTTCACTATGGAAAAGTCCCGTCGCTGCATTATTGGGAAATATTTCCAGGCATCCCGGACCCTTGCGATCGCCGTCGGCACACGTACACGCCGACCAGGCGGTGTGTGAGTGTGCCGCCATGTCAGTTCCCATAGCCTCCCTGAGAAACGACGTGCTGCCGAATATTGCTAACCATTTCTCGATGATGCAAAAGTACGACTTCTGAGGACCTTTCCACCCTAGATAGAACTTTCATCTAGCTCTTTTCACCATTGACAAGTCCCGTGACTGCATTATTGGAAAATATTTCCAGGCATCCCTGACCCTTGCGATCGCCGTCGGCACACGTACACGCTGATCAGGCGGTGTGTGAGTGTGCCGCCGCACGGCTATTCGAACGAAGCTACGACAGCGCCATCCACGTTGACGCGCCGCTCATGCTCCTACAGGCCTCTCTGGCGGACAACATGCTGCCGAATATAGCTAATCATTTCTCGATGACGCAAAAGTAGGACTTCTGAGGACCTTTTCACCCTAGATTGAACCTTTATCTAGCTCTTTTCACTATGGAAAAGTCCCGTCGCTGCATTATTGGGAAATATTTCCAGGCATCCCGGACCCTTGCGATCGCCGTCGGCACACGTACACGCCGACCAGGCGGTGTGTGAGTGTGCCGCCATGTCAGTTTCCATAGCCTCCCTGAGAAACGACGTGCTGCCGAATATTGCTAACCGTTTCTCGATGATGCAAAAGTACGACTTCTGAGGACCTTTCCACCCTAGATAGAACTTTCATCTAGCTCTTTTCACCATTGACAAGTCCCGTGACTGCATTATTGGGAAATATTTCCAGGCATCCCTGACCCTTGCGATCGCCGTCGGCACACGTACACGCTGATCAGGCGGTGTGTGAGTGTGCCGCCGCACGGCTATTCGAACGAAGCTACGACAGCGCCATCCATGTTGACGCGCCGCTCATGCTCCTACAGGCCTCTCTGGCGGACAACATGCTGCCGAATATAGCTAATCATTTCTCGATGACGCAAAAGTAGGACTTCTGAGGACCTTTCCACCCTAGATTGAACCTTTATCTAGCTCTTTTCACTATGGAAAAGTCCCGTCTCTGCATTATTGGGAAATATTTCCAGGCATCCCGGACCCTTGCGATCGCCGTCGCACACGTACACGCGCATGCTCTTATAGGCCTCTGTTTTACCGATACAGTGACTACTGACGATGAGACAGATCGGGAACATAGTACAGCGCTCGTAGCGAAAAATGTCGGAACTATATTTTGATGAAATACTCAATGATCTAATTTTTCTGGGTGCCCGCTTTCATTTGTTTGATACGTAAGCATACAACGTGATCGGCGTGGCATTGAGTTCCTATATGTTCCCGCTAGGGTGGAAAGGTCCAACGAACTCCATACGAGCTCTGAATCTCTCGATATTTACGATAATGTCACTCGATTAAGCAGTATGCTGCTGAATATTGCAAATTACGGCTAAAAAACGCAAAAGTACGACTTCTGAGGACCTTTTCACCCTAGATTGAACTTTTATCTAGCGATTTTGACTACAGAACAGTACTATTTTTGCATTGTTAACAAATGAGAGCGGGCCTCCCGTACCCTTGCAAAACTCGGGTACGTGTGCGGAACTAGGGAGGGGATGCACTCACACAATCTTGAGCCGTGCCCACCGCCTTAACCAGCGGCGTATTGCTTTCGCATATATAACAAAATGGTCGACAAAGCCAAGCACACGTGGCGACTTATACTTTTATTAATTTTGATATGATAGAACGATCATTTGGAAGCCAAAATGTGAACATGACGCTTTTTTGAGACGACCAATCATTGGAGACCAGAAATAACCTATAAAAGGAACTAAATAAAAAGATATTTTTAGGATGTAAAAAACCGGAGAAGAATATAAAAAATAGAAAATTAGCATTATTTAACGGACTAAAGACCTCTTAGTACTTTTGCAATAATAGCCTTATTACATTAGAAAAAACGGTTTTTGAAGTTCAAATCAAGAGTAAAAAACAGGTTCAAGTATAATTAAGACCTGTAATTAACATAAGAAACGAAAACCTAAAAACTAGTTAGGTATAAATGTACCCTTCGTATTTGTTCTTAAAAGCAATAACTGTAAAGTTATAGACGATTGAAAGTTCAAGAAAGAATTAGGAAAAATGTTTTAAAAGTGACAAAAACGAAAAATAAAGGACTGATCGGAAAAATAGTGCCATTTCTTTAATAAAAGTACTCTTGACATTTTTTGATCAAACAAATGGCTTGGAAGATATTTCAAAATGTAACAAAATGAGATTTGCTCGAACGAGCTCAGATCGAGGTAGTAGTATAATACCTCGCCGCCGTCGTCTCAAGAAAGAAAGTGGGCATGTGGGCAACAAATGCAGAATTTATATAGTAGATGTAGTATGGTTAATAACATAGAACCAACGCAACGTTAGGTAAAAGACCGTAAATAATTGTATAACGGGTGTCCAAGATGTGAAGGGAAGTGAAACAAAACTCTTAAGTGATAAAGACCAGATTTAGGGATATTTTTCAAAATAGATAATTTAGAACAATTAACATAAAAAATGAAATCTAGCAATTTTAAATTTAATTAACATCTTTTGAAGTTTTTCGGATAGGCTCCCTATAATAATATAAGGGGTCCCAAAAGTCTAGAGCAGGAGTAAATAACTGGTTTTAATATAACAAACGGGTATATTTTATCTGCAAATCAAAAACAAAGTAACGAAGGGATAATAAATATACTGATGCAGTTGTCCCATAAGAGCAATAGTTTAAGAGTCGTGGGCTAATCAAAGTCCACACAGTTTGTAGAAAAAGTTAAAAATTTTTCGCTAAAAACGATCAATGAAGGATCTAGAGTAAAAACAAGGATAATTCTTGACGAAAAGCACTCTTGAAAATTTTCGATCAGACAAACGGTTCTTTAAATATAACAAATTGTACTAAAATGCGGACAACTCGAACGATATGCGATCAAGATAGCACTTAATAGCCTCGGTAGCCTGCGCTCATAGTAGAAGGGCATACGAGGAATAAATAGAGGAATAATTTATTAAAAACGGCTAAGTAGCAAAGACAGATAGTATTATAATAACGGTCGCCAAAATAATTTCAGGGAAGGCTTCCAGAGAATAATACAAGGTAGACTAAAGTATAGTTTAGACAAAAAAAAAAAAAAAAAAAAATTAAAATTAAATAATAATAATATACTTAAGATAACTAAGGGATATAGTAACATAATATTCATAATAGAAAAGACAATACAGTAACAAAAATATTTAAATAGATTACTAATAGAAAGAAGAATAGGTTACAAGTTAGGACAGATGAGAAGCTAACACAAAAAACCTAAATGCAGAGAAAGACAATTAAAACCGGGCAAATTAGTGAGCTAGAATCAATTAAAGACTGGAAACACGCTGTGTGATTTTTTAAAAGGAATATCCGATAAACATTCGACAAGATCAAAAAATTTTTATATTAAAAGAACGCGGCTCGATCGAGCTGAAATAGCGACTATAGGTGAAAATCTCGACGTTAGGCTTCACAAGAAAACGGGCGATTAGAAATAGAACTATATTGTAATAACCGAACAGTTCAAACTCTGCCGTTAAGCATACCGGTTAATTTGATTTTCATAAAAGAAATAAGACATGGTATACTTTGGCAAGAATATTGCTAGCAAGGGTAGAAGAAGAAAAACTAGGGCATGACAACGGTCTCGTACACGAACAACCAGTACAGTCGAAAAACCAAAATTTTTGAAAACAACATAGGAGGCACTCAAGCCCGTTTCAAAATAGAACAACAAGTACATATAGAAAAACCACGCGGAGTGTCAAGCGGGAGGGGATAGCTACAGGTCACGCGAGCCCCAACGGATAAAATCCAAATCAGAGCAAAGTGAACCGCCACGGTAATCGGAGCTTAACAGCAGATTTTTGAGTCTATAGCCGCGAAAGAAACAAAGAAGTTAAACTCGAAGTGAGTTTCACAAGCATTAATTAAAAGAAGAATTACAAATAAGATAATTAATTCGCGCGATTTCGAGGAAAATAAGAGCAAATCTCCCCCGGGGGACTAGTTCCGAATCTCCGGGTTCAAATCACGTGAATTCGGTTATTAAACTGAACAAAGTGGATCGAGACACAGTGTAAAGTAAATTAAAATTAATTAATTAATTAATTAAGGTACTTACTTGTTATCGGGAATTCGTACGGTACGGTTTTTTCCTCGTGGAAAACCCACTCGGTCGCACGAATCGATGAAATACCACGGTCCGGAACATCTAGAAAAAAAAAAAGAGAGAAAATAATAAATTAGTTACTAATTAATAAAACAAGACGGGCTTGTGCGTGCGGAAATTACTCGACACGAAAACCCCTTCCTTCCAGTAAATCAAGGAACGGAGAGTGCCGGTGAAAAACCTGTAAAAAGAAAAAATTATTAGTATAATTAAAATTAATGGTTGGAGTGAGGGACACATTGAGAACAGAAGTGCATTAACTGAAAGTGAGAAAAAAGGACTTAAAGTGAGGAATTTAGGGAAAAAATTTCGAAATAGAGAAGTACCACCAGATAAACCGATACACACGGACCAGGAAGAGGGACCACACCGCGAGGGGTCGGTCGTATCTCATAAAAATAAGGTAGGAGAAAGGGTTTAGTGCCTAAAAATAGGAAAGAGTAGAGAAAAGTGCGAGAGATTGCTGCGAACCTTTGTAGTGTACGGACGTTCCATAATAAAGTTGTTAAGAGCACCACAATAGAGGAAAATGTTAAATTCACGTATATAAAAAATATTTAGTAACAATTATTTATGGTAAATAAACAAAGTTTCTGTTCACTGAACCACTGATGCAAAAATGCAACTGGCAATTTTCTGACAGTGGTTCAATGGGTGGTATAAAAATAATTCATGTAACAACGAGAATTGTAATTAAATATTTTTTTATATGTCAAGGATTAATTAATCATATTAACATTATAAAAATTCACATTAAATCAATTCACATTATTTTTATTATCTAGATGCGTTCCTAAAAGAATTGACCTAAAACGTCAAATACACCGTAATCTCGGCTCCGTTCATTTCAGGAAGCGCTGAAAGTTGAAAGTTTAAACTGAAATTGCAGCGAAGATTGGCCGAAGGCAGCCGAGATTTTTTAAACAGAGATAGTTCAAGATTACACATTGTCAAAATGATCAATGCCACATCAAAATCTATTAAAGAATTTGTTGTATGCTTCCATAAACGTAATGCAGAGGTTTCCAATTAGCCCTTTTTAGTTAATGTTGAATCACTTCAAAAAAAAATTTTTTTTACAAATGAGAGTTGTACCTCTGGCATGCTTAACACTTTTCAAACTTTCTTGGGTAGTTTGGTTCTGACGGATTTTTTCCGCCTTTAATTATTATCCTCTGTAAAATAATAAGTATCATTTTCAATTAGTCAGTAAAAATATATTATTTAAAATTTATTTAGCATCCAAAGTGCATTTTTACGTATGAAATATTACAAAATGTAAGTTACCAACGAAGGGATTCGAACCTGGGCATAGGACGTGTACATTTCAGCTCGATGTCGCTACGCCACACCTTGGTAACGATGTGCATTAAATTGGCATTTTTACGGTTATATTGAAACTTGAATTACAAATATCTCAAAAACTATTGATTGTCTGCCCCTACAATGGGGTATTTTCGTAATCAGGAGTACTAAATCTATAACTCTGCAAAATCTGATCTAAATACGCGACGACAAGGGTTTGCAGTCTCCTTGTGAGTTCAAACATCTGTGACTAGGGTTTCGCATGCCTGACAAATTCTTGCTCTCCAGTCCCCATTTAGCTACGACATTATTCATCGGCGAACTTATCTCCTATTTCGATGTCCGAGCCACTTGTTTAGCCTCCGTGTAGGATGGAAGGGGTGAAATCACCCTCCTGGACGACTATTAATCTAACCTAACAAATTCACTCGTTAATTTCCGGTTCTCGGAAAATTAGCTGGATTAATAATTTCGAAGCTTGTCGGAACCGTTTATTACTATATCAATTAAAATATCTCCTGAACTAATCATTTTTCGACAAGGTGTACACTTTTTTTTTAAATATACAAGCACGGGTAGATTCGCGTGAGTTGACACGAAAATATCCTGTCGTATACCAGCGAGATACAGTTTTTCGATTGCATCAGCTTCGACGAAGTCGATGCTCTTCGCAGGACGTGAAGATTTATGTAACGATCGTTAAAGAATTGTGCTTTGCACAGATGATTTTCGAGGTTAAGAATTACACTGTCCAACAAAATTAAACTTTTTTCGTGTTTTGCAATACCTGTTGGGTGATTCTTATACACTTTGTAATCCTAAAACCGAATCTGAAAGTAGAATTGCTCCATCACGCAACGTTTTCGAAAAATTTTGGTTTTTGTAAAAATGCCCGATTTTGATACGAAACGACGTGTTACGCAAAAACTAAATACGCGAGAAAGTTCAAATTTGAGTCAAGTGATAGAGGGGACTCTCCTCTACATATTCATATAGTGAATTATATTTTTATGTACTTCCTAATAGTTGTAAATGGTTGTTAAAGTTTGAAAATGTGCCGACGCGGGTACTTTGTACGCTCTATTTTTGTATTTATGTGAAAAATCCTTTATCTAGCAGGAATTTACTATACAGGAATGCATTCTACAGACATTTCTGGTAAAGAAACCATTCACGAAAAGTATTTGGTTCCCTTAATGTACGAGAAGGATCAGAAAATGTTAATTGACAGCGTGTGCGCGACGCGTTCGCGCCAGACGGCCATTGCAGCCTTTTCGCGACTCGCCAGGGCCGTCGCTATGCGTAGTCGACGTTGGTACCACTCAAGTATGTCTTTGCTTACTATGCTTAATTAAATACATTTTTTTTGTCTTTTTGGGTGCCAATCATTACAAAAGATTATAAAAATACGAGTTATATTCACATTTCATTGTGGAAATGCTTAATAAAGAAAATTGAATACAAAAACTTACCTATTTCTGATGTAAACAAATTAAAAATGTTTCCGCCTTGCTTGACGTTTGTTCCTGGTATCCCGATTTTCGATAATAAGTGTCCAGCAGTAATCAGCAAGCATCCGCACGTAAGTCTTTTCCTTTGTAACGTTTTTCCATTGTTGAAATATCTTGATGAAAGATTAATGCTGGAATTGTATTCCTTGTTTTGATTTTAAAATAATTTCGTCATGAAATAACAAAAACAGTCCGGCTGATTTATACACTTCCGCGAGATTTTATCGATTTAATATAGAGCGATCTATGTCTTAATTATGTACTTCGATCAATAAAATCGATAAAAATAGTCCCATTTACATAGTGTTTGGACTTATTTTAATCGCAAGAATCTTGAATGTCCATTGGTATTACAATTATAAAGATAAGACAACAATTACTGAAAATAAAATTTTCCAGTCACCGCATTGCTGCGGTCAATTTTCTTTATTAAGCATTTCCACAATGAAATGTGAATATAACTCGTATTTTTATAATCTTTTGTAATGATTGGCACCCAAAAAGACAAAAAAAATGTATTTAATTAAGCATAGTAAGCAAAGACATACTTGAGTGGTACCAACGTCGACTACGCATAGCGACGGCCCTGGCGAGTCGCGAAAAGGCTGCAATGGCCGTCTGGCGCGAACGCGTCGCGCACACGCTGTCAATTAACATTTTCTGATCCTTCTCGTACATTAAGGGAACCAAATACTTTTCGTGAATGGTTTCTTTACCAGAAATGTCTGTAGAATGCATTCCTGTATAGTAAATTCCTGCTAGATAAAGGATTTTTCACATAAATACAAAAATAGAGCGTACAAAGTACCCGCGTCGGCACATTTTCAAACTTTAACAACCATTTACAACTATTAGGAAGTACATAAAAATATAATTGACTATATGAATATGTAGAGGAGAGTCCCCTCTATCCCTTGACTCAAATTTGAACTTTCTCGCGTATTTAGTTTTTGCGTAACACGTCGTTTCGTATCAAAATCGGGCATTTTTACAAAAACCAAAATTTTTCGAAAACGTTGCGTGATGGAGCAATTCTACTTTCAGATTCGGTTTTAGGATGACAAAGTGTATAAGAATCACCCAACAGGTATTGCAAAATTTTTTTGGTGTTGGACAGTGTTATATGTGTAGACTGCGGATTTTTATGCATTCATAGAATCATTTTTTGAGTATCCGATTTCTCGAAATTCCGTGTATTTAGTTCCATAGTTATATCGTTGCAAATTTACAATTCGTTCCCAAGGTAGCTCTTGAACTTATTAATTGACCTTGTTTCGTCATATTTTAGTTCATTATATATTTACATTTCAAGGATATTTCAATAATCGTGAAACTGAAACACCTTGTTATTGAGAGTGGCGCAATGCTCGAGCAGATACGAATTTCCATGTAATTCACGTACAGCGTTATATTCGTCGGTATTTTACTTTTTATCTACCTGCATGTCAAGTTTGGCAGAATTGTTTGGCATTGCGAGCTCAAATATTGGATTTCGCCGACGAGCGTTGAATAATTTACTGGAACACTGAAAATATTGTTGCGTCGAAACGTTTAATGTAACATTTGCATTGTACCATGTATAGCCAGCCCACGATGAAGCCGACCAGTTGTTACGTCCCGCGGCTCGCGTTTGGTTTTCTTCCCTCCCTCCTTTTGGGATCGCGAGATTTACCACGGATCAAGACGCTAATTACCCGACTTCGGTCCACGCGGCGCGTACGTCCGTCGTATGACTCGGGATTCGCGATATAATGGCAAGTCCGGCACTTACCAGCGCTGCCCTATCGTCTCGCTGCTGCCGTTGACGGGGAGTTAGTTTATGGCCTGGGTCACAGCGCTGGCGTTCACCTTCGCGTACAGCTTCTTCCTCGGGTCGCGGGCAGGTATTCGGGCGATGTTGTGGATGACTGGTGAAAGGGTGATTGGCACCAGATCGTAACGTGGGCCAGTAGGGATGACCTGTGTGCGTGTACGCACAGGGACCCTGACTTCCTTTCGTGACTGTGGCTGCTGCTGCTGGGCAGGAGCTGGAGCTGGACCGGCGACGACTCGTATTCTCGCGGAACACACGGTTTCGCGGATTATACGCGGAGCGGAATAGATGCCGACGTACGGACTGAAGCGATAGTTGGACACGTCGGATTCGTACTCGCGAGCTAACCGCTGCAATTGATATTTTCGTCCGGCGCGGCGCGGCATGAAGAGCTTTTAGAACAACCACGAATTTACGATGCACTGTCTATTCATTCGGGAATCTTCCGTTATCGTGCCGAGACTGCCTGGTGGGCTCAGACACACGCTAAGGGAAAGATTCAGTCTTATTTCGCGAGAAATTCCGTTCTTGCGCCGAGACAGCCTGGTGGGCTCAGACACGCAATCAGGGAACTTATTAGAATCTGAATAATAAACACTGAGTTTAATAATAATACTTGTTTAATACGTGAAAAGGGTAATACAAAGATATAAGTAAACTAAAGATATAATTAATACGCGGGATACTGGTTAATGATATAAGCGGTAAAATACAATATGGAAGTAGTAGAAACTATAAGACGCTTGATATTGAAGGAACAGGATTATGTAAGGCGGGTGCCTTAGAATAAATGTTCAAAATCAGGCGTACGTGACTGAGTCGTTTATTTACAAATAGAATGATGTCGCGAGAGCGTCCGGGGTGGTTCAACTAAACCGACGATTCACTTGACTCGCGATTGAACTTTGGCTGCGGTTTAACAGCGACCGGACTGCGACCCGACTCTAAGTGACTCGGCGGAGAATCGGCTGTGACTTCTTCGTGACTCCCTCCTCGTCGGTAGTCTCTGCCTTATATTATCGAAAATGCTTGTCGGCTGATTGGTGGAAGTCCTTGCGAGGAACTTCCACCAATCCGTGCATTTTGCATAACACGCCCACGTTCCACGCCTCTCGTGCGTGAGAAGGGTGAGCGTGTCGTGCTGTTAAAAATCTAATTTTGGTGATGCAGCGGGGTGTCTTCCGGGCCCCGTGCTAAGTGCGGTACGTGACTGCTGGCTTACGTCAACGGGCCCAGCTTTCCCGGGTGATAGAAACCAGGCACGCGTCGCTGGGACACTCTAGGCTGGAGACCCTTAGACTACCCAAAATTTATGGCGTCCACTTGCGCTATTGAGTTCGTCGCTAGGAACTACAAGGACACATCTGTCCGCTAAGTGGCCAAAAACGTTAAAGACGTTTTCTCACAAATAGCGTCTTATGCTGTGCAAACCATAAATCTTTCTTGGCGCTGGTGCGCTGAAGATTTCTCTTCCGGCGCCCCGCTAGCCGCTACAATATAGTAACGCTTTGGAACGAAATTGCAAGATGTGAGCGCGACTGAAGTGCGATCAAACGCGAGCTTGCGTTTTTCTAGGGGCTACACGGACCTTCTTCGCTCGGGGTCCGTGTGGGGCGAGTGTGACGCAACCGGGTATCAAGGTGGGGTTCGCTAGTACCTGATGACGTACTGTCGAGCGTCTTGGCGCGCTCGCGGATGGAAATGATGGGGAAGTAATAACTTATAATTAACTTATTTTCTACCTTAACCTATGATGCGTCGCGGGTGACGTCATCAACAACACGTCGGTCGTCCGACGTGACACTGCGTTGTTACTGTTTTCTTGATTTGGGCAACGACTTGCGATATGTCCGAAGTTGTTGCATTTAAAGCATTTCGGTCCTTTTCCGCGTTCTGGGCAGTTCTTTGCTTCGTGATCGGGTATTCCGCAGGTGTTGCAGCGTGGTGCCCGTGGTTTACTTGCCACATTCGGTTTTTCTCTGCTTCCTGTCGTTTCATCTTTTTTCTTCGGATATACTTTCCGATCCGATTTCTTCTTCATCCGATCGTATACATCTAAATTAGCTTTTAATTGTTCGATTGTATCTGCCTGATACAGTATCATTTTATTGTGTTCCTGATCCTGTATGCCGTCTACGATGTGTTCGATCAGTGCGTTGTCTTCTATATTACTTTCGCTAGCAATTTCCGTCATTGCGTATATGTACTGTCGTCCTGTCTCGTGCGGCTTCCTCTTCCGTCTTGACAGCTGTGCGTGCACTTGAGCACTGTTCACCACGGTTTTAAATTCTTTTTGTAATCGTTCCTTTAAAATTTTCCAAGAGGTAACACCTCTTTGTGATGTCAAAAATTGCCTGGCTGACCCTTTCAACATCCTTTTCCCATAGACGAACATCTGCAAGTCATTCCACTGCAGTAGTGCACCGGTTTCTTCAAATTCGTCGAGCCATTTGCGGATCGACAATTTGTCATCGCCTGTGAAACACGGCAATGATTCCTCGACGTCGCGGATCGTGAATATGCTTGTTTGTGTTTCCGTCTGTCGTTTCTTCATCTTTTTTCTTTGTTTTCTCTCAACCTCGTTCTCTTCTATTGCGGATTCTTCAGATTCGAACTCTTCGTATTCCGATTCTTCATCCTGCATTCCTTCGTATTCTTTCAATCGTTCCTTCAGTTCTGATTTCGTGCCCTTCGTGTTTAAATGTAATTGTTTCAGCTTCTTCCTTAATTCCTGTATTTTCATTTCGTCTATTTTGGTCTCTTTTGTTTTTCGCGTGTCCAAGATGGTCTCGTCTATTTCGCTTTCTTCCGAGCATGAGGCGGTTATCACATTGTTGATTCCATCTGCCATTGTTCCCCTTTCTTCTTTCACTTTTCCTTTATCAGTCTTTTCACTAAAGCAATTCGTGCTGTTCCGTCAGTTATCACTCACTTATTGTTTCACTTTCACTTTTACTTGCGCGACAACTGTACCGTACCGACGAATGCCTCGTTTCGCTTTTCTCTTCGCCCGTTACGCTGTTGTCTCAAAATCGTCACGAGTGATCGCGTACCGATTTATATAGAAATTTTGGCTTTATCCCGGACGAGCCCCCAATTGTAGGATTGAGACGGGTAACGGACTAACAAAGTGTTCAATAAAACAAGAATTTAATATGAAAGGTCCAGAAAATAGGTTCAACGTACAATCAACTGCTCACGCTCGTGGTTCGAAGACGAAAGACCCCCAGGCCCGGCGCCTCCGCGCGTTTTATTTGTTTTTCCGCGTTCTCGAATCTTCGATGATCGCAACGGTCGCCACGCTTCTCGAAGCTTCCGAATTGTCGATACTCGAAACGGTCGCCACGCTTCTCGAAGCTTCCTGAATCGTCGATGCGTCTCCATGGCGGGAACGATCGCAACGTTCCGAAACGTCGCATCGAGACGCCTTCGCAGAGGGAACGCTCGCGCTCCCACATGTATTCGGAGATCCGTTGCAGAACCGCGCTTTAGAATATATGTACTTGTAATCCACAACTATATAAACAGGAAAATTTTGATATAAACTAAAGATTTAACCCAAAAAGTATATAAAATTAATTTATTAATGTTTTAGACAATACATCAATTTCAGAAAGATCACATCATTATACTTGTCATTCACATAATTATCAATTCAATGAATAGCCCATTGCAATATTTTTGTAGGTCGAGTATGTTCAAGAATATTTCGATTTTATCGATTGTCGTTGCACACGTCACTATATATTAATGTTTTCACGTAAATGAACCGAGAGCAATATTATAATAATGAATAAATGATGACATGTAGTAGTGACACGCACACACACACATATAAATTAATATTGTTAAATTACTTAACAGAAAAATAGTGGAATGTTCGACTTCAATGTCAATCATCCCAAAATTTGACAATTATTGCAGCTTACTGCGAAAATCAATATACAAGAAGAAAATGCATCTACACATGTTATTGATTTCTAACACAAGAAAATAAAATAGCTAATTATTACCTAAACCTCAACATTTGATCCTGAAGTTTTCACATATACAATGTTTTCTCGATATATGTCCACAACACGGGTCTAGCAAAGGGTCTAGGGACATCTATCGGCCAGGAGATACTATTCTTTGATCCACGCGATGCCTCGGCGACCGAGGTCTTTCGAGCTATATCGATTTCATCGCTCTACCTCATTTCTATAGAATGTTCTTTGATTTTGAATCCGATTTCGTCCAAATTGACCTCTGTGCCTGGCGGTAATTAGCACCGCGTCACGCTGCTACATGCGCCACCTTCTTCAGCTACTAATAAAACAATAAACGACACATAACCCAGTGGTATTGTTTGAAATACTATACATGTTTATACTAAATGCTTATATTTCGATAAAACAATCCAGAATTCCTTCCTATGCACGCCAGGTGCAAGACTATCTTCCATTATGCATAATTATTGTTAAATGGCAAAAAAAAAGAAAATCCTGAAACATGTATCCCCTATTTTGTATCAAAGATCACACACCCAAGTTTACATTAAAATGAACTAACAATAAATAAGAGAAACTGCAAAAAAAATCAAAATTTTAATATATTGTTTAAACAAAAAACTTTTGTTAAAATTTTCTTGGGCGACTACATGTCCCATTGAAAAACACACAATTTAAAAAAAATTCAAATTTTTTCGAAGTCTGGTTTCCGAGATATCTCAAAAAATATGGTTTTGACCCCCAACATTGAGGGCTGTTTTCACCCCTTCAAAGTGGATGGTTGCCGATAAAAAAAACAAGTGTCAAATATTTTTCAAAGAACTATAAGCTCCCATAAGTTTGTTACGAGCCAGGGCTGCGAGCAACGCGAGAGGCCGGCGAGGGGTTGTTACCTCAGGAATATGGTTTCAATTTGTTAGTTAGGTACGCGGACGCACCCAATGCGGGATCGGGGAGCCGCTAGGATAGTTGACGTCGAGGACGCACCTGATGCGAAATCAGGGAACCTCTGGGAGGTTGGAGTCAAACGCAGACGCATCCGATGCGAAACCGAGGAGCTACTAGGAGGATGAAACTTCGTGAACGCACCCAATGCGGAATCGGGGAGTCACTAGGAGAGACACGCGGCGAACCCGATTTAAAGGGGAGGTGGATAACACGCAGACGCACCTGATGCGAGACCAGGAAGCTGCTGGGATACGGAAGAACCCAATGCGAAATCAGGGATCCGCTAGGATGGTATAGGTTTTCGTGGACGCACCCAATGCGAAACCGGGGAGCCACCAGGTTGGAGAAATCTTCGTTGAATTGAATCTAAGATTAGTAAACCTCGTAACTTATATATAATTTAATTGATACAATCCGAGCGGTAAGATTGTACCATGTGGGAACGTTCAATTATTAGATCAGGATATCAGGCAATAATTAAAGGTTGTAGATTACGCGAGTTAACAAACAAGACAAATATATTCTGATTTGGAATAGTTATAAGTGTAATTGTTTGTGTCGCGAGTGGATGTAATAAGTGTACAATTAGAGAAATTGTTATCTAATGATGCACGGTGTTGACGCACTGGCAATGCGGGGTTAGATAGCGATTGTTGAATGCCAAATAGAATATATACCGAACTGACGGAATCTATAAGGTTACGAATTGATTCGAAAGGGACTTTAACCCGATCTCACTAGACTTGACGCGACGTGACTGCACGAGTACTGAACCGCGACTGAATCTCTTCTGCACCGCTTCTCGACTAACCGAAGAGGATGAAAATGCATGGGTTTATATACCCTAAAAATGAGAGGGGAATGTATCTGTTTTATTTTACGGTCGCATACTCGTATTTGTCGTTTCTAGTGAGTTTAAGGTTTGCAGCTGGATCTATTGTTTATAGGGGTAAAACGAAGGGTTAGCCAGGATGTTTCCTATCAAAGACTATCTTGACAAAACATTCCAGAAGGGGATGTTTTGAAGATTTCCATATTAGGAAATCGTACGGTGCTGTTACTGAATCATGCTTCGTGCCAGCTGCGTCCAGCCGGAGTACAATCATTAAACAAGGGGCCTGTTGGGACGCTTTTCGTTCTCAGAAAAGAGATTAGAACTTCTAATCGAAATGAACGTGGAGAAACGTCTCCATACGTAACAAGTTTCATCAAAATCGGATTTTCGCATCTGAATATGTTCCCTTGTTAAACGAGAAAAAGAATTGAACGTCCATCCTGAATCGCGCGTATGCGCAAAAGGGAGGCAAGCTTGCCTGTCATGAAAAACTTGTGGAGAGGGGAGATGCGTGGTGAGCACCCACGCAGGGATCCTGTCGTGTTCTGGTAGCGTCGCGTGCCTCTGATCGCCATTCCCGCGTAGACGCAAAGTCGTGGTGCCCGGCGTCGTCGAGCAGTCAACCCTAATTCGTCTTAGGGTCTAAGAGTCTCGTGAGATCAAGAGGACCTCGGGAATAAGAGGGAGCCTTCCCTGGAGACCTTTTCGGAGCCTTTTCGGGAGCCTTTTCGACACCTTTGGGGACCTTTTTCGCGGTGCCAACAGGTGAGCCGACTCCGTTTGCGAAAAACGCCGGATCCGCTCACGGAACCGATCCGCGACCGCCGATTTTCTGCCAGTTTCCGCAAACAATCCGATCCCCATTCGTCGTGAAAACGAGTTTTCTCGGTTGTACGGTAGGCTGTATGGTCGTCGGCACGGATTTCGTCACGCGGTTCCACGGTGGCAGGAAATTATAGCCTCCCGAGCGATTTTAGAGGCGTCCCAGTGAGAAGTGATTGTGTTTAGATTTTCGCGGCATTGTAGGATACGGAGTGTGCGATTTTTTCGGTAGATATCTCTGGGGGACTTTCCTTGAATTTTTGCACGGTTTCATTCGGCTCTGGAAAATTTTTTCTGGCAAGACCTTCGACGAGTTCGAATTTTTGATGACGATTTCTGTTAGAAACACAAGAATACATGCGATTTTATAGTTTCGCTGCATTGTGTTGGACGTTTAATAATTTTTAGAATTTTTATACAATTTTATAAACTTCGCAGAAAGACTTTCGAGTGGGTCGAAAATATTTGTTCATTTTGGGTTTGATAGGCGGTCTAACGATTTTTGTTAGAACGATTGTACAAGGAAATTTGCAATTTTGGGACAGATATATTCTCTGAATTGTGTTTGACGTTTTCCGGTCATTTTTAGAATTTTTAGTTTTATTAGTTAATGAAAAATATTTTTTTGTAACACCGTTGAGTTAGAAATATTTGTTCATTTCGGTCTAACGATTTTTATAATAGCTGGGTTCTATGTTTTGTCGGTTGCTTAATGTTTTATCGCGATTAAAATGTTTTATGAAATGCAACGTAGTTTCTTCGTGAAATATTGAAACAGTTGAGCAGATGAAAGTAGTGGAATGCAATACCGTCTATTATCACTGCAGATAAGAATGTGTATAAAATTAATTGGACTATCTTTGAGTAAACTGCGAGATGGTGGACTTCACATATCCGTGACACTGGTAGCGAACGTGTTAAATTAACGTTCTGTTGTCAAACCCGTGGGAAATTTCAAGAAAGATCGCTTGCAACGCGAGGAACGTGCACCCGTACGAAACATATGGAGTCGAAGGGTTTTATTTTGTGAAACGTCACAGAGTCTGTAGGCTTCTGACTGTCAAAAAAAGTGAGAACAACACGATTCTTCAAAAATGTGACCCACTCATTGTCAGTTTTTCGTTTGCAATCTGTTACCAGTAAAAAGGTGTAACAGACCTGGCTGCGCCAGGCCTGTTCCTGACCGTACGCGCCCGAATCCGAGCCCCCGAACACGACCGACGGATACCGAGATCCGCCGGTACCCGCGAGCGCCCCCGCGAGCCCCGCAACACCGAACCGATCTTGGCGGGAACCGGAACCCGCCATGATGCGACACCGGCGCGCCGGATGCGTGACGACACCGGAAAAGCCGGCCGCGAACCGTACCGCACCGCACCCCCTCGCCCGGCAAGACGAGCGAGACGAACCGGAAAACCCTCTCTTCGGTTTTCCGCCGCGATAACGATCAGACGTACTTTCCCGATCCGATCTCTAGCCGCCGATACCGACCGCCCGATCCCGACCGGAATCGTCTCTTGCGACGCCGAGAAGCCGCCCGCTGAATACGACTCGCGAGAGCGTATTTATACCCGCGAAATTGTAATCGCGAGTGTGCCGATTTTTCCGCCACCCGCGAACCCCGAATACGCCGCTGCGTATTGGACCACCTGGAGGGCCGACCCGAACGCCGAGCGATCGAGACCCGAATCGCGACCGCCGACCACCGAAACGCGAAGCCGGGACAGTGACGAACATTTGGAATACTCGTGTCGTTAATCACCCGTGCCCGACCGTCCGCGTCCCGCCGTAACCCTCGCGTTATCCTGCGTGAACCCTGGCACGGCGAGCCAAATCCGGCCGCGAGGAATCCGTTGTTACGAGATCCGCCGGGAAACGGACTCGTTACAAAGGATTAGGATAATGCCTGAACAGTGCATTTCCGATCCTTACGCGTTACTTTACTTCCATTAAATATAATCGTTAAATCAGATTATCAAAATTTTCATAGAACGAAAAAAAAAAATGTATCATTTCTCGTGAGCCTCATAAATCTTGACAGTGTCAGTTTCACGATTGTATGTAATATTGCAACGAAAAATTTATTAAATTCTGCTGACTATCTATTATTCCAGATAAAAGATTGACAGTGTCAACTTTACAATAATGTTGCAATGAAAGAGTTAGTTAATTATTCTTGTTAATAGATGAAATCGAACTGTGCAAGTTGATAAAATTTATAAAACAATATAAGTTTACGTCAATCAATTTTCACACCTAGTGAAATATGTTTGTTAAATAGTATTTTCGTTCCGAGCACATGATAGGAGATTACTTTGTCGTTTGTCTGCGGGCAAGTTCGATACGGATGATTCGATTCGAGGAATGCTGGAAGATTTTAATGGAACAACCGTCATTGTTTCTGGCGTTAAGTTTGCGGTTGAATGGTAATATCTTCGTACAGCGTGAAACAATTGGGGGATCCCAATCTGAATATCCCTGGGAAACGAAACACGTGCACGGCTGCTCTGCATATTTGCTTTCTCTGCCAATAGAGAAATAGCTCTGCTTTGATATTTGACAGCGGCGAATAATTGTTCAACAGTGTCGTTTGTTATTCTTGGACGATTTCAATATAAAGCTGTTACAAATTCGCAAAATTGGTAATTTCCCGCGAGACTTTCGTTTTCCTCATCGTTCGCCATTTACTTCTTCACGCAGCAGGTGATTGCATTCAGATTCTCGCGAAGAAAAAACCGCCAGCCAGCGTCGCTAACTAATTAGTTTTAATTCCACTTACCGCGAGTGCTTCCTTCGACTTTTACTTTCCTAAAATGTTTTCACTGCGTGATTCAATTTTTCTGCTGCTTTTCCGAAATAAATATCAATTTTGAACATCGTTATTAAGCGATTGAAAATTAAACCGGATTTGAATTACTTGCATGGAGCTGAGGAAAATAACGTGGCAGTGTTAATTCATTTTTTTTTTTATGTAGTCGTTGTTTTATATTGTTCAATAGCGACAGTCATTTTATTCGTAAATCAGTATAACATACCAGAAACACATAAAGCAGTCTAGTAATTAATTAATAATTTTTCTTGGAGCTACGACATGACGAAGATGATCAAACTCCTCTTTGGCATACACAAAATTATTAAGCTCCGTTTCGACATGAAAGAAATTTATTAATCACCTTTCTTACACGGAGGAAACTATTAAGCTCCTTTTTGTCACAACGTCGTTGCTAAAAACCTCCTTCATTTTTGAACAATCTCATTGTAATAAACGAAGAAGAAATTCAGTAATTTCAAAATTTCAGAAAGTCAATAACAGAGGTAGCATGTAACAAATTTACAAGCCAGGAGATCCAACTCGGACTAACTCAATCGTTATTCAGTCTGATTGTGATTCCACCCTTGCACGCTATACTTTTATATTGTATTATGAAGGCCCCTGGCCTTTGTAATTTGAAGTTCCCGTTAAAGTTTATACCTCTGAATAAATTTTGCCCGACTACATGCTGGCTTTCTGTTCAAGGCATTAATCTGTTTAATTAATAGTAGGAGATTCGCTTCTTACGCGAGGAATTAACGAACGGCTTTGAAGTCTTCTTGGACGTCCGAAAGCGCCGAGATCCGTAATACCCGTAGGAACTGAATTACAAACTTGAACTACCCACTTGTTCCGAACTACCCTAATTGCTCATTACGGCAACTGCCCTTGGTCTTCGGCGAACGCAGCATCCTGCGTCGTTCGATCGTTGCGTCACCCTTTAAATACTGTTCCAAGTGGAAAAAAGCTGATCTTTTTAAACATTCCGAGTGGCCAACTCATTTTCTATTTTACTAGATGTTAGTATTTGATTAGTCAGAAAGCAACAGTAAATTAAATAATTTGTAAATTTCAAAATTTGTCTGCCATTTAAGAAAAATATTTGGCTCAATGAGATCTAAATTTTAACACTTTATCAACTGAATCATATCAAATAGGATTCAATTGTGTTATACAAAAAGCAGCTTACAGATCTTCTTTCATATAATAATCCGAAAAGCACCGATTATACTATGTTCCTAGAGTTAGCGTATTGACTTGTTTGGTAGATTTAGTATTAATATCACACGAACTCTAACTTCACGGTTTTCCTTTCGTTAACCATTCGTATGCCGGGGTCATTCGTGACCCGTCGCGGTGGGGATAAGCTCAGGGGACCGTCAATACGCACAATTTTATTCCGATATAAGACGACGCTATTTTATTTCGAAATAAGCAAATCGCCTTATATCGAAAGAAAACTAGGGAAATACGGGTGTGGGTCAGAAATGACTCCGGCATAGGCCTCGAACTCGCAGGAGTCCCAGGGTTAAATAAATTGTTTCGATTTTAACTAATTTTTGTGGCTTTTGTGGTCTCAGCTATGGATTGTCGATTTTTGAAAACAATTCAATGATTGCAGCCGGTGATGCGTTAAAATTTATACGGGATGTGAGTGTATTCCAGCATAATGTTCGAGTTTCTATGAGTGTCATCGAGAATTGACAGCGGAATCTCTGTCGTGTCGAAGAAGTTGTCAGCAATCATTTGCTTTGCGAGCCACTTTTTCTTCCCGCATTCCTCCGCTCTCGGCGCAGAAGGAAATAATCGAGCAACTCGACGGTGAAACGCGAAACTATTGTCGGCTCATTCAGCTTCTCAGAGCTCGTGGTATATTAGTTCGAAGTTTGGTCTACGCGAGCGGAAAATATGCGACCGTGGACGGTGTTTCCCCGATGCAATTCAAATTTCCCGCCGCTCGCGGGGACGTTCCTGCGATCGTTATGATGCAACATGAACAGCATCCTCTGGTTACTGTTTACTGTCAGTGTAATTTCCAAGATGGAGGAGTAGGCGACTAGTTGGCCAACAAATGAAGCATAAGAGTTCTAACATTTCAAGGAATTCCTCTGTTACACCGTTCTTTATTGTTATAAATCAAATTTTAAATAAATCACATCAATATACAGAAAATTTTGGTTAGTTTAATAGAAGTTGCGAAAATGGATTTTGAAATTTTTACTTGTGATTATTACAGTCAATTTTTACAGCATATTTTTATTCTATTATATTTTTAAGATTTTTAGGAATTTTTATTATTTTTTCTCCTTTGTACTGTAACTGTAGGGCTTTCCAGTAGTACGAGTCAATCATTAAAGACAGTACAATTTATCCGTGTATGTATATTAGCTTGTTAGAAAATTCTTATGAACTGCCCTTTTCCGAGGTTCTGGGGTAAGTGCTGAGCGGTCTAACACAGTCCTCTTACCAGAAGGCACCCTTGCCTTCCCCCACTCCGTGGCCAGATCCTTCATAAGGACTATCTTTGTTCTTTAAGATAGCAGTACGACGTCGCACAGTGGGGTATTTGGCCCGAAAAACCGGAAAAAATTATTTAAGCGTTATTTGTAGGCTCAATGCCACAATGTAGGTGGTCGTTGAATTCGTCTTAACATCAGCTATAACATTATGAGATCGAAAATATATCTTAACAGTTAAAAAAATAAATTGATCCTCACTTTTTATAAAAAAAAAAATTTTTTCCGAAATTTTATGTATTGAAATTTGTAGACATCTGAATACTGTTAATCTTTTGTTCGAACCTTTTTTTCCTCAGATTATCGGAAACCCTTGAAAAATCGTGGCGCTTGTGGAGTACGTGCACCGAAAAGCTAGAAAAAGTATTTTTACACGTAAATTATGTTAAAATGATGTAAATTATTATTGTAATACAAAATATGTAGATCATGAAATGTTTTAATAAGTAGATATGTATTTTAAGAATATTTTTAAATTATTACCATTAATTTGCGTACGTAAAACACTTCTAAACGCTAATACTAAATTAGCTATAAAACGTCAATCTGGACAAATCTGGAACCAAACTTTATTAGCTTGGAATCGCAAATCTTTACCGAATATAATGAGACCAGAAAGACCATCGGGACTCACTCAGAACCATAATAAAATCGTTAATGAAGTCTTATAATTGTAAAAATAATTTCTGAATTATTGATCATATTCAAATATTAATAACTTTATAAATGAGTATAATAAAAAAGTGAAAACAGTCTGAGAGTGTAGTCCATACTTACCTAAAAGATGTCCATAAAGCAAAAAATTACACAGCTTTTTTAAAGCATGTAAAAATCACTAATAAATGTACGATATGTTATAGCATGATTGGAAAGGCAATACAAGTCATAGAATCTCTCGACTTTCGATTAAGTTTAGACATTCATAAACTTACAAATGAATAAAAACAATTTAGTACAATGTTCTACACACATTCAACAACTTCGAGCAATAAAAAAATTACAGTTTACGTTAAATTTTTGAAATTGACTTTTTCCGGCTTTTCGGGCCAAATACCCCACTGTGCGTCGGGTCGTCTGCCATACTTAAAGATTCCTAACTTTCCAAACATATGTCAACGAATGCGCCCCATCGAGTACCTGAACAACTTCGAGTTGCCAGACATCATCTGGGGTTTGTCCGTCGACAGGAACTACGGCTTCGAGAGGTTACGCGAACCCTCGACCCCACCATAAATTAACCGAAAGCGGACTAGCGTCGGGCTATCTGCCTTCGATTTCTTTCAAAAACAAACTGTCGCTAACAAGCTTTATTATAAGTAATACATTTTTTAACTCAAACTAATTGAAAATATGTCAATTACATATTGTACTGGAAAGCGAGCGTAAAATCAGTGTAGATTACAGTAGCACGAGTTAATGATTGGCGCAAGTGAAATCGATCAATATTGGATCAGCCATGGACCAGAATATTATTTCAATCATTTATTTGAGATAACATAAAATACTTCCAGACGGTATAACATATTCTAGATGAGAAGTAAAAGTTCGAACCATTATAGTTTTATTATAAATAATTGTCACAAATATTATTATATAATATAAGGCAATGACATTGATCATTTTCTTTTTTATCGAAATTAATACAATTTTGAAGATCTATTTAAACATTGTAGAAAAGGAAGGATTGCCCGAGGTATTTAAAAAAATTAACCTTGTTTAGAATTGAGTTTAGAATTAGTCCAATTTTCTTGTTTTATTTTGACATTCATAAGTCTCGATTGACAAGAAAACTAATACAAACAACTATTAAGACACCGAATTCGACTAAAAACCTATTCAAACAGTTCGCAGGTATGCAAACACGAGATTCTCCGGGCAATTTAATGTGTTTGACTACCGTACCGTGCGAAATCCTTAAATCAGACTTAGGTGATAGAACAGGTTGTTATCCTGGGCTAGAAATACCACACTGTGTTTATTTATTAGTACTGTGTGTGAAACGTCACCATCAATTTATGGTACAATCAATAGTCTTTTATTTTTATCTTTATATGTTTTATAAATTAATTTTTTATAATTTATATATTTATTTTTCTTTTATTTATTTTTATCACAAGACATCGATTTACAAAATGTTATATTATTACCAACCTTAAGTTGAATATTAGAGATTGTTTCGTATTTATTATTTTCGTGTATATAAAATTAAGAAACGAAATTGTTGTCAGAATTTTTGCAAGAAAAATGAACGAACCAAAGCACATTATTAGATCCCAACAGTCGATCATTCTAGACTGCGAAATGAATTTAAGAATATCAATAAAGAAGAAAAAATTGTCTATTTAGCTCCGGTTTCTTGAAAATGATGCAAAAAATTTTTATTCTGTATGACGATTTCATTACAGTCTTGTTTCTAAAATAACACATACATTTCGTAATAAAATTGACATTTACTTACAATAATTACGATAATAAATTTCAACAAAAATTATTTTTTTACAATTACAAATTTCCTACAATTTTGTACATCAGCAAAATCATAAAAACTCAATTGTATCCCGCAAGAATGCTAAAACACAACACTACGAGCAACGGTAAGCAACGTGCTGAATACTCGTTGATGTCAGCGATCTACGAAGCGCCATTCTAATTACTTCCCAGATAGCACACAGACGTCTTAAAGACGTCTGTCGATGGATATTCAGACGCCTTAAAGACGTCTTGAATGTCCTACGAACGGCTTCCGAACGTCTGCGGAACGTCTTTGTTACAAAACTGTACGTCTTAAAGACGTCTTTTAAACGTCTGTTAGACGTCTCGAAACAGACGTCTTTAAGCCGCCCATAAATGTTAATTAAAATGCAAACAAATATAGGTATGACATAAGTCATGCGAAAAGGGAATGGGAGGGAAAAAAACAAATTTCGAGAAGAACGAGTTCAAAATATTGATTTTATTCATTATAATGAATAGTTTTATACATAAAACTTGAAATTAAAATTAAAATTAAAATTAAAATTGGAATTGGAATTGGAATTGGAATTGGAATTGGAATTGGAATTGGAATTGGAATTGGAATTGGAATTGGAATTGGAATTGGAATTGGAATTGGAATTGGAATTGGAATTGGAATTGGAATTGGAATTGGAATTGGAATTGGAATTGGAATTGGAATTGGAATTGGAATTGGAATTGGAATTGGAATTGGAATTGGAATTGGAATTGGAATTGGAATTGGAATTGGAATTGGAATTGGAATTGGAATTGGAATTGGAATTGGAATTGGAATTGGAATTGGAATTGGAATTGGAATTGGAATTGGAATTGGAATTGGAATTGGAATTGGAATTGGAATTGGAATTGGAATTGGAATTGGAATTGGAATTGGAATTGGAATTGGAATTGGAATTGGAATTGGAATTGGAATTGGAATTGGAATTGGAATTGGAATTGGAATTGGAATTGGAATTGGAATTGGAATTGGAATTGGAATTGGAATTGGAATTGGAATTGGAATTGGAATTGGAATTGGAATTGGAATTGGAATTGGAATTGGAATTGGAATTGGAATTGGAATTGGAATTGGAATTGGAATTGGAATTGGAATTGGAATTGGAATGAAAATTACAGTTACAACTAATATTAAAATTAAACTTAAAATAGCTTATTAGTAACGTTTATGCGGTCGCACGCCCTCTTCAGCCATAATTGTATTGACGTTTCTGAATCTCTCTTACTGCCGTGGATATTGGCCCTTTCTGCAGCACCTTGAATAAGAATTTCTTTTTTTAGTGATTTGCATACGAATCATCGTTATTATGGTAACACCAAATTAAGGGTAATAATTACACATTACGAGCTCCGCGATCTTGGAGCAGTGGAAGGGCTTCTTCCCTTTCCTCCCCATCCAACTGTACTGCAGAGCAACTTCATTGGTTAGGAGGGTCGTAAGTACTCTCTTCACGAAGGAATACAAATTGTCTCCTCCTATTTTAGACATTTCCGTAACCTAAAATAAAATTTTATTAATAGGACATTCTGTTAACTAAATGAAAATGAAAGATCAATTACTTTTAGTTTATTTATTACATCTGTAAATTGTACTTACTCCATAATCAAATTCCTTCGGATTGCTTAGAATTTCTTGAAGCAACGTTACCTCTTCTAACGATTTTAGCGGGAATTTTAAATTCGGGAATTTGTTGAGAAACGACACGCTGCGTGATCCTCCTGCGTTATTGATGTGTGTTGTCTCCTTGAGTGCTCGCACCTCTGCTAATACTTCTGTGAGCAGAACTCTCGTTAAATGGTTCCCCTTGCAGCAGTTATTTTCCGTTTGCTCTCCTATTAATTGTTTGTTAGATATTATATTTTTTAAAGTGAACTTATTTATCTCTAAAATATTTTTCTTAACTTACCAATACTACACTGCTTATCGTAATGTATCTCATCCTCTTGCCCCTCTCCCTGCGATTCCTCGCCAACAGAGTGCGAACAAGTGGCTGAAAAGAAAATATATTTTGATTAAAAAGATATACTAATTACAGAACCAGAATGATTTATAACTATGAATGTAATATACAGGGTGGCCCACATAACTCTGAACAGCTCAATATCACGAAAACTATGCCATCGATTTTAAAGTTCTTAGTCTTAAATTGCATGGAACTGAAGGACCTTTCTGACTACATAAACGTGAAGTGGCCTCCCTTCCCTTTTAACGGGGGAGGGGAGGTACCTTTATAATTTTAAATGGAACCCCCTATAAAATGTTACATATTTAGATTCTACCGGAAAAAACAAGTCAATTTTGTCTGAAACATTTTTTTGTCAGATACTTCCATGATGAGATATAACAGTTTGAAGTTTCGAGTTGTAGCTACTTGAAGCGCTCGGAAATAGCGTTATGGAATTATACGCGCTTGAGTCCTTTGCTTATTCGTGAAGAAATAAAATGTACTTTCAATTAAATGTTCAAAATGTCCACCACGGGCTTGTAAACATTTATTTACTCGAAACATCAAAGTTGTTCTAACATTTTTTAACATTTCGGGAGTCACTGAAGCGCAAGCGTCACGTATTCTTTGTTTCATATCCTCTTTTGTCGTCGGTGGTTCAAACATAACTTTGTCCTTTACATATCCCCGCTTTTCTAAATTATGAAATGTTGCATGACATTGTTTGATCCCATAACGTTCAAAAAACATCACTGCTGCACGCCGATAATTTTTTTGGCATTCACCTAACGTTAACAACATATTCACTTCTGTGTCAAAAGTAGCCATAATCACAATGTTACTGCTTGAATAACAGCTCTAAACTGAAAACGTTTTCATAAATAAGTGAGTCAAACTCAAGAATTGTAAATATTATTGTTTGTGTTTCTTCATGAATAAGAAAAGGACTCAAGCGCGTATAATTCCATAACGCTATTTCCGAGCGCTCAAGTACCCACAACTCGAAACTTCAAACTGTTCTATCTCATCATGGAAGTGTCTGACAAAAAAATGTTTCAGACAAAATTGACTTGTTTTTTCCGGTAGAATCTAAATATGTAACATTTTATAGGGGGTTCCATTTAAAATTACAAAGGTACCTCCCCTCCCCCGTTAAAGGGGAAGGGAGGCCACTTCACGTTTATGTAGTCAGAAAGGCCCTTCAGTTCCATGCAATTTAAGACTAAGAACTTTAAAATCGATGGCATAGTTTTCGAGATATTGAGCTGTTCAGAGTTATGTGGGCCACCCTGTATAATGTTTTATCGAGTGCTTCCTTTTGAATTTACATACCTATGTACCTGTGTTCTGTTTTCTCAAATCTGGAGCAGGGTAGAAAACTGCTGCCTCGTCAGAGGAGGTACTGTCTTCTAATGTAAACGCTGGCCTCTTTCTTCTCTCCAATGGTGACTCTGCCTCCGATTGCAGATCGCTCGTCTCCTCTGCGGCCTTTACCTTGTTTCTGGCCTCCATGTAGTCATCTAGAAGCATTAGACGAAAACGTTACAAGCGTTATTATTTCAATTATACATTTAGAGTGTATAATAATTGTAACTTACCGAAAGTGCTGTTTCTAAAAGTCTTGACCTTGTACTTGGTCCATAAATTGTTACTGGCCTCCATTTTTTTTATTGCGTTCATGAAACGACCCCGTTGCAGTGGTGGCCAGTAACAATTTTCGCCCTCTAACCACTTTGTTGGCACTGCCTCCACGCTGCCATCTTCGATGAACTGAACCACCGTCCATGTTGCAGTTTCCATTGTTTACTTGCCTAGAATTGAAAAATACAGTCAAAATTTCTGTGGCATGGTTTATAAGAAAACATACTAATTTAAACATGTCGTACTTGGAGGCTTGTTATTGTAAGCCGAGATCCTGTTTAGGCGTCCGGTGCGATACAGGACTGTGTCAGGTGTTACGTTCCGAACAATTATTATTTTGGTTTCAAATCGTCGGTAACACTGTGGTTGATAATTCTAGTAATTGTGGGATCTCCCTAATTGATCACAGTGTGGCCTTTGACGATGTATAATATTTTAGTTTATTCCGCGTTGAATGTATTTAAGTAACAAATACCCTTCTTGGAATCAACGCCGTCCGGAAACGTTGCTATGTTTAAGTATTTAGATTAGGATAAAGGCAGAGGTAACGATGCCCGCTCGTCACCTTGTTTAGTATTAAGCGACCTCGTCAGTCGGGCCGTAAACATAAGGCGAATATACCAACGGTCGAGGAGAGGCTGGCTTGCGTGGATGTCAATTGTAGCAACGTGAAGGTGTGTTCGATAATTCTTTGTAATTGTGGGGTCACCCTAACTGGACACACCAAACGTTCGACTCTGGTACGCTGAGCATTTCAAGGATCTTTATGTTTACCCGAGTTGCGCCGATCGACGACCGTTGGCGAAGCATGCGGGAGCGAGTGAGAAAGGTATTGAAAGAGAGAGAGGTATGCGTAATGCGCGCGATTGGGCTGTCAAACTAAGACCCAAGTCTAATTGTCTAGGCGCGTAGAGAGGGGAGCCGGCCAGCGGGCCGAGCTAGCCGAATTCTGTCGGACGATCCTTCTTCTTCGATGTACAAGCGCGAGGTGCGTGTCCTGGAACTGTAAGACTCGTGTAGGCAGAGTTTCGTTGAGGCTGTTGTTGTAGCCTGGCGGGAAGCCTTGAGTTTTGCGTTATTTAGTCGTAGTTAGTTTACCTTCTTTTGACTTGCCGAGCCTCGAGCTCGTAGTTTTAGTTTTCTTTTGTTTAACTCTTGTCTCCGCGTTATAGTTATTCGGTTGAGTGAATAATATCGGTTTTCCTCCTATCATGTAGTTATAAGTTTCGCAGCAGTTCTGTCGAGTTCTCTCGTTTCCGTTGCTTTATTAACGTTGCATACTTGTAAACGAGTGGCTGTGATTTGGTAAGCGGTTTCATTATTCTCTTTTATTGTTATTCTTTTCTTTATACTGTTACTGTTATTTATTTCGTTGGGAATATATACTATTGTTACCGCGTGGTCGTTAAGCCTTGGTGTCGTCCATAACTTTCCTTTTCGAACCCGTGTTCTTTTTAAATCCGGACAGCTTTGAGTTCCCGCGTTCTCGGGTTGGATTGTATAGTCCTCCGAGAAGTCGCGTAGCCGTCACAGATTTTGGTGTCAGAAGTGGGATTTCTTCCTTAAGAGGATCTCCCAGGAAATAGTAGAATATTTTTTGAGCCACTTCGACACAGATTTTGGTGTCAGAAGTGGGATACTTTTCAAGAATATTTCGTTGCTTTTGGTTGCGAAAATTTTTGAGGAATATCTCGTTAAAAATCCTGATTTTTCCCTATGAGATATTCTCGAAAGAGGATCTCTTTTCAAATTTCACTTACACAGTTTTATTTCAAAATTTGGCTTGACGATAAATTCGTAATAGAATCTGGTCTCAGAAATTAGTTATTAAAATTTTGTTGTACAACCCCGTTTCTTGGAAATTTTTCTCCATACATTCTTATATAGAACTTCAAAACTTGCCTTTTGATTAGATATTATTTGTTACGGAATGAAAATTAGAATTGGAATTTGATGGATTGATTATTATATTTTATCTTATTGACCGCAGAGTTTTACGGAAATATTTTCAATAATTACTTTGAGATTCTAATCGAGCGAGAATATATACCGGGTGGTTCACGACAAACAGGCGACCTAAATAGCTCCGTTAGGATTAGAGATAGAAGAAAATGTTAGAGAGAAAAGTTGTACTGTTAAAGGGGGGCAAATATGGTGATATAAAAAAATGTTCCTATTGTAGTCGTTTTCAAGGTCTTTTGAAGGTCATCGATGATTTTCAAATAGCACCACATATTTTTAACTACACAGTGTTGTAGCTGATGTCAAGACGAGTTCAATGATGTGGTACACTATGACCTTCAAATGACGTCGGGGACGAGGCAGGACAAACGCCTAACGTTCGTCGAAGGTTTCCGATGATCGGCGAAGAGCGCCGATCAACGGAAAAAAAGAGAAGAAAGCAGTCGCGTTAGAACATTAGAGGCATCGACCACGTGTTGCCGTTACGCTTTATGCATTTTATGTACTTATGTTTACTTAAGAGACTACTACAGCTTCAGAAGTGGGATCAGAACGATCTGAACAATTGTGTTAGTTTTGTTAAGTGGTGTAACGTGAATGGTGACCATGATATCTCTGAAAGATATTCCGTATATACACGAAAGCCTTGGAAGAGCTGCGACTCAGTCGATTCGCGTTTTGCACAGGCTCGTCTTCGGGAGAGATGGCGACCGAAACAACCGGAAGCGGCTAAGGCAATTTACTGGTTTCGCGTTTGAAAGTGCGACCGAACTCGGACACAAGGTTGCGTCGGTTGTGGCTTCATTTAGTTTGAGCGAGTTGATCGGGATTACCGGTATATTGAACATCGACTCTGAGGGGCAAAAAGAAGGAATCGGGCAACGGATCTCCAAGCATTTGTCCGATTTAACGTTATTGAAGGAAGCTAACGCAGCGATGGCCCTTTCAGAAGAGGAATCGGAGGAGGAATTTGAGGACGAGGTAACGGAAACGCCTGCCAGAAGATATGGTGATACGCCGAAATTTGCGTTGAATTTTCGAGATATCGAAGACTCGATACGACCATTTAGCGGAAGCGATGGATATCCCGAGGAGAGGTGGATGGAAGAATTTGAAGAAAATGCGACGCTTTTTGCATGGTCCGACCTGCAGAAGACCCTGTTTGCGAGAAAATGTTTGAAAGGATTGGCGACATTGTTCGTGCAAGGAGAGAACGGACTTTCATCGTGGGCACGATTGAAAAGTCGGTTACTGGAGGAATTTGCTACGCGGGTAAACAGTGCAGAATTACACGAAAAGTTGCGCACCAGAAAAATGCAGCGGGACGAATCGGTGCACGAATATTTTTTGAAAATGAAGGAAATTGCAGTACAAGGATCGATTGAATCCGAATCGCTGATACAATACATTGTGGACGGGATTCCAGACGAGTCGATGAGGAAAATTCATCTTTACGAAGCCAAGAATTTAAGGCGGTGGCCCCGGCGCGCATCCCCTCCCTAGTTCCGCACACCGTACACGAGTTTGCAAGGGTACGGGAGTCCCGCTCTTATTTCTTAATAATGCAAAGATAATACTGTTTTGTAGTCAAAAGCGTTAGATAAAGGTTCAATCTAGGCGGCAAAGGTCCTCAGAAGTCCTACTTTTGCGTTTTTTGCCGTAATTTGCAATATCAACAGCATGCTGATTTCGTGTGTTGTCGAGTGACATTATAGTAAATATCGAGAGATTTAGAGCTCGTATGGAGTTCGTAGGACCTTTCCCGCCTAGCGGGAACATATAGAATCTCAATGCAACGCCAATCACGTTGTATGCTTACGTATTAATCAAATAATTGCGGGATCCCACAAACATTGCATCATTGAGGGAACATTGGATATTTCATCAAAATATAGTTCCGGCATTTTTCGCTACGAGCGCTGTACTCTGTTCCCGATCTCTCTCATCGTCAGCAGTTACTGTATCGGTAAAACAGAGGCCATAGGATCATGCGCGGCACGACAGCGTGGATGGCGCTGTCGTAGCTTCGTTCGAATAGCCGTGCCGCGGTACACTCACACACCGCCTGGTCCGCGTGTACGTGTGCCGACGGCGATCGCAAGGGTCCGGGATGCCTGTAAATATTTCCCAATAATGCAGAGACGGGACTTTTCCATAGTGAAAAGAGCTAGATAAAAGTTCAATCTAGGCGGGAAAGATCCTCAGCAGTCCTACTTTTGCATCATTGGGAAATGGTTAGCAATATTCGGCAGCATGTTGTCCGCCAGAGATGCCTGTAGGAGCATGAGCGGCGCGACAACGTGGATGGCGCTGTCGTAGCTACGTTCGAATAGCCGTGCCGCGGCACACTCACCCACCGCCTGGTCGGCGTGTACGTGTGCCTACGCCGATCGCAAGGGTCTAGGATGCCACTAACCATTTCCCAATATTGCAGAGACGGGACTTTTTCATAGTGAAAAGCGCTTTAGCCAATTAGCATCTTGGAAGGTTGGATAATACAAGGATGTGAATTTTCAGTAATGGCACTAGATAAAAAGATCAACCTAACATGCTGAATCCCTCAAAAATCCCTAAATTTTATTGTTCGCGAAATGTAACAAATAGTTGGACAAACTATATTTATCAATTGATTTTTTCTAGTTTTTATCTCCAGATAAAAATGAATATATTCTAAATATTTTCTGTAAAAAATTCGATTTCAATATCTAATGGTTTGAAAGCAACCTGTTGCGAATTAGTATCTTGCGTCGATGGCCCGCTCCATAACATTGACACTGGAGGGTGTCATAAATTAGCCCTCCCACGACACTGTCTCGCCGAAGACGAAAGAACTTTCCTGTAACCTCAGTGCAAAACACAGTCATTCTCTAAAGTCTGAAACATCGCTGCTTCGCACGAATGTACGATTGCCTAGTAAATATGATCCAAATTATATCATGTTTGGTGTCAATTTTATCAGGAAAATTACACGAATGTGTTGGGAGAAGTTTCATGAATATATTATGAAAAACAAAAGAATTGGGACATTGCATTAGTATTGTTTCACCGATATACCTGACCCCGCATAATGTTACATTCTTCGGCGGTCTAGCTTCTGGCCCCTTCGAAAGGTAGACACTTGGGGGCGTCATAAATTAGCCCTTCTCCGACAGTGTCCTGCCGAAGACGAAAGAGCTGGCATGCAGCCTCGGTGCCAAACACAGTCATGCTCTGAAATCTGAAACATCGTCGCTTCGAACAAATGTACGAATGCATAGTAAATATGATGCACATTATACCATGTTTGGTATCATTTTTATCAGAAACATTCCGCGAATGTGTTGAGAGAGGTTTCATGAAAAAATAATGGAAAACAAAAAAAAAAGGTGACATTGCATCAGGATTGTCTCACCGGTATACCTGACCTTGGACAATGTTACACCCTTCGGCGTTCTAGCTTCTTAGCCTTTCGACAGGTAGACACTTGAGGGTGTCATAAACTAGCCCTCCCAATATAACACCGCATAAAAGAGCTAAGGGGCACAGAATGCCTGTAGAATTGGGATGTTTGTTGCGTTCATTGAGAACGAACGAGCGGCAACCTGTCCTCTTGTCCTACTGTTACGACTTCGCTGCAGTGAAAGGTGAAGGGTTGTTTCAGGAGAGAGAGAGAGGGGGGAAGGGAGAGAGACCATAACGATTTTTTTATTTTTACTGTTGCATTTATTCATAAGCAGAACGTAATACAATGGCAAATATATGGGAAAGGCGGATTTTTTACAAAGTGTGCGTGTTGGGGGGGGGCACATATTTGGGGCGCGAGAGGAGGGATTATGCTTTTCTTTCGCCGGGCGGCGTCGATGGGCGGCGAAGGAGCGTCCTCCTCGCTGTGGACATCGTAGAGATAGAGCTTGGTCGTCTTCGCTTGGCTGCTCCTTTTCTTTGTTGTTGTTGTTGCGGCTGTGAGGAAGGTTGGAGGACAGTCCTCTTCCTTCAGTCCACATGATTCGTTGCTAGAAGTGACACAAAAACAAAATAAACAAAATGCGAAAAAAATTGGAATTTACTCGATAATATAAAAGGTAAAACTGCATTGCTCTGCTTACATTGTGAGCTGCTGCTCCATCCATTGTCGGCTCGAAATCTGCGCAGTGGGGGATGACAGTCGGCCAGAGAAAAAGAAAATAAACATAATGTTCAAAAAATTGGAATCCACCTTGAAATATAAAAAGTAAAATTTTGTTGATCTACTTACATTGGCAATGCTCCGTCTATTAGCGCTTTAGAATCTGCATGGTGTAGGACAACTCTTGGCCAGTATCGTCCATCATCGTGTCGACGAACAAACAGCCCACATGGTTCGAGATACATGAAAATAAACAAAATTTGACAAAAATTAGTTAGTATTCATACTGCTTGAGAATATAAAATCTGAAATTTCATTCCCGTACTTACATTGGGAGCTGATGCCCCATCCATTGTTGTTTCGGAATATTTTTAATATTTTTCATTACATTCAATCGCTGATACACATCAGCGATTCTGCACACTTATCTGCAAGTGTGCACCCGACGTCGGACAGCAATTTTCTTTTTCCAACTGATCAAGTCAGTGGCGTTGCACCAGTAGGTGTATCTCGACGTGGCGCAATACTAATATCCTTTTTCCATCGTTGATATAAATCAGCGGTCCTGCACACTTATCTGCAAGTGTGCACCCGACGTCGGACAGCAATTTTCTTTTTCCAACTGATCGAGTCAGTGGCGTTGCACCAGTAGGTGTACCTCGACGTGGCGTAATACTCTTCTAACACTTTGTCCTTTCTCTGGCTTCGAGAATATATTGAGGTTCCCGAATGGGCATGCCTCTTGTATGTCTGCTGTCGACTATTTCCGGCAGCATACAATCGATATAAAAACGCGACAATTTTGGCTCCATGTTACGTTGCCAAAATTCGTCGTCTCTTTCAACTTTAATCGTCTTGATTCCTTTCTTCGTTCACAGGCAAAACAGGCAGTATTTTCTACCAGTTGCGTGTAGCTGCCCTTGTACTTGGTAGAAGTACTCGTGGGTTTTATTCAATGCAGTACCTGCACTGTCTGGAAATATTTTCTTGACAGCTGGCACTGTGCTTATTGCCTCTTCTGGCGTTAAATTCTCTGCGGTTTGTGGGCATTTTATTTCCACAATACCGTCGTTATCTATCACACCGTCTGGCGATGCTCCCAAATAGGGAATCGATGGATCGATGAAAAGGCCACATCGTCGAATTTGTATGTTTTCTTTTCTCGCTAATTCTTCACGAGCAACATATTCATTCTCCCTTCCATACTGTAGAGCGGGAACAGTTAGCAGGCGTGGGTACAGCAACGTCTTCACCAGCTTCGAACACAACGTGGTTTTTTTCCGGTGGCACACGGCGCGGTAGTGGGACGCAGTCAGAAGCTTCGACCTGTACGTCATCCAATTTGTGTTTGCGCTCTGTTCAATGGTATCCTGCTCGATGTTTTCTCGGTCCTTCTGCCAATTGTTTAGCATTTCCATATGCTTTTCTGTCTGCAGATCAAACATGCATTTGTCCATGTCTTCTTTCTGCGCGTTTGGTCCATAATCCGAATCTTGGACTGCGCGGAACTGCTTCTTCGTGCTCTTCGTGGTCCTCTTCTTTTCGGCATTTTCCGAGACTTTCTTTTTGCGTTGTTCTTCCATATTTTTCAAAGCTTGTGGCGACTCTTTTCCCATAGCTTTGCATAAGCGAGACAATGCTTCGCCTGTATTATATTGTACCACGGCAGCGGCACATCTTGCGAAGTACGATCCTCTTTGACCGAAATGTAGTCTCTTTCCGCCAATGTGTTTTGCAATGTCACGTCCGGTGGTTCGATCGCTCATGAATAAGACAAATAAAATTTCAAATAAAAATTATGCCACGCGAGGAGAGAAGAATAAATAAGATTAAGATAAGCCTTAAGATTCTAGGAAGTAAGACGGTGTCATGTCCGGTGATTCGACCGCTTAAGAATCAAACGAATAAAACTTGAGACAAAGAATTATTATGAACTATTGTTGAAACCCAATAATGTCACGCAAGGAGAAGGAAATAAATAGGATTAGGATAGGCGTTAAAATTTCTAGAAAATTAGATAGCGCACAACAATTCGCAGCAAAGATCGATGTCACCCCGAAAAATAAACAGAAAGTGTGTCTAGTTGCACCAAGTTCCAAGAAGGCACACTAATCCCATGGTAAGAATGACGCGCATTAGATAAAAGATCAAATCAATATCCTATTGAAACAATGGACTGTCCATCCTATAAAAGGGAACCAATACTTCAAAATTCATTCATTCCGTCATAAAGTTTTGACCGGATCAGTCCGTTATAGAATTTTGTTCAGATCAATTCGCTACGTCGTACCGTTATTAATAATCATTCAGTTATAAATAGTAGTAGTGTTCTCTCGTTAAAAATTTACGTCAGTTCAGTTTTCGGTTTTTAAAAGTTCCACGAAGTAGTGTAGTGCCCAACTTGGCGAAGGAATACGAAACCCGGCGATCCCGATACCTGCAACTTGTAGTCCGCGTGAGTTCAAACTCGCGGGCAAGGAGATGCGTCCTGGTACGCTAGGGCGAGCGATCAGGGTAACGCGAAAAACCTTTTGTGAGCGAGACGGCAGTCGCGAACGAACAGTCGACGAAATATAGTCTGCGTGACATATGCTGATAACCTTAAGTATTGCGTAACGTGTGATTGTTATATTCACAAATATATATATATTTTATTTGTTCCACCAAAGGATACGCTGAATTTACCAACAAACTCCAACACAACTAACCAAGGCCCAGCGTTTCCGACTAACGAGCGATTCGGAAAACCAGCGACTTCTACATAACCCGGCGAGTTCAACTTGCGAGCGCACTTCCGAAACCAACAACTCGGTAAATTAACATTATTATTATTGAACGAAATATTTGTAAGCTATCTAGTTTATGCGTTAACTACACATAATCTCTATTTGTCAAATCGTGTTTAAACCTTCTGATTCAGCACCTAATTTTGAATAAATCAATAATTTTGTTTGTTTTGGAAAATAAGAATACAAGTTATTTAAACAATCCTCAATTTCCCGAACCGTAGTCGGTGAATGCAGGTAGGTTCAAAACTGCGTCCTATCTCATAAAAATCATAATCCGTCCTACCTGGGACGTAACAACTAGAAATTTTTGGTGGCAGCGGTGGGATAGAGCGCAGAATTGAGGATTGGAAAATACAGTTTAACTACTACCTTCTCTTTAATTAAATCAAAATGGCAACTCCGGGTAGTAGCGGGATAGAAAGCAAAGGTTCTGAATCAGAATTATTAAAAAGGGCCTTAGAACAAATAAAAAGGTCTCAAGAAAGTAATGATTTCATATCTGAACTTGGCACTAAATTCAGAGAATTAAACCAACAAATAGCGCATATGCAAGATGCACTGAATTCAATAATTAACCGACCACAACCGACACTGACAAAACCTGAACGAATAACTCCAGAAAAACTGACACATACACTGACAGAACAACTAGAAAACCCAATACAAATTAAAGATGCACTAGAGACAGTACCCGTGTTCGACGGTTATAAACCCTTTGTATTTCAATTTTTAAAAGCATGTGAAAGAGCTAAAGCCACGCTTCCATCAAACAAAGAACCATATTTGGTTAAATTATTAACTAATAAACTCAGAGGACATGCGTTTATAGCCATCGAAGACTCAAATATAAACACTATAGAAGAATTCGGCACAAAATTAAAACTTATGTTCGGACCGCAAAAAACGGTTAACCAATACAAGGGCGAATTAGGAAATATATTTAAAAACCCCCATGAAAGCATTTTGGACTATATAAGTCGCGTAAAAGACCTACGACTTGCGATTATGGATGGAGAACGCAGCGTACACGGAGAACTTTCGGAAATATTACAACAGAACATAGAATCTGATGTCACAGAAGCCTTTTTAAAAGGATTACCGTCAGAAGTCGAAATAAGATTGCAATTAGAAGGTTTTACAAATCTAGAAGAAGGATACGCCAATGCAATAAAGATCATGAAACAAATCCAGCAGGAAGAAGAACGAGTCAGAGCGTTCCACAGAGGAGCGACTCAGCCTCAGCAGAGATATCAATTTTCTTCGAACAGATATCAAGTCTCCCCGAGACAAAGTAGCTACACCGGTCCGCGCTGGCGCTCCGATCCTTCATCGTATCGTAACAATAACAATGGAAATTTAAACAGTCATTTGAGACCTAACAATCAAACAGGAACTGATAATCGAGCTAGAGGAGCTAACCCACCTGTCACTTGTAACTACTGTAAAAAGGTCGGACGTGTAATCAAAGACTGCTATAAATTCAAAGCAAAGGTGGAATCAGGTGAGATAGTGCCCTATTCCCAACAAAAGTCGGGAAACGAGAAGTACTCCCCAGGGACCAGTGGCACACCCAAGGGAGCAAATTTTACAGAGCGCCGATCGGCAATGAAAATAAGTTCTGCTCCCTCACCAAAAACTCCACCTGCCTCGATAGAATCCAACCTACCCCAACGGGAAGAATCCCCGAAGACGGATCACATCAGGACAACAAAAATCAAGGAATCGAAAACAGACCAGGAAGAGATCGACCTAGAAGGGCTATCACTGTTCGATTAGATTCTGCTAAATATACACCAACTGTAATGATTACCTCTCCTGATCTTCAAGGAATAATTTCACTTTTAATCGACTCAGGTTCAGAAATAAATCTTATAAAAGAATCAATGGTCCCAGTATCTACGAAAATCGGCACAAGTAATGCGATTAATATTCGAGGAATCTCGGCTGAGGTCCTGGCCACCCTAGGGACGGCATCAATCAGGATAGCGGGCCATCAAAGAATATTCCATGTTGTTAGCAACCGAATATTGATAGACCAAAGCGGACTCCTAGGATCCGACTTTCTACAAAAGAATCAAGCAAACGTCGATTACTTTGCCCAACATAACGGAAATTCTAGATCAACTTGGAAGCGCTAAATACTTTTCCACGTTCGATCTGGCCTCTGGATTCCACCAAATCAAAATGGCACCCGAGGACGCCCATAAAACGGCATTCTCAACCCCTTATGGACACTTCCAATTCAAGAGGATGCCTTTTGGCCTAAAGAACGCCCCAGCCACATTTCAGCGCTTGATGAACAGCGTACTGGCAGGACTGCAAGGATCAGAATTGTTTGTATATCTTGATGATATAGTGATATACTCAAGCTCCTTGCAAGAACACGAAATAAAATTCAACAAACTAATGGATCGATTACGTTCCGCAAAATTAAAACTACAGCCGGACAAATGCGAATTTTTGCGTCATGAGGTAACCTACTTAGGGCACATAATCAGCGAGGATGGGCTAGAACCAGACCCAAAGAAAATCGAAGCAGTAAAAAATTTCCTAAACCCAAAAATGCGAAACACATCAAACAATTCCTAGGATTGGCCGGATATTATCGAAAATTTATACCAAACTTCTCAGCAACCGCAAAACCCCTCACAGACTTATTAAAGAAGGATATCACCTTTAGATGGGAAGATACTCAGGAGAAATCATTTCAAATCCTAAGGGATGCACTTACGACCAAACCCATACTGCAATTTCCAGACTTCTCAAAAACATTCAACCTCACCACTGACGCGTCTGGATACGCTATCGGAGGAGTACTTATTGTTAGCCAAGGACCAATTGGAAAAGACCTCCCCGTGGCATACGCCTCTCGCCTGCTGAATGCAGCCGAGCAAAAGTACTCCACCATAGAAAAGGAATGCTTAGCAATTGTCTACTGCATATCCCACTTTCGGCCATACCTATACGGCCGTACCTTTAATATCGTTACAGACCATAAACCTTTAGTGTGGCTACATTCTATCAAGGATCCAACTTCCAGATTATGGAAATGGAAATTAAAATTGTCAGAGTACGACTATAATATCCAATATAAGGAAGGTAGAGCCAACGCTAACGCAGACGCGCTATCCAGGAACCCCCCAGACACATGCCTACCCCTGCAGTCTTGGATCAGAAAACCAGTCAGAAGAAGAATTTTATCAACCTCATCAGAAGACTCATTAGAATCGGAACTGGACAGGATAAACAAACGAGTAAAACTAGACGAACCGGTACGCACCCAAAAAAGGAAAATCTCAACTACCACCTCGGAAGATTCACCCCTACCAGATATAACACGAAGGAAAAGGAAATGTGGACCGCAGGAACGAACAGAGATAGAACACCGTTCGTCAACTCCGCCTGACAACCAAGACACAGAATCAAGACCTAACCAAGGAACTAATTATTCGGCCGACAGCCCTGACTTGGTAGACATCCAAGTGGAACCGCCCACACAGCACCACATACAACAACCACACAGAGCCTTGCGAATCAGAGAAACCCACGAACCACTATATATGGCCAAAACACACAGAATAATATTCATCGACATGAACGGTAACCCTATCGACAAAGGAGCAGAAGAATTAAAGGAAGCCAACCTCTTGAACACCTTCATTGATCTAACCTTCGAGCGAGCTAGACTACAACAATGGGACAGATTCTATACAATAGCCCTACCTGTCAAACAGAACAAACACAGCCCTATCGAACCCGAGAACATCGCCAACTGCATCGCCTCACTATTAGACGTAGTTGAAGAACTGAATTTAAATTCCTTCAGCATAAGAAGGACTAATAACATTGAAGACGTACCCTGGAAGTACATCATAAACAAGCTGAAAGAAACATTCCGGAATAAAACAATAACGATAACCATATGCACAGGCCAAATAACCACACCACCTGAAAGCGACAGACTAAACCTAATTAGAGAAAAGCATATGTCTGCCGCCGGTGGACACAAGGGCGTAACAAAGACCTACCACCGAATTCGGCAGTTACACTACTGGGAAGGAATGAAGAAGGACATACAAAATTTCATCCGCACATGTAACGAATGTCAACTAAGAAAATTTACAAGAATTAAGACGAAACAGCCGATGGTGTTAACAGACACTCCAGGAGAAGCCTCCGATAAAGTCAGCCTGGACATCGTAGGGCCCCTACCAGAAACGAGGAAAGGACACAAATATATCCTAACCATGCAAGACCTACTGACAAAATACTCTGTAGCGGTGGCTTTGGAACGAACCACAACTGCAGACATCGCGGATGCCTTCATAAAAAATCTTATCTGTCGATTTGGTGCCCCTAAAGCAATTCTAACGGACCTAGGAACCAACTTCGCCTCCAATTTAATGAAACAGGTGGCAAAGAACTTTAGAATCAAACACTACAAGACCACAGCTTACCACCCACAAAGCAATGGCTCAATCGAAAGGTCACACCATGTACTGATGGAATACTTAAAACAGTACGTAAATCATGCCAACAATTGGGATGACTGGCTAGACTTGGCCATGTTCTCGTACAACACATCAGTACATGAAGGGACAAAATTTTCACCACACGAATTGGTCTACGGAAAAATTGCCCGCGAACCAACCAGCAGTGACCCAATAAAGGAAAACCTAGAACCTACTTATGCGGATTACCTTCGAGATCTACATATGACCATCAAGGAACTACAACTGTCAGCAGCTAAAAACCAGAACGCCGCCAAGGCAAAATCAAAACAGTACTACGACCAGAAAATCAACCCGCAAAACTTCAAAGTAACGGACCTCGTGTACTTACTGAAAGAACCAGTCAAGGGCAAATTCAGCGACCAGTATACCGGGCCCCACAAGGTTATAGAAATACTGCCCAATCAGAATATAAAAATCCTAGTCAAGGGAAACCCTCGCACAGTCCACATAAATAAGTTAAAATTAGCACACCGAAGACCCGACTGACGCCACGACACGACAATAAGAGACAAAACAGACCACGACAGACAGACCTAATCAACCAAGACCTAAGCTCACACGTTGCGAAATACGATCCCTTAGATACACATCAACAATGCCAATTCCAAGACCAAGCTACCTCCCGGAGAAGGAAGAGCTGGAGGAATATTACGGACCCATAGACGGGGTAGTGCCCACGGACTACCCCGACGCATACAGGAGCCTCCTGGACCTGCAATGCGTGGTGGTGTCGCTCCAGCCACCCTCACACGTGTACCACCACCATCGACTGTGCCAGGCGTGCTACAATCGTCTGCCGCACGTGGAGCGGCGGTATTACGAACAGGGTGGCTGGCACGTTTTGTGCCGCCGGGACGTCGCGGGACCATGGGCAAAATGCCGAGACTGCGGCCTCCAACTGGGAGCGATCCGACCAGCGCACGAGTGCACAGAGTGCGTTGAAGAGTACTTAGAGTTATCAACCGATGGATGGTGGATGATCCGCGCGGGCTATGTAGTAGAAGTCGTCACCCGGTGGTGACGAACCCAACCATCGACACAGACTGTTCAAAATCATTGCAGGCGTTACCGGGAACCCCGGACACTCGAGGCGTTCGAGTTCCGTCAAGGGACGCGCGCTCCCATGCCCGCGACGCCACCACCGTCGAGGGTCAAGGCGCTACACACCGCCACCGAAGCAGCATCCCGGTCGCGATGCAACCTGTGTCAGGGGAATCACATTCTCTGTTTCTGCAGCGCCTTCCGATCGCTGACCCCTGCTGCTCGGCTGCAGATGGTGACAAGTCGCCGCTGGTGCAGGAACTGCCTCGGTCCACACAATACTACGGCCTGCCCATCCGCTAAGAGATGTCAGCGATGCGCCCAGATGCATCACACGATGCTTCACGAGGCGGCCAACGAACCAACCACGACGTCAGTCGCGACACTGCACACCACCAAGCGGCACGAACTGACCACGGGGACAGTCTCCGTTCTACTCGCCACCGCCCTCGTCACCGCATCTGCAGGAAATCGGAAGGTCACCGCTCGAGCTATGATCGACCCCTGCTCGGAGGTGTCGCTGATCAGCGAGTCCCTGGTCCAACGAATGCGACTTCCCCGCACGTCAAGCTCCCAACTGGTCCTCGGCGCCGGAGGCAAGGTCACGGCGGCCACGCGAGGAAGAGTCAACCTGACCCTGACGTCGACCGCGCCCGTCTGCAGCCAGTCGTGTAAGGTGGAGGCGCTGGTACTATCTCGGCTGACAGCCTACCAGCCCTCCTGTGCCGCCCAGACGCCTCACTGGCCTCACACCTCCGGCCTGCCGCTCGCCGACCCCAGGACAACCTCGACCACGCCGATCGAACTGCTGCTAGGGGCGGACGTATACCCGCAGATTGTGCTGGAGGGCATCCGCCACGGCGGGCGATACGCGCCAATCGCCCAGGAGACGATCTTCGGGTGGATTCTATCAGGACCGACGGCGAGACGACGATCGCCAACCCGAGACGTATCCACCCACACCTGCACCATCGACGACCTAACGTCTCTCGTAAGACGATTCTGGGAGCAAGAGGAGGTAGCAGCGCCAACATCCACCCACCGAACCGCAGAAGAAAAAGCAGTCGAAGAGACCTTCCGTCGGACCCACTACAGACAGGCGGACGGGCGGTATGTGGTACGGCTCTGCTTCAAGGACGCATCCCCCAGCCTAGGAGAAAGCCACAGCGTCGCCCGGCGCATCCTACTCAGCTTCACCTTGAAGAAGTGGAGCTCGAACAGCGACACACTGACGAACCACCTGCCGGACGAGTACCTCGCCACTTCATCCACCTTGCCGTGGCACCCAGAGCTGGGATGCAGCGCTCTGGGACTAAAGTGGCATCCACACAACGACACCCTGACCTTCTCCTTCCAAGGTCCCCCAACTCCTCCACCTTCGACCGTGACGAAGCGCTACGTCCTGTCGCAGGTGGCTAAACTGTTCGACCCACTCGGATGGCTGTCACCGTTCATTATCCGAGGAAAGATATTCCTCCAGCAGCTGTGGCAGGAGCGACTCGACTGGGACGAGCAGCTCCCACCCGCCGCCGCAGATACCTGGAAGAGGCTCACCGCTGACGCAGCTGACCTCAACCAAATACGTCTTCCCCGATGGCTCGGGACCGAGACGCCGACGACAACACAGCAGCTGCACGTCTTCGTGGATGCCTCTGAAAAGGCCTACGCCGCAGCAGCATACATCCGAACCAGCGGCCCACCGGGGACACGGGTCACCCTGATCGCGGCGAAGACGAAGACAGCCCCGCTACAAAGTGTGTCGCTCCCGCGATTGGAGCTGTGCGCCGCGGTCCTGGGGGCACGGTTACTGGCGCACCTACGCAGGGAGCTGCGGGTACCGATTGACACGAGCCATCTCTGGTCCGATTCCACGGTCACCCTGGCCTGGCTGCACGGCGAACCGACGCGATGGCGCACCTACGTCGCCAACCGGGTGTCTGAAGTCCAGACGACCGTGCCGGACGTCTGCCTACACCACGTTAGCACCAAGGACAACCCAGCAGACTGCGCATCGCGAGGCATCCCCGCGAGCCAACTGACACACCACCCACTCTGGTGGAGCGGACCCGCCTGGCTGACGGAACCTCCCACAGTGTGGGACACGACCTCCCCGATAACACTGTCCAACAAAATTAAACTTTTTTCGACTTTTGCAATACCTGTTGGGTGATTCTTATACACTTTGTCATCCTAAAACCGAATCTGAAAGTAGAATTGCTCCATCACGCAACGTTTTCGAAAAATTTTGGTTTTTGTAAAAATGCCCGATTTTGATACGAAACGACGTGTTACGCAAAAACTAAACACGCGAGAAAGTTCAAATTTGAGTCAAGAGATAGAGGGGACTCTCCTCTACATATTCATATAGTCAATTATATTTTTATGTACTTCCTAATAGTTGTAAATGGTTGTTAAAGTTTGAAAATGTGCCGACGCGGGTACTTTGTACGCTCTATTTTTGTATTTATGTGAAAAATCCTTTATCTAGCAGGAATTTACTATACAGGAATGCATTCTACAGACATTTCTGGTAAAGAAACCATTCACGAAAAGTATTTGGTTCCCTTAATGTACGAGAAGGATCAGAAAATGTTAATTGACAGCGTGTGCGCGACGCGTTCGCGCCAGACGGCCATTGCAGCCTTTTCGCGACTCGCCAGGGCCGTCGCTATGCGTAGTCGACGTTGGTACCACTCAAGTATGTCTTTGCTTACTATGCTTAATTAAATACATTTTTTTTGTCTTTTTGGGTGCCAATCATTACAAAAGATTATAAAAATACGAGTTATATTCACATTTCATTGTGGAAATGCTTAAGCCCGTGAGTTCTGACTCATCTATTTGTCTGACTTATCTATAGAGAATAGATAAGTCTGGTAGTCTCGCATAACAACGCGATTCTGGCATCACGACTGAACAAGTGTGATCGAGCTCGATGAATGCGGTAGTGTTTGTACGTGTCGTACGTTGCGTTCGTCGTTTATTTTCTCATTAGAAACGTGCAAAAAAATAATATAACTACGTTCTGAGTGAATAGTGAAATAGATTGACATCTCGCAAAAAACGATCAACTACATAATTATTGATTAATTAATTCTTAACTCTTTCGAATTTCACAATTAATATTAATTGATATTTTACATGATTCTTTAAAGCTAAAATTTATGTTGTTTAAATGAAATATACATGGAAATATATAGTAAATTTCAATTTAATTTCTTTTTCAAGTTCAGTTACAAAAGATATTCAAAATGAATGCGTATTAATAGTGTTAAAAAATTGTAGAAATGCGAATAATTATACGTATGGAGAAATGTTATTTACGTTCAAGATTTATGAAAATTGTATTTCTATAATTTGGAAACATGGTATCTATATTTATTAATATTGTATTGATAAAGATAATTGTAGATATATAACATAATGACATCAAATTAAAAAATATAATTTGAACATATAGTCATAACTCTGATCATAACATCAGATATGTACATAACTCGTCAATCATTTGTATTTGACCACATTTGATAATTTTTTATGATCTAGTTCCAACATTTATCGTTCGTCAGCGTAGAGGGCGTAAGAAAACCAGTTGTTTACATGTGAGACACGAAACCGCATATGGTGATTGGTCTACTCTTATACCATAAAATTGCCGATTTTATATCGAAGTTTTCAGTTGACCACGTTTATGTTATTATGTTATTTGTGTCTCATCGTGATTATTAATGTGTAATTTTTAAAGATTTTCCAGATTATACAAACATGTTTAAGAAAATTGGATAATTGAATTGTCCAATCATTTGAAGAAAGTGCACATTTCGAATTGAAGTTTCCGAGATACCAGTTTTATAAAAATTCAGTAGTTAGATAATACTGAAACAATTTTTCTTATTTTTTTCGGAATTTTTTTATAAATTGCATCGTCGTTAAAAAAAAAATCAATTGTTTCGATGCCTCCTGATCGTTTTGTAGGTGTATTATGTAATATTGAACATTTTTATATTGAGGAAAACAGTGTAGAAACTTAAAACTGCAGTATAAAATATTTTATTTGCGTTACATTTCAATATATAACTCTGACTCTCAACAGTTTCGGTTGGTGCAGGCCGTAAAACGTCGGCCCGGGGTGTGAGCTGACCCGGGCCCCCGGGGGGAGCATAGCTCCCCCCGTGATAGGCCGACACCCCCCGGGTTAGTTTCCCGGTGTAGGGGGGTGTCGGTCCGTCCCTCCCCGATTGGGGAGGGGGATCCGTGGGGGGTATTGGGTGAGGAAGGGTCGGGGCGTGCCGGATCACGCCTCCGACGGCCCTTCCTTCCGGTGGCGGCGTCCTCTTGCTCTGGCCGGGGCTGGTTCCTTCGGGACACCGGCCCCGAACGGGGCACGAGGACTCCGGGAGCTGTGGGTGGACCGAGCTGGGGCTCGGGAAGCCCAATCCGAAGGCTCCAGGGATGGGGACACCGGGCGGGTCCCTCCGCCCGGGGTCTTATAGGGTAGGCAGTGGGGGAGGTTAACCCCTCCCCCGGGGCATGATGATAGCTGGGAGGTGTCCTGTTGAGTACTCGCGTGATCCAGGCACCTCCCGTGTAGCTTAGGTGGGCGTGAGGTTTTAGTGGGTAGTCTCCGGGGGCTCCGCCCCCCGGAGAGAATCCCACATAACCCCGGCTTCCCCCAGGGAGTCGGGGTATGTATAAAACATTTCCTCACGATAAAAAAAAAAAAAAAAAGGCCGTAAAACGTCTCCGGCTGAGAATCTTTTCGTCCGCCATCGAAACCCGCATCGAATGAAAGTTCAAATTTTAGATTTTTCAATATACCTTCATAAAATTGTGACGAGTGAATTGTGAGGGGCTTTTCCTGAAGAAAATGAGTCCAAACTTCTACCGCGACCGGTCAAATGACCGTTTTTAAAATTTCGATTAGAATTTCCTACATACAACGTAGTTGAATCGCCTTTAAACTTCACGACTTTTCCTACAATATGCGTATAATACATTTTTCAATATTTACTTCTTTTTTTATTGTTTATTTTCTGAGAAAAATTTGTAGTCTGTCTTACCTACCACGACCGGTCATTTGACCGGTAGATCGATTTATATCTTTTTGTAATAGTATTCTTTCAAAGACTCAATTCCGAAACTATAAAGTCGTTACAAACGGAAGGTAATGCAGTTGTGGCATGATTTTAGCCGAAAAGTGCTTACAGTTTCAAAGTGTTTACAGTCCTCGCTCGCCTATCGGCCTCGCGGTCTTTATTTGCTTGATTGGTATCCGAAGCGGTCCAGAACCTCGGATTTTCTTACACCGTCTTATCTACTATGACTGTAAAATAAATAAAATCATAGCCGAAGGAGATGCCTAGACGTCTTCTCACGAATTCAAATCAGTAAAGTCTCGTGAGCTGGACAGAGAGCATCAAAACGTGAAAGTTACAAGGAGCATATTCGGCAGTCTTTTACTATTTTGTATTTTTATTCTATTATTATTCTACTTTTATTTTCTATTGTATTACGCGTTATAAGTGTCATTTTCAAAAAAGTGAACAAACCAACAATACTTCGTAGCAAGTTTCACATTTTATCTTTTGTTCATTTTTTTATCCATCTTGATTTACATTTTTATATTTTAGTTTTTATTTTATCCCTTGAATATTCATTCCCAAAATGTAAAGACGTTCGAAATTTTTGATATTGCAAATGACAATACGGAAAATTATGATCTATTTGAGAACGACTCGAACACCGATGAGGACGAAGGGAATGTTTCGAACGTACGTAGAGGACGAAAGAGAAGGAGATTTTTAGTTACTTCCGATAGCGAGAATGAGGAAGAGGTAATCGAAACTGCTATAGACGGAACTGTTTGGCAAGAAGTAAAAGAAGGGTCTAATCCTGGAAGAGCACCTATTCATAATATGTTTAGGGGAACATCAGGCCCAACAGGGTATAGTAAACGAAATATTATGCGGTGAAAACGAATAAAATATACATTATATACTCCTAAATAAAAGAAACTATATTTTTATACTGTCAAATTGGCTATTATCTTCATTCTATATTAAAAAATATAAGTTGTGCTACAGACCGGTCATTTGACCGGTCGCGGTAGAAATAGGTATACGCGAAGTTTCGGTAGGAATAGTGTTAATGCGAATAGTATTTTTAATACGAATAAGTTGTAGAGCTTATCCAGATGAAAATGAGTCCAAACACGACATCATTTGGATTATCTTCAACAAGATTTTAATTTTTATCGTAACATTACGTATCAATAAAATTGTTCGATTACACTCGAGTTTGGACTCATTTTCATCAGGAAAAGCCCCTCAATTCACTCGCCGCAATTTTATGGAGGTATATTGAAAAATCTAAAAGTTTGAACTTTCATTCGTGCGCGATTCTCCATCTGCTTACATTGTATACCGTTTGTCAGTCGCTGGGTCTTTGAAGATCGGCGTTCGTCGGACCTCGTCGCCGCTTATTCGAGCTGGCAAAAGTTATTCGAAGATTTATCCGAAGCCTTTGAATAAAAGATACAGATAAAAGATGAAAATTTATTCCAAGTTCGAATAAATCCGCTTCGAATAAAAAAAATTCTCTCTATTCGTCCGATAAATTCTCGTCTAATAAAATTATTTATTCGACAGAGATACTTTTTTTATTCGAACTTTCGAATAACGAATAAAGATAAAATATCTTTGATTCGAATCCTTATTTAAATAATTTGTTATCTAAATAGTGCCCAACTCTGTCTGGAATGCAGTGCAAGGGACACTCTTGTCCGTGTCGGTTTGCACTATCGACTCTGACGTTAACAGAACCGAAGAAATAAAAAGAAATACGCGGATACTACGACCGCTGCTGCTCTGGTGGACTACGACTCTACGGTTGCTCGGAGGAATACTTGTTTATTTGAGGCTAGTTGGTTGACTGGTCTTGTCGTCTCTTCACTCCTTGCAGCTAATCTCGGTGTGGGTGGGGTCTAAGAATCTCTGTCTTCTAATTTGTTCGTGATTGGTCAATCATTGTCATTGATCTTCGTTGGCGCCTACCATTGCCAAAGGGAGGGTAACCTTGTGCCGAGGTGGACGCGCGGTACCCTCACTCGATGGGTCCGGAAAGGCGTTATAAACCTGCGCCCGGTAAAGTGTTGTAAATTTTGTCCCGGGCCGCTACCATAAATGCTAGTGCATTACAAACATGATAAACTGGAGGTAGGCCGAAGTCTGCCACCCAGATGTTTGGTTATATTGAAATATTTGTTTTGTCTTGTGACGGAACAATACCAAAGTAAAATTTAAACTGAAAAAATTAAAAAGAATCGGGTTTAATGGTATATACTGAAATATATTTTGTATTTTTAAATCATTCTTTTTGTTTTTTAAATTTAATTACCCTTAAAAAATGTTCAAAACTAGTTATTATAAATATTGTTGTTCAATCTTTTATCAATCCCAAATAATTAAATTTATTAGAATAAATTGCGAATTAGAATGCTGCGAATGAAAAGCAATATCAGAAGTACATTGAATAAGTAGCTATTAAATAGTCAAATGAAATTAATGATATCAACGTCGTATTTTATTTAATTAAATTTAAACTACATTCTTACTTTTGGCTAATATTGAACTAATTTAATTTTTTATAATTATGTTATTACACTGTTGTAGTTGTAATTGCACAGGGAAGACGACTGATGTAGTAGAAAGAAAAAGAAAAAAGTGTTTAACGAAAAAAAAATCGTTCCATGCGGGATTCGATCCGGGACCAAAATATTCTCAGCCGGAGACGTTACGTTATTATTATTATTACATTACGTCTCCTTCGATGCACTCGCGTGTCAGCCGTAATGGAATTAAGAGGAAACAACATTCTTTTGTTTCATTCATCATATGAATCCTCGACATGAGATTTAAAATTATATCAGCAACAGCGCCATTGTAGAATATCGGTTCCACAATATTAGTTCTGGATGATACGGTAGGATGTGACACGGAATAGTACGGGGGCTCTAGAGCCCCCCGAGCGTGAGACAGAATAATACATTGGGTGATTGGTCTACTCCTATACCTCGTCTGTGGTATGGTATTACCTACAGATGTGTAGCTGACTGATGAATACGAGATGGAAACACCGGCGTGTTGGATAACGAATAAGAAAGGAACTGAAAAGGGAATCTTTCAATTTTATTAAATGTTGGATATTTATAGGGAGGAGGGTCCTAAGTGGACATGTTTTTTTTTACCCGGAGTATGGAACGATCAGGTGTCAGACGTTATAACAGAATAAAAATTGTAATTGTTACATTACATTTATTTCAGTATCACTGTCAAAAAGTCTACGTGCATTTGCATAAGAGTATGATCCTAATAATGATAATGTATGATTAGATTAGGTCCGGATACGATGTTTTGCGAATGTTATAACTTAAAAATACTTTACCACTATTATTCATGCACACACCTCGGTCTCTCTTTTTTTATTATGAAATAAATGTTTACAACAGAGTCAATAAATTCATGTGTAAAGCTAAATTAAACCAAAAATGAAATGATTCAAAATTTCAAAGGTCTAAAAAGAACTACGATTCATAAGTGTCTATATATAGACTAGAGTTTTATTTGATCCTTGCTTTGTCATTGGGCGATACAACCACATACATTGCAACGCGCGCGCCAGTCTTTGACTGCTCTGTCCTCGTTACAGCATTCGAACGCGCCTCCGGAAATTATTCGAAGTCAAATAAACCGCCGAAAAAGACAAATGAAAATGGACATGTGGCAGCCTGGGCATCGCGCAGCGGCAAGTGTCACGGCCCGATAAGACCAAGACAACAACCCTCGCAACACGTCACCAGGCCCAAGTTCACGACTGATTCAGCACCCGACAACTTTGAACCATTAAACAGTCCCAAACCTTTGTACCCCAAATAAGATTACCCATTAATATATAAGACCCCAAACCCGTGTAGCCAGCAGTCGACGATCACCTCTGCTACGGCACGTCTCGCCGATCCAACTTTCAAAATAAAAAGCAAGTTCAAATTCCCGAAATCTTCGAGTATTCAATCGCGAAAGTGAAATACGGCGTTCCTTCGCGAAACCAGCCATTTCACCGTAACATTTTGGCGATCCTGCCAGGATACCGGTTCATCTGCTGGAAGAAAATCTTCAACGGCAACCAACCACGGCTGTTTGACCACGAAGACGGACTACGAGAGCCCTTCCGAAGCAATACATCGGTATCGACGAACCAAGGTCAGTACGACATCTTAAGTTATCGAGAATAGAATCGAACAGTTCCCCTACGTTAACCAAGAAAATGGCTAAACCAAACGGAACCGTAATGGTAAGCGAAGAGATACTCAATGGAATTCTCAATTCAATGAAAGAATTGCAATCCGCGGTTACCTCTTTAAGCAAAACTACTGCTAAAGAAAACGAAAACCGACAGAAAGAAATTATAGAATTATCCAAGTTAATGAACATCACCGCTACTATGACCGACGACAGCGCATCTCAGAACAGAGGCCAAAGAAACTCCTCAAGAAGACACGGGGAACATTCATCAGGGAGCAACTCGGAAGATGATGAACCCGAAATAACTGCAACTTCCAATGCAACAATTGGACAAACGGCGTCAAACGCCATTCGTACTATCCGAACGCTGAAAGGAAGAGACGACCTAGGAGTAGAAGACTTCATAAGTGATGTCAGGTACGCCAGATCCGTATGTCGAGACAAGCATATGCTTCTGAAACTCGTAATTGCGGAGAAAATCACGGATCAAGCAGAGCGAGCTATCCGATACTTACGTATAGACACCTACGAACAGCTCTACGAGGCCCTCAGGACATACGTCACCTCGCCCAATACCGTCAATGCCAGCAGAAATAAGCTGCAAAACACGCGACAAGGACAAATGGAGAGCGTAATGAGTTTCAATCTGAGATTCAGACAATCCCTGAACGAATTAAAATACGCTATCCAGTACAAACACAACAACCCAGCGGCAAGGAAGATTGCCATCGATGAAGAAGAAGACGCGGCCATCGCTACATACGTAACCAACCTGAAACGAGAATTAGGAGCTCTAGTCGTCCCATCGCAACCCAAGACACTAGAAAAAGCTCAAACTCTAGCTGGAGACATGGAGAATTGGCTTCGAGACTCGAGAGGACCATCGCAAAGACAGATGTTCCCGCAACATCCCAGACCGAATAACTCAGTATTGCCACCGAGAGGACCTTTCCATCCTATGAACAGACCTCAAGCTAGACCGACTTCACTTGCAACAATGCCTAGACCCATCAATCTTAAATGCTTCAAATGCGGACAAAACGGGCATATCGCACCTAACTGCACAAATTTTCGGTCAGCCCCTCACGGCAAAATCCCACCAAGAGTCAACTACACCATCGACGAGACGCCAGCGGAACAAGCGGACTTCCCCGCATTAGGAGAATATGCAGCATACCAGGGAGACTACAATATATACTCGGAGGATTCCAAGGACTCAGAAGACCAACAAGATTCCTACTGGACACCGGAGCAGGAATCAACCTCATAAAAAATAGTAGTATATTACCCGAACATCCCAGGGAGAATAAGATCCAAAATATACTAATGGGCAACGACAAACACGAATCCAAATCCAGCACGCAGTTCCAAGCACTAAAACAAGACCATATATTCCAAATAGTTCCCGACTCCTTCCCCATCCCTGAAGACGGAATCATAGGTTTACCCTTCCTACAGAAATATAAATATAAGATCACTAATGATTATCTGTTTTTAGGTGAGACACGCATACCTCTAAGATCCGACATCAAATTACAACCAGGCGAGAGTACTATCAAGGAAACTTTCATTGACCACCAAAGAACCCAGGTTTGCTTCATCAACACAGGTGAGAGAGAAATTGAATCAAACCAAATTGAATTAGATGAATCTCCCAAATTAGACAGAATGCAATTATTAATGCAGAAATTAAGAACCAAACACATTGATCTTTCATATAGAGACTCGGTAGAGAAAATAATCCTTTCATACGCTGACGCCTTTGCATTAGAAACCGATCCACTCCCATGCACCCAACTCACGTCACATAAAATAGAATTAAAAACAGAGAAACCCGTCAATATAAAATTGTATAGACCTCCAGAGTGCCATCGCGAAGAAATTAAAAGACAAGTCTCAGAATTGTTGGATAAAGACATAATTACACATTCAGATTCCCCTTATAACGCACCAGTGTGGGTAGTACCCAAAAAGGCAGATGCCTCAGGAAAGAGAAAATGGAGAATAGTAATAGATTTTAGAAAATTGAACGAACTTACAGATCAAGACGCGTATCCCATCCCCGATGTAGAATCAATCCTTTCGCACTTAGGAAACTCGAAATTTTTCTCAGCATTAGATTTATCGTCAGGCTTTCACCAAATTCCAATGGACAAAGACTCAAAAAAATATACAGCTTTTTCAACTCCCGAAGGACACTTCCATTACAATAGAATGCCATTCGGACTAAAGAACGCACCAGCTACGTTTCAAAGAATGATGGATAGAGCATTAAACGGATTGATAGGAAAACATTGCTTTGTATATTTAGATGACGTCATAATATTCGGACAAACGATTCAAGAACATAACAAAAATTTAGCGATCGTACTACATAGACTGTCTGAACTAAGACTAAAATTGCAACCAGACAAATGTGAATTCTTAAAACCGGAATTAGAATACTTAGGACACGTTATATCAAAGGACGGAGTAAAACCAAATCCCAATAAAATCAAATCAGTAAAGGAATTTAGACAACCCAAGAACCCGACAGAAATAAAGCAATTTCTAGGGCTAGCAGGTTACTATCGTAAATTTATTAGAAACTTTGCCAAGATAGCTAAACCACTGACAGACCTAACAAAAAAGGACATTCCATTCCATTGGACAGACAAACAGCAAATCTCTTTTGACACGTTGAAGCTAAAATTATGCGAAGAACCGATTCTTAAATACCCAGACTTCAACAAAGAATTTACACTAACGACAGACGCATCGAACGAAGGACTAGGAGCTATATTATCCCAAGACGGACACCCATGTTGTTACGTATCCAGAACCCTAAATCCGGCAGAAAAACATTACACTACGACAGAAAAAGAATTACTAGCAATAGTATGGGGCGTTCAAAGATTAAGACAATACCTATTAGGCAGAAAATTCAAAATTAGGACAGATCATCAGGCACTTAAATGGCTACATAATGTAAAAGACACCTCATCCAGACTAATCAGATGGAGACTTAGATTAGAAGAGTATGACTATGACATAGAATATCACAAAGGAAAAGACAATACCGCCGCGGACGCACTATCACGAGTACACATAACCCTAGCAGAGATGACGGGAGACCAACTCGCAGACTTAGCAAACGAGATAATAGAAACAAATCAGGGAAACGAACATCCAGATACTACAGACAATAACGCAAACGATAGCGATACAGATACGGCAGTGAGCAACGACTTATCGGACTTAGACGACATTTTCGAATATGACGAATACCTATTGTATCAAGAGACCCCTGATAATTTCAAAGAGACACCTAACCGAAGACAATACTTTCAACTAAATACGGTACCCGACAGAGACAGAGAAGCTCTTCAAGCTTTAAAAATAATATTAGGAAAACACCAAAAGATAGGAGCCACCCGACAACACTTTAATATTAGACAAATTGAAATGATCAGGAAAATAATTAGATTCATAGCATCACGAGACCCGAGAAAACTTTATGTCTTAGCCACAGAACCAGTAATAGAGATCACGCCAGAGAGAAAATTAGAAATATTAAAAGAAAATCATAACGGTAATTCCGCTCAACACTTTGGAGAAAATAAAACGATAGCTAGAATTAAATCAAAGTATTTTTGGGAAAACTTGGAGAAGGACGTGAAAGAATTTATAAGTAAATGCGTTTATTGTCAAAAAGAAAAACTCAATCGAATTAGGCACCGAGAAGAGGCATGTATCCCGAACACTCCTGAATCCCCGAACGACAAAATTGCAATGGATATCTTTGGACCACTACCGATAACCTCTAAGGGTAACCAATTCGTTTTGTCCATCCAAGATCAACTGACCAAATACCTAATCCTTATTCCGATGAAAGATCAACGTGCAGAATCCATTATCGACAAATTAATCGAACATTTTATTTACACCTTTTCGGCACCCAAGCAAATATTGACAGACCAAGGTTCAAATTTTATCTCAAACCTGATGCAGGGATTTGAAGAAGCATTCCAAATTAAACATATCAAAACAACTAGCTTTCATCCTCAGAGCAATGGATCCCTTGAAAGAACTCACGCTACGGTTAAAGATCTTATTAGAACTTGTATTAAAGAGAGACAGAAAGAATGGGACGAAGTATTAAAACTTATATGTTTCGGTTACAATACGGCAGTCCATGAAGGAACAGGTCATACACCCTTTGAATTAACTTTTGGTAGAAAAGCGAATTTGCCAAGCGCGATATCTGCTACGAGTACGCTCACGCAGAATGAACTCTTTAAATTATGGAGCAAGAAACATGCAGAGTATCTAGAATCCGCAAAGAAAACGATAGAAAAAAATAAAGCTAGAAATAAAAGAAATCAAGATAGGAAAATAAGGTTGCAGAGCTTATTTAATGTAAATGATAAGGTATGGATTCACAATGACCATAAGAGTAACAAGTTAGATTCGGAATGGTTAGGACCAGCGATCATATTAGAAGTTAAAACGCCGTACTATATATGTAAAAAATTAACGAATGATAGCGTGATAAAAATTCACGGAAATAGACTAAAGTTGTATAAATCTTAAAATTTCAGATGTCGCCCACAGGAATAATACTAGGCTTAAGCATAACCTTAGCAAGTAGTTTTACACTAACACCTCTAAATGATAGTAGCGTATTCATAGAAGATATACAAGAAACGTATTTATACCATAACGTAGTAAGAATAATTGCAGGAATGAAAAAAAAAAAAAAAACCATACGTAAAACTAGATGATACTACAGAATCATAGAAGCCACCGCACCTGTACCATAACAACAGCAGCCCTCCATCGAGTTACGACCTGAACGACACCGAATTCAACATCGCACCTGTCAGGAGAAAACGAGTTCGTTTCGGAGCAACGAAAGTCTAATGAGGGGGGAATGTCACGGCCCGATAAGACCAAGACAACAACCCTCGCAACACGTCACCAGGCCCAAGTTCACGACTGATTCAGCACCCGACAACTTTGAACCATTAAACAGTCCCAAACCTTTGTACCCCAAATAAGATTACCCATTAATATATAAGACCCCAAACCCGTGTAGCCAGCAGTCGACGATCACCTCTGCTACGGCACGTCTCGCCGATCCAACTTTCAAAATAAAAAGCAAGTTCAAATTCCCGAAATCTTCGAGTATTCAATCGCGAAAGTGAAATACGGCGTTCCTTCGCGAAACCAGCCATTTCACCGTAACACAAGCACGCCGACGAACCGCCAACATACATTGTATACGCGGCGGCGCGGCGACGGTCCACGGGAAGCTGCAGAGAAAGAAGCGAAGATCGGTTCCGAAGGCGGTCGAAGGAATGCCATCGAACATTCGCTCGCAAGCGTCGGCCAGTATTCACTTCAGAGCAGCCATTCGTGTCAGTGCCGTGTGTTGTAAGTACGTATTATGGCGATTAGGTTTGGAGTATACATTTTGATAAGTTTTCCCGAAAACAGGCCATTTGTCCGCACAGTACGGCGGTCTCTTTATTTTCCGAGATATTTGCAAAAACTGTCTATTTTGATGTAAACTTCTGCCTATTTTGAATGACCGAATTTGTTCTTTAGGGCGCGGGAGGGTTCTTTGGTTAAAATGTACAAGGAGATTTTTATTATCCACCCTATGAAATTATCGAGTCGATGTTCTCCCATTTTGCAATCAAATTCACAGAAGTTATTTATTCATGATCACTATAAGTTGTTTCTATATATGTATTCATTGAGTGATACATGTTCTTATTTATTTCCAGTGTTTTCAAATGGGTGAGGTTGGCCAACGGATGCAATGCTGGTTCGGTCTTTACCTCACGCACTGGTTCCTCGGTCACCCCAGGGTCTCATGTTTCCTTTTCAACGGTTAAGAAGTAATTTTGCAGGTATTTCCTCATTATTTCTTTATCAATGTTTTAATTTGAATAGATCTTGTTTTCTTCAACTTGGAATTTATGGGATATGGGTCGTAGGGATTGGTATTTTCTTATGACTTCTGTGAAATATATTCTTTACGTTCCTCGAGTTTTAGCGCCTTATATATATACATTAATACGTGAAGCGAGGTATGAAATTATCGAGTCGAAGTGGTCAATGTTTTTTCACTTTGCAATCAAATTCACAGAAGTAATTTATTCATGATCACGATAAGTTGTTTCTATATATGTATCCATTGAGTTCATAAACGTTGAATGGTCTTCACAAGTGCAAGTATTTCAGGTAGAGACAATTTTGTAATTGCACCGCAAACGATCCCTTCATTTATTCTCAGGTTGTCCCTACAATTTATTTTCCTTACCGCGTGTAGTAGCTTGAAAACTTCACCTTCTGCCGTTGGATACATGTTATATATACAGGGTGTTAAAAAAAAACCATTCAATATTTATATGGTATATAGGATACACAGTGCTGAGTGAAAAAGCTATAGTAAACATAGGTCGAAAGGTCAACCGTTTCTGAGATATAAACATTTTTGTTACATTAGACGAATAGACTTGATTCGTTGGAGGCGTCGTGAAGTGTTATAGTGATATATACAATTTAGAAGTGTGCGAGAATGTTTTGTTCGACATCGTATCATATTCTCGAACAAAGATTGTGAGTGACTGCCGGTGTGCAATAATTCGCAAGAGTCGTGCACTGAATCGTTCGGACGTGTCGGAAATCCATGGGGTCGAGACGAATCAGTGAAGAATTTTGCTCTTCAGTGATTGATCTCGATCCTATGGATCTCCGACCCGTCCCAACGATTGGGTAACCGATTCTTTCGAATTATTGCACACCTGCAATGACTTACAATCTTTGTTCGAGAATCCGATACGATCCCGAAAAAACCGTTCTTGCACACTTCCAAATTCCAAACAACACTATAATACGCGTCAATTTGAATCCGACATTTTCGAGACGGCGCATGAAGTAATTCTTTTTTCTTTTCCAGAATTATGGAACCAAACACCATCAAATTTGAAAAAATGTCCTTAGAACAGGGGCCATCCGCCCCAACGCCACGGGCCTCGCGGATACCGTGGCCCATTGCGGTAAAATTGTTGCCGCCCAACTTTCCGCCCTCCCGCATCCCGAGGCCATTTGAACGTGGGCCCCCGCCCACCTCCACGGCTAGGCTAAATTATGATTCTTATGTAAGTAAATATAGAATAAATGAAGAAATAATAAAATAATAAATAAATGGTGAATAATTAAAAAATTATAAAGCATAATATTATGTTTCAGAATAAATTGGCCAAGCTGATAAAGCGGGCGGAGTACCGCCAGCGGATGCGGGGCTAAAAAAAGAGAGGCTGCTTTCATCACACACAGGCGATAAAATAAACTAAAATAAATAATAATAACTATAAATTAAAATAATAATAAATATAATTCTTATTATATAATTTAAATACAAAGTAATTATAAATTATTTTTATAATGTTGTTAGGCTTCTTTTATTCACTTTTCACGCTGTATTCTTGGAATTCACTTTTATTACTTTTTTACACGCGGTTTGCAACCGTCTCACACGCTGGTTCGTTTGCTTCTGGTGAAAACTACACGCACGCGTCTCTACGTTCTATCTTTTCTTTCGCTCCTTCACACGTATTTACTCATTCTTTCTCTCTCTTCCTTCGCGCTCATTTGTTCATACTCGCTCTCTTTCTTCACGCTCATTTGTTCATCCTCGCTCTCTTTCTTCATGCTCACTTCACGCGTACTGACACATTCTTTCTCTTTCTCTCTTCACGCTCACTTCACGCCGCTACAATGTTATTTCCAAGAGGCCGCGGGGAGGTGGCCGCGGCATCAATATTAATCATAATTATTATTATAGATGATTTCTTTTCTTTTCGTTTGTTTGTTTGTTTATTTCGATGTTTTAGTTTGTTTTGTTTGTTTGTTTCTGTTTAATTTTAATTTTACTTTGAATATTCCCCTAACATAAATTATATAATAAATATTCTGTAAGGAAATAAAAATAAATAAATAAAAAATAAATATATATAAAATATAAGTTTGTTTGTTTGTTTATTTTCATGTTTTAGTTTGTCAGTTGTTTCTTTGTTTCTTTTTGTTTGTTCGTTTTTGTTTAACATAAACGTAGGGGACGGAGCCGTTGGCGGAAATCGCCGATTAGGTCAGCGAAAACGCAAAAACGACCAGCGTTTTTGTGGAGCAGGTCGTCCGCGGATGGCCGAAAAACATCAACACAACGACAGGTGAATGCCCGAGCGAGCGCGTGCGAATGAATGTGAGAGAGTAAGGAAGGTGCGACGACCGCGAGCGATGTAGGTGATCCGATTCGGGTGTATGTATTAAGGACCATCGGCCTATATATGCGAGGTAGGTCGCGGTCGCGGAAGTAGAGAGTCAGAGTTTGACAGCGAAAGAGGGAGAGGGAGAGAGAGAGATTTCGGTAGAGGACTTGATTTCGACCAGCCTGACACCAAATCCCTACATAAATTATATAATGATTATTCTGTAAATTAATTTTAAAAAAATAAATACCTTTTCTTGAACAAGTGCGGTCTTTTCTACCTTATATGATATTGTCCTTTCGAACGTTCATTGATACTGGAATTCTGTCTGATCCGTAATTAGAATTGCGAGGTGATATATTTTACTGCTTTCCGATGTGAAATTGCTAATATAAAGATACAGTGACAAAACATAATAAAATAAAAAAAAATGCGTTAGTCGACAGGATTTGAACACCGGTCGTCCGGCTGAAAACTTGGCACGCTGGCAAACCAAATCTTGTTGTACCGTAGAAAAAATACGGCATTACACAGGAAATAATGAAACTCGAAATCTATTCAGTATCTGCCGCTATAATGATATATATTCGTGAACAGGACAATGAGATCTATAAGTGTGCAAAGTTTCAACAGAATCGGTGACTCGAAGGTCGTGGCGTCTTGCGAAACGTGCAAGGGTCAGAAACTTTTTCAAACTGCCGCTTCAATATTGCAATGAGCAGTTTATAAGTGGTCAATTGTCCTTCCTGAAGGTTCAATCTAGGTCTGTTCAGAGGCCAAAATGCGAATTTCTGTCTCATCGTCGAGTAATTTGCAATATTCGACAGCATACATATTGTACATATGTAAACCTCTACTATCGATTTGCATTATCGGCCGTATTCTATCGCAACGTACAGTGTTTGAATGGTGCCTTTTTTCTAGACATTTTACGTCTTAAATAAGTAAGTAATCAATTAAAAATGCATACCACCGTGTTTGCGCATGTTTTTGCTACGTCTGTGCAGAGCCTTTTTTTCGATACGAACACTAAATCTCTCGAAATTAAGAGAATCTCTCTGCGACAGCCATCTTGTGACGTCATACTTGCTTCAGAAAGCGAGTTTTCTGCCGAATATTACAAATTACTCCACGATGAGGTAAAAATTCGCAATTTGGGCTCTGGACAGACGTAGATTGGACTTTTAGGAAACACAACTGACCACTTTTAATCCTAAACCTAAAAGTCATAAAAAACCTATGGCACACCAAAATGACTAACATTCAAACGGAGAAAATATCCGTCTCCGATATAATGTTAACACGGATAAGCGGACAGCGAAACTCGAGAACCGTCGTCGCCGAGGAGTGGATCACACATGTCGGCTATATCTCGGTGTGAGATCAGAAGACCACTACTAATCCAATTACAAAACTTCTTTATTTTTCGTTATTTTTTAATGAAACTTTTACCAACATATTCGTGGCATTCTCTGATTAAGATGAAACCAAATATGATATAATTCCGAAACACTCGGCGAAATGTCAACGGATATGTACATAGTTGACGTACTGACGTTACTGTTGCCATAAACGCCCTTTCTCGCGAGTCCAGTGCGTATTTTCTCTTTGCGCGTGACCTGATGGCTCCCATTAAGGCAAATGTCTGAAAAAATGACCCCGGCAAAGAGCCTTCGCCTGTACTATCCATTTCTCGAGTAGAAAATATCTGTCTTCCGGAATGTTTATGAAATCAAAATTTCTACAGCTTCGAAGAAATCGTTCGAATATAAAATACCAGAGGTGAACAATGTTATCGAAACTTTTAATATTCAACGATTTCTTGTGTTTTTTATCGTAAAAATTCAATTTCCATTCTTCCTCGCATCTACAATGGCGAGCTACGCTCTGTTTCTGACACCTGATTTGATTCACCGTCAAGCATGAATTTCCGAACGTAGCAAGCAATATTAAAACTCAATTCTTCCGCAATTAACCATGGGATTTCGCGAGATTGGAAATAAAATAAAAATCACGTCCGCAACAAATAACGCATTTATTTCATTGCGTTTTGTGTATAATCATTTAGCAATGTGGGGTCCAATTTTCCTTGGATTCCATTGTTGATTAAACTTCTGAGTTTGTGCGTTAATTCCCCGTATTCAGTTACAAGTTCAGATAATAAAGTTGCTGTACTGAGTTGAATTTGTCGCTGTTCTATCTTATCTATAACCTGATAGATTGCTTCAGTGGTTACATTTATGAATGATTGAATTCTATCACGATAATTGGAAAAGTCTTTAACAATGCCTTTTACAATGGTTGTTTCTTTATCTAGGTGTACGGCTAAACTTTTACTATCTGTATAAAGTTTATCAAGTTCCGAATCGTAATATTCGGCGTCCTTTTGACTAAGGGTTCCGAATAATACATTGGCTAAATCTCCAATGGGATTTAACCAACCACGTTTTACGTGTTTACTTCTATTAGGTAAAGTTATGCCTATACTGTATAACATACGCCATTTTTCATTAATATCGCGGTTAAAACGTTCGTGTAGGAGACGATAAGTTTGATTAATTACCGGATCGACGCTGTTAGGGAGTTCCACAATAGCTTGGTTGACGAGTTTTTCGATGCCTCTGAGTTCCTGTAGATCGTAGGTGTAAAGTGTGCGCCATTTCTTGTGGTATGTCCTTGTGACACCCATGTTGTCGAATTCCAGATTCGGCGTATTGTGTAGTTTCTTAATTTCCACAATGGTTGATAAAGCATAATCTAGACTAAAGCCTAGGATTATAAGTCTGTAACGGAATTCATGTTAGCAAAGGGCCTAGCCGAATAAGATGGTCAAAACTGCCCTTAGACGTTTTTCAATAATTAATGAACCATTCGAAAGCTGACCAAGAAAAACCCCTCTGAGCCAAATTTCAACCCCCTATCTTGCTCGTGAGGGTAGTTACAGGGTAAATTAGATTTTGAGCTTTTCCGTGCATTTTCCGCACTCTGATGCTTCCGAAAATTCTGAAAAAAATGTGGCATATTTTGGATCCTAAGACAGATTTTTGAGAATTTTTTCAGATTTTTTGGATGCAAACTGTGGTCGTAAAAAATGAAAAACCTCAAAAAAATCGGAAAAATGCAGGTTTCTCAAAAATATGAAAACATGCTATTGAGCTGTTTAGTGCCCCAATAAAGTACCATAACAGGCAGTGTCCTCAATTTTTTTTAGATTTTTTGTTGTGGGAAGTCTCTGTCAAAAACAAGAAAAACCGAATTTTTTCGACGTTTCTGCTATTAGGAGGAAAGTTACACTTGTTGATTTTATCGCAAGTATATATTAAGGCATTTTTAACGTTATTACATTGAAACAAGTAAGTGTTTGACCTCAGAAATATGTTTTAAGAGAAAAATAAATTCTATTTCGTGCGCTATATACCAGAATGTTCGCAACGGTTACAACATCGCCGGTTGGCCGAGCAGTCAAGGTGTCGGACTACGGAGCGGAAACGCTGGGTTCGAATCCCGTCGAGGGTAAAGTTTTTTTTTTCCATACATCCTCTTTATTTTTTCAATTTTTTATTACATGGTTTATTCATGTGATTTTTAAAATATTTTTTTAATGTTTTAAAAATATTTAAGAAACATTTTTGAATAAAATATATGTAAATATAGTTTTAGAGTATCTATCACTTCCTCGATTCTCTAATTGTATATGATCTTCATTACGGTCCTCTCTAACATTCTTAATATTAAAATTCATTAATCTGGTTTCTAAGCCTTGCGTCTTCATAAATTAGGGAGGAAATGAGAAGAACTCTGAATAAATAACACGCAGCAAAGTATTGGTTTTTGTCCAATTGAAAGAAAAGGGCTACATACTACCACTATTTTTAAAGTGGGGTATCAGGTACAAATAAGCCTTAGCCATTCCTCTTTATTGTAACGTACATGAGGATGTATTTCCGTTTATAGTTACTTGATTGAAAACCATCATGAAGAGGGGAGACTTTTGTGTTGTCGACAGAGGTTTTCGAGATGTTACATCTCATTTAACAGGTCTTGGTTTTAGAGTTCTCATGCCTGCTTTAAAAGGTAATCGTTCTCAACTTTCGACGAAAGTGTCGAATTATTCCCGAAAAGTCACGAAAATTCATTGGGTTGTAGAGGCAATGTATAGTATACAAGGTCAAAAGTACCAGCTTCCACACAAACAAGTAGACAACGAAACCTTTCCAGAAATTGGACATAATTGGAACTGCAAAACGACTCCATTTCAAACAGTATCCTCGGTAGATACTCTGGATTTTCCGGAAATGACAGAAGTAGATTTAAAAATTCTTTTCACGGAATCTTACCAATTTTCGCAAGCAATTTCTATATCTGGCGGAAATCGTGGACGAACACAATAATATAAATATTAATTTATTACCTAATCCAAGAAAATAATATCATTAAATTCGAAGTCAAATCGGAGTAATATAAATAAAAGTTAGTTAAAAATGTTACCTCAATATTTTTTAAAAACATTTAAAAAATATTGTTAAAATCACATGAATAAACCATGTAATAAAAAATTGAAAAAATAAAGAGGATGTATGGAAAAAAAAAACTTTACCCTCGACGGGATTCGAACCCAGCGTTTCCGCTCCGTAGTCCGACACCTTGACTGCTCGGCCAACCGGCGATGTTGTAACCGTTGCGAACATTCTGGTATATAGCGCACGAAATAGAATTTATTTTTCTCTTAAAACATATTTCTGAGGTCAAACACTTACTTGTTTCAATGTAATAACGTTAAAAATGCCTTAATATATACTTGCGATAAAATCAACAAGTGTAACTTTCCTCCTAATAGCAGAAACGTCGAAAAAATTCGGTTTTTCTTGTTTTTGACAGAGACTTCCCACAACAAAAAATCTAAAAAAAATTGAGGACACTGCCTGTTATGGTACTTTATTGGGGCACTAAACAGCTCAATAGCATGTTTTCATATTTTTGAGAAACCTGCATTTTTCCGATTTTTTTGAGGTTTTTCATTTTTTACGACCACAGTTTGCATCCAAAAAATCTGAAAAAATTCTCAAAAATCTGTCTTAGGATCCAAAATATGCCACATTTTTTTCAGAATTTTCGGAAGCATCAGAGTGCGGAAAATGCACGGAAAAGCTCAAAATCTAATTTACCCTGTAACTACCCTCACGAGCAAGATAGGGGGTTGAAATTTGGCTCAGAGGGGTTTTTCTTGGTCAGCTTTCGAATGGTTCATTAATTATTGAAAAACGTCTAAGGGCAGTTTTGACCATCTTATTCGGCTAGGCCCTTTAAGTCTATTTAAATGGATTTTATAGTCTTTATTCCTGATATTTACTACGGCATTTAAACCATCTATTTGTTTAACTATATATGGACCTAACCACGGCATGGATAATCCAGCTAACCTATCTCTACCCTGATTCCTTACCCAAACGTGATCTCCTACTGTTAATGCTAAAGGTCTAATGTTCTTATCATATGCTAGTTTGACAGTTTCTTTGATATTTTCAATATTAGTTTCTGCATGCTTCCATGTCTTACGCAAATGATTCTCTATAGATGTTACTAAATCGCAATATGTTACTTGATCTTCTTGTTCTAACTGATTAATAGTCGGTGGTTTTCTTCCAAAAGCTAGTTCGAATGGCTTGTAACCCGTGCTGGTATGAGTTACAGTGTTGTACGAGAAGATTGCTGATTGTAGGTAGTCATCCCAGACTTCGCACGTTTCATCAAGCGTGACATAGGATCTTAAATAATCCTTAATTACTGCATGCGCTCGTTCTAAAGATCCGTTGGATTCTGGCCTGAATGCTGTTGTATGGATCAAATCACTCTTAAATATTTGACATAGTTCCTTCATCGTTTTTCCCATAAAATTTGCTCCTTGATCTGTTAATATTGTTTTCGGAAATCCATATCGCAAGATCCATGTATTGGTGAGAGCTGTCGCGATCGTTTCTGCCCTTTGATTTTCCAAGGCTACTGCTTCCATAAACTTGCTGAGTTGATCCTGTATGGTTAGCACGTATTTGTGTCCTTTCAAACTTTCGGTAAAGGGTCCCACGATGTCTAATGCTATCTTTTCGTTGAACATTCGCGGTGTATCCGTAATAGCTAATGGCATCTTAGTCGGTTGTCTAACAATTTTGGCTTGCTGACAAGAGTTACAGTTGTTGATGAATTCCGTAACATCCTTATGGATACCTTTCCATGTGTAGTTTTCCAATATTTTACTAAGAGTCGCTTTGATTCCCGAATGTGCTGATGAGAAATGACCGTGATGGTTATTGATTATTTCTAGTTTTTCTTCTTCTGTTTCCGGTGTCTTCAAAGCTGGAGAAATTAAAATAAACTTTTGATCTGCGTTGCGAAAAGTATCTTGCATGAGGTGCTTAATCTCATGTTCTTCCAACGATGAAATCTTCTTCAAATCTTCTAGGTGGTACGTGAATATTCCTTGGATTTCTTCAACAATCAGAATATCGCAAAGTTCTTCTAACAGTTTCTTTACGGTCCCTTGCGTAAAGTCTTGTCCAATTAGTTGTATTGTATCAGGTAGGTCGTATATAACTTTATCTTCATTTCCTTTCCTAAATTCTATATAGATTGCGTCTGCGGGTCGTTGATCTGAAAAGGTTATGTTTTTAGCCCATGCTGCCTTATGAGTTGTAGTTAACATCACCGGATTTCTACTAAGTGCATCAGCGTTAGAATTCAAACATCCCTTTTTGTATTGAATCTCGTAATCATACTCTTCTAAAATGATCCTCCATCGCGTCTGCATGGCAGTTGGGTTTTTCATGTTATTTAGCCATTTCAGTGGCTGATGATCAGTAATTATAACGAACTTTCGACCATATAAGTTGGGGCGCAAGTGCTTTACACTCCAAACCATGGCAAGCATTTCGCGATCCGTGGTTGAATATTTTTGCTCAGCTTCGTTTAGGGTCCGACTCGCAAAGCTGATTGGTTTTTCTTTTCCGCTCTCATCTTTTTGTGCCAGTACCGCTCCTAAAGCTTCACCGGAGGCATCAGTAGATAAAATGAATTGTCTTTTAAAATCTGGGTACATGAGTACACGATCTCCGCAAAGTTCTGTCTTCAGATGTTGAAAAGATTCCTCTTGTTGTTGCTTCCACTCGAAGTTCCTGTCCTTTCTCAAAAGCGTATTCATTGGTTTAGCTAACTGCGAGAAATTTGGGATAAATCTCCGGTAATATCCTGCCAATCCTTGGAACTGCTTGACATATATAGGGGATTCATCTGTGACAGGTATGCTATGCTCGGTCAGTTTTGTCATAGGCAGTGCGTCGCCTGGCAAAGCAAAGATGTCCTCAAACTCTCGCGATACCTTCCTGACTAATTCAATAGCTTTCGGATCTGTCAAATGGGCTACCCGTGTATTTTCGTCTAATAATTTTAAACGTTTTTCTCGACCCTCAATCGAGTCCCTACTAAAATGTAGGATCCTATGCAAAGTACCTGTTAGTTCTATCGTCCCATGCTTGGTATCTATCTTGGCTTCCTCCCCCTCAAGGAACGGCATGCCGAGTAACCCGTCTTCTTCTATAGGAAAACTATCTGGTACTATTGCTAAAATATGTTCACGATTTCCTACTGTAAGTTTAGCTTCTCTGGTTGAGACGACTTCTCTATCATCAATTCCATAAAAACGATTGATTCGCGCTCGTGTAGGTAAAACAACTGCTGCTGCTGCTTTTATTAAATTTATTCTCGCTCCTGTGTCTAGGAGGAATACTCGACTTGACCTGCTTTGTCCCATTCGGAGAGCGATTGTAAGGTTTCCTCGATTTGTAATTCCTCGGTCAGATCCCGTGGGTTTGTTGACTGTATAAACCTGTCTTGATTCTTTCGTTCTCCTGAGCAAAACGCGTTGTTCGTCCGTTGACCGAAAGGAGCTGTCACTTTCATCATCTCTGATTCTAACGTTTACAGGATCTAGTGGTACTGAAGTTTCCCCATGTCGTAGTTCGTCGATTTCTTTCCGTTGCTCTTCGCAGAGAGTCATTAATTTAAGACATTTTCTCAGTAGTTCAGCCATTTGTTGTTCAAGGCTGCTTCTAACAGGGCTCGCGGGTCGACTCATTTTCTCGAGAGTTTTATGAATAAAACTATGTAACGACTCGCTGCTATCACTTTCGGTGTGAATTTCTGATTTCGGGTTCCAATATGTGTGAAAAGGCATTCACTTACCCGAATAGAATTTTCATAATCGTCTTATATCCTTCCAGATTTCGTCTTGTCGCCTTGTTGATCTCGGTCTTCTTGCTGAATTGCGGCCTATCCCACCGCTGCCACCAAGAATTAGTCCTCTGTTATGCCGCAGGAAGGGGTAGATGAAGAGTATCCTCGAATAAACTCCAAACTCTTCCAGCACAACTTAGGTTTATTTGGGAATAGGTCGCCAAGCAAGAATACAAGCGATTTTGTACACGACGAATAACTTTGTAACAAACGAGTCGACTGACGGGCTACTTGTAGCTTCTTCTCTCTCTGTCTCCGTGTCCGCGCCCTTTTGCAGGGCCTTATATAAGAGTACAACTATGGAAGTTTGGTGGGGATGGATGACACTAGCCCTTAGAGATAGGGAATGACGTGGAGGTCGGAGTTTTCGCAGGGTTGGACTTTAACATGAAATCTCTGTACCGTGAGTAATTTGCCTTAGTCTAGTAGATGAGAAAGCCCGTGAGTTCTGACTCATCTATTTGTCTGACTTATCTATAGAGAATAGATAAGTCTGGTAGTCTCGCATAACAGTACGAGGGAAAAGACGAAGGGGCACCGCAGCCCGGTGAAGATGCGAGCTGCGCGAAAGAGATTTGGTAGGGGAAGCAAGCGGCTCCTACCGTGCCATTCCATGTTTTCACAGCACATTCTTGTGCAGCGTAATTGTTTTATTCTGCATCATTATTCAAGTACATCAATGTTACTGATACGCATACTGAAAATTTCATCGAAATCGGTTGACGAAGAAAAAAACAGCGTTTTCTACTAAGGATCTCGATAAGAACGATTTGTAACGTAAATGATTGCGGTGGTTGCGGAATGACAGGAGTCGGAATATCTGGAGACATAGGATATATTTTCCAAACACGTTATTACAAAGGATGAGGAGATAGGTTTTGTTATAAAATAGATTCTTTCTAAAGAGTGAGAGACAAAGCTAGCAACGATTAATTTTAGGAAAAGATTGTATATAATACGCGATACCACCATCGGGCGTCCGGTTTATTTCAACCGTACTCTCCCTCTGGGAATACGATGACGACGCGGTTTCGCCTGTTTTCTCATGTCCGATCGGCGGCCGGCCTTCGTGGCCGTCCTCTCCGAAACGTACAGAGGAACCAGGCGTCCCTACTCTCAGGCGGCCAGGAAGCTACCCTGTTCTTTCCTCTCGGCGGGCGGCCGGCCTTCATGGCCGTCCTCTCCCATGTATCCAGAGAGGCGTCCAGGTGCAACCCCTGTCCTCTCCTGGGCTGCTGGGCGTCCGATAGCATTGCTTCGTACTCTCCCGTCCTGTGGGCGGCCGTGGTCTGACTCGTCCTCTCCCACAGGTGCAGCCCTGCTGCTGGGCGTCCGATAGCATTGCTTCGTACTCTCCCATCCTGTAGGCGGCCGTGGTCTTACCTCGTCCTCTCCTACAGGTGCAGCAAGAATGGCTACTCCGCGGTAATCTACCGATATTTATATGGACTCGTTGCTATCTTTATCAATAACGCGTTACTAGGGGTCTAGAAGGTTCCAGACCCCGCGGTTCCCCTTGAACCGCCGGCCACGCTGCCTCGGCGCAATTCTTCTGTTACATCGGGGGGGGGGGGTGTGACGAGGGGTCTTGACGCTTTATTGTTTCCCCGTCGCGTTACAGATTGAATTTTGTCAGTACTTGTAGATTGTATTTATTCTGTTTTTTTTTATTCTATAATTATTACAGAATATTTTTTGTTTAAGAATCATTATTTTATAAATATCGCAATAATTTCCAAAGTAATTTTAAATTCTGATATTTTGTTAGAATGTCACCTAGTAATCACTTTCATATTTCCTATATGTGTAAACTCCACACAATCCAATTTTGCAAAAACTTTAACAGCTTCTATCTCTATAACTATTTGTTTGCGACATATTGTTCCTTTCAATCTTTTTTTTTCTTCTCGATAAGCAGAAGGTGTCAATGTAAAAAAGAAACTGTAACAACAAGTTTCTTCGTTATAAACAATTTTACGGCAAGTTTCTCTTACAAACGTCCACCGATCGAGAGATGTAGATTCATCCCTAGGACGGATGACCGTTACTATTTATACACCCTGTACATAATCTGCTTCATATAAAGGTAATAGGGGTATCGTTCGATGCTAGCCGCCATTCTGCTTGGTAACAATAAAGGGAACGAGACAGGGGATTCAGGTAGCTGCATCAGAAAGGGGATTCGCATAGTTACAAGACATTTTTAATTCGGGGGCCGGCAGGCATTTGGCCTTGACTGTCACGCTATGTTACGCTGTGCCTTTTTTTTCTAGACATTTTACGTCTTCAATACGTAAGTAATCAATTAAAAATGCATACCACCGTGTTTGTACATGTCTTTGCTACGTCTGTATAGAGCCTTTTTTCGATACGAACACTAAATCTCTCGAAATTAAGAGAATCTCTTAGCGGCAGCCATCTTGTGACGTCATACTTGCTTCAGAATTCGAATTTTCTGCCGAATATTACAAATTACTCCACGATGAGGTAGAAATTCGCAATTTGGACTCTATACAGACGTAGATTGGACTTTTAGGAAACACAATTGACCACTTCTAAACTGCTCATTGCAATATTGAAGCGGCAGTTTGTCTAGATTTTGACCCTTGCATACGTATATGGATTTCAAACCATGCCGGCCCCCTTAAGGGTGCGTGGCCGTTTGAGCTCTCTAATGCTATCGGAGAGTGCTATTCCTATCTTGCAAAATAAAACACTGACGAATTTTTCTCTCGAGAGTAAATCGCGACAGTTTTACTCTCAGAGACACGACTTATGTTTTTTTAATGTAATTTTTCAGCATCGTGCGATACCGAAATTCGTTTTACAAGGAAAGTTTTCCTTGTGATTAAAAAAATTTGAATCAGTGATATTTTTTAATTTCAAAATTTACGTCCACAATCAGAGACCTCAAAACGTTATATTTCAAATTTTTGCGGAAATCAAATAATTTTTGCAAATACACGACCGCCATTTTTTTTAATTTTGAGTGCGGATCTGTAACCGGCGATCCCGAAAACCTTAGAATACTAATTTTTTAACAGAACGAACAATTTCTTAACGTACACGTTCGCCATATTGGATCTGCCATTTTGTTTTTTTAAATTTTGCGTTCAATTTCGTAATCGGCGACCATCAAAACATTAAAACACAAATATTCAATTAAATCTGGGTCCATGACGGTCTTCCTGGAAATTGCAATCCGCCTAGGTAAGGGGCCACTTCTGTAAGGTCCTGGTCTGCGCAGGGACATGATCGTATGCAGGAAAAAGAAGGAGATATTGGTGGATGATTCGCTTCCTTGTTGGTCTAGTGATGGGATATTGATCGGATTTGTTGACGCAGGCGCGACGATTGTAGCATGAGTAAAGTACAATTTTGGCTAAAATGGGGTACTTTAGTCATCCCGTATAATTTCGCAAAATGATTTGATTATGAAAAATGAATGTATAACATGTGTATGCCAATCAAATGGTAATAATAATTTATCAAAAATATGTAACACGCTTGTTTCGTCGTCACGTCCTGGACACTTCCAGTTTTTCCTGCCAATAATAGTACCCCACTACTGTCGTCACAATATAGATACATTACTGCGCCGGACGCGCATGCGCAAAAACCCCGACGAAAATCCCCCCACTGAAGTAGTCAGGTCATCCGGCTGACGGAGCTTGCGAGTTAGTCTTGCCGAAGCCGTCGAACCGTCGAACCCGATCTACGCGATGAAGGTATGTAACTTTTTAAGTTTTATATAAAAATGTTGTTTAACCCTTTGCACTCGAAGCTATTTTAATTCCAAAATGAAACATTTCTTCCGACCTAGAATATTGCCCTCCTATATATTTTTTTTTCATGTTATATATACGAAAATAGTGCAACTTACTCGTACAATACCGAATGTTTAGTAATTTATTAAATACAAACAAATTTGATAATGTAAAAAATATTTTGAATAATGATACAACAATTTTTAGTGGTGCATTACAGTCATCATTCGAGTGCTAAGGGTTAATAAGACTTTTGGACAACCCCACCCCGAACCGCTCTTTTCGAAATATGACATAGATTATTCTAGTCCTTTTTTACATGCTGCACACGAAATGTTGTCGTTTTTGGCGCAAATGTCATCTTATTTATTTAATATATGTTATTTACCCGGCTACCCGAGTGCCCAGGAGATGCCCCCGCGCCGCACCGATTTTGATAAAATTTAAATATACTGTAAAACTCAATATTCTGAACTTTCTCCTATACATATAACCGCTGTTCAGCATTAATTTATGAAATATTCGCGAAAAACTGGAGTTACTACTACATTGAATTTTGCCTGTATGTGTACGTCCGAGGGGTGCGTATGTGTCAGCATGGTACGATCGCGCGACTATTTCTACAGATATATCACGGTGTTTGTGCCCTTCGGCGGCCGTTGTCACAACGAAGTGCGTCGCGGCGATCGATTTCTTCGGTTGTTTTCCCCTGAAAGTCGCGTCGCGGACGTCGCGTTTTTTTGTGTCGACCTACCTCGCTACTAACGCCATTTCTCGACGTGCCGGGTGTAAGTACGTATTATCGGGTTTGGTTTGGACTACATTTGGATTAGTTTTCGAGGTAGGTTTGAGTTAGTCTTGAGTTAGATTCAAAATTTACTGTGCAAAATTCAATGTTAGTGTATATCACCATATAAAATATATTTCTTTTGCAAAAAATTTATATTAGGATGAAAATTGACATGAATAATCATATAATAATCATTTTTATGCATAATACAATTTTGTAAAAATTATATATCAATCATTTTTATGTATTCTTAATTTGTTTTTAATATATGTTTTACACCTATTGGAAAAGTAATAAGAATGTAAGGATAGATCGAAATTGTTTATAGCGAATAGCGATTTGTTAAGTTTGCTAATTTTGTTTACATTGAATGTTTTTAAAAATAAATTCTTTGTTAAATTTATTAATTATATTGGTAAATTTAATTTTCTGTAAACAATTTCCGATATATATTTATACATTAATAACCAAATTACGAGGAGTGCCCGAAAACAGGCCATTTGTCCGCACTGTGCGGCGGTCTCTTTATTTTCCGAGATATTCGAAAAAAACTGTCTATTTTGATGAAAAATTCTGCCTATTTTGAATGACCGAATTTGTTCTTTAGGGTGGGGGAGGGTTCTTTCGTTAATACCTACAATGCACAACAAACTTTCGTTAATACACCCTATGAAAGTATCGAGTCGATGGGGTCAATGTTCTTCCACTTTGCAATCAAATTCGCAGAAGTTATTTATTCATGATCACTATAAGTTGTTTCTATATATGTATTCATTGAGTGATACATGTTATTATTTATTTTCAGTGTTTTCAAATGGGTGAGGTTGGCCAACGGATGCAATGCTGGTTCGCTCTTTACCTCACGCACTGGTTCCTCGGTCACCCCAGGGTCTCATGTTTTGTTTTCAACGGTTAAGAAGTAGTTTTGCAGGTATTTCCTCATTATTTCTTTATCAATGTTTTAATTTGAATAGATTTTGTTTTCTTGAATTTGGAATTTATAGAATACGAGTCTTAGGGATTGCTATTCCCTTATAACTTCTGCGAAATATATTCTTTACGTTCCATGAGTTTTAGCGCCTTATATATATATACATTAATATATGAAGGGAGGTATGAAATTATTGAGTCGAAGTGGTCAATGTTTTTTCACTTTGCAATCAAATTCACAGAAGTTATTTATTCATGATCACTATAAGTTGTTTCTATATATGTATTCATTGAGTGATACATGTTCTTATTTATTTTCAGTGTTTTCAAATGGGTGAGGTTGGCCAACGGATGCAATGCTGGTTCGCTCTTTACCTCGCGCACTGGTTCCTCGGTCACCCCAGGGTCTCATGTTTTGTTTTCAACGGTTAAGAAGTAGTTTTGCAGGTATTTCCTCATTATTTCTTTATCAATGTTTTAATTTGAATAGATTTTGTTTTCTTGAATTTGGAATTTATAGGATACGAGTCTTAGGGATTGCTATTCCCTTATAACTTCTGCGAAATATATTCTTTACGTTCCATGAGTTTTAGCGCCTTATATATATATACATTAATATATGAAGGGAGGTATGAAATTATTGAGTCGAAGTGGTCAATGTTTTTTCACTTTGCAATCAAATTCACAGAAGTTATTTATTCATGATCACTATAAGTTGTTTCTATATATGTATTCATTGAGTGATACATGTTATTATTTATTTTCAGTGTTTTCAAATGGGTGAGGTTGGCCAACGGATGCAATGCTGGTTCGCTCTTTACCTCACGCACTGGTTCCTCGGTCACCCCAGGGTCTCATGTTTCGTTTTCAACGGTTAAGAAGTAGTTTTGCAGGTATTTCCTCATTATTTCTTTATCAATGTTTTAATTTGAATAGATTTTGTTTTCTTGAATTTGGAATTTATAGGATACGAGTCTTAGGGATTGCTATTCCCTTATAACTTCTGCGAAATATATTCTTTACGTTCCATGAGTTTTAGCGCCTTATATATATATACATTAATATATGAAGGGAGGTATGAAATTATTGAGTCGAAGTGGTCAATGTTTTTTCACTTTGCAATCAAATTCACAGAAGTTATTTATTCATGATCACTATAAGTTGTTTCTATATATGTATTCATTGAGTGATACATGTTATTATTTATTTCCAGTGTTTTCAAATGGGTGAGGTTGGCCAACGGATGCAATGCTGGTTCGCTCTTTACCTCACGCACTCGTTCGTCGGTCACCCCAGGGTCTCATGTTTCGTTTTCAACGGTTAAGAAGTAGTTTTGCAGGTATTTCCTCATTATTTCTTTATCAATGTTTTAATTTGAATAGATTTTGTTTTCTTGAATTTGGAATTTATAGGATACGGGTCTTAGGGATTGCTATTCCCTTATAACTTCTGCGAAATATATTCTTTACGTTCCATGAGTTTTAGCGCCTTATATATATATACATTAATATATGAAGGGAGGTATGAAATTATTGAGTCAAAGTGGTCAATGTTTTTTCACTTTGCAATGAAATTCACAGAAGTTATTTATTCATGATCACTATAAGTTGTTTCTATATATGTATTCATTGAGTGATACATGTTCTTATTTATTTTCAGTGTTTTCAAATGGGTGAGGTTGGCCAACGGATGCAATGCTGGTTCGCTCTTTACCTCACGCACTGGTTCCTCGGTCACCCCAGGGTCTCATGTTTCGTTTTCAACGGTTAAGAAGTAGTTTTGCAGGTATTTCCTCATTATTTCTTTATCAATGTTTTAATTTGAATAGATTTTGTTTTCTTGAATTTGGAATTTATAGGATACGAGTCTTAGGGATTGCTATTCCCTTATAACTTCTGCGAAATATATTCTTTACGTTCCATGAGTTTTAGCGCCTTATATATATATACATTAATATATGAAGGGAGGTATGAAATTATTGAGTCGAAGTGGTCAATGTTTTTTCACTTTGCAATCAAATTCACAGAAGTTATTTATTCATGATCACTATAAGTTGTTTCTATATATGTATTCATTGAGTGATACATGTTATTATTTATTTTCAGTGTTTTCAAATGGGTGAGGTTGGCCAACGGATGCAATGCTGGTTCGCTCTTTACCTCACGCACTGGTTCCTCGGTCACCCCAGGGTCTCATGTTTCGTTTTCAACGGTTAAGAAGTAGTTTTGCAGGTATTTCCTCATTATTTCTTTATCAATGTTTTAATTTGAATAGATTTTGTTTTCTTGAATTTGGAATTTATAGGATCCGAGTCTTAGGGATTGCTATTCCCTTATAACTTCTGCGAAATATATTCTTTACGTTCCATGAGTTTTAGCGCCTTATATATATATATACATTAATATATGAAGGGAGGTATGAAATTATTGAGTCGAAGTGGTCAATGTTTTTTCACTTTGCAATCAAATTCACAGAAGTTATTTATTCATGATCACTATAAGTTGTTTCTATATATGTATTCATTGAGTGATACATGTTATTATTTATTTCCAGTGTTTTCAAATGGGTGAGGTTGGCCAACGGATGCAATGCTGGTTCGCTCTTTACCTCACGCACTGGTTCCTCGGTCACCCCAGGGTCTCATGTTTCGTTTTCAACGGTTAAGAAGTAGTTTTGCAGGTATTTCCTCATTATTTCTTTATCAATGTTTTAATTTGAATAGATTTTGTTTTCTTGAATTTGGAATTTATAGGATACGAGTCTTAGGGATTGCTATTCCCTTATAACTTCTGCGAAATATATTCTTTACGTTCCATGAGTTTTAGCGCCTTATATATATATATACATTAATATATGAAGGGAGGTATGAAATTATTGAGTCGAAGTGGTCAATGTTTTTTCACTTTGCAATCAAATTCACAGAAGTTATTTATTCATGATCACTATAAGTTGTTTCTATATATGTATTCATTGAGTGATACATGTTATTATTTATTTTCAGTGTTTTCAAATGGGTGAGGTTGGCCAACGGATGCAATGCTGGTTCGCTCTTTACCTCACGCACTGGTTCCTCGGTCAACCCAGGGTCTCATGTTTCGTTTTCAACGGTTAAGAAGTAGTTTTGCAGGTATTTCCTCATTATTTCTTTATCAATGTTTTAATTTGAATAGATTTTGTTTTCTTGAATTTGGAATTTATAGGATACGAGTCTTAGGGATTGCTATCCCCTTATAACTTCTGCGAAATATATTCTTTACGTTCCATGAGTTTTAGCGCCTTATATATATATACATTAATATATGAAGGGAGGTATGAAATTATTGAGTCGAAGTGGTCAATGTTTTTTCACTTTGCAATCAAATTCACAGAAGTTATTTATTCATGATCACTATAAGTTGTTTCTATATATGTATTCATTGAGTGATACATGTTATTATTTATTTTCAGTGTTTTCAAATGGGTGAGGTTCGCCAACGGATGCAGTGCTGGTTCGCTCTTTACCTCACGCACTGGTTCCTCGGTCACCCCAGGGCCTCATGTTTCGTTTTCAACGGTTAAGAAGTAATTTTGCAGGTATTTCCTCATTATTTCTTTATCAATGTTTTAATTTGAATAGATTTTGTTTTCTTGAATTTGGAATTTATAGGATACGGGTCTTAGGGATTGCTATTCCCTTATAACTTCTGCGAAATATATTCTTTACGTTCCATGAGTTTTAGCGCCTTATATATATATACATTAATATATGAAGGGAGGTATGAAATTATTGAGTCAAAGTGGTCAATGTTTTTTCACTTTGCAATGAAATTCACAGAAGTTATTTATTCATGATCACTATAAGTTGTTTCTATATATGTATTCATTGAGTGATACATGTTCTTATTTATTTTCAGTGTTTTCAAATGGGTGAGGTTGGCCAACGGATGCAATGCTGGTTCGCTCTTTACCTCGCGCACTGGTTCCTCGGTCACCCCAGGGTCTCATGTTTCGTTTTCAACGGTTAAGAAGTAGTTTTGCAGATATTTCCTCATTATTTCTTTATCAATGTTTTAATTTGAATAGATTTTGTTTTCTTGAATTTGGAATTTATAGGATACGAGTCTTAGGGATTGCTATTCCCTTATAACTTCTGCGAAATATATTCTTTACGTTCCATGAGTTTTAGCGCCTTATATATATATACATTAATATATGAAGGGAGGTATGAAATTATTGAGTCGAAGTGGTCAATGTTTTTTCACTTTGCAATCAAATTCACAGAAGTTATTTATTCATGATCACTATAAGTTGTTTCTATATATGTATTCATTGAGTGATACATGTTATTATTTATTTTCAGTGTTTTCAAATGGGTGAGGTTGGCCAACGGATGCAATGCTGGTTCGCTCTTTACCTCACGCACTGGTTCCTCGGTCACCCCAGGGTCTCATGTTTCGTTTTCAACGGTTAAGAAGTAGTTTTGCAGGTATTTCCTCATTATTTCTTTATCAATGTTTTAATTTGAATAGATTTTGTTTTCTTGAATTTGGAATTTATAGGATACGAGTCTTAGGGATTGCTATTCCCTTATAACTTCTGCGAAATATATTCTTTACGTTCCATGAGTTTTAGCGCCTTATATATATATACATTAATATATGAAGGGAGGTATGAAATTATTGAGTCGAAGTGGTCAATGTTTTTTCACTTTGCAATCAAATTCACAGAAGTTATTTATTCATGATCACTATAAGTTGTTTCTATATATGTATTCATTGAGTGATACATGTTATTATTTATTTCCAGTGTTTTCAAATGGGTGAGGTTGGCCAACGGATGCAATGCTGGTTCGCTCTTTACCTCACGCACTCGTTCGTCGGTCACCCCAGGGTCTCATGTTTCGTTTTCAACGGTTAAGAAGTAGTTTTGCAGGTATTTCCTCATTATTTCTTTATCAATGTTTTAATTTGAATAGATTTTGTTTTCTTGAATTTGGAATTTATAGGATACGGGTCTTAGGGATTGCTATTCCCTTATAACTTCTGCGAAATATATTCTTTACGTTCCATGAGTTTTAGCGCCTTATATATATATACATTAATATATGAAGGGAGGTATGAAATTATTGAGTCAAAGTGGTCAATGTTTTTTCACTTTGCAATGAAATTCACAGAAGTTATTTATTCATGATCACTATAAGTTGTTTCTATATATGTATTCATTGAGTGATACATGTTCTTATTTATTTTCAGTGTTTTCAAATGGGTGAGGTTGGCCAACGGATGCAATGCTGGTTCGCTCTTTACCTCACGCACTGGTTCCTCGGTCACCCCAGGGTCTCATGTTTCGTTTTCAACGGTTAAGAAGTAGTTTTGCAGGTATTTCCTCATTATTTCTTTATCAATGTTTTAATTTGAATAGATTTTGTTTTCTTGAATTTGGAATTTATAGGATACGAGTCTTAGGGATTGCTATTCCCTTATAACTTCTGCGAAATATATTCTTTACGTTCCATGAGTTTTAGCGCCTTATATATATATACATTAATATATGAAGGGAGGTATGAAATTATTGAGTCGAAGTGGTCAATGTTTTTTCACTTTGCAATCAAATTCACAGAAGTTATTTATTCATGATCACTATAAGTTGTTTCTATATATGTATTCATTGAGTGATACATGTTATTATTTATTTTCAGTGTTTTCAAATGGGTGAGGTTGGCCAACGGATGCAATGCTGGTTCGCTCTTTACCTCACGCACTGGTTCCTCGGTCACCCCAGGGTCTCATGTTTCGTTTTCAACGGTTAAGAAGTAGTTTTGCAGGTATTTCCTCATTATTTCTTTATCAATGTTTTAATTTGAATAGATTTTGTTTTCTTGAATTTGGAATTTATAGGATCCGAGTCTTAGGGATTGCTATTCCCTTATAACTTCTGCGAAATATATTCTTTACGTTCCATGAGTTTTAGCGCCTTATATATATATACATTAATATATGAAGGGAGGTATGAAATTATTGAGTCGAAGTGGTCAATGTTTTTTCACTTTGCAATCAAATTCACAGAAGTTATTTATTCATGATCACTATAAGTTGTTTCTATATATGTATTCATTGAGTGATACATGTTATTATTTATTTCCAGTGTTTTCAAATGGGTGAGGTTGGCCAACGGATGCAATGCTGGTTCGCTCTTTACCTCACGCACTGGTTCCTCGGTCACCCCAGGGTCTCATGTTTCGTTTTCAACGGTTAAGAAGTAGTTTTGCAGGTATTTCCTCATTATTTCTTTATCAATGTTTTAATTTGAATAGATTTTGTTTTCTTGAATTTGGAATTTATAGGATACGAGTCTTAGGGATTGCTATTCCCTTATAACTTCTGCGAAATATATTCTTTACGTTCCATGAGTTTTAGCGCCTTATATATATATATACATTAATATATGAAGGGAGGTATGAAATTATTGAGTCGAAGTGGTCAATGTTTTTTCACTTTGCAATCAAATTCACAGAAGTTATTTATTCATGATCACTATAAGTTGTTTCTATATATGTATTCATTGAGTGATACATGTTATTATTTATTTTCAGTGTTTTCAAATGGGTGAGGTTGGCCAACGGATGCAATGCTGGTTCGCTCTTTACCTCACGCACTGGTTCCTCGGTCAACCCAGGGTTTCATGTTTCGTTTTCAACGGTTAAGAAGTAGTTTTGCAGGTATTTCCTCATTATTTCTTTATCAATGTTTTAATTTGAATAGATTTTGTTTTCTTGAATTTGGAATTTATAGGATACGAGTCTTAGGGATTGCTATCCCCTTATAACTTCTGCGAAATATATTCTTTACGTTCCATGAGTTTTAGCGCCTTATATATATATACATTAATATATGAAGGGAGGTATGAAATTATTGAGTCGAAGTGGTCAATGTTTTTTCACTTTGCAATCAAATTCACAGAAGTTATTTATTCATGATCACTATAAGTTGTTTCTATATATGTATTCATTGAGTGATACATGTTATTATTTATTTTCAGTGTTTTCAAATGGGTGAGGTTCGCCAACGGATGCAGTGCTGGTTCGCTCTTTACCTCACGCACTGGTTCCTCGGTCACCCCAGGGTCTCATGTTTCGTTTTCAACGGTTAAGAAGTAGTTTTGCAGGTATTTCCTCATTATTTCTTTATCAATGTTTTAATTTGAATAGATTTTGTTTTCTTGAATTTGGAATTTATAGGATACGAGTCTTAGGGATTGCTATTCCCTTATAACTTCTGCGAAATATATTCTTTACGTTCCATGAGTTTTAGCGCCTTATATATATATACATTAATATATGAAGGGAGGTATGAAATTATTGAGTCGAAGTGGTCAATGTTTTTTCACTTTGCAATCAAATTCACAGAAGTTATTTATTCATGATCACTATAAGTTGTTTCTATATATGTATTCATTGAGTGATACATGTTATTATTTATTTCCAGTGTTTTCAAATGGGTGAGGTTGGCCAACGGATGCAATGCTGGTTCGCTCTTTACCTCACGCACTCGTTCGTCGGTCACCCCAGGGTCTCATGTTTCGTTTTCAACGGTTAAGAAGTAGTTTTGCAGGTATTTCCTCATTATTTCTTTATCAATGTTTTAATTTGAATAGATTTTGTTTTCTTGAATTTGGAATTTATAGGATACGGGTCTTAGGGATTGCTATTCCCTTATAACTTCTGCGAAATATATTCTTTACGTTCCATGAGTTTTAGCGCCTTATATATATATACATTAATATATGAAGGGAGGTATGAAATTATTGAGTCAAAGTGGTCAATGTTTTTTCACTTTGCAATGAAATTCACAGAAGTTATTTATTCATGATCACTATAAGTTGTTTCTATATATGTATTCATTGAGTGATACATGTTCTTATTTATTTTCAGTGTTTTCAAATGGGTGAGGTTGGCCAACGGATGCAATGCTGGTTCGCTCTTTACCTCACGCACTGGTTCCTCGGTCACCCCAGGGTCTCATGTTTCGTTTTCAACGGTTAAGAAGTAGTTTTGCAGGTATTTCCTCATTATTTCTTTATCAATGTTTTAATTTGAATAGATTTTGTTTTCTTGAATTTGGAATTTATAGGATACGAGTCTTAGGGATTGCTATTCCCTTATAACTTCTGCGAAATATATTCTTTACGTTCCATGAGTTTTAGCGCCTTATATATATATACATTAATATATGAAGGGAGGTATGAAATTATTGAGTCGAAGTGGTCAATGTTTTTTCACTTTGCAATCAAATTCACAGAAGTTATTTATTCATGATCACTATAAGTTGTTTCTATATATGTATTCATTGAGTGATACATGTTATTATTTATTTTCAGTGTTTTCAAATGGGTGAGGTTGGCCAACGGATGCAATGCTGGTTCGCTCTTTACCTCACGCACTGGTTCCTCGGTCACCCCAGGGTCTCATGTTTCGTTTTCAACGGTTAAGAAGTAGTTTTGCAGGTATTTCCTCATTATTTCTTTATCAATGTTTTAATTTGAATAGATTTTGTTTTCTTGAATTTGGAATTTATAGGATCCGAGTCTTAGGGATTGCTATTCCCTTATAACTTCTGCGAAATATATTCTTTACGTTCCATGAGTTTTAGCGCCTTATATATATATATACATTAATATATGAAGGGAGGTATGAAATTATTGAGTCGAAGTGGTCAATGTTTTTTCACTTTGCAATCAAATTCACAGAAGTTATTTATTCATGATCACTATAAGTTGTTTCTATATATGTATTTATTGAGTGATACATGTTATTATTTATTTCCAGTGTTTTCAAATGGGTGAGGTTGGCCAACGGATGCAATGCTGGTTCGCTCTTTACCTCACGCACTGGTTCCTCGGTCACCCCAGGGTCTCATGTTTCGTTTTCAACGGTTAAGAAGTAGTTTTGCAGGTATTTCCTCATTATTTCTTTATCAATGTTTTAATTTGAATAGATTTTGTTTTCTTGAATTTGGAATTTATAGGATACGAGTCTTAGGGATTGCTATTCCCTTATAACTTCTGCGAAATATATTCTTTACGTTCCATGAGTTTTAGCGCCTTATATATATATATACATTAATATATGAAGGGAGGTATGAAATTATTGAGTCGAAGTGGTCAATGTTTTTTCACTTTGCAATCAAATTCACAGAAGTTATTTATTCATGATCACTATAAGTTGTTTCTATATATGTATTCATTGAGTGATACATGTTATTATTTATTTTCAGTGTTTTCAAATGGGTGAGGTTGGCCAACGGATGCAATGCTGGTTCGCTCTTTACCTCACGCACTGGTTCCTCGGTCAACCCAGGGTCTCATGTTTCGTTTTCAACGGTTAAGAAGTAGTTTTGCAGGTATTTCCTCATTATTTCTTTATCAATGTTTTAATTTGAATAGATTTTGTTTTCTTGAATTTGGAATTTATAGGATACGAGTCTTAGGGATTGCTATCCCCTTATAACTTCTGCGAAATATATTCTTTACGTTCCATGAGTTTTAGCGCCTTATATATATATACATTAATATATGAAGGGAGGTATGAAATTATTGAGTCGAAGTGGTCAATGTTTTTTCACTTTGCAATCAAATTCACAGAAGTTATTTATTCATGATCACTATAAGTTGTTTCTATATATGTATTCATTGAGTGATACATGTTATTATTTATTTTCAGTGTTTTCAAATGGGTGAGGTTCGCCAACGGATGCAGTGCTGGTTCGCTCTTTACCTCACGCACTGGTTCCTCGGTCACCCCAGGGCCTCATGTTTCGTTTTCAACGGTTAAGAAGTAATTTTGCAGGTATTTCCTCATTATTTCTTTATCAATGTTTTAATTTGAATAGATTTTGTTTTCTTGAATTTGGAATTTATAGGATACGGGTCTTAGGGATTGCTATTCCCTTATAACTTCTGCGAAATATATTCTTTACGTTCCATGAGTTTTAGCGCCTTATATATATATACATTAATATATGAAGGGAGGTATGAAATTATTGAGTCAAAGTGGTCAATGTTTTTTCACTTTGCAATGAAATTCACAGAAGTTATTTATTCATGATCACTATAAGTTGTTTCTATATATGTATTCATTGAGTGATACATGTTCTTATTTATTTTCAGTGTTTTCAAATGGGTGAGGTTGGCCAACGGATGCAATGCTGGTTCGCTCTTTACCTCGCGCACTGGTTCCTCGGTCACCCCAGGGTCTCATGTTTCGTTTTCAACGGTTAAGAAGTAGTTTTGCAGATATTTCCTCATTATTTCTTTATCAATGTTTTAATTTGAATAGATTTTGTTTTCTTGAATTTGGAATTTATAGGATACGAGTCTTAGGGATTGCTATTCCCTTATAACTTCTGCGAAATATATTCTTTACGTTCCATGAGTTTTAGCGCCTTATATATATATACATTAATATATGAAGGGAGGTATGAAATTATTGAGTCGAAGTGGTCAATGTTTTTTCACTTTGCAATCAAATTCACAGAAGTTATTTATTCATGATCACTATAAGTTGTTTCTATATATGTATTCATTGAGTGATACATGTTATTATTTATTTTCAGTGTTTTCAAATGGGTGAGGTTGGCCAACGGATGCAATGCTGGTTCGCTCTTTACCTCACGCACTGGTTCCTCGGTCACCCCAGGGTCTCATGTTTCGTTTTCAACGGTTAAGAAGTAGTTTTGCAGGTATTTCCTCATTATTTCTTTATCAATGTTTTAATTTGAATAGATTTTGTTTTCTTGAATTTGGAATTTATAGGATACGAGTCTTAGGGATTGCTATTCCCTTATAACTTCTGCGAAATATATTCTTTACGTTCCATGAGTTTTAGCGCCTTATATATATATACATTAATATATGAAGGGAGGTATGAAATTATTGAGTCGAAGTGGTCAATGTTTTTTCACTTTGCAATCAAATTCACAGAAGTTATTTATTCATGATCACTATAAGTTGTTTCTATATATGTATTCATTGAGTGATACATGTTATTATTTATTTCCAGTGTTTTCAAATGGGTGAGGTTGGCCAACGGATGCAATGCTGGTTCGCTCTTTACCTCACGCACTCGTTCCTCGGTCACCCCAGGGTCTCATGTTTCGTTTTCAACGGTTAAGAAGTAGTTTTGCAGGTATTTCCTCATTATTTCTTTATCAATGTTTTAATTTGAATAGATTTTGTTTTCTTGAATTTGGAATTTATAGGATACGGGTCTTAGGGATTGCTATTCCCTTATAACTTCTGCGAAATATATTCTTTACGTTCCATGAGTTTTAGCGCCTTATATATATATACATTAATATATGAAGGGAGGTATGAAATTATTGAGTCAAAGTGGTCAATGTTTTTTCACTTTGCAATGAAATTCACAGAAGTTATTTATTCATGATCACTATAAGTTGTTTCTATATATGTATTCATTGAGTGATACATGTTCTTATTTATTTTCAGTGTTTTCAAATGGGTGAGGTTGGCCAACGGATGCAATGCTGGTTCGCTCTTTACCTCACGCACTGGTTCCTCGGTCACCCCAGGGTCTCATGTTTCGTTTTCAACGGTTAAGAAGTAGTTTTGCAGGTATTTCCTCATTATTTCTTTATCAATGTTTTAATTTGAATAGATTTTGTTTTCTTGAATTTGGAATTTATAGGATACGAGTCTTAGGGATTGCTATTCCCTTATAACTTCTGCGAAATATATTCTTTACGTTCCATGAGTTTTAGCGCCTTATATATATATACATTAATATATGAAGGGAGGTATGAAATTATTGAGTCGAAGTGGTCAATGTTTTTTCACTTTGCAATCAAATTCACAGAAGTTATTTATTCATGATCACTATAAGTTGTTTCTATATATGTATTCATTGAGTGATACATGTTATTATTTATTTTCAGTGTTTTCAAATGGGTGAGGTTGGCCAACGGATGCAATGCTGGTTCGCTCTTTACCTCACGCACTGGTTCCTCGGTCACCCCAGGGTCTCATGTTTCGTTTTCAACGGTTAAGAAGTAGTTTTGCAGGTATTTCCTCATTATTTCTTTATCAATGTTTTAATTTGAATAGATTTTGTTTTCTTGAATTTGGAATTTATAGGATCCGAGTCTTAGGGATTGCTATTCCCTTATAACTTCTGCGAAATATATTCTTTACGTTCCATGAGTTTTAGCGCCTTATATATATATACATTAATATATGAAGGGAGGTATGAAATTATTGAGTCGAAGTGGTCAATGTTTTTTCACTTTGCAATCAAATTCACAGAAGTTATTTATTCATGATCACTATAAGTTGTTTCTATATATGTATTCATTGAGTGATACATGTTATTATTTATTTCCAGTGTTTTCAAATGGGTGAGGTTGGCCAACGGATGCAATGCTGGTTCGCTCTTTACCTCACGCACTGGTTCCTCGGTCACCCCAGGGTCTCATGTTTCGTTTTCAACGGTTAAGAAGTAGTTTTGCAGGTATTTCCTCATTATTTCTTTATCAATGTTTTAATTTGAATAGATTTTGTTTTCTTGAATTTGGAATTTATAGGATACGGGTCTTAGGGATTGCTATTCCCTTATAACTTCTGCGAAATATATTCTTTACGTTCCATGAGTTTTAGCGCCTTATATATATATACATTAATATATGAAGGGAGGTATGAAATTATTGAGTCGAAGTGGTCAATGTTTTTTCACTTTGCAATCAAATTCACAGAAGTTATTTATTCATGATCACTATAAGTTGTTTCTATATATGTATTCATTGAGTGATACATGTTATTATTTATTTTCAGTGTTTTCAAATGGGTGAGGTTCGCCAACGGATGCAGTGCTGGTTCGCTCTTTACCTCACGCACTGGTTCCTCGGTCACCCCAGGGCCTCATGTTTCGTTTTCAACGGTTAAGAAGTAATTTTGCAGGTATTTCCTCATTATTTCTTTATCAATGTTTTAATTTGAATAGATTTTGTTTTCTTGAATTTGGAATTTATAGGATACGGGTCTTAGGGATTGCTATTCCCTTATAACTTCTGCGAAATATATTCTTTACGTTCCATGAGTTTTAGCGCCTTATATATATATACATTAATATATGAAGGGAGGTATGAAATTATTGAGTCGAAGTGGTCAATGTTTTTTCACTTTGCAATCAAATTCACAGAAGTTATTTATTCATGATCACTATAAGTTGTTTCTATATATGTATTCATTGAGTGATACATGTTATTATTTATTTTCAGTGTTTTCAAATGGGTGAGGTTCGCCAACGGATGCAGTGCTGGTTCGCTCTTTACCTCACGCACTGGTTCCTCGGTCACCCCAGGGCCTCATGTTTCGTTTTCAACGGTTAAGAAGTAATTTTGCAGGTATTTCCTCATTATTTCTTTATCAATGTTTTAATTTGAATAGATTTTGTTTTCTTGAATTTGGAATTTATAGGATACGGGTCTTAGGGATTGCTATTCCCTTATAACTTCTGCGAAATATATTCTTTACGTTCCATGAGTTTTAGCGCCTTATATATATATACATTAATATATGAAGGGAGGTATGAAATTATTGAGTCGAAGTGGTCAATGTTTTTTCACTTTGCAATCAAATTCACAGAAGTTATTTATTCATGATCACTATAAGTTGTTTCTATATATGTATTCATTGAGTGATACATGTTATTATTTATTTCCAGTGTTTTCAAATGGGTGAGGTTGGCCAACGGATGCGATGCTGGTTCGCTCTTTACCTCACGCACTGGTTCCTCGGTCACCCCAGGGTCTCATGTTTCCTTTTCAACGGTTAAGAAGTAATTTTGCAGGTATTTCCTCATTATTTCTTTATCAATGTTTTAATTTGAATAGATTTTGTTTTCTTGAATTTGGAATTTATAGGATACGGGTCTTAGGGATTGCTATTCCCTTATAACTTCTGCGAAATATATTCTTTACGTTCCTTGAGTTTTAGCGCTTTATATATATATATATATATATATATATATATATATATATATATATATATATATATGTGTGTATATATACACATTAATAACCAAATTACGAGAAGTGCCCAAAAACAGGCCATTAGTCCGCACAGTACTGCGGTATCTTTATTTTCCGAGATATTTGCAAAAAACTGTCTATTTTGATGAAAAATTTTGCCTATTTTGAATGACGGACTTTGTTCTTTAGGGCGGGGGAGGGTTCTTTCGTTAATGCCTACAATGCACAACAAACTTTCTTTAATACACCCTGTGAAAGTATCGAGTCGAAGGGGTCAATGTTCTTCCACTTTGCAATCAAATTCACAGAAGTAATTTTTTCATGATCACTATAAGCTGTTTCTGTACTATATGTATCGATTGCCAAATGATTCCTTCAAATATCTCGATGCTTTAAATTTGACTGTGAGTTCCGACCTGACATGAGTATAGAAATGCCGCGAGTGGAAATACTGGAACATTTCGGCAAGAAAAAAACGTAGATAAAACGAAAATATACGAAATAGACATAATAAAGGATTTATTTTGTACATATTAAGAAGCAATATTTTATTCACTATATTGTCTTTTAATCTATTTCTTTTTTTTTTTACTAATTATTTCGCCAGTCTTTGAGAATACTCTTTCGGAAGGAACAGATGTTGCCATAACACAAAGATACTCCTTTGCAAGCTTTGATAGTGTTACGTCCCAAGTGGGATGAATTACGATTTTAAGAGGATAGGACGCAGTTTCGAACCTACCTGCATACACCGGCTACGGTTCGGGAAATTGAGGATTATTTAAATATTCTTATTTTCAAAAAACAACAAAATTATTGATTTATTCAAAATGATGTGCTGAATCAGATATTTTAAATATGATTTTACAAATAGAGATTATATGTATAATAGTTAGTGCATAAACTAGATAGCTTACAAATATTTCGCTTTCGCGAAAGTCGCCGCTTTTCTGGATTCCTCGCAAGTTAGGGCGCTGGTATTTCAATTCGCTCGCAAGTCGGAAAGTCGGAGTCGCTTTGCTTGTAGGAGGGTCACTTGGCACCCTTTTTAATTAAAAAGCACTTCACCGCACTTTACGCCAGAAACCCGTGATTTATTTAAAACAGAACTGTTGTTTTATTGCGTGACAAACTTTCAAAACTTTGTAACGGAATGAACTGGACCGAACTCTATGACAGAATGATTGATCTTTGTTATATTGGTTCCCTTTTATAGGATGGACAGTCCTTTGTTTCAATAGGATGTTGATTTAATCTTCTAATTTTTCTATCTGTAATGCGCGTCACTCTTACCATGGGATCAGTGTGCCTTCTTGGAACTTACAAGGAGAGGCCACGTCCTTCGGGTCACCGATTCGGTTGAAACTTTGCACACTTATAGATCTCGTTCTCCTCTTTACGAATATATACCATTATAGGGGCAGATACCCAATACTTTTCGAGATATTGATGATTGAAGTTTCATTATTTCCCATGTAATGTCGTATTTTTTCTATCCTATAACAAGAGTCGATGTGGCGCAACGGTAGCGTGCCAAGTTTTCTGCCGGACGACCAGGGTTCAAATCCTGCCGACTAACGCATTTTTTTAAAAATTTCATTATGTTTTATCATTGCATATTTATATTATTAATTTCAAACGATTAAATTTCACGCATAAAATTGCATTTTGAATTACAAATAACATGTATTTCGTATTTCGCAATTCCATTTAAATTATATAATCAACACGGATCAGACAGGATGTCAGTATCAATCAACGTTCGAAAGGACAATAACATATAAGGGAGTAAAGACCGCACTTGTTTAAAAAAAGGTAGATGAACTACTCACACAAACGTAATAGTAACTTGTTCGAAATCCGGAAAGTTAACACAAGATATTTATAAAGAGTTCTTAAAATTTAATATATATATTTAATATATAAATTACTATTACTATTTAATTACTATTAATTATTATTTAATATATAACAATAGTAAATAATCCTGTTGTTAGTAAATAAATACATGTTATTTGTAATTCAAAATGCAATTTTATGCGTGAAATTTAATCGTTTGAAATTAATAATATAAATATGCAATGATAAAACATAATGAAATTTAAAAAAAATGCGTTAGTCGGCAGGATCTGAACCCTGGTCGTCCGGCTGAAAACTTGGCACGCTACCGTCGCGCCATATCGACTCTTGTTGTAAGCTAGAAAAAATACGACATTACATGGGAAATAATGAAACTTCAATCATCAATATCTTGAAAAGTATTGGGTATCTGCCCCTATAATGGTATATATTCGTAAAGAGGAGAACGAGATCTATAAGTGTGCAAAGTTTCAACCGAATCGGTGACCCGAAGGACGTGGCCTCTCCTTGTGAGACCAGAGATGTTGGTAAAGGAAGCATTTCATATGTAAATGGTTACATTTCGCTTAACCCTTTGCGGACTGAGCGCTCTCCACCGTTTCGTTCCAGCAGGTCCGCGCTGGATTCGCAAGTGCGTGCCAGCCGGTGCGTACCAGCCAGTCCGCACAGATTTCACCAGTCACTTATTCGCTTGGTAGCGTTTACTTTGGAAAACATTTATGACCTTACTAACGTAACGTACTTATGAATTAGTAGATATATGTATAAAATAAAACGACTCTGTCGTTTAGCCATAGTTGTGCTATGATTTCGAACTGTACGCCACGGTGGGTTTGAAAAGACTAAAGCTAAGCTCTTAAGTTCAAGACGCATGGCCTATTTCAGATTTGCTACACTGTAGCTCTTATCTTATCTCATTTAGATTAAAATTGAGACATATTCGTGTGAAACTTGATACAGGACGCGGCAGAACACAAAGCGATGTCCAGCAACGCTCGACATACGATGCGGCAGAACACAAAGCGATGTCGAGCCACACTCGACATAAGACGCGTCAAAACGAAAAGCGATGTCGAGTCACACTCGACATAGGACGTGTCAGAGCGAAAAGCGATGTCGAGTCACACTCGACATAGGACCGCAAAGGGTTAAGCCGGCTCCGAAGGCGCATCACGGTCATCGACGGGTGTCGTGTTCAAAGACCTCGTAAAAGCATTATTGGCAATTTATGCTTTTATGTTTTTAATCAGAACAATATTGTTAATACGAATGAGTTGTACAGCTTATCCCGATCAAAATGAGTCCAAACACGACATCATTTGGACTGTCTTTAATGAGATCGTAATTTTTATCGTAACATTACGTATCAGTGAAACTTGTTCGATTACACTCGAATTTGACCTCATTTTCATCAGGAAAATCCCCTCCATTCGCTCGTCACAATTTTATGAGGATATGTTGAAAAATCTAAAAATTTAAACTTTCATTCGTGCGCGTGTCTAGTCACAAGACACATTGGTACTTACGATCTTGTGGGTGGACGAAGATCTGGCGGAACATTTTCTCGATATCCGCGACGAGTACAAATTTGTGGAGGCGCCATTCTAACAATATTCGTGAAATGTCCAGTTGCAGCTTCGGTCCGGTATGGAGAATATCGTTAAGCGAATAACCACTCGATGTACGGTGTGACGCGTTAAATACGACTCGAAGTTTAGTCGTCATGCTGTCCTCCCGCAGAACGGCGCGATGCGGAATATACGTCCGTAAACTGTCAATGCGGTGGAGGCGCGTCATATGCCCGAATGATTCGTATTCGCGAATGAACTGCGTATACTGTCGGTTGACCCTTTCGTCATCGCGTAGTTTAAGGGTCAAACGCTTAAGGGGCGTAGATGCTCCTCGGAGGGAATCGCCGAGAAAGTCGTCGGGGAGCGGTTTTGAAAACGGCAGTCGCACGATGAATCGACCGATAGTGTCCCGCGAATATGTCGACCGGAAATGTCGCTCGCATTCGTTCTCTAGCGGAGTAAAAGTACGCGATTCGGGGACTGCTTCCGTTTCCCAAAATCGAGACAACGCGCGCTCCAGTGGATCCACGGTTACTCCGTGATGCGAGGTGATCGCGAAGGTGGGGGCGTCTGCAGGGTTGGTGCGTCCAGATAAGATCCATCCGAAGACGGTATTTTGTGCTACCGGTCCATTGTTCCGCGTATTCCGGATACCTGGACGGATAACCTGGGCGAATACGTCCGCTCCGAGCAACAGCTCGATGCGTTGCTTCGAGGCGGGGGTGGGATCAGCCAGCGTAAGGTTCGACAGCTCTTGGTAAAGGTCAACGTCGATCGGCGGCGGTACATACTGGGAGATATTCGGTACTATAAACGCGCGGGTAGAAAAGACAGACGAAGACTTCGGGGAAGTTCCTACGCGCAGTTGCACACTATAATCGACGCGACTCGTGTGCTCGCCGCCGAGGCCCGTCACCGAGATGGGCGTTCGGATTTTATGCAATCGCAATTGTTGCACTAGGTTCGTGGAGACGAACGAAGATTGAGAGCCTTGGTCGAGGAGCGCGCGAGCCAATCGCGACTGGCCGTTCGGCGCGAAAACGGTTACTATCGCGGTCGCTAGCAGGACGGTTGTTCCGCCGTTCGGGCCGGCTTCGGCGAAGTGGGTCGCGACATTCTCGCATGTTCCTTCACGGACCGAGGGTCGCACTGTCTGGCCAGATGACGCGAGCGTAGGGGGTCCCTGCGCAAGGTCAGACGATTCTGCCCTCGGTGGCTTGTATGGGACAGCTTGGCTGAAATGGCCATTTGATTTGGGTCTGCTGGGGGCCCGCTGTTCCCCTCGATGCAATAACGTGTGGTGTTTCCCGCCACATTGTCGACAAACATTCGTGCTCGGACAATTCGACACGGTATGATCGGCGCTTAGACAGTTAATGCACACATGCTGTGTTTTTATCGTTTCGAACCGAGCAAGGGGGGGGGGGGGAAGCTTTCGGAACGTGCTGCAATCCCGAGGTGAATTTGCTTCCTTGCATAAGAAGCATAGAGCGGAGGGACGTATTTCTTCAACTACGTACGCGGTCGACTTTTGCCGGGAGAAACTCGACGATCCTGCGGGGGAGGGAAGCTGCTGTTTCGGCTGACAGCGTTTCCGACAACGCATCCGACAATGTTTCGTTTTTTATTATCGCGGAGCTGAAGCGCGATTCGAACGACTTCCACGACGCGTATTCGCTGTCGAATTTCGGTAGTTCGACCCGTGGTAATCTTATGTGTGCGACGCTGTTTACCGGAGGTGCAGGAAACGCTAACGATGAATTTGCCTGAGGGGGGGTCATCGGGGGTCGCAGGCGTGCGACCGCGTCCCGTAGGTAGGCCCAGCCCTCGAGGTACGCGTCCTCCATCCTATCCATGGAGTCAGCTTTAAAATACGGAACGTCCGCCTTCGATTTGTCCGCCTTTCGGTACGCCTGTAGGTAGCCGTTGAAGAGGGTAATCTCTGTCCAAGTTTCCTGTGCGTGTCTGAGAGCATTGAATGGTCTTATCTTTTATCGAATGATCGAAATGGTCATTGTAGTCGGCGGATTCGCCGGGTAGAAAGTCGGAACCGCGCCGTAAACCTGTTCCGCTTTTTCACGGTGAAATCACGAGAAACTCACAACCCCCCCCCCCCCTCAATTTTCCTCGGTTCGGAAATAACGCGATTTTCGCGCGCGGAATTCGTTTCGAATTAAAAACCGCTGGATGAGAACCGCTGCATCTCGCGCATTTGCGTCGAAAGCAGCGAGCAGACAAAGCCGTCTTTATTTTGATATCAAAATATGAAAATATTCTCGGACTCGATTAAAGGGCCTAGCCGATTAAGATGGACAAAACTGCCCTTAGCGTGCGCGCTACACCGAAATCGTCCGGAAACACGACCGAAATCTATGGCACACGCACGGGACTAGACCGTGGACGCCAGAGTCTGCCGTGGCGACCGCACGCGCGGAAAATCTTCCGCGAACGCGTATTCCCGTTTCCGGATTCGCTGGAGAAACGAAATGCTGTTCTCGTCTGTTCGTCGCTGGCTACGGGAAAAAATGTTGCCCAATAACGCTCCTCCCTTTGACCCGGCTAACCTTGAATCTGGTCGTCCAGACGTTAAATAGAATGTTGTATCATTCTCCGCGAGCGATTGTTAACGACAGGCTCGGCCCCGTCGATCGATTATATTCGATTGCATTCTCTCGGACTGCGTGTGCGAGAGAGTCGCTCTCTCTCTCTCGGTAACCTAACTGCGAACGCGACTGTTTCGCCGAGGCTACGACGGAAGCAGATCCTGCGACACGTCGCGACCACATGCAAAATGAAAATTCGCGTTTTTCGTTCACATCTATCTTGGGAGAGAGCCGTTCGCATCGATTGCACTCGGCTTTCTCTCGTTCCCCGGACGATAGGGGAAACGCCGGAACGCGGAGAAAAATTCGGCGACGTCAGGTGACGCGAGTAAATTCGTGCGAATGCAAGCCCCGGAATCCTGACTCGCGTCGTCTGGTTGTCAAAGACCGAGGACCCGTCACAGAACCACGGAATCCCCGTCGGAATTCAGGAATTTGGATTCGTTCTCGGGTGTCGCGAGCTCTCCTTCGGAGTTTGTTCTATAAACCTCGTTATTTCGGTTGCTACCCGACGTGTTCATTACTCGTGAGGAGTGGGCCTCACGCGCATAACCTAGTTCCTCCTTGCCGCGACCACGTGACGCGTCCATCTTGGGCGCAGTTCGTCGGGACATTTATTCCGAGCGTTCTCGCGAGAGGACGTGTGGCTTCCGGCCACTGGTGACCGCAATCTCTCGTTCGTTACGAGATCTACGTTCCTGGTCCCCACATCCGTGGAGGACCGTCGGAACACACCAATACGTACATCGGTACGCCATTTCCCCACACGCATTTTTCGAGCGACACATTCTCCCGTAAGGCTGGCAGTCTTTATATATATCTCGTGGGTGGACCGGTTCTGTTCCAGGAAAGACTGACCGGTTCTGTGCTATGCTAAAAGACTGACCGGTTCTTTGCCATGCTAAAGCGGCGATGTCACGAAAGTGGGAACGCCGAAACCCCGGGCGTGAGCACTCTCATTCCTCTTTGACAGAAGTTGTAACGAATTGATACTGGCTTTACATGCCAGCGGCGCCAGTTATACACCGGTGTACTAACGAAACTAGCGCGAAGTTTGAAAGATTGAATTTACAAGGGAGGCGTATTAATATAGCAGAATAATACGAACTACTTGTATGAACGTTAAAATTAAAAAAAAAACTGGTTGCAAAAAATGATATTCATGAAAATAATGAAATAAATATATAAATATAATATAAAAGTGAATAGTAATTTTAAAAATGTTTCTAAACATTATTATCATTTACTTCACTATTATAGATAAAGGAAGTGGAGGTATGTATTTATTACGTTTTACGAGAAGCAGTAAATGAAATTAGATTCATAATAATACTGAAATACATTTATTAATTACTTTAAAAACAAGTAATACATATGATATAGATTTCTTTTATGTACAATTATATGTTATAATAATATATAAAGTATAAATATGCGTACAATTAAACAGAATGTATTCAATGTTATTCTTTTATGTCCGATCATGAACGTTTGTGAATCTTTGTGATCCATGCAATTATAAGTTAGTAGGGAGCCATGATTCAGTACTATTCGTCCACACTGACATTATTGGTGATTACAGAATGTAGATCAGAAATCTGTTAAATAAAGAGGAATCTTAATTTATTTTAAACTTTTCACATTTATTCTTTCTTCCACATACAGAAAAGTAAATTTGACAGCTTCAAAACTAAGCAAAATCTCAAAATAATACATGCAAGTAATCATGCATACATAGCAGCAATACATACGTATTGCGACATACGATTATTTACAATACATTATAATATTGTTTACAAAGCTTTACTGGTGGGCCCAAACTATAGAACGCGTTAAATAATGTCGCATATTTGTTCCAGTTTCAGCTAAAGCATACTTTTTTGTTTCCGCGTACATACGTAGCTCTATGTAACATGCAGCTACGGTTTTAATCAGTTTATTTGAATGACTAACGAATTCTTCGGCGCTTAACATTTCTAAATTGTGTTGTTCTAATTCATGAAAAATGTGAGTATCTTCTGTTATTTTTTCGAAAGCTTTAGCGGCTAAAACAGCAGGGAAATTATGCTCTACGGGAGGTTTCCCGGAATTTATGTTGCATGCTCTTCGAAAAAGGGATTCTGTAGTCATACAAATTTTTACAACACTCGGCGGTGGTATAATTAAAAAATTACGCGTAATTGCTTTAATATATGCCGTGGGATCTTGTTTATGTACAGAAATGTTGCTTTTATCTATTTCCTCACACGCAAGTAAACATTCAATGCAACTAATTTTTGTGTGTTTTTTTAAAGATAAAATAACCCAGCCAGCCATATACCCAATTACTTGCTGGGAAAATTCACTTAGATTTGGAGACTGTGCCCATGTGAAATTTAAAAATTCGGTCATTTCGGGGAAGTAATCAGTATGTTGTACATGTTCACTGAGCCCGTACTTTTCTCGTATTTTCAAATTATGTACCTGGTCATAAACATTTACACCGTACCTATCTATTATTGCACGTATTTTTTTCGATTCGCTTGATACATTTAATATTTTAGTATTGTCTAATGCCCTCACGTTTCCTGTATTAATTGAAATGTCATGCCGCACAAGCAGTCGCTTGTACGCGGAAACAAACTGCGAAGCTGTTGGATTTGGGCACCACCCACTTCTGCCTCTAACAGCGCAAAAAGAGAGTTCCAAATGATCTTGGCTCGTCTTATAAGATAATAAATATTTCATTTGCGATTCATTTGGTTTGATAAACATGTCGTATATATTAAAAATAGATAAAACTGCGGTAAAAAGGCTAATGAATCCCGCTTTTCGCCTGTAGAGGAATATGGAAGTTCCATTTTTATCTCTAATTTTAGATAAATATTGAATTTCCGCGATTAAACGTGGACGCTCAACTCACGTTAAAAAAATCAAATATTGTATCGATGCAGCGTAAAAAACGTGCTGTTGCTCCACCACCTTCAAATTCCGGAATTTGAAGCACGTTCCAACAAAACTCAATGCTCTCGGCCACGCTTGAACTCGGTGTTTGCGCAGCTAAGGCCACTTTCATTACCATTTTCCGGTATTCAATATGTTTTGTTAGAAGACGATTACCCAAACGTAGACCTTCCTTCTGTTGCAGTAAAGCAAGTGCTTGTATATACCGCCACTCGATTTTCTTTCCTTCTCCATCAAAGAGGACTACGTATTCGCCTAAACAATTTCTAATGTTCTTTAACATATGACATGCATCAAATATTACATTTGTGACGACTACGCGGCCTCTCGGAAGGACACAATCCTAAACCGAGAGCGCGGGATCTCTCTAGTCGTCTTAGAATTACACCCCTCTGTAACACTGCTTCCCCGACGAGCAAAGCATTAAAGGAACAGGAGGCTTCAAATAAAGACTATGGGTTCGAATAGTTAACAAACCATGTATAAATGTATATATTCACGCAAAACAAAGAGAAACAATCGAGCGCACAGCTATTACCACCCGCACGGCTGTAAAGAACCGGCAAGGCCACGATCGAACAAACAGCAATATTACAACTTGAATAAAATACAACATAAGAATATCACAGATAAATTAGCCCGATTAACGACCGCACTTTAACAATAGTATATTCCCTTTGGTGTAAAATATATAGATACATATATAATAAAATAACAAGCGGGATAAAAATAGGAAACAAACAAGATATAAATAAATAACAATCGGTATCTGAATAAATAGCAACAAAATATGGTAACGGAATACACACTCACCAATCACAGTCTCTTTCTCTTAACACAATATGTTTGTGATTGAAACGTGTTACAGAAAGAGAGAAATATATTTGGTCGCTGCTGAATTCACCTGAAACTAACAGGATGAAAACCTGATGTTACACACCGCGTCACGCGATTATCACCGTCGCGGGGCTAATGAATTTACTACAAGATATTATTTCCGAGACTTAAACTACGAGCACTGAGGCTCGGCAAAACGAGCTGAATCTAAGATTAACTAAACTAATTTACGAAAGATCAAGGACTTTCGCCCGGGTGAAATCAAAACCTGGTACGAACTCTGCCTGAACGGATCTCACGGACAACTTCGATACGCACCTCGCGCTTGTACATCGAAGAAGGAACATTCCTCGTCGCGTTTCGGCTAGCTCGGCCCGCTGGCCAGCTCCCCTCTCTACGCACCTAACCAATTAAATTTGGGTCTCAGTTCGACGGCCCAATCACGCGCGTTACGCATTCCTCTCTTTCCTTCGTACGCTTCGCCAACGGTCGTCGAGCGGCATAGCCCGTGTAAACAAAGAGATCCTTGAACGCTCAACATACCTGAGCCGAACGTTTGGTGTGTCCGGTTAGGGTGACCCCACAATTGCAATGAATTACCGAACACCCTTACGTTCCTATATTCTACACCACGCAAGCCAGCCTCTCCTCGACCGTTGGTATATTCGCCTTATGTTATGGTCCGACTGACGAGGTCGCTTAATACTAACCAGGTGACGAGCGGGCATCGTTACCTCTGCCTTTATCCTAATCTAAATACTTAAACATAGCAACGTTTCCGGACGGCGTTGATTCCAAGAAGGGTATTCGTTACATAAATACATTTAACGCGGAATAATCTAGAATGCTATACAACGTCAAAGGCCACACTGTGATCAATTAGGGAAATCCCGCAATTACAAGAATTATCAATCACAGTGCTACCGACGGACAAAGCCAAAATGGTTTTAGAAACTAATAATAATTGTTCGGAACGTAACACATTAATGTCTGGCTCGCCAGGCACAGGATGTGCGAAATGAACTTTAAATATTTCATAAATATTTTCATGCTCTGTCATTCTCGTATTTACATGCATTCGAGCACCTAAATTTTCCACTGTGGCAAAATGAGCACATGGGCCGTCTAACGTTAAACTGCACACAGTCACGCCCGATTTCTGTAGGCGAATGAATGCCTCTCGCAATAAGTTGGCTTTAGTTTCGGCGTTCAACGTTGTAATTAAAAAATAGCCGATTGGAAGTTTCCAATTTTGGCCAAGCGCCACAACCATTATTACGAGGGCATTTTTGGCCTCTAGAAGGTCATCCCCACCACTTATACCGACACCTAAATCTACATGACCCCGCATTGTCCCATCGCGACCCCTCTGACATCCTTTTTTTATGCCCATCTCATCAAATATCACAGCACAAAGCAGTCTTTGCCCTTTTTCTTTTAGTTCGCCAGATTTTTCTTTTAATGTTGCAAAAGATTCCTCAGTAAAACCTGGTTCTGCATTTACACTACTGTACCAGGTTCTGAGGACGTCTGCGTGCGGAGGCGCTAAATTGAAAGTTTTCGTTATATACGAATACGCTTTCGGTGAATAAAAGTGTACAGTCAAAGCAAACGCGCGCAGTGCTGGGGGGTATTTGTCTCGCGTGAGTTTGCCTACGTTTTTCCTATTTTTGAGCATGCGGTTGAATAATTCTAATGAAGCATCGGCATTAGCAGAAAGGCAATAATACGCACTAGCAGGCAGAAGTCTGTTTTCCTTTAACCCTTGTATCACATCTCGTAAAGAGTGTACCTTTTCTTTCAGACTTCTGACCTGCTGCTTGAGTCTTCTATTCTCCTGCGTTATGGACTGCAATCTTCTTTGCATATGATCTAATTTCTTCATCGTACTTCGTGGTGTATTGTGGTAACAATGATCGTGTTGTATTTTGTCACGTAGTGTTGCAAATTTGACACTTCTCCCTTACATTTGCAGTCTTTGATGTGCATGGTGAAGAGAAATCTTTACCAACTGCAATGGGAAATATTGTTCAGTACTGTAGACAGATATTAATCCTCAAATAGTAACATTATATGCCAGTTTTAATATGTTAAAGTAAGTTTTTGCTTTATGAATAAGAAAAATTGGAAGAGATAATTTCATTTATAGATGTTACGGATTGGAACGGAAAATAAACTATGCTGTACGAGACGAGCACTTTATTACCGTCTAGCGGATCGTCACTTAAGTACTTTACAAAGAATATGTACACGGTGAAGCCAACTGCCCGGTTGGACTTCAGATCACAATAAATGTATGAAACAGAAGGAAATTATGTTTATTCTCAGCTGAGCTGCGGAGAATCCCGAAACCGAATTGATGTAGCCAGACCGGTCCCACGACGCGCGACGTCTGAGCTACTAATTAACGATTTGTAGAGAGAACTATTTCGCAATGTTAACGGTTGGAGATGAACAGACGATCTGAACGTTGACGAGTCGCGAGCGGTTTTCTATCACCGCCGGAATGATGATTTGCGGAATTTGAACCCGGGCCAATTAGAATTCTATTAGCGGCATCGATAATCGATCCGGCGGCGACAGCCTATGGCACGACTCGCCGTCGATCGACCGTCGATCTCGCGGCGACACGAGCACCCGCCAATAGTGGGGCGGCGCGGTGGATCTCGCGTGCGAGATCTGTCGTCACCCGCAGCCAATCCCAAACAATAGATTAAAATGGGATACTCTGTATATTTGAAACTTATTTCAACTTACGTGTCTGGTTGCTGGTTGTAGGAGAATGATTGCATTCTACAACCATAATCGGTTCTGGGACTTCTTCTGTTGTTGCAAAAGTTGCCAGAACATCATTATTATCTGAAAGGAAACAAGTATATATCATATGCTTTGCAACCCTTTATTAACAAAGACAAAGTGTCTTACCTCTATCATTACTTTCCCTTAAGATATTCGCCTGTGGTTCACATCTTGACTTTTTCGGTAAAATCGTGGGTATACTTCCAGGCTTTAAGCGTTTCCTGCTATAGCATTCCGTGATGCTGTTTTCAGGAAAATGATCAGAACAGATGAAACTACTGTCTGTAGGCATCCATCCTTCCCGACCTATTTCTTTGACCCACTGTTTACATGAGGCTTCATTTCGAGGAAATCTATGCAAAATCATGTGAGAATTAAAAAAACAGTAAACAAAAAGAATTGTGTAATAAAATAAATGAATTTAACTACTAAATTGAACAGAGATTATGTAATCTTTACATACTTGTGTAGTGACACATTTGTGTTATTGTTAACTTAACTTTCCGCAAACTAAGCATTTACTCATAACTGCAATAAAAACAAAGCATGATCAGATTCAGATACAGCTACTAAGCTGGCCATAATAGTTTCCTTGCAATTTATCATACTTCTATTTTTAATATTCAATACATACCTGCTAACTCCGAAAGTTCAATAAATATAAAAAAAGGAGCTCACAGGACACGCCTGTTACGAGCCAGGGCTGCGAGCAACGCGAGAGGCCGACGAGGGGGTTATTACTCCTTGAATATGGTTTCTATTATTAGTTAATATTGAAATCTTTGTTGATTTGAATTAGGATTAGTAAGCCTCGTAACTTATATATAATTTAATTGATACAATCCGAGCGGTAAGATTGTATCATGTGGGAACGTTCAATTATTAGATTAGGATATTAGGCAATAATTAAGGGTTGTAGATTACGCGAGTTAACAAACAAGACAATTTATTCTGAATTGGAATAGTTACAAGTGTAATTGTCTGTGTCGCGAGTGAATGTGGTAAGTGTACAATTAGAGAAATTGTTACCTAGTGATGCACGGTGTTGACGCACTGGCAATGCGGGGTCGGAGAGCGATTGTTGAAAGCCAAATAGAATATACACGAACTAACGGATTCTATAAGGTTACGTTTGATTCGAAAGGGACTTTTACCCGATCTCACTAGAACTGACTCTTACGCGTGTAACGCGACGTGACTGCACGATTACTATACCGCGACCGAATCACTTCTGAACCGCTTCTCGACTAACCAAAGAGGATGAAAATGCATGGGTTTATATACCCTAAAAATGAGAGGGGAATGTATCTGTTTTATTTTACGGTCGCATACTCGTATTTGTCGTTTCTAGTGAGTTTAAGGTTTGCAGCTGGATCTTTTGTTTATAGGGGTAAAACGAAGGGTTAGCCAGGATGTTTCCTATCAAAGACTATCTTGACAATACATTCCAGAAGGGGATGTTTTGAAGATTTCCATATTAGGAAATCGTACGGTGCTGTTACTGAATCATGCTTCGTGCCAGCTGCGTCCAGCCGGAGTACAATTATTAAACAAGGGGCCTGTTGGGACGCTTTTCGTTCTCAGAAAAAGAGATTAGAACTTCTAATCGAAATAAACGTGGAGAAACGTCTCCATACGTAACATCTCCCCCCTTAAATGAAACATCGCGGTTCGTGTGATGCTTTCGATCTGAGAAAGAAAAACGTCCTGAGAGCTATGGTAAAGAAAAATGCCGGGTGTAGTGTAGTGTAGTGTAGTATGTAGTGTACTTATATTTATAATATATGTGGTCTTCTACTGTTGGAGGTGTCGTTCAGGGTTGGTTGTGGTCTCGACTGCGTAGCCCATTTGAATCCAGTGTTCCGCAACATCCAGTGGGGGTTGATCCGGTAGACGGTCCAACAGGAGGTGACCCTCGGCGTGGCCACTACTAGTGACGGTCACTCCGCTAGCGTAGCCTCTTCGGTCCCTCATTACCAGCCTGGAGATGGTGCTGATCCGGTGGATGGCTCTGTTGTTACGGGGGCGGACGCCCCTCAGCACCATTCTTACTGCCTGCCAGGGCAAGGTCCGGAAACGTGGCGGGAGAATCCAGAGTTGGGTGATCTCCCGAACCGTGATGGTACCACGGTCGCCCAAAAAGATGGAGACGGCTCGTTCGTCGACCTCCCTCACTTCGCCCCTCAGCCAGACGGGACCATCCCGCACGGCCACGAGTAGACCCGGCTTGATCGCTGCCAGCACCGGTATGCATAGGTGGTGCCGTTGTGCCATGTGGTTGGCAAAGGCCCTGAAGAAGTCCACCACTTCCTCTGGGTGTTCCTCCGCTGTGATCCAGACGGTTGTCTGGTCTTCGACCTCGCGGACGATGCAGCGGAAAGAAGCTTCCACCTTACGGGAACCGATGAGTTTTAGGCTGCTCCCTTTTTCCGGCATGGTTCTCCCGGGGTCCAGTCTCGGATGTTTCGGTCGGTGACTTCGAATAGTTCGATGCTGTGGTACGGTCGCTTCCGTTGGTCGGTTTGGGTGTGAGCTGTAGTTTCCTTAACTTTCCTTGTTCCTTGTCGAGCAGTGAGGATTTTTCCCGTTCTATTGGGTTTTTCCCAGCACCCGCTTTGTCCCGTCTGAATCGCGATACTAGATCGTCCTTCCGATGGTTCAGTTTGCGTGGATGCGTTCTGGCTCATTGGTTCTGAGACTATGTGCTGCTAGGGATCGGTGTTCTGCTTATATAGGGCTGGATGCTCTTATCTCTCTTGCTGAAGGGTGGGGGTAGGTCCTGCTCCTTAGAAGATCGACGCAGAGGGTTTGACATCTGCATGCGAGGCCTGTGTTTGTTCTTCCTCTATCTCGTTTGTTTCTTTTTGTTCTTGGACACTATTTGGTTGTTTCCGAAATATTCGGAATTTGATGATGATTAAGGCAACAAAGAGTAGGAATGTCGTCATCACTGCTATGGTGGAAAAGGTTGAAAATTGTTGGTGTTTTGTTACTTCCCGCTGTGTTGTAATTGTCTTCACCTCTTGTTCTATTGCACTGAGGGATATAGCTGCTGGAAGTTGCTCCCAATGGTTACTGGAGGGTTCTCCATTTGATATGTTCGATTCGATTACTCTGATGTGAGGCTCAGTTATTTCTGGCAGTAAGGATGACAAGTTGTAAGATATTGTCGGGTAATATATTATGTTTCCTGTGGTTTCGACGATGTCCAATGATTTAAGCTGCATGGAGTTTATGGTCGTCTGACAGCCTGCTTCCAATTTAAAAATTCCTGTCTTTTGAAATGTCCTTATGGTTGCCTTTTTCCCTCTGCAGTAAATTTGGGCTTTCTTTTCTTCTGGCATAAAGTATAACCATGTGGCTGGTGTGTTTAGAGCTCGCCAGTGAGGCTGCAGGTAAGCGGTCACCTTGATGTTGCAGGTACTCCAGTCTATTGTGGCGGGGTTCAACAGTAGGGTGGTTTCGCAGGTTGTATGTTGGTTTGTTTGATATATGGGCAGGGTAGATGGTCCTAATAATTGCCTATGGTGGGAACGGCAACTCCTTAGGTAATCTTCGGTTGGCAGGAAATACTGTTGTTCGTCGGATGATACTGCAATGTATGTAAAGCGTGGTTTTATATACGACATCATCATCTTGGGTCCCAATGGTTGCATGGATGGACAGGGGTAGATCTTGTAGAAATTGAATATTTGGTGGTCTAGCAATGGTACGGTGAGCTCGAAGACTATCCTGCCTTTCGTGAAAACTATGTTTAGCTTGGTAATTCTTTCAAGCTGTTCAGTCAGTAATTCCTCGGGCGAGAAAGGAAACTCGTGCGACGAGGTTTGTTTGATTTTCAAGGCGGAATTCAGTAACTGTTGGGGTGAGAAGATTGCTGGATGTAAAATCCCCTGTTTCGCCAATAATATTGCATCTATTAACAGTAGCAAGTTGGTGCTGTAGTCGTCTAAACCTCTTTCGATTTCGAACAAAGATTCCCTTATAACACCCTCGAATCGCAGCCTGTCTATTTCTGATTGCGTTTCATATAGTTGTTTGGAATGTTCGGAAACTATTTTCATAAGTTTCGACATTCCATTTGTTAAATTCAATAATCTTGTATGCACCGTAGAGAACTCTCCTTTTATAATATGGGTTTGCCTTGCTATTATCTCCGTGATTTCATGTTCGTTTTTGTATATTTTATTCAATTCGTGATTATAATAATCTGCGTCTTCCTGAGTCAAGGTTCCAAAGAGGATGTTGCTGACTGTTCCGATGAATCCAAATGGTGCATTACGTCGGGGTGATTTTGTATTGAGGTATGGGTGGTCGCCCATTGCGGATTTTATCAAATTCCGATAATAACGAGTGTTTTCTTCCTTCTTTATCAATCGAGGTCCGAGGTCTTCGTTGAGACATTTGGTGGCTTCGTGCCTTTTGCAGAGCTGGTCGATTATGGAAATCAATTGTTGTACAGGTGGTGCGTGTTGTAGATATTTGTTGACGTCAAGCGAAGTTACTAGGCGCCATTGTGTTTGATAGATCCGGATGTCCGACAATTTCTCAAAGAATAAACCAGTGTTTTGTTGTAATATCTCTATTGTTGAGTCTTTATTTCCCGGGTGTTGACCCATTGTCAGTGGCAGCAGGAGTACGCAAAAGAGAATCATGGTCATTCCCGGCTGTTGGTTCAAAATAAGCGTGTTTTAATTTATTTTGATGTTTAGTTATTGTTTTGTTTGGTGTTTGTAATACAACATTATTCAAGTCTGTCACGTCTAATATTCTGTACGGTCCAATGTAATGGGGATCGAATTTGCTAGTACGAGGTTCCAAGAGTACGTAAACGAAATCATCTACTTTAAATGTGGCAGGGTTTGCCTTGCAATCGTAGTAGTTTTTTGAGCGAGCTTTTGCTTTATTAAGATCGTTTGCAGCCAAATTACGTATTCGGACTATATTGGTTATTAACTCTGCTAAATAGTCTCCATACGTTTTCAAGTTCGTACCAGTAGGAAATGAGGTTGGTTCCCGAGCTTGTTTACCAAAAATTAATTCGTATGGTGTAAAATTGGTGGCTTCATGAACTGAGGTATTGTAAGAGAACATTGCAAAAGGAATTAGCAAATCCCAGTCCTCGTAATTATCCATGTAATGCTTGAGATATTCCGTGAGTACGATGTGACTTCGTTCTAATGATCCATTGGTTTGCGGTCGGTATCCTGAAGTAGTGATCTGTTTGATTTTGAAAATTTCAGATAAGTTTTTCATGAGGCTTCCGATAAAACTGGTTCCTTTGTCTGTTAATATGGCTCGAGGTGTTCCGTAAACTGCGATGAAATGCCTTGCGAAAGCATCGGCAATGGTAGTCGCTCGGATGTTGGGTATTGCTACTGCAATACAGTATTTGGTTAAATTATCCTGCATAGTAAGAATGTATCGATTGCCTCCTGGTGTGACTGGTAATGGTCCAACGGTATCCAGAGAAATTTTATCAAATGCGTCCAAAGGTGTGTCGGTGATCAGCATAGGCTGACGGGTTTTTACACGGACTAATTTTTGTTCCTGGCAACTTTTGCATTTTCGGATGTAATCTTGAATTTCATTGCGCATGTGTGGCCAATGAAATCTTGCTCGAATACGATTGTAGGTTTTTGTGACTCCTTTATGTCCTCCGATTAAACTATCGTGTGCTTCGTGAATAATCTCTTGTCTATTTTCCGCAGAAGGTGTGGTGATAATGCAATTGCATATTGTGATTTGAGGAATTTGCTCTGTGAAGGTCTCTTCCAATGTATTGAAAAATTCGTTGAGTGGCAATTTATGCAAATCTCCGGTGGCTGATATTCGAAAAGATTCGATCTTGTTTTCTTTTAAAGCTGGTTGGAGAGTTTTCAATCCGTTGACTATGTCCATTCTATTTGGTTTATCATAAAAATTGTCGGAAATTATTATGCTGAATGTTTTAAATAATCCGTTGTTTGAAATTACAACTTGTCCCTTCTTTGGTCCTGCAGCTAGAAATTCCTGTTTGTTTATTAATTCGGTGTCCAAGAGTAATTTTCCGATGGGAGTTATTAAATTGCAGTCGGCTGATATAAAATGCACGTAATTGTCTTCTTTTGCTGTGAGGGTGTTTGAAGAAACGATAATCTTTTGTTTTGGTTCTGGCGGCGCTTCCAGGTCAGTTTCGGTAGGAGAACTGTCGGTAGCGGTATCAAAGAATGGGTAAGGGTCTGCTGTACGGTCAGGTAAGTGCCTTGCACATGTTTCGCTTGTGGGTAGCCGGATTATGGTGGGTTGTAAAATTCCATCTGTTCTGTCTGATTGTTCCTGCAGTATATTAGGTGGATCCACTTGCAAATTGTTTGTATTTTCAATAACTGTATTTTCGAGCGGTTCTTCAAACGAAATTAAATCATCAGATAAGCTTTGGTTCTTATCTGTAGAAAAAATTTCTGTGGAGTTTGCTGCGGGTAAAAACTGGTGTGTGGTATCCTGGTCTTCATCTGGCATCAACACTTCTCTAGATAGGCTCGGAAGGGACCGATTTTTGTTTATTATGGGAGAGTGTCGCACTTTTCCAAGAGCGGGCTCTTCTCTTTCATCTGAACTGCTTGTTTCCTGATATTTCGGCCGTTTTTCTCGGTCTCGACGTAATCGTCTGATACGTTGTCCAATTGAATCCGGTCTGTCTTCATGTGTCTTCGGTAGTTGGGTCTTAAAATCGGGATCTCGAAGTTCACGTGGAATAAGTGGTAAACAAGAAATGGTAGGGTTGCGTGAAAGAGCATCTGCGTTCTTATTCGTTTTTCCGGATTTATGGATAACCTGATAATCGTACTCCAGAAGTCTTAATTTCCACTTCATGAGTCTCGATGTTGGATCTTTTACAGAATGTAGCCAAACTAGAGGTCTGTGATCTGTCACAAGAGTGAATTTGGTTCCGTAAACATATGGTCTGAAATATTGAACAGCGTAAACCATGGCTAAACATTCTTTTTCTGTAGCTGAGTAATTTTTCTCTGCTTTATTGAGGCTGCGCGATGCGTAAGCAATCGGTAGATCATTTCCAATCTCGCCTTGACTAAGCACGGCTCCAATGGCATGTTCTGATGCATCCGTTGTAACGATGAATGGTTTGCTGAAGTCGGGGTATTGTAAAATAGGTTCTTGGCAAAGTTCTTCACGTAATTGTTTAAAGCTGTTTTCCTGTTCTTCTGTCCATTTGAATTTTATTCCTTTTCCCAAGAGGCTAATCAACGGTTTTGCTTTAGTGGTGAAATCTGATATGAATCGTCTGTAGTATCCTATTAATCCCAAAAATTGTTGTATATTCTTCTGATTGGTGGGTGTTGGAAAATCCTTGACGGCTTTTAATTTTCTGGGGTCAGGTTTTACTCCTTGTCTTGAAATAATGTGTCCAAGGTAAGTAACTTCTTTCCGTAAAAATTCACATTTATTAGTCTGGAGGGTTAAGCCATGTTCTCGTAAGCGATTGAATAATTTCCTGACTTTAACTTTGTGTTCATGTAGTGATGATGCGTAAACCACAATGTCATCCAGGTAAACGAACACGTCCGTTCCTTGGAGTCCAGTTAGTACTTGATCCATGAGGCGTTGGAAGGTGGGTGGTGCATTTTTTAAACCAAACGGCATTCGTGAAAATTCATAATGTCCGTTTGGTGTGGTAAAGGCTGTTTTCTGCCTATCTTTCGGGTCCATCTCTATTTGGTGAAAACCATTTGCGAGATCGAAAACGGAGAAGTACTTAGCTCCACCGAGACGATCTAATATTTCTGTAATCTGTGGTAGCGGGTATTTATCAGAAATTGTTTTATCATTAAGCGCACGGAAGTCTATGACCATACGCCAACGTTTGTTTCCCTGTGCATCCGGTTTCTTAGGTACAATCCACAAAGGTGAATTACATGGGGATTTCGACGGAGTTATTATTCCTTCGGATAGTAATGCGTCTATCTGCTTTTTTATCTCATGTTGATGTATCGGAGGATAGCGATATTGTCTTGTGTTTATTGGAATTTCGTCGGTCGTGTGTATGGAATGTTTGAAATCGGAGGCCTTCCCTAGCTTATCTCCGGGGAGATAAAATCGGTCGGGAAACTCCTTTATCAGAGCAGTGATGCTGCACAGTTCCTCTTTGTTCAAGTGCTTGAGATTTAACATTTGGGAGATTCCCTGTGCCCTATCTTCTCTGTTGTTGAAATTAGCATGACCTTGTACCTCTGAGTAGATGTCTTCGTCCGAAGTGTTTACAATGTCATAGGGTTCCAAAATTTGTGGTTCTATTTCTATATCCAGGTCTTCTTCGCTGGTGTTGGTTGCCATAACATGACACCTTCCTTGATCGTTTATGACAGCTGCTTCTCCTACGTACAATTGGTCATGTGTTCTTATGCGAGGCAAGTAGCCTTCCTTGATCTTCGGATTAGCTATGTGAATAGCGATTTGTTGTGAGGTTCTTGCTGGAATGCGGTGTTTAGTTGTTTTTTCTGGTGCTTCTAAATAATTTGAAAATCGAATAGGCCTGATAGGTTTGTTCTTTAATACCAGTGTTCCATGGTAATAGGAAATCTCAGCCTGTTCTTGTTTTAGGAATGGGCTTCCGATTAGTCCATCTGCTTCTATGGCAAGGTGTTTTACTACGTAAAATATTGCTGGGGCTTCATGGATATGGAGAATTGCCGTCCCTACGGTGAAAATCGGGGTTGTGGTGAGTCCAGTTATTTCGATTTCCTCTCGTGAAATCTCTGCTGTTCTTTCTAGAGAGTCGAGGACTACCAAATTTACGGACGCTCCATCGTCAATTAAAAATTCTCCCGTTCCTGATTCCAGTTCTGGGATCGTAATTTTTATCCGTGGTGCAGGTGCTTCCTTGATGAGGGTTTCTCTTCGAAGCGGACGGATCTTGGGCGATCTTCTTTCTTTTCGCTCATCGTGTCGCCTGTACGGTGAGCGCGATCGTAGTTTAAAAATTTCTTTGATTCCACGGACGAATCTCGCGAATCTCGCGAATCTCGTCGGAATCGCGGGCTACGGGGACGATTCCTGCAGAATTTCCCGTCGTGCCCGGAAGTTCCGCAATGCCAACAATACATGTTTGACATGCGATTTTTATCGGTACCCTTTAGAATCGTATACCGTTTTTCTCCGTCATCTCCCATTGATGACTCGGAGCGATTGGAGGGGGAGTGTGAGGGGCTCCTGTGACGCAAGGTCCAGGCAGAAGCGCGTTCTTCTCTTTCCTCCTCAAAACCAGATGGTCTCGTGCGTCGATCTCTGTGTCGATCATATCTGCTCGGAGATAGAGGATACGACACTTCACGTTCGCGATAACGAGGATCTTGGTCGAAAGATTCTCGGCGGGACCACCTTGATGGTGATTCATTCCGAGGCGATTGTCTTCGATTTCTTAGTTTTTTATCTATTTGCAGCACAGCGTCGTAAGCTTCCTCCAGATTTTCTGTATCTTTTAGGAGAGCCGACACCTTCAAGGCAATACGATCCGGTAATCCATCGATGAAGTTTTCCAGAACGTCCTTCTCCATTTCCTTGATGAATTCTTCAGCGTGGACCTCGTATTTCTCCTTAATGGCTCCGCGCGTACAATAGACTAGGTGGCTTGTCCTATCGATGTATTGTCGTAGGCTCTCACCTTCGCGGATACGTAACTTCGCGATTTCTACTTGGAAATATGACAAACTTTTGCCAGGCGCGAATCTTTTCTTTAAGTGCTGAATTAATGCTTTTGCAGTCGTAAACTTGTGCTCTAATGTGCTTCTACGTGCTGGCCCGACGAGTTTAGTAAGAACAATTGCTAGATACTCGGTTTCCGTACCCTCAGGAATCAACGTTAACCCGTCCTCTATAGTCTGCGCGAAACGAGACAAGGGTGGGTCTTCCCCATTAAAAGTCGGAATTGTCGAAGTAACGTTTTGTAAACATGTCCTTTGCGTCAACAGCGACATAGAATTTGCAAGTGATACCGTCAAGTTCATTATGTCAGCGTTAGAAGTATTTGCTATTCCGTTCAGCATCTTTTAAAACGTAACTAGCGAAAACTAGTATATAATTTTTTAATAAAAGCGTAACTAGCGAAAACTAGTATATTGCTTATAATATTACGACGTGACTAGCGAAAACTAGTATATTGTCGATACTCAGTTACGAGTAATTTAACTTGTAAAAACCAAAAATTAAAGCGATCATAAAATAATTGAATGTATCCCACCGCTGTCACCAGTTTTGTTACGAGCCAGGGCTGCGAGCAACGCGAGAGGCCGACGAGGGGGTTATTACTCCTTGAATATGGTTTCTATTATTAGTTAATATTGAAATCTTTGTTGATTTGAATTAGGATTAGTAAGCCTCGTAACTTATATATAATTTAATTGATACAATCCGAGCGGTAAGATTGTATCATGTGGGAACGTTCAATTATTAGATTAGGATATTAGGCAATAATTAAGGGTTGTAGATTACGCGAGTTAACAAACAAGACAATTTATTCTGAATTGGAATAGTTACAAGTGTAATTGTCTGTGTCGCGAGTGAATGTGGTAAGTGTACAATTAGAGAAATTGTTACCTAGTGATGCACGGTGTTGACGCACTGGCAATGCGGGGTCGGAGAGCGATTGTTGAAAGCCAAATAGAATATACACGAACTAACGGATTCTATAAGGTTACGTTTGATTCGAAAGGGACTTTTACCCGATCTCACTAGAACTGACTCTTACGCGTGTAACGCGACGTGACTGCACGATTACTATACCGCGACCGAATCACTTCTGAACCGCTTCTCGACTAACCAAAGAGGATGAAAATGCATGGGTTTATATACCCTAAAAATGAGAGGGGAATGTATCTGTTTTATTTTACGGTCGCATACTCGTATTTGTCGTTTCTAGTGAGTTTAAGGTTTGCAGCTGGATCTTTTGTTTATAGGGGTAAAACGAAGGGTTAGCCAGGATGTTTCCTATCAAAGACTATCTTGACAATACATTCCAGAAGGGGATGTTTTGAAGATTTCCATATTAGGAAATCGTACGGTGCTGTTACTGAATCATGCTTCGTGCCAGCTGCGTCCAGCCGGAGTACAATTATTAAACAAGGGGCCTGTTGGGACGCTTTTCGTTCTCAGAAAAGAGATTAGAACTTCTAATCGAAATGAACGTGGAGAAACGTCTCCATACGTAACACGCCAAACCACGCTATAAAACAAACTGCTCCCTAACTGCAATAAAACAAAGCATGATCAGATTCACATACAGCTACTAAGCTGGCCATAATAGTTTCCTTGCAATTTATCATACTTTTATTTATACTTCATGTATCTTATGTCTTCATCCACTTTTTGCACTTGCTGCTGCACTCCTCTGCACCTCACTATTCTAAAACAAACTTTAAAAAATGTTATAATTAATGTACAAAGTAAAATTCGAAAAATAAGCTCAAAAATAAGTTCACTAAGTGTCCCTCAATTTTGAAAAATTATTTTTAAAATTGATTTGACACTGAGCAAAGTATTTTTTCAATATTTCCTGAGCTTATTAATCGAATTTTCTATAATATAAAGAAGTTATATATAATATAAAAGAGGCTTGGAAAATCTGGTTTTGAAGATTGTTGAAGATCAGCAACGGTCCGCGTGGCCCACAGGCAACAACAATCAAACAATTGACACAAATTGACAACAGTTGACAACTCAATTCGAGATGATTCCAGACCATCCGTTCAAACACATTCATACAGCAGTGGTTTTGCCGGCAATAGTAGTGTCCAATAGCAGCAAAGATTCGAACATCAGTCTTGTCCAATCACGTTTAATCACGTGATGTGCCGTGAACGTGGTGCCATCTAAGCTGATTCCCTCGCAAGTGTTGAGCATCGCGGGGGCGAAGAGGAGTACGGGGGGGGGGGGGATGTAGTACACCGGTGTATAAGTGGCGGCGCTTGCATGTAAAGCCGCTTCAATTCGTTACACGGTATCTCGAATCCATAGTGTATACATATCACTGGCTGGGACCCACTTTGAGACTCGCAGTTTAACACGGGGGCTGGCAGTCTTTATATATATCTCGTCGGTGCCGTAACACTGTATATTTAACAAAATGTAAAGATGGCCGATCGAGCATTCAAAACTCGATCGGCGGTTGGCAATCGAGAGAGCTAGATTGTGTTCCCTCTCGGTTTCCATCGCTCGAGGTCGGAGATGCCAACCTCGTCGAGACTAACACTAGACGCGAGTCTAGGGAATTTGCGCTAGTGGCGCCAATATCCTTACAGTATTTTTCGAGCGACATATTCTCCCGTAAGGCTGGCAGTCTTTTTAAATATCTCGTCGGTGCCTATGTAGTGATGGTGTAATCGTGGGTCGTCTGTTTTTTAGCTTCAGACTGACGTTGTTGGCAATATGCGTCTGCAACTTTGAGTCAACTTGCCTGGTCTGTCGCTAGCTCATCGAAATCAGTGCCCTTATCCACCGTTGCAGTTCTGGACAACGTATTCGCGACCACATCGTAGCGTCCGGATATATGTTGAATGTTGGTGGCGAATTGGCTAATGAAATCTAATTGTCCAATTTGTCTCGGAGTGTGTTTATCGGGTTTATTTTCAATGTGTCTATCACTAACATAGATGTACAAGACACATATTTTAAATTTTCATTGCGGATTTAACTGGCACTTACCAACGGCAAGAACGTGCTGGCAGCGGCTATATGGTAGGAATCTCGGCTCAGACGGCTGTCTCTCGGCATTCCGTCACTATTTTTCACGCAGTAGTTACACGGGCTATTCCCAACTACGGCCAAGACAAGAATACCTCATTTCGCGGCGGCTCGTCTATCGCTTTCTTCATCTAGCCTCCCATGTAGTATTGACCACTCCCCGTGAGGGGAGTTCCGTACCTCGGGGTATTCCCCCATACCGGAAAAGTCGACCAGATGCCTGGCCTAAACTTCCCAACTCCATCACTACAAAGGGTGGGTCCGTAGGTGTTGTGGACGGGACTCGGAAAAACCCCTCGTTCACCACTTAAGGATCATCACAAGGGTAGACCGTCCCATACGGGAAGTAACTCGCTTAGCCGCTACCGAATCAGCTTGCGCCGACTCAGGAGCGTTACCAGCGGGGGCCACGAGGAGGCGGAGTTACAAGCTTAGCGCTCGGTTTGTAGCAGGTTGCGGCGACGGTGTGATAGCCGTACTTGCCTATTAAACCCTACGATCTCGAATACCTGGGCATTACCTGCGATGGATCGTCAGGGTTGATTTTGCCTATAAGGCTATCTCTTTCTCTTATTTATGTCTTGTTACTCGTTGCCAAAGTCCGTCCTACTGAGGCACAGTTCTATGGCGTGTTTGTACGCCGGACAACTCTTATCCTTTAGCCCATGGTTGGCTGGCTTTCCTACTCTCCTGCAATTTATGCAGGTAGGTTTCTCTTGTTTTGTTGGGCATACATTATATGTATTTGGACAACTTTGCCACGTCACACCACAAACCGTCATCTTAGAACCTCTTCAAGCCTATTCACTGATCACTCTTCCGCGCTTTTTGAAATTATTTTCTTTCGATACAGGATTTATCGTCCTGGGCTCATAACCTGTTGAGAGTTTTGGTCGATAAGCCGACCGATCTATCGACGCGTTTCAAGACTCGTACAAATCGTAACTGCCGAACGCCTCAGCTGTACGAAATTTCATAGCTAACGTCCGGACACCAACACACACACTCACAAGTACATCCATCAACAGAGAAACCCAAAGATCATACCGGTAGGGGACGACCTCACACACAGACAAACGCAAACTTTGTCCTGTTTAAACTGCGTTGAAACTTCTGCCCCTATAATGGTGTTACGTCCCGAGTGGGACGCATTATGATTTTTAGGGGATAGGACGCAGTTTCGAACGTACCTGCATACACTGGCTACGGTTCGGGAAATTGAGGCACGTTTAAATAAATTTGTACCCTTATTTCGAAACTAACAAAATTATTGATTTATTCAAAGTGAGGTTCTGAATCAGAGATTGCAAATTTGATTTTACAAATAGGGATTATATAGCGCGTATACTAGAGTGCTTACTAGTACTTCGTTTATGACAATAATAACAATAATATTAGTATTACCGAGTCTGTGGGAGTCGCTTCGGATTTGTTCGCAAAAATAGTAGTCGCTGGGAGTCGCTTCGGATGATTCGCAATAGTAGTAGTAGTCGCTGGGAGTCGCTTCGTATTCACTCGCCAAGTACAGGAGTCGTTGGGCACTGCAAGCACTTCGCGGAACTTTAAACTAAAAACCGAACTGGACTACTATTGTTTATATCTGGGAGAACTGAATGAACTTTGACAAAACGTAACTCACTGGATGAAACTTTTATGACGGAATGAACTGAGTTTGAGGAGTTGGTTCCCCCTTTTCATAAGATGGACAGTCCTTTGTTTTTCAAAGATGCTGGCTCAGGAGTCTCTACCTTGCATCTTTTTACCTTCTTGATGTCTTCTGGCTAGTGTGTCGACACTCCTACTGAGGCGTCCGAAAGTGTCGTCAGTCCGCCTGTCGGACTTCGCGGGGTCGTAAATCCCGTTTCGCTTGCTCGCGGACGATATTCGGGCCTTGACGGAGTTACGGGGTAGCTACGTCTAGTTGAAATGAAACTCGACGTTTTGGAACAACACTTCAATATATTTTAACTTAACATTTACAAGTCAGTTGGCGAGGTATGACGCGTACAACGAGTTTTCTAGACGCGATCGATTTGTGTTTTCTTCGAGGTATCTTAGCTTTCTGCGGTTCGGTGTCGTGTCGTCTATAAAGTCAACTCGGGCTCTTCTTCTATTGGTTAATGGGTTGTTACGTATGGAGACGTTTCTCCACGTTCATTTCGATTAGAAGTTCTAATCTCTTTTCTGAGAACGAAAAGCGTCCCAACAGGCCCCTTGTTTAATGATTGTACTCCGACTGGACGCAGCTGGCACGAAGCATGATTCAGTAACAGCACCGTACGATTTCCTAATATGGAAATCTTCAAAACATCCCCTTCTGGAATGTTTTGTCAAGATAGTCTTTGATAGGAAACATCCTGGCTAACTCTTCGTTTTACCCCTATAAACAAAAGATTCAGCTGCAAACCTTAAACTCACTAGAAACGACAAATACGAGTATGCGACCGTAAAATAAAACAGATACATTCCCCTCTCATTTTTAGGGTATATAAACCCATGCATTTTCATTCTCTTTGGTTAGTCGAGAAGCGGTTCAGTCAAGATTCAGACGCGGTTCAGTACTCGTGCAGTCACGTCGCATCAAGTCTAGTGAGATCGGGTTGAAGTCCCTTTCGAATCAATTCGTAACCTTATAGATTCCGTCAGTTCGGTATATATTCTATTTGGCATTCAACAATCGCTATCTAACCCCGCATTGCCAGTGCGTCAACACCGTGCATCATTAGGTAACAATTTCTCTAATTGTACACTTACTACATCCACTCGCGACACAAACAATTACACTTTTAACTATTCGAAATCAGAATATATTTGTCTTGTTTGTTAACTCGCGTAATCTACAACCTTTAATTATTGCCTGATATCCTAATCTAATAATTGAACGTTCCCACATGATACAATCTTACCGCTCGGATTGTATCAAGTAAATTATATATAAGTTACGAGGCTTACTAATCTTAGATTCAATTCAACGAAGATTTCTCCAACCTAGTGGCTCCCCGGTTTCGCATTGGGTGCGTCCACGAAAACTATACTATCCTAGCGGATCCCCGATTTCGCATTGGGTTCTTCCGTATCCTAGTAGCTCCCTGGTCTCGCATCAGGTGCGTCTGTGAGTTATCCACCTTCCTTTAATCGGGTTCGCCGCGTGTCTCTCCTAGTGACTCCCCGATTCCGCATTGGGTGCGTTCACGAAGTTTCATCCTCCTAGTAGCTCCTCGGTTTCGCATCGGGTGCGTCTGCGTTTGACTCCAACCTCCCAGAGGTTCCCTGATTTCGCATCAGGTGCGTCCTCGACGTCAACTATCCTAGCGGTTAACTAACAAATTGAAACCATATTCCTGGGGTAACAACCCCTCGCCGGCCTCTCGCGTTGCTCGCAGCCCTGGCTCGTAACAGGGTGGTGCATTTGGTCGTCGGAGTGGGGATGCGATTTGGTGGAATTGTGTTTAGATGATCTGAATGGATTAGGTGTGAGAGATATGGGAAAGATGGTCTGGAAAATTAAATGTTTGTGTATTGCCCCTTCAATGGGCTCGTTCACGGAGGTCTCCAAGTGGTGTCCGATGACACTCCAAATCTTGGGACCGTCGCTTCGCCTAAAGTGTTTTGGCTATCGCAGCCGACCGTGTTTATTATAACTCACGTTCGGTCTGTGTGGGACCGAACACCTACCATGAAGTCGGCATCCCTTCTTGCAATTTGGCATAATTGGACACCCTTTCTGTTCGTTCTCAGGGTGTAACTGATCTTTGCTGCGTGTCTTGCAGGAAGATAAGTTGGAGTCGTTTTGCGCGCTACCTAACTGCGTAGAATTTTTAACGTGTATCTTAATTCTATTTATTTCTCCTCGCGTGACATCACTGGGTTTGCATTGTCACGTTGCCCTGATTTTGAGGATTTTGAGATTTTGAGTGAGGCCGGGCCACGCTCGGCCGCGCGATACGTGGTCCACCCGTGACAAACGGTATCTCGTAGGCTCGATTTTCCCGACGGATCTTACAAGGTTCGAGACTTGAAACGGGCGCCAGACACTCGCAAGTGTCACACGAACAATTCGTAACGAACGCGAGACGCGAATTATAACACCGAACCTACGAGAGCCGCGCTAGGTTCTGAATAGCGACAGCCTGGGCCAGGATTCTACGCGGAGGGAATACGGGACGTTTCCCGCGGCGGAAAGGTTTCTCATGAGAAAAGCGAACACGGGTATGGGCTTGGAACGAACATTTATTTAGTCCGGTTGTTACAGGCGGCTGCCGGGAAGGCCCGGCAGCGATGGAAACGAAGCCCGCGCGGTTTTACAAAAATGTACGACAGTTGGACGATCGCTCGCGCTTCTTACACCCGGCTCTATTCTATCGCAATTTTCCTGACTGTAATCTAGTGTTGGTAATTCGCGGTTGCAAAGTAAGTTTTATTCGCGGAGGCGGCTTCTGTTGAGGTGGTATGTTAAAATTTTGGCACTGATTCGCGTAGTGCCCTATCTTCCCGCATCGGTTACATTTTATCGGTGTGTTCTGTCTAAATGGATTGCTTCCTACTGGTTTTTCAAACGGTCGCGTTGTCGGTCTAGGATTAACAGGCCGTTCTGTTTGTCCGGTCCATGTCCTATCGGTTGTCGGTCTACCGATTCCGCGTCTATTTCTGGAGTCTCGCTCCCACATTTCGGCTTCTAAGGCGTAGCCTTGTGCTTCCGAAATATTACTCGGTTTATTTGGATACACGAGGACGGCAAGCTCATAACGCAAGTTCCTAACATATGTTCTAACGGCTTCCTTATCTAAAATGCTAAGAGCAACTTGCCTCGTCGTAGGGCGCGAATGCTCGTTTTGTGTCGCGTACCGATATTCATTTAACTGCTGTCTAAAGCGAAGAGTATAATTCATCACGCCTTCCGTCTTTCCCTGAATTATATTATACAAATTATCTCTCGCGGCGTCTGGCGGAACACTTGGGAACACGTATGTTCGCAACGCGTCGTATAATTTGTCGTAACTATTAATTTCTAAATGCCGTATGCTTCTTTCCGCTTGATCGATGATTTTAGTAGTAAGTATTATGTCAAGTAAAACATCCGGTTCGTAGCAACGAGATCTAGCGCGCTTAACCAGTCGTATAAAATCCTCAACCCCGGAGTCATCCCGTCCTTTGAGAGGTTTTATGGTGTCGACCAGGTCTTTGGCCCTTTTAAAACGATGCTCGTCATACCTGGGCTCCGTATTGTTGCTAACCTGGCCGGAGTTTTGTCCAGATGTACCCGGTAGTCGGAAGTGGTTCTTAAATGATCCGTCTCCTTTGTCCATTTCCCTTTCCTCTGCGGGATGTCCCGCGTAGGGTTGCCTGCAGCGATGTCACCATACGTAGCTGTAGTCTCGTCGTCCGCAAGCAGTGGTTTTAATACTTTATGAAATGGCAGTGTTTCCTGTCTTCTTTTGTCGTTTTCAGTTGCCAGTATCGCAATATTTTGCGTAATTTTTTCCTGTTGCGTGGTCAAGGTTTGGATAGATTTCGTGAACGCCACGATGGCTTCTTCGAGAGGATTGGACATCCTGATTTTTCCCTTCTTTGGTCCGTTATACAAATCGTGACGACCTTCTGGACTTGTCCCTCAGCTTTCAACAGGTTCCGTGGATCCGGTTGTCTCCCGAGTTTTCCAGTCGTCCTCTTGTGTATATCCTGGCAGGATCGCCAAAATGTTACGGGGAAAAACGTAACTTCAACAAAGATACCGCCTAGCGATCGCGTTCCGTAGATACTCGGTCGAATAGGGGTTTAAAATAAAAGAGACACAGAATTTAGTGTAAGACTGACACGAATATTCTGGTTCTTTATTGGGGGTTCTCCGGTTTAAGTACTATTTCTTATCGCTATGGATGCGCTGGTTTTTGGGGGTGGGTGGATACAGTCATCGGGTACTATCTGCTAAGGGCAAGGTACAGGGGCGATCGGTGGCTGCTTGTTTGTTATACAATGTGTCATCGGTCCTGAGTCATCTAGTCGTTACACGTTCCAGCTCAATAGTAATAATCCGTCATAAACCGCTCCATACAGAGCAGCGCCGGGGGACGGTACCTAAACAAACCGAGTCTATCGTAGGTATGCCTATCCCCATCTCTGCCGCGGCTGTTGGCCCAATTTTTGAGGCCGATGGCCGTCACGCTACACAGTATGTGTGACCGCTGTAGCCATTATTTCGAATTCAGCCGAAAATGCGTGTGAAACAAGGCCTGCCTCTTCCACTCTGAACCAATCGGCCGCGCATTCGTATCTAGATACGTCACCGCAGTCCTGCCGGGGAACCTTCTTCTAAGCTTCGCATCAATACAATGTCATCACTTCGAACCCATACGAAATGGCGTCTTGACACCCCCTACAATCGTGTAGTAGTGGGCGGTAACAGTTTCATATCTTAGCCCACTCCTATAATCCACAGTGTATACGAAGGCAGCGATTAATGGTTTCCCGATGCCTTCTCTCAATATGTAGTATACCGGGTGGTTCACGACAAACAGGCCACCTAAATAGCTCCGTTAGGATTAGAGATAGAAGAAAATGTTAGAGAGAAAAGTTGTACTGTTAAAGGGGGCAAATATGGTGATATAAAAAAATGTTCCTATTGTAGTCGTTTTCAAGGTCTTTTGAAGGTCATCGATGATTTTCAAATAGCACCACATATTTTTAACTTCACAGTGTTGTAGCTGATGTCAAGACGAGTTCAATGATGTGGTACACTATGACCTTCAAATGACCTTGAACTAGAAAATTTATGATAAAGCACACACACACACGCACACAATGATAACTTCAAAGTGTGCAATCATTTTATTTGAACTAAATTAAATGTTCGAAATTATGACCTTGAGCAATAACACAAACATTTAAACGTTTTACAAGGCAATCAATTGTACTTTCAATTGTTTCTATTGGGATTGATCTACAAGATCTAATTATTCTTTCTTGCATGTTCTCTGGTGTAGTCGGTTGATCACGATATACATCATCTTTGAGTGTTCCCCACAAAAAAAAAATCAAGAGGAGTTAGATCGGGGGAACGAGCTGGCCATAGTATGTGTCCATTACGTGCTTTCCAGCGATTTGGAAATTTATTGTTCAGAAATTCTTTTACGATACGTGAAGAATGAGCAGGACAGCCATCGTGTTGGTACCACATTACTTGACGAATTTCTAAAGGAATATCTTCTACAAATATGGGCAATGTTTCTTCTAAAAACGTAAGGTATCTAGTTGTGTTTAATGTGCCGGGAATAAAAAAGGGTCCAATTATTTTATTATTCAAAATTCCACACCAAACGTTGATAGTCCAGGGTCGTTGTTTATCCACTTGTCGTAACCATCGTGGATTCGCATTACTCCAGTAATGCATATTTCTTAAATTAACTTCACCATGATTTGTGAAGGAAGCCTCATCAGTAAATAATACGTTACTAAAAAATCGGCTATCATTTCTAATTTGCCTCAAACCCCACTCACAAAAATTTACGCGATTTTCGAAATCTCTTCCATGAAGTTCTTGGTGGAGCCATATGTGATATGGATGGAATTTGTGTAATCGAAATATTCGCATGATACTTGCATGATTTACATTTACTGCACCAAGAACATTGACTGCATTTGCTTCATTTGTTACACTTCTCACTTTCACAGGTCTTTTATTTTCTACACTGCCTAATTCACGGAACTTTTTAACTAAATTTGAATAGGTAGAACGAGATGGACATCTGCGATCAGGAAATCGGTCTTTGTAAAGACGAACAGCTTCTCGAAGACATTGACGACTTTCGTAATAAATGGAAATAAGATCGGTCTTGTGTTCGTTTGAGTAACGCATCGCTAAACGGTTATCGATGAACTGATACACTCGCAATAATTCGATGACCATAACTGACTCGGCATACATACATACCAGTAGTTTGTTGATAATCTAGTTTGTGTACGCTTAGAGATCACCTTCCGTTAACGGAATACGTGTTATGAGACCTAATGACTGAAGGAATTAAATTTCCGTTGATCAAACAGAGTAGTCAAACTATATCTATTAATGAGTCCAAGGTCATTTGAAGGTCATAGTGTACCACATCATTGAACTCGTCTTGACATCAGCTACAACACTGTGAAGTTAAAAATATGTGGTGCTATTTGAAAATCATCGATGACCTTCAAAAGACCTTGAAAACGGCTACAATAGGAACATTTTTTTATATCACCATATTTGCCCCCTTTAACAGTACAACTTTTCTCTCTAACATTTTCTTCTATCTCTAATCCTAACGGAGCTATTTAGGTGGCCTGTTTGTCGTGAACCACCCGGTATAATATTGAGCACCTTGGTGAGGAATAGGTTGTACACTGTTTGGTATAATAACTTTATTCCTCTATGGTATGTAGCGGCCCGGCTGCCGCCACACCGCTCCCTCTTGTATACCGAAGGGTACCAGGGTTTTTCGCGAGACACCGGCGTGACCTCGGTATGGACATACCTGGTACCTTCCTCTGCGCGGTTAGACTGTTATAAATAGCGCCAAAAAGCCTACCGAGTTCAGTTGGTTGCTCGCTGCCGTTCAGGACCACTCCTGTCAAACGTTGTATCATCACCGAAATAATAAACACCGTGTATACATCCCAAGCGACTTTCCTACTGCGTGTTATCGAACCAGTCTCTACAGGTACGATGGTTCGCGTTACAACTGTTCGTTTCGAGATTTCTTAAATGGTACTTGGTGGTTCGCGATATATGTTTATTTCGGAGAGTTCGTCTCGTCCGTCTGCCTGTTCGATTTGTATCTGCTCTGTCTTGTCGTGTCCTGTCTATCGTCAGTTCGGTTTTTTCGTGATTGGATGATTTTGGATTTAGGTGGGAAAATATAGTGTTTTGTAATTGGACGTGGGTGCATTGGGAGGAGTTTTGAGTTGATGGGAGTGGGAGACTGTCAGGGATTCCTGGTTTTGTCTTCGTTCGTCAATGGCGTGATTTATTACTGTGTTTCGTTCGTTAGTTTGGTCGCATGTGCTGTCCATCTGTCGGGGTCAAGATTGTCGAATTGCGGTGGTCGTAAACTAATTTTTTCGGTCGTTTATACCTACTTCGCACGTGTTTTTAATGGGACATCCCCTTCAGGTATGTCCCTTTGTCGCCTGGAGGAACGGTACGGTACGACCTTCGGTGTTGCCGTCGCAACACACAGCTTACATCCAATATGGAGTTAATCACACGGGAATTTCTTAGTAAAAATAGTATCTATTGAGTCATTGGGAAACAAGAATGCACAGGTTACCTGAAAGATGGCAACAAGTCCTTACAAATAATGGAAATTATATCATTGAATAATATTAAACACGTATTTTTATAAATTGATTCAAATGTTTTCTTTAAAATACGACAGAACTTTCCCTCCAATCTAATATATTTTTATAACAGTTTCAAGTACCCAATATTTGCAGTTTTTGATGCTCCGCGAATTAAAAAACGGAATTTCAAACAGGAAGAATCGTAGAATACGACCATATCTTAAAAAAATTTTTTACACTCTATAATCGGTGGAAGAATTTCCAGAACAAAGATGTTTCTAATATATTTTCATTAAGAAATTACATTTGCGTATAACATGATAAATTATTTAAGAAGAATTTTATATGTATAATTTACGTATGATAAAATACATATAAGGATGTGCGATGCTGTTTCACTAAATGCCAGGAACGTTACCTATTTCCATGGTGTTATAAAGGAGAGATACGGATAGTTTACCTAAGGAGCTGTGGAGCCCTTAAAAACATTTTTTTTTTTGTGCCACGCACAGCAGGGAACTGTCAACGCGCTCTCGAAAGGCCATCTGGAAAGGGCCGAGAGGCCAGAGAAGAAATTCGGTTCCAAAGTCTGACACGGTTGCCGCTAGTAAACGCTAGGACCAAAACCAGGGTTGTAATTTTGAGCCGGCTGGCCGGGCCTGCCAGATATGCATTGACCTTTAATCTCCAATCTGGGATCTCGGATGTGCCCAGGGAGAGCGATCACGACAGCCGTTATCGCGGCGGTGCTGCCAAAGGGCGGCCCGGTCTTTCGATCTTTGATCGGAGTGTAATCGCGAAACTTTATTTCAACGAAACTTTATTTATTCTCGCCCGTACATGTTAACGTTATTGATTGTCTAGGCGAACTGCGCCGCGGACCGTGGCCGCTGATCGTCAGATTGCGTCGCGATCGTCGAATTCCATCGACGTCGTCGCTGCCCTGCTACCCCTTGTGGCAAATCGTGCGCTCGCGCGCTCTTACAGGAGGGACGTGAATAAATGTGCCACGTCACAGCATAATAGTTCATAATAATTCTTTGTCTGAGGGTTTATTCATTGACGGTCGAACCACCGGACGTGACATGGTATATATTCGTGAACAGGAGAACGAGATCTATAAGTGTGCGAAGTTTCAATACTATCTGTTATGAGGACAACGGTTCTGGCTTATATCGGTTACGGTTATGGTTCTTAAGTACCAATATTATATCGATCCTATAACTGTTATTTTTTGGTTCCAGTTTCATTTATAATTCGGTTCTGTGATAGAACGTAGAGTATACAATGTGTGCAAGCAACTAAATCATCGTCAGTGCGACCCTAAAATACCACGATGAAAGGTTAGCGTATGCTGACAAAACACAAAACTGTTCGACGAGATCGGTCAACTATTGATATCTGTACCACCTCACCTCACCTATTTCGATGATTTTTTAATATGTTGTAGATGTCAACATCGTGAACACAATTGTAAAAACTCACTTGTATATTTATCGTTTCGTTCCTATATAGGGCGAAAGCTCGGGATCTGCTTTCGCCGTATTTCAGATCAGGTTACCTATGCGACTTGACTTTGTTATGGAGTCGCCCGAGAGTGAACACGGAGAATGAGAGAGGCGAGAGGTAGTTGCAGACCATACAGTTGTCAGCCGTGTAGCAATACAGTATTCCCTCCGAAAGTGATAAAACCTCCGGGCTCTGGAGTACAGTTTTCTTTTGCTATAAGTCGATGGCTCGGTACGACTTTTGACCTATTATGAATAACGGTATCTATGTCGCTTCGGTTTGTTCTTGAGCGGGCCGCGAGTGAGTAAGGAGAATGTGCCAGCGGTTTGAATGTGGCGGCAAACTACAAAGTGGTTGGCCGAGCAGTCATATCTTTCGTTGCAAAAACGATAGCATATGGCATACCCTCTCGTTCTGGCCGGTGTCGAGCAGACAACTTCAAAAGAAAGAGAGGGGATAAACATTTTCTTCTTGCGAAAAAGCATCGTCGTCTTATTTCGAAAGAAAACTGTATCAATGATCGTATAGGACGTAGGTATTTACTACGTTATTTGAAGTTTGCCGACGATAGAGAAGGATAGCGCGGTGACTACAAAGAGGAGTTGATTAAAATGAGTGTAATCACGGCATAATTTTGATGTTGTATACTTATTTAATGAGTGACCATAGCTCGCTAGAATACAAGTAAATATCATTAAAACTCTATCGAGCTTGGTCTCTTTTCAACCATATAAATCTCATAAATCTGAAAAGAAATTACAATGTCTTGTTCATTGATCACTCTTGGAATTGTCGAAGGGGATTCGGATGCTAACAGTGATCACTGTCGGGATAGTGGTAGCGAATTTTGACCGCTGTCGGCGGTGTAGGTCATTCACTAGACCTTTAAAACATTATGTTTACATTGACCACTTCTGCAACAGTGGAAGCCTCATCACATTGATTGAATTGATGGTTTAATGGAACCTGATGCATTACTAATTGATCATCCTGTAATGCACAGTTTTACTGTTGTCACAAAACAACTGTAAGGAAAATGAAAACGAAGATGAAGATTACAGAGAAGTTAAGATGAAGATTAGAGAGAAGTTAACGAATTGCGGAGACCAGTACAGCAAGATATGAAGAAGAAAGATGTTGGTGCGAGTGGAAATGTATACTCAAAAACAGCGTGTTCAGCTTGAACACGAACGGGCGTTGGCATGCTCTCTACAATTACATTTGGAGGCCTTGGAAATATTTTACTTGATAAACAAAACTTACAAAAACATAATACAGTTTTGTTGAAGAAACGGAGATGGATCAGAACGGCTTCTGCCGTTTCTTGGATCACACTACCTATACGGCTTGACTTTGCGAGAGGCTCGAATGTAGCGACTATAACTATAAAGTGGTCGGCCGAGCAGTGGTACAAGTGTAACATGCCCTCTCATTCTGCTGCATATGTACATCTTGTATTTGGCTTGACTTTGTTCTCCTGTGAGTCGAGAGAGGAGCAAGATGGAGAGTCAGCAAGAGGGGAGAGGTAGCGCAAGATCATAAAGTTGTCCTTCTCCTTCTGGCAGTAAACGGTATCGGAAGAATATCGACCGCAAAGATGTTTTGATATATTCTGTCTCGAGAAACGGCACCAATGTTCGTTTCGTGAATAGGAAATTTGTGTCTTCTCTGCTTCTTTTCAAGAATCCATCATACATGTTTTTCATCAGTACTGAAGAACACGAAGTCGACCACTACGACAGCTGAGCGATGAAAACCCCGAGATAAAGATTAAAGAGGAGCTACTATGAATTAGTACAAAAGTAAAAAAATTCCAAACTATGCCGTGTTTAGACACATTTTAATCAGAAAAATCATCTAAATATGGTATTAAAATTTCTAGAAAAAAAAAAAAGGAAAAAAAGAAAGTTTTGTATCTATGTCGACTGCTACGACTCTGTGCATCTCCTTCTTTCCACACGCTGTTCTTCTTTGCGTTTTAAACATTCGTTGCTTCTTAAATAAGTAAGTATAATCGAAATTCCCCCATAGTAGTGGGGATACAATTTTATCACTCGTGGAAGGAAGACTGTATCTTTCGTTTAAAACGATAAAATGTAACATACCCTCGTGTAACGACACTAAGCGGCGGGAGGGGATAACGATTTCCTTAGTTTGGAACAAACACCGTTGCCTTATAACGGAACAAAACTGTCTTATTTCAATAATTATTTATTAGTATTTATTACTTAAACGATTACTTACATAAATACGATTGTCGATCGTCGATGATTCATTTGCTTGCATACATTGTATATTCTGATATATGGCCGAACAAAATAACAGAATCGAAATATAACCGAAACTAGAACCAAAATACAGAATCGAGAAATAACTGTTACAGAACCATAGCTTCGATGCCTAAGGGGACACCTAGAATGCATGCTGATTGGTATGCACTGGAGTGGGGATCAGCGCGTTGTCCCTTATGTATCTGTAGCGTCCAGGAATTCGTGATTTTCGCTAATTAATGAGATCGAACATTGTTCGCAACCAGATTTTGTAACCCATTTCATGGCCACAAATCCTGCAAAATATTCAACCGCAGTGACTTCTAATGTTTTATCAATTATATATGACGCATCAATGACAACTTCTTCGACATCAATAAACGTTTCTTGATCAATTTCACATTCACGACTTGTATTTGTCGATATTAGTGCAACATTAGATGTAGCATCATATTTCGAGCTTGGAAGTAATGTTTCGTCCTCATCATATAAACAATTGGCAGATTGAGCCGGTTTTGATAAATTTAATACAATATTTTTTTTTGCAATGATAAGCGAAAAGCTTTTGCAGACGGGTTTTGATTATAAATTCCACCATAAGTGCGCATCATTGAAAATAAATTTTCCAATGGGTCTTGATTCACTCTAGACGTTACACAAAAAATTAATTCCATCGCACTTGAGATCTTCCCATAATTGCAAAATTGCTTTCACAGAAATTTCCAAGCCTTCGAAACATGGTGGTATATTCTGACCATTAGTTTTAATGGTGCGCCATTTGGGACATCTTTCTAATAATGCAGTTAAATTATTTTGTGAATTTAATCGAATTTCCGACAATTTACATCTATCTGGATTCGAATCGTTGCAACTCCGGCTGTTTAAGTAATCAAAACTATCATTAAGAATTTTGAAAAATTCAGCAGTATGCATTACTGTTTGACTTTGAATTCCCCCCACCGTTCCCGCAGTTAAAAGAGCTGCTGAAACTCTGCGACTAAATACTTGCAGAGCTAAACGACATTTCATTTTTTCAAAGTTATTTGGATAAACGTGTTTCTCCGTTAATTTGCAAGCAGCTCTCGTTGCTTTATCACCTTCCAATTTCCATAACGAACGTACGTCTTTCCACGATGCAATTTTATGATCGTCAAACATAATATCATATCTCAAAAGTTGATATCTTATAGATTTAAAAATATGCGGTATATGAAAGGTCGTGTACATTTTTTGATTTCCAGGCATGAAATATGGACGGGCTACAGAAATTCTATATTTAATAGCACTTCGATTACTGGCATTTTGATCAGAAACAGCAGCACGTACTTTTAATCCCGTGCTGAAAATTGCTTCTATTATTTCATCCAATAAGGATGATAAATCGCTAATTTTTACTGCATTACTGGTCAGAAAGTATGCTACAGGTTGTTGAGTTAGACGCTAGATGTTGTTGCTTTGCCGGTTTTCGAGAGTCTCTTCTTTCCTGGTCGGCATGTGAACCGAGCGTTGGCGGGGGGTTGATTTCTCGAAATTCGATTGGCGGAATATTTTTTCGAAGACGCTCCTTGTGGGGGTGGACTAACGCTGGGAATTGCCCGATTCGTCAGCGCAGGTAGTTGACGGTTACGGCAATAAAACAATTTTGGACGTCCCGAAGTTTATTCCGTGTTCATAAAATGCCCAACCGTTTTTTCGGCAGACGCATTTCCGAAGGTGGTACAAATGATGGTTTTTATGGCGTTTTACTGTAAATTCAATTGTACCCCTCACATTTCGAAAAGACCGATAGGGGAGGGGTCCAAAGTCTTATCGAAATGAAAAGTTTGCATAAAACCCAAAAAGTTACGTACCTTCATCGCGTAGAATAGCTCCGCTTTCGTCCGCTACAGACCGTAGACCAAAATCTTGAATTTTGAATTAAATTCGCAGATTAGTAGTTCTTTTTCCGACGGCTTACGCAAGACTAGGACGGCATTTTCCCTACCCTACTTGAAGAGTAGCCTATTTGAAGACTTCAAATTCTGCCTTCGTGTTTTTAAATATGAATTAATTGTTACGTCCCAGATGGGGCTGTTTATAGTTTTCCGGGGATAAGGCGCAGTTTTGAACCTACCTGCGTTCACCGGCTTTGGTTCGGGAGATTGAGGGCTGGTTAAATAAATTGTACCTTAAATTTTATATAAAAACGGCAAAGGTTTGGTTTATTTAGAGTCTAGTTCTGAATCAGATTATACAAGGATGAATTCTCATAGCGCATAAGCTAGAGCACTTATAAACAGTTCGCTTAATAGTACGTTTAAATTACCGAGTCGTTGGTAGGCGCTCGCAAGTCGTGGTTGTGGGGTTTTTGGGCGCTCGCTGGTTGTGGCCGCTGGACGCTGGGACACACGCGGACACTTCACGCAACGGGGTTTCGAAATTCGGCGACACTATCTTACTGCCGGCGCGACGCGTGTGTGATACAAGGGTCTGTCAACGGAACTGAGCAGTAGCACTGATTTTGAACTGAGTGAATCCGAATTGAAGAGCTGGTTTCCTTTTTATAGTGTGGGCGGTCCTTTGTTTTCTTGAAGTGCTGATTTAGGCGTTTCTGCTTCCCGATCTTCTCGATGTTTCTTGCTTCGTCAGCTGTGTGTTGCCAAGATGAAGTCGTCGTCTTTTCTTATGGTTCGGCGTAATTTGATATTTTCCTCTTTTGCGTCTAATTTGTAATCTGGTCTTCAACTGCGTGTCTTGCAGGAAGATAAGTCGGCGTATTTTTAACCGCGTCGGCTTGTCACGTATATTTCGATTTTATTTTGTTTTCCCGTGTGATAATACTAATGGTCCTTGTTTAGTCGTTTATCGGCGAACCGCCGGACGTGACCGCCGGAATACTCACACTGGAATATGTGAACCGAGTTTTGGGCTGGGCCTGGTCGGAACAGAAAATGAGACGACTCACCGTTGGTTTTGCGGTAGTCTTTTTATTAGTTTTTCCGCGCCTGCGGTAGGAACACCTTGGCCTCTCGGGAGGCCTCGAAAGACGAATTAACATGTGTTTCGTGAAGGCTGGTGGAGTTGAGTGAGGAGACGGCGAGATGGGTGCCACGTGGATATGAAAAAAGTCACTGGGTGGTGCGAAAAATGACCAGGTTTATTTTGATATCGTCTGATCGCGAGACTTGGCGGGCACCAAGCACTCGCGTAACAATAATCTTAGGATCGCCGGTATAATGTTAAACGAGCGGTTAATTTCACGAACGGCCGACACTCTACCGATTGCTCGGGATACGAAAAACGAAGGTGTGAACGATTCACGATCCGGAAAGCGAGAGAGCGATCGACCTCGCGACGAGTATCGAGCGTCGATTCTCATTTGGTGGGGGTTTCCAAAAAACGTGACCTAAACAGCCCCGTGGTCTATTGTTCCGCGGAGTCGGCGAGAGCAGTGGTGCTCATCGTCGTTGTGGTGTCTTGACGACCGTCTCTGTTGCGGCGACGGCACCGAACATACCGCCCGCCTCTAATGCGTACATTCGACAAGATTGCGTGTCAGGGTTTCGCGGTGGGCGAAGACGGAGCTTTTGGTCTGAATCGGACAATGTCACTGATCGGCTACTGTGGCATCGGTCGCGGCGCGTACTTAAATCGGGCGTTCTTAAAGAGTGGGCGTTACTTAAAGAGTGGGCGTTCCGCCCGCCATGGCGGGTTGCGTTTCCGCGTTAATCTCGATCGGCAGGAAACAAAGTTTGTTTAGCGGTCTTTTGAATTCGGACGCCTGGGTCCTTACTGTTACGACTCGGGTAAGTCCGTCCTTGCCCGGATTGCGCAGCAATACTGTTTGGCCGCGCTTGGCCAATCGCTGCGCGACACGCCATTTTGGTCTTTGTTGTAGGGTATGCAAGTAATCTCGCGACCACGACTTCCAAAAACCTTCCGATAGGCGCTGTACAAGTTGCCAACGAGAAAGTCGGTTCTCTCGCAGCTCGAGTACGCTCGGTTCGGGGTGGCTCAGGATAGGTGCTCCGATTAAGAAGTGTCCGGGTGTTAACACGGCGTAATCGTCGAGCACCTCGAAGACGGCACCCAAGGGTCGCGAGTTTAAACAAACCTTGATCCTACAGAGCAGCGTGGCCATCTCCTCGAACGTTAGAGTGTGCGCGCCGATGCACCTTTTTAGGTGGTATACTCTCCCACAAGCCGCCAAAGTGCGGCGCTGCTGGGGGTAAGAAATGCCATGCTACTCTGTTGGCGGCGATTTCGTTAAGGAATGTTGATTGGCGGATCGCATCGCTATATGCCTTGGTTAACTCGCGATCCGCGCCCTGGAAGGTGGTTCCGTTGTCGGAATACATGATTTGGGGCAAACCTCGACGCGCGATGAAACGGTGGAAGGCGCTTATAAACGCCTGCGAGCTGTAGTCTGAGACCAGTTCCAGATGGACCGCTTTCGTGGTCATGCAGATGAACACGGCGATGTATGCCTTATGCGCTTTGTGACCGCGCCCCGACGATATTCGTACCGATATGGGTCCTGCATAATCGACGCCGGTGTGGGTGAACGCTCGCGATTCAGGGTTGACGCGCATGCTTGGCAAGTCCCCCATGAGTTCGGTCGGAACTTTGGCAGCTTCTCGGGTGTATCGGACGCACCGATGCAGGATCGACCTTACCGTCGTTCGGGCTCGTAGTATCCACAAGTCTTCACGAAGGGAGGCAAGGGTGATTGAGGGACCCCCATGAAGCGTTTCCAGGTGATGGTGCAAGATTATGAGGGCCAGAAGTGGGTGAGAGCGGAGGACTATAGGATGTTTCATCGATTCTGGAATATTGGAGTGTCGCAGCCTGCCCCTTATCCGGATCAACTCGCTCGAGTCGAGGTAAGGGTTTAATTTGGACAACGGGCTGGAACTCGTTAATGGCTTCTTCGCGAAGAGCTTGGACAACTCGTCGGGAAAGCATGCCCGTTGAATTGTTTTGTACCAGTAGTACCTGGCGGTTTGGATTTCGGCCGGGTGCAACGAGAGTTCTGGTCTGACGTGCTCTGGGCGCTTTGCCGCGAGCGATAAGGTGATGGGTTTATGGCGCGTGGCCTCCGCGAACCGGATAATATAGGCGGTCACCCGAAGGAGTTTTTTCCACGAGGAATATCGAGTCTGGAGGTCCCAGGGCGCGAGCGTGGTGGATGAGAGAATTGGGACTTGAACCCTGGTTTTTTCGGGGATGTTTGCCTCTTCGATTTTCGGTTGGTTTGGCCAAAATTCAGGAGCGAGCCGCAGCCACTGCGGACCGGTCCACCACAAAGGGTGGGAGACTAACTCTGGCGCTGAAATGCCACGGGATTTGACAGCAACAGGTTTTGACTGGCGCGACCTTTGATTTCGCCATCAGCAGGGAGACGGTGACCGAGCCATCGAAAGAAATAACACGGAGGTAAAGTACCGCTGCATAAGCGACCGAGGACGCGTCGGAGAAGCCGTGAAGTTGGACGTGAACGGTGTCTGCTGTTTGTCCCGTCCAGCGCGGAATCTGAGCCAGCTCCAAGTGGTGGAGGAGTGAACGGTATCGTTCCCACTGAGTGTGGAATTCGACTGGGAGGGGGTCGTCCCAGTCGCATTTCAAGTTCCACAGCTGTTGAATGATAATCTTGGCCGTGATGACTACTGGCGCAGCCCACCCTAGTGGATCGAACAGTTTCGCTATAAGGGATAAGAGACCGCGTTTGGTCGATTTGGAGTGGCTTTGTAAGGACAGTCGAAACTTGAAGTGGTCGCTCTCGGGGCACCACGTGATCCCCAAGATCTTTAGGTATTCGTCGCTCTTGAATTCTTTCGCGCACGCGAGTCCATGGTCGGACTGATCCAAATCTGAGAGGAGAACTGACCGATTGCTTGCCCACTTGCGGAGACGGAACCCTCCTTTTTGTACGAGGTTGATGAGCTGATCGCGCGTTTGCCGCGCTAGCTGAATATCGTCGGCTCCAAAGATGCAGGCATCGACATAAATTTGGTACCGTAGCACGGGGACAGCTAGAGGGAACGAAGCGCCTTCGTCCTCAACCAGCTGCTGGATAACCCGTTGGGCTTGAAATGGGGCCGAGGCGGTCCCGTAGGTGACCGTACTGAGGCGGTATTCTTGTACTTGGTCAGACGGATTGGCACGCCACAGAATTCGTTGATAATCCCGATCTCGCGGGTCCATTAGAATCTGGCGATACATTTTTTCAATGTCGGCCGTGAAGACGAATCTACTTTGCCGCCACAATGAAATGACTGACGTTAGGTCGGTTTGTAGCTTCGGTCCTGTTAACAACAGATCGTTTAGGGAGATGCCCGTCGAAGTGCGACAGGACGCGTTAAACACTACACGGAGACGGATTGTGGTACTGTCCGTTCGCGCAACCCCGTGATGCGGGATGAAGTACGTCGGAGACGATTGCTCGTCGGTGGATGTCACCTTTTCCATGTGACCTAGGGATTCATATTCTAGGAGAAAGCGTATGTACTCCGCTGCCTGAATTGGGTTTCGTTTGAGACGGCGTTCTGAGAACAACAAGTGAGAAAGAGCGGAGGACCGCGAGGCTCCGAGTGGTGTGGACGAAGTGTCCTTGAAAGGAAGACGGACAACATATCTGCCCTCCGGCGTACGAAAATGCGTTGATGCGAAGTGTTCTTCGCACTGAATATCTTCGGGACTGGGACTGGACGTCCGAGGAATCTCCTCAATTTCATGCACCGAACGTCTCATGCACCGTTCCGTGGGAAATATGGATGGAAGCGAAGTTGGAAGACGTAGTGTTGGCGACTGGTCCCGATATGATCCAACCTAAGGCTGTGTTTTGGGCAACAGGTTCGTTGCCCGCACCCTTTCGAATACCGTCGAGGATGAGTGATCCGTATAGATCTGCGCCGATCAAAACGTCGATCGGATTTGAACTCATGGGGTCATTGTCAGCTAAATCGAGTCCCGAAAGGTGTGTATAATGACACGGCGAATTGGCTTGTTTCGGCTTGTACTGAGTCAACGATGGGAACACAAGCGCGGTAGTGGGGAAGGCAGGAGCTGTGCTGGAGGGGGGGGGGTGATGGTAAGTGAGACAGCGTGACGACAATACGTATAAGCAGTTCCGATGCCCTGTATGCGAATCGATCTTCGTAATTTCGGTAATCGTAACAGCTGAACTAGATTTTCTGAAATTACCGATATAGCCGAACCTTGATCCAAGAGCGCTCGAGCCTGCACGAAATTGCCCGATTTCGAATAAACTCGCACATACGCGGTAGCAAGAAGAACGGTCATAGTTCGGGCTGCCGCGTTTGTCAGGCAGTGAGACGGTACCTCTGCCTCGATTGGCTGGTCAACGGGATTGTCGGACGCCGCGAGCAGAGAGACCGAGGGCGACGCGGGTGCGTCGCTGGTTGGAAAATGCAACATGGTATGATGTTTTTTCTGGCATTGCTTACCAGAACGCGTGCTTTTACAGTCTTTCACCGAGTGAGTGGCGCTGAAACAATTGATGCACCGGTTGTTTGCTCGAACGAGCTTGTATCGCTCCGAAGGGGTTTGATTCCGAAATTGGTCGCATTGATGCAATAAATGATTGGACCGACATGCCGGGCATGTTATGGTACTTGGCGCAGCGGTGTGCGAGGTAGTCGACTTCGAATTTAAACGGTTACATAACGGTCGCGGCACCTGTTTATTTACTTCGACGGTACCGGACCTTCGCATCGTCGAGCGCGTCGATTTGTTAGCCGAGAAATGTATCTAGCTTAGCATATGATGGGCACTCCCGACTCTCGCCGAGCGTGAGTCTCCACTCTTTTCGCAACGATTTCGACATTTTGGTGGTGACGCAAAATATAAAGATGTCGTCCCAGTGTTCGACTGGGCGACCGAGGTTTCGAAGCGACTCGATTGCCATATTCGCGTTGTTCCGAAGGCAGCAAAGGTTTTTGGAAGTTTCTACTGTAACTTTCGGCAGGTCGAACAGTGTTTGAAGGTGTAGTGAAACGAGACGACTTTTATGCTCGCATCTTTTCACGAGTATGTCCCACGCGACGCTGAAGTTATTATTCGTAATCGCGAGACGGCTGATCGCTTTACTTGCATCGCCTTTGAGGCATGTTAACAAATACTGCATTCTGTCTACATCGCTAAGCGTGGGGTCGTTAAATACCATCGATTTGAAATTATCGCGGAATTGTTCCCATTGGGACATACATCCGTCGAACGTCGGTAACTGTAATTTCGGAAGGCGCGACACCGGTCGGTAAGGAAGATCGGCAACAGATTTACTGGAGGCAGATGACTCACCGGTGGTAGTTCCGAGTACCTCGGTCATGAAATCGGCGGCTTCGTTGAAGGCGTCTTCCCCAATGCAGAACTGATCCTCGGTGAAATACGGATGGGTCTTTTTGATGGAGTCGCTTGCTTGAGCCACGATGGCTCCGTCCAATTCTTGGGCCTTGGCGAAGTTGTCCTGCAGGTTTGCGAGCCGCTAGCGTGTGACCGCTACGGTCATTTTTGCTTGCCCAAGCTTTTTAAAATTGCGGAGAGCTCGTTGGATTGAGCCGATGAGTTGCATCTGCTGAGCAAGTAATGCTTCCAGGGTGTCCATTGCGTCACAGCGAAGTGGTGCGCTCTGATTGCGTAACCACACAATGGCGTGCTCTGCTCCGGCGGAGAGTCCACGTGCGACTTGCTCTGGCCTGGTCTTTTTCAAGGGCTCGAAGTGAATTTCCTCACGACGTGGACGGATTCTCCTCACGATCCGGCTCGAAGGACCAGTATGTTTCGTGGAGGCTGGTGGAGCTGAGTGAGGAGACGGCGAGATGGGTGCCACGTGGATATGAAAAAAGTCACTGGGTGGTGCGAAAAATGACCAGGTTTATTTTGATATCGTCTGATCGCGAGACTTGGCGGGCACCAAGCACTCGCGTAACAATAATCTTAGGATCGCCGGTATATTGTTAAACGAGCGGTTAATTTCACGAACGGCCGACACTCTACCGATTGCTCGGGATACGAAAAACGGAGGTGTGAACGATTCACGATCCGGAAAGCGAGAGAGCGATCGACCTCGCGACGAGTATCGAGCGTCGATTCTCCTTTGGTGGGGGTTTCCAAAAAACGTGACATAAACAGTCGTCTTCGCTGGAGGTCCCCGTGGTCTATTGTTCCGCGGAGTCGGCGAGAGCAGTGGTGCTCATCGTCGTCGTGGTGTCCCATGACTACCGCGTCTGTTGCGGCGACGGCACCGAACAGTCCTAATTCCTTTACTAAATGCATGAATCGCGGTTTGCATAGTGCTTTCGTAAAAATGTCAGCTAACTGCTTATCGGTCTTAACATATTCTACGTCAATTTCGCTTTTATTATGTAGATCACGTATGAAATGATATTTTACATCGATATGTTTACTTCTCTGGTGAAACTCTGGATTTTTGATTAATTTGATCGCACTCATATTATCTACTAATAACGTGTATTGTACATTAATTTCACATTCACCGAACAATTTCTTTAGCCACACAATCTCTTTAACGGCTGATGCTGCGCTAACATACTCAGCTTCTGTCGTAGACAATGATACACATTGCTGTCTCTTACTCTGCCATGAGATGGCTGCATTCGCGTATTGACATACGATACCCGACCTTGATTTACGCGTCTCCTTGTCTCCCGCATAATCTGCGTCACTATATACCTTAAAATTACCGCCTTTAGTATAAAATAATCCTAAGTCTAACGTACCCTTGAGGTACCTCATTATTCGCTTAACGAGTAGCCAATGTCCTTCGCTTGGTTTTTCTAGAGCTCTCGAAGCAATGTTTACGGCATAGCTTATATCGGGCCGGCTAAACACTTGAAGATACATAAGGCTACCTACGGCCTCCCTATAGGGCGCTTTACAATTGTTTCCTTCTGAATTACCTGCATCCCAACTTGCCTCCATTGGAGTACAGACACTATTTGCTTCGTTTAAACTAAATTTTTGTAAAATGCTTTCAATATATTTTGTCTGGTGTACAAACATAGAACCATCCTTTAATCTGACAATTTCTCCGCCTAAGAAATTCGTTACTTCTTTTGTGGTTGTTATTTTAAATTCCTTCGCTAATTCAGTAAAGAATTGATCTATTAAGAAATTCTGCGTAGCTGCTAAAAGCCCATCATCGACATAAATAACTAAATACATTTTTCGGTCACCAGCATCATAAATATAAAAACAAGGGTCGGCTGAGCTTTGATGAAACCCAAACCTTCTTACAAAACCTGAAAAGTGTTCAGTCCAACACCTTGGAGCTTGTTTTAACCCGTAAAGACTCTTTAATAGTTTACAAACCCTCGCTGTCCCATCATTAAACCCTTCCGGTTGCATCATAAAAATATTCTCTTCTAAATCCCCATATAAAAATGCCGTTTTTATGTCAAACTGTCCAAGATATAATCCATTATGAGCTACAATACTTGTTCGGGGAAGTGCCGATTGCCGGGACCGTCCAGCGGTGGACGCGGAATGAGAGCACCGGAAAGATGGACGAAGTTCCGGAGGGAACGAACGGACTTCGCAAGACACAAAAGGTGCGCTGGATGAACGGTAATTTATTAAAAGACACAACTCTCGGTACATTGACGCTCGGACGAACACGGAGGACGACGGTCACGGAAATCTTGCACGCGGCGCGTCGGAGAATCTTGACCGCGGAAGAGCGGAGATCTTGCACGCGAGAAGATGCGATTCGCGACGCGGATGGAAGAAGATTATTGCCAGAATACCGAGTATCAATTATATGAACTTTAATCGATAAGCGAGAAGAAAGCGGACGTTCGTATGTTCGTGAACGAACGAGACTCGCGATTGAATTCGTGCGAGGCGGCTGCGAAAACGTAACTCAATCGGCGAGTATAGAGCGTGAACTAGACGCGAGTCCGCTGAGAGCGTACGGTAGAATGAACATACGAGAAATCGTTGTCTCTGTCGGAGCGATCGGTTTATCATGAAGAAACGGGTAGTTTGAAATTTGGGGAAACAACAGGAGAGAGACGAACGAAGGACGGAGCAGGAGCGATACAAAGGAAGGACGAAACAGAAGCGATCGCATCGACGACGACGACACATGTACGAGACAAGAACAATAACGGGCTATTTATAGATTGGTCTCAAACAGAAATTAAACCAAGTCGTTACCGTTCGAATCTCGAACAATACTTAACAAAAATCGAACTGTATCAAAACGTGCAACAGGGCTAAATGTCTCTTTGTAGTCTATCCCTTCCTTTTGTGAATAACCTTTAATAACTAATCGCGCTTTGAAACGTATTCTACTATCTTCATTAAATTTCTTTACATAAACCCACCTACTACTAATAACCGTTTGCTTTTCCGGTTTTTCTACGAGTATCCACGTCTTATTTTCATGCAAAGAGTTAATCTCGTCTTGCATCGCTTTCATCCACTGATCCTTTTCTTTAGAATTAATTGCATCACTATAATTTTCAGGCAACGCTTCTGCCACAAATGTAATCGGGCACCCATAAAATTCAGTACGCTTAATACGTCGTCTATCGCGTAATTCTCTTACGTTCTCTTCAGTGTCTTTTAAAGAGTGCAAGGCCCCTGTTAATCTCCCTTCTTCCTCAGTACTATTGTCTATACTGTCCTGATTATCTTCAACTGAATTAGTAGCCTCATTATTTCCTTTTGAGTTACTAACAGTCACTTCATTCGAACATACCTTTTCTAATTTAAACATAACATCGCGACTTAGAATTACATCTCTCAAGCCCGGAACCAGAATACGATAACCTTTGCAATTCTCGATATATCCAACAAGAAACCGTTTTAACGCCTTCTTATCCAACTTTTTCCTTTTCTCTACAGGTACGCGAACAAAGCACTCAGTCCCAAAAACTTTTAAATTGTCAATATTCGCGACTTTTCCATACCATAACTCGTAAGGAGTTTTATTCCCTTCTTTAGTCGGACCTGTTCTATTAATTACGAACACGGCGGTGTTCATTGCTTCAGCCCACAAAGACAAAGACATTCCCGACTTAGAATAAATCATTGATCTTGCTGCTTCTACTACAATACGATTTTCGCGCTCCGCGATACCATTTTGCTCAGGTGTATATGGAACATTTACCGTATGTTTGATCCCTTTATTGTCCAAAAAAATTGTTGACCTCTCTATTTTTAAATTCCTTTCCACCATCTGTGTGAAACACTTTTATATTCTTATTGAATTGATTTTCAATCTCATTACAATATATTTTTAGTTTATCGATTACTTCCGATTTATGGCGAATAAAATAAATTGTTCTAAATCTCGAAAAATCGTCCTTAAAAATTACAAAATATAACTTTCTACCCAACGACTCTTGTTCCGTACCTCGGGGATTCTCCCCATACCGGAAAAGTCAGCCGTTCATGTTTGGCTCTCTACCCCTAACTCCATCAGTTGCAAAGGAAACAGTCCGTAGGTGTTGTGGACTGGGCATTGGAAAAACTCCTCGTTCACCACTTAAGGATCATTAGAAAGGTAGACCGTCCCATACGGGAAGTAACTCGCTTAACCGCTACCGAATCGGCTTGCGCCGACCCAGGAGCGTTACCAGCGGGGGCCACGAGGAGGCGGAGTTACCAGCTTAGCGCTCGGTCTCTAGCAGGTTTCGTGAACGGTGTGGCAGCCGTTCTCATGACTATTTCACCCTACGATCCCCAATACTCAGTTGTTGAGGTATTACCTGCGAAGGATCGTCAGGGTTATTTTTTGCCTGTTTCCCTTATGTGCCGAAGTCTGTCCGACTAAGGCATAGTTCCATGGCGTGTTTAAACGCCGCACAGCTCTTATCTCTCAGCCCATGATTGGCTGGTCTGCCTGCTCTCTTGCAGTTAATGCAAGTAGGCTTCTCTTGTTTCGACGGGCATTTGTCATAAGTATGCCCGTCTTTGCCGCAGTGCCCGCACGTATCCGTTTTCGCTCTGCAATGCTTTGCAACGTGCCCAAATGACTGGCATTTGAAGCACCTAGTTGCAGCGATATAATCTTTCAGCCCGTAGGCTTGGAACCCTATGAAGACCCGGTTCCTGTCCAGCAGGGTTTTCCGGGTCTTTGTTGATACCTCCGCCACCCAATTGATGGTTTGACAGTCCTTTTTTCCTGTCTTGGAGAGGAGTTTAAACTCCTCTTCCAATTTTTCCTCTGAGTCAAGTTCCAGATTCTGGTTCTTGTTTGCCTTCTTTATATCCGCCTCAGATGTCTCCGAGGGGATTCCAAATATTATAATTTTTGGTCTCCTCTTGGGGAGGGGACCAATGTCCACTTGTTTGAGTAATTTCTCATTGCTGAGGACTTCCTCAAGGTCCTCAGCTGTTTCGGTCTCTATGAGAATGCCGGAGTTCCCGAGTTTCCTCAGGTTCCGGATTCGTATCTTTTCTTCTGTCGGATTTATGCAATCCGACAGCACCTTTTTGGTCTCATCGCTATTTTTAATTTTACTGCCCTTTACAGGGTAAGTGGCTGCAGCTGGCTTGGACTTTGTAACCGGGGTCCTTTTAGCTAGCTGCTTAGTTGCTCGGTTTGCCTTTATGATGTCTGAGTAGAAGAGCGGCTTGGAGGACGGGGCCTCTTGAGCACGACTCTTCTCGGACATTAGGTTGTCTATTTTTACAGAAAGCTCATTTAGCTTTTCTGTTATCTTTTCTATTAGTCTGTCTTGCACGGGGCTCTGCTCCTTTTGTGCGTCTAATTTTTCCCTTAGTGCTGTGTTATCCCTGTGGAGTTCAAGCCTGAACTCTCTGGCTTCTGTCTCCGCTTCCTGCTGCTCCCTAAGTAGGGAGTTCAGGAGCTCTTCGCCTGTTTTTTGTTCGGGCTTGCTAAGTCCCCTAAGCAACCTTCTAAGGAGTTCCTCTGCATTTAGTGTTTCTTATGTGACTCGTTGCACGAGTCACTTGAGCGTTTGTTCTTTCTCTTTCTGTTGTTGGGAAAATCCCATTTATAGTCCTCTGGACCTAGGTCCGAATACGAATCATCTGTGTACTCGTCCGATTCGTCATCCCAGACAGTAGCTATGTCCCTTTCTGTCTGGGTCGTTTCTTTTTCGGCCTTCGCCTTTCCTCCAACTTCATTTTTCTATGCTCCACCTGCTTTCTTCGATTTGTTTTTAGATTTTGGCTCATACATATTTGTTCCCACGAGTTGGGACGAAAGAAAGTCACTCCCCGGGTTACGCCCTTTCCGGGGAGAAGGCTATTACTGTCAGGATTTCGCCTGGTGTCCTGAAGTTAGTCGCTAATGGCCGGTGGACCCACCGACCGCCACGTGTCAGACACGGGACCTCTTTCACCGCGATCTTCAGCTTAGAAGGTTAAGGGTTTGTTCAAGGGGTTCGCCTCCCCGTTGGGCCGACCGGTTAAGGTAAGCCCCCGTTTCTCCCGTTCTGCACCATACCACCGGATGTATCCGGTGGGTCGTCGCGGGAGTCTTCCGGGTGAGAGCCGCGGTTATCGCAAGCGATAACTCTCGCATGGGCTCTCTGAGAGCCGCGGTCATCGCGAAGCGATGACTCCGCAAGAACTCTCTTTATGAGAGAGCCGCGGTTGTCGCAGAGCGACAACTCACGCAGGAGCTCTCTTACCAGAGCCCCGTTAGTCACCCGAAGGTGTCCAGGTCCTACCACGTGAAGGAGGGTTTGGTGCGTCAGGGTTATACCATGATATAAGTCCCTGACGCTTATAAGACCCAGGCCCACAATCATCAGCATGTATAATTTCGCGAGGTTTTTTAGCGCGTTCTACATTCTCGTGAAAACTTAACCTGTGTTGCTTTCCGTAAGTACAGCCTTCACACATATCATCGTCATTCGAAACATTCACATTTATACCCACGTTTTGCAAAAAACTTTTCACGTGCCTTTCATTTTGCTGACACAAACGCTCATGCCATAACTGTAATGAACCCGACTTTTCCGATTTTAAATTTTTATCGACCTTTTCCATCTGTGACGACTACGCGAACTCCCGGAAGGGCATAAGCCTAAACCGAGAGAGCGGGATCTCTCTAATCGTCCAGATTTACTACCCACTGTTCCGCTGCTCTCCCGACGGTTAAAGCATGAAGGAACAGGAGGATTTGAATGACAAGCTATGGGTTCGAGTAGATGAACGAACTACGTATGAATATATTTACGCAAATGCGGAGAGAAAACAATCGAGTGAAATCGGTTAACATAACCCGCACGGCTGTATAGGGACCGGCAAGGCAACAGTTTAGCAATATATCACACATGAATATAAACAATATAAAAACATAACGAAAACCACTCACCAATACAATATCTCTCTCCACACAATACAACGGTGGAAATAACCCGCAAAGAGAGAATACAATATGCCGTTGAGTAATGTATCTAAAAGCTAAAATTAAAACGGTTAACTCGTTAAACACTCCGCCACGCGAATAACGATACCGCGGGGCTAACGAGCTACTGTAAAACTGATACTGAACTAAAACTACGAGCACAACGGGCTTGGCAAGACGAGTTAATGTTTAAAACAAATTACAACTATTTAACGAGAGATCTAGGACTTTCCGCCCGGGCGCTATTGAAACCCTAAGACGAAACTCTGCCTAACACGGATCTCACGGATTCGACGACACGCACCTCGCGCTTGTACATCGAAGAAAGATCGCTCCGTGCCGCGTTTCGGTTAGCTCGGCCCGCTGGCCAGCTCCCCTCTCTACGCGCCTAGCCAATAAAATTTGGGTCTCAGTTAGACAGCCCAATCACGCGCGTCACGCATTCCTCTCTCACTCTTGCGACTTCTTTCTCTCTCACATACCCATGCCTACACCAACGGTCGCCGAACGGCGTAGCTCGTGTAAACAAAGGAAAACCTTCAACGGTCAACATACCTGAGACGACGCTCGGTGCGTTCGGTTAGGGTGGCCCCACAATTGCAAAGAATTACCGAACACCCTCACGCTCCCATACTCAACACCACATAAGCCAGCCTCTCCCCCGACCGTTGGTGCAACACGCCTTATGTTACGGCCCGACTGACGAGGTCGCTTAATACTAAACAAGGCGACGAGCGGGGCGTCGCTATCTCTCCCTTTGTCTCATCTAAATACTTATAGAAAGTCGCCTTGCTATACTAAGACTAAATATTTTCCAGACGGCGTTGATTCCAAGAAGGGTATTCATTACATAAACACATTTAACGCGGAATAATCTAGAATGCTATACAACGTCAAAGACCACACTGTGATCAATTAGGGAAATCCCACAATTACAAGAATTATCAACCACAGTGCTACCGACGGATAAAGCCAAAATGGTTTCAGAACTAATAATAATTGTTCGGAACGTAACAGTCCTCCCTCCTTAAAGCCATCGTCGTCCCCGATGATGTTAACACGGCTAATATACGTTTTGCGCTTAATCGGAACCCAGACTAACAAAACAATGGCTCGAAACGGCGGTCGAAAAAGACTTGTATGCGCGAATTCTTTTTATATTTAGTGTATCTACTAACTGTAGTATCTGCTATATATATATATATATATATATATATATATATATATATATATATATATATATATATATATGCAATATCTGTGTTCTATCCGTTAATCTAACGGTATTGTATGCGCACATTAACACTGCTTTGTCTATTCTCGCACATCCTTCCACATCTACTACCTGTATTTGTGGGCAATTCCTAATTATACTGCAAATATGCTCGCTATGTATTGATGGATTTGACCTACAGTGTATTTCTCTTAATCCACACAATGACCCCAACGCATACCCTGGCATTTCTGGATACATGTTGTTCAATTCCAGGACCGCTAACTTATCCAAGTTAGATAATGTGTCGAGGGACGACTCTCCTCTGATATTTGTGCAACCACTTAGATCTAGGTGTTCGATCTGTGTGAGATTCGCACTTATTTCTTGTACCGTAGTGCCTGTCACCCATCCACAAAATGTCAGTGAGAGATGCGTGATTCGACGGTAATCCCGGATTATCGGTAGGGCCTGATCTACTGGTCCCAGTTCTATTTCCACAAAGTCCCCTCGTCCTATTTGGAGCTGGTCATCCTCCTCATCTTGGTTTAACTGGGCCACGCCGAAGGTCAGCGCGTGGATTCTTAGAGTTCTTAGCGTTTGTTGTAGGTTTCTATTATTGGCTAAAGTACTCAATATAGTATCGTCGGTCAGTGTTTGTTGTAATATTAAGTCCAAAGAGTCTAAGGCTTGTAACCTTCCTAGTATATCGATTAAATATTGTACTGATATTCCTACACACTTGTCTATTTTAAAATGTTTCAAGTTTGGATTTAAGTAATGTAATGCTTTCCCACTTAATACAGTTTTTGTTAATTCAAATGTCTCTAAATTTTTAGCTTTTTCGAGCACCTGGGCTAGTTCTGGCTCTATCGGTGGTTGTGACTTTCCAAACGCTATATGTACCACTTGGTTTGCCCCTTCGACAAGGTTCCTAAGTGACGTTGGCCTTATGGTCGCTGCTGTAAAATCTAAATATGTAAGGTTCGGGCAAGTTTTTATTGCTATAACTATTATTTGTGGTTGTAGAAGTTTTGAAATACTCTCATCATCTACCACTATCGTTGTTATATGGTTTGCTGTTCTACGTAATAACCAATGTAATGCGCCCATAGTAACCGTCTTACCGTTCCACCCATGCGGCCAACGCCAATCAGTCACATCGAGACGCTTAATTTTACCATACGACGCTAAGGTCCCCTCTCGCCACCTTGTCGAGACTAATTCTAGTGCTACTCTATCCTGAAATTGTAAATACGTCGCAATCTTCGCAATACACTCCACCGGTAGGAGTACCTTATCCGAAAGGTCTAGGCCCGGAAACGCATTAAGGTCGATGCACATCTCACCGGCCGGCCGACCGGCCGTTTTTTCCCCGTTTATAAGCATTTTGGGGTCCGGGACAGCTATTAGAGAGGGTTCGAGAGGCTCGGAACAAAGGCACAGCGTGTCCTCTGCTACCAGAACCCCAGGGGTTCGCTGCCCAATGCTAGAGCCGGCCGGCTAGCCGGCTAGCATTCTCGACGAGAATGTTCGCAGGCTAGCCGGCCGGCTCGTAGCGTAGCAGTACGAAGACAGAATGAACATGCTGTATTTATTTAAAAAACTATCAACCAGAACTTTTCTGAGTTCCTCGTGGTAATAGATCTTGTTAAGGAATTTGAACGTTATAACAAACGAAATAACAATTTATTACCACGCTAACGAAAAAGAAAGAATATCATCTGACAATCTGTGCGGTGAAACAATTCGTCATTATTTATTTCAAAAGCTGTTAACTAGAACATTTCAGAGTCCCTCGTGGTAATAGATGGGGAATACTTTGTTAAGGAATTTGAGCGTTATTAGTTAAGTGATTTTACAGTTTTTTGGCATTAATATTAACATTTATTATAACTATATTTACATTGAACATATAACTAAACTTATAACTAAACTTATAACTAAAAACTTATAACTAAACGAAAATTAACAGAAATAACTAATCTAACGCATTATTAAAACTAATTTTACTTAATCTAAGCTAGATTCTAAACGCTTTTCCTCCAAAGCCATCACTATTTTCAAAATTTTCTTTTTTGCTATAATTTTTGATTTGTCATCTAACTTATTTAATGTTATTGCCATGCTTTTCAAAAACAAGTCTATATCACTTTGTGGCGGCTGTTGCAGTAGGTTCTTAAGTACTACGTTAGATTCGTCCATCGATTGGGCAATATCTGAAAAATCCGCCTGCTGCCTCCGTTTCTTCCGCGGAGGCTCCATCTCTTCTTCTTCTCCGTCCAAATTCATGGCGACAGCACAATGGGACGTGTCCTCCGTTGACTGGCTGCTGCTGCCCGCCTCGACCCCCGCCTGAAGACTCGACATCATTTCTCTCTCTTGAAAGTATGGAGTTAGGAACTCCAATAGATGCCCGTATTTTTGCTTTTTTAGCGGCGGGGTGTCTGCCGCCTGTCCGCTCCGCGTCGCGTTGCTGCGGGAGCGATACCTCCGGAACGAGTCCCGGATATTAAACCACCTGCTTTTGCACGTGTTAGCTGCAAACAGAAATATTTATTAATTACCCTTCTATCATTGTTTTACTGACAACGGAGTACCTTTTGAAGCACAGTTTCGGATCGATTTTGTTCAACAACGTTCATCAACAATTTTAAAAATACTAATAAAACATTTGAGATCCATTCACAGCTCACTAAAGATTGTAACATATTGAAGTGTGAACAAAATCCGTAACTGCGCTTCAAAAGGTACTGTTATTTCGCGTGGAATGACCGTCACGAATGTATAAACTAACAGAAAATGAAGTTGTATAGATAATAGTATGAATAAGGAGTATAAATAAAATTGTTATTAAAATGCTGAGAATACTGACCTGGTTGATTTAATTCCTCTCCTATCTCCCTCCATGCGATATTCTTGTACGTAGTATACATGTACCTCGGGTGTTTTAAATTATAGAGAAACTCTCTACACCTCACACACTCTATTAATTTTTCGTCCTGCATACTGAAACCGTGTTTTGACGTGTCCTGCTCTGCAGTCGAAACTAGCTGTGTCTCCTGCGGCGAACTTCTGTCATGAAGAAACCTCGGAATTGTCCTTTGCGTGGGGGTAAAAAGCGCGATCCGAAATATTATTTTCGGGTAAGAGCCGAGGGTCGCTGTGGGAACAGGTACAACCTGGCCTTGCTCGGGCTTTTTAATTGCTGGGGGTAGCATTTTTACATTCGTCGAAGAGGTCGGGGTCTACAAATTACTTTACAGTAAACAGATGTTGACCGACTGTGCCGACTTCCAGCTCAATAGTAATGATCTGTCATAAACCGCTCCATACAGAGCAGCGCCGCGGTGCCAAATGGCCAAAAAGCGGCAAAAAATCTGTGAAAACGAAACTATCCAACGAATTTGTTTGAAAATTTGTGGAGAGATTGCCACAGGTACAACGCTTATTTGGCAAAAAATTTTTTATAAAAAGATGTTAACATTAAGTAATATGGGCTAATCGAAAATCTCTGTTTTCTGCCTATTTTTTATTTATGGAAGCATACAACAAATCCTTTAATAGATTTCGGTCTGGAACTCATCGTTTTGGCAAGGTGTAATATTGATCTGACTTTGTGCAAAAAATCATGAGACCCTTCGAGACCCTTTCGCCACAATTTAAGTTTAAATATCAACCTTCAGAATTACCAAGAGTGAATCGTGCGGAAGTTACGATTATTTGATGTTCCAGGAGGAATTTTTTAGGAATATTTCTAAATTGTTCAGGATTCAAGCGTTGGAATTCGGCGGCTATTGTCTTGGCGGGCGACCGCTGTTTCATACGGTTTTTGTCTCGTATGTCAACACGCGGCAAGAACGCGTGTCGCTCTCATTGACCGAATTCCAACGCTTGAATCCTTCAAATCGAGACAAACAAGGATTATCCGATTCGGGAGCACCAATCACGGTGGTCCACATTCGATGGTCCTTGTTATTTAAGGCACCTGCGCGTGCCTTCTCGCTCTCTTCATGTTCGCCTCTCGCATCGCTCTTGTAACTTTCGTCAATCGTCACGGTGTATTCTAATCGTACGCTAATAGTTCTCGCGCCCGTTCGCTGATCTCTCGCGCTCTCAAAATACTCGTTTGTATTTTTCTCGCGCTCTTTCGCGCCGCGTTACGAGCCTTATGCTTCGCGCCAAGATTTCCGTCGTCCGCGTCGAAGATTTCCGCCTCGCGACGGCACGTGTTTCGTGTCGTTCAAGATCTCCGCTTCGCGATCCGACGGCAGAAGTTGGCTCGCGCAAGATCTCCGCTCGTCCGCCGGCTCGCGCCTCTCACGGCGCATTGTAATTGCGAGTACTCTATTAAAAGTGCAGTTCCACCTTTAATCCTCGCTCTCTCTCTCTCTCTCTCTCTCTCTCTCTCTCTCTCTCTCTGTCTCAACCTCTCATTGACCCATCCTGTGGATTCGTTTGCGCGCTCAAATCTGAGTGGTCCCGGCAGCAGGCTGCTCCGACCGTCGGTCGACGCCGAAACAGTTATCAATGCACCCCATACCGTTTCTAAAGCCTGCCTGACTATCCGGTAATAGTCTTTTCCCTCTACCTCCTCTCTTAATCTCTCTGCCAATACTGCCGCATAAATTTTGTACGCCGTTTGTGTGAGCGTTTGGCCATTGAATAATAAATAATTTATTTCAGAGGCCATTTTGATTAACTCCGTACTCTAAGGTGTCGAAAAGGCTCCCGAAAAGGCTCCCAAAATGGCTCCGAAAAGGTCTCCAGGGAAGGCTCGTTGCAATATTACATACAATCGTGAAACTGACACTGTCAAGATTTATGAGGCTAACGAGAAATGATACATTTTTTTTTTTTTTCGTTCTATGAAAATTTTGATAATCTGATTTAACGATTATATTTCATGGAAGTAAAGTAACGCGTAAGGATCGGAAATGCACTGTTCAGGCATTATCCTAATCCTTTTTACTGGTAACAGATTGCAAACGAAAAACTGACAATGAGTGGATCACATTTTTGAAGAATCGTGTTGTTCTCACTTTTTTTGACAGTCAAAAGCCTACAGACTCTGTGACGTTTCACAAAATAAAACCCTTCGACTCCATATGTTTCGTACGGGTGCACGTTCCTCGCGTTGCAAGCGATCTTTCTTGAAATTTCCCACGGGTTTGACAACAGAACGTTAATTTAACACGTTCGCTACCAGTGTCACGGATATGTGAAGTCCACCATCTCGCAGTTTACTCAAAGATAGTCCAATTAATTTTATACACATTCTTATCTGCAGTGATAATAGACGGTATTGCATTCCACTACTTTCATCTGCTCAACTGTTTCAATATTTCACGAAGAAACTACGTTGCATTTCATAAAACATTTTAATCGCGATAAAACATTAAGCAACCGACAAAACATAGAACCCAGCTATTATAAAAATCGTTAGACCGAAATGAACAAATATTTCTAACTCAACGGTGTTACAAAAAAATATTTTTCATTAACTAATAAAACTAAAAATTCTAAAAATGACCGGAAAACGTCAAACACAATTCAGAGAACATATCTGTCCCAAAATTGCAAATTTCCTTGTACAATCGTTCTAACAAAAATCGTTAGACCGCCTATCAAACCCAAAATGAACAAATATTTTCGACCCACTCGAAAGTCTTTCTGAGAAGTTTATAAAATTGTATAAAAATTCTAAAAATTATTAAACGTCCAACACAATGCAGCGAAACCATAAAATCGCATGTATTCTTGTGTTTCTAACAAAAATCGTCATCAAAAATTCGAACTCGTCGAAGGTCTTGCCAGAAAAAATTTTCCAGAGCCGAATGAAACCGTGCAAAAATTCAAGGAAGGTCCCCCAGAGATATCTACCGAAAAAATCGCACACTCCGTATCCTACAATGCCGCGAAAATCTAAACACAATCACTTCTCACTGGGACGCCTCTAAAATCGCTCGGGAGGCTATAATTTCCTGCGACCGTGGAACCGCGCGACGAAATCCGTGCCGACGACCATACAGCCTGCCGTACAACCGAGAAAACTCGTTTTCACGACGAATGGGGATCGGATTGTTTGCGGAAACTGGCAGAAAATTGGCGGTCGCGGAACGGTTCCGTGAGCGGATCCGGCGTTTTTCGCAAACGGAGTCGGCTCACCTGTTGGCACCGAGAAAAAGGTCCCCAAAGGTGTCGAAAAGGCTCCCGAAAAGGCTCCCAAAATGGCTCCGAAAAGGTCTCCAGGGAAGGCTCCCTCTTATTCCCGAGGTCCTCTTGATCTGACGAGACTCCGAACGAATTACGGTTGACTGCTCGACGACGCCGGGCACCACGACTTTGCGTCTACGCGGGAATGCCGATCAGAGGCATCGCGACGCTACCAGAACACGACAGGATCCCTGCGTGGGTGCTCACCACGCACCTCCCCTCTCCACAAGTTTCTCATGACAGGCAAGCTTGCCTCCCTTTTGCGCATACGCGCGATTCAGGATGGACATTCAATTCTTTTTCCCGTCTAACAAGGGAACATATTCAGATGCGAAAATCCGATTTTGATGAAACTTGTTACGTATGGAGACGTTTCTCCACGTTCATTTCGATTAGAAGTTCTAATCTCTTTTCTGAGAACGAAAAGCGTCCCAACAGGCCCCTTGTTTAATGACTGTACTCCGGCTGGACGCAGCTGGCACGAAGCATGATTCAGTAACAGCACCGTACGATTTCCTAATATGGAAATCTTCAAAACATCCCCTTCTGGAATGTTTTGTCAAGATAGTCTTTGATTATTGCCTGATATCCTAATCTAATAATTGAACGTTCCCACATGATACAATCTTACCGCTCGGATTGTATCAATTAAATTATATATAAGTTACGAGGCTTACTAATCTTAGATTCAATTCAACGAAGATTTCTCCAACCTAGTGGCTCCCCGATCTCGCATTGGGTGCGTCCACGAAAATTATACTATCCTAGCGGATCCCTGGTTTCGCATTGGGTTCTTCCGTATCCCAGCAGCTCCCTGGTCTCGCATCAGGTGCGTCTGCGTTTGACTCCAACCTCCCAGATGTTCCCTGATTTCGCATCAGGTGCGTCCTCGACGTCAACTATCCTAGCGGCTCCCCGATCTCGCATTGGGTGCGTCCGCGTACCTAACTAACAAATTGAAACCATATTCCTGGGGTAACAACCCCTCGCCGGCCTCTCGCGTTGCTCGCAGCCCTGGCTCGTAAATTATAATTGAAAAGATGTCCTTTGTTACTTACATTCTTACCCCCTTGAAGTAAGCACTACACGTTGGCTCTGAATCTGAGCTATCGATGCGTAGTATTACGTTAGTTTTACTACTCTTGTTTCCAATGATTCCAAGTGTTTCCAAATGTTTCCAATCCCATAGAATCCACCACGGATTCAGACGCGCTACAACACCATCCACCTGCCTTTCTGAAGTTACGGATGATCCATCGGTCAATTTCGTATGACCGGTTTCCATCTGGTGCGATGGCGATGAATCGGGCTGAACGTAGTCCCGGATCATCGCGATATCGCGTGCAGGAGAAATCTCCACTGCAATCAAAATTAGCATTGATGGTGTTCATCCACCCATCAAGAGGCGTGTGCTCCACACTCAATGCGCATAGTCCAGGAGCGACTCTAGATCGCTTCCTCTTTATTCCATGGTTCTGCATCATCTGTACGATGGAAGAACCGACGTTATTGCACGTCAAGACGGCCGCATTAACATTCGCCAAGTCTTCAGTGCTCTCAGTAGGTTGTGTCACCTCCCGATAGCCAACAAGACCTGGCACAACCTTCTTTTTCGTCATGGCCGACGTCATCTTATATTTTTCTTCCATGTTACGCATAACATGGCTAACTCGGGTCATCAATTCCCGGGAGAATTGGAGGCGTCCCTCCAAAGTGTCGGCGGTTGCGGGCGGAAAATATACCCCCGTAAGAACATTCCTTCCTTCCGGACTAAGATCTTCAATTGGTCCGTATCCTAGGAAGTTCGATGTTGGAACCATTTCCAAGCCCATCAGGTTTTCGGGCAATGGACGCCAGTTCCTATTCCTATCAAGAGTGGCTTCCACTCTTCTTCGCGTAACCATCGGGGCGACATAGCACTCATATGCATTATGGTTTTGTGCAGTTACTGGTACAAACGTGCCAGCATGGTTCCCCCTCCGCGGAATAGCAACGTCCGGAATGTTAACTCGGACGTGGTCACCAGCAATCGTGGTGACATGTGATATAAGGGAGAAGTATTCTCCAATCTGACTAGGTACCATGTAGTCAAGATATCGCCTTACATCTCCTTCTCCATATAGGGCTCCCTCTCGGTCTTCGTTTTGGGAGACGTCAATAATAGTTGCATTAAGCAACGTGTTGCAATAATGCAAGAATGCACAAAACGGCATCGTGTGTGTCAACCGTTCGTCAACGGTGAGTAAGTCTCGAAATGTCCGCTCAACAAGGAGCGGAAATGTCGAATAGTCAAGATTGTGACCCTACTGCTGGGTGATGGGCGTCAGTGGCCCCATTGACCCCACGGAGTACAAGTCCTCGACTACTTCAGGCGTTTGTTTCTGTGCCCGGAACATCTTCAAGTCCACCACGGACTCGGCATCTCTAGAAGAGGGTTGTTTATTTGCTGGTGTTCCAGCTCCCTCCTTCCAACGGTCGGAACGAGATTTGTTATGTTGCTGGCGGCTAGGAGTTACTCTTTTGCCTGCACCGACCGCAGCCTCATAACGATCTCTTACATTGACCTCATCTGCCCAGCTAAAGCCGGCAGATTGATTTTTGCGATCATTAAAGTCTCGCATACGCGCATAATCCACCATCCACCTGCCTGGGCTTCGGACACGGAAATAGCGGGGACAGCCCTCACGGCAGGGCAGGTCGCGCAGGTTGAAAGCATCACAATACGAAATGGGCTCTAAAAGATTTATTCCCTGTCAGATGTTAGAAGGTACGCGGCCACATGGCCGCACCCTCGCTCTTTGTACAAGATTGGCGAATCGATGGAGGGATCGCAGCGCGTGGTAGTCGTACGATAAAATCTGCCGCGCGCGTGCGGTAGATCGGCACGGGTTAATGTTCTCGCCGAGACGAGAACTTCGCGGCGCGCGGATGGTCGGCGCAATTACAATGCGACTGTCGTGGTGTGGTTTCGGTTCCGACGGACGGCGAAATGCTCCGCGGAAGGTACGTGTTAAGATTTTCAAAGTGCCCGCACGTAAGACACCTGAACCGCGTGCGGTATTTTTTTGTTTTGTAACGTGTTGACCGCTGCCGCCTGATCGCCGAGCTCTCTCTGCTCTCGACCGCCGAACCATGAGCACGTGCGCGACCGGCAGTCTATTTACGTACAATTTACGTACAATTACATATTTCATTACTTGCATATTTGCACGTCCTGTCGTAATCATTGAGGTACGAAGGTTTGAGACTGTCCAATGGGTCAAAGTGTTGGGCGTTGAGTGGGTCGTGAACTTGGGCCTGGTGACGTGTTGCGAGGGTTGTTGTCCTGGTCTTATCGGGCCGTGACAGATGCGAGAGACAGAGTGCAAGCGAGACGAATGCAAGAAGGTGAAAGAGTATATAAGGCGTGGAAGTTCGACGAGAGGGGTAGTCGCAGTCAATCAGAAAGAAAGTATATTACGGTGCGTTTTAAGAGAGCGAGCGTTTACCTACTAGCTGAAATATACTAATATAATCAGTAAAGCGTTATTTAAAATCAACCACCCCATTCCTCGAGAATCTTGCATAATGTATCGGACAGCGAGTTAGACGCTAGATGTTGTTGCTTTGCCGGTTTTCGAGAGTCTCTTCTTTCCTGGCGGGGGGTTGATTTCTCGAAATTCGATTGGCGGAATATTTTTTGGAAGACGCTCCTTGTGGGGGTGGACTAACGCTGGGAATTGCCCGATTCGTCAGCGCAGGTAGTTGACGGTTACGGCAATAAAACAATTTTGGACGTCCCGAAGTTTATTCCGTGTTCATAAAATGCCCAACCGTTTTTTCGGCAGACGCATTTCCGAAGGTGGTACAAATGATGGTTTTTATGGCGTTTTACTGTAAATTCAATTGTACCCCTCACATTTCGAAAAGACTCAATTGGACCCCTCCGATAGGGGAGGGGTCCAAAGTCTTATCGAAGAAAAAGTTTGTATAAAACCCAAAAAGTTACGTACCTTCATCGCGTAGAATAGCTCCGCTTTCGTCCGCTACAGCCCGTAGACCAAAATCTTGAATTTTGAATTAAATTCGCAGATTAGTAGTTCTTCTTCCGACGGCTTACGCAAGACTAGGACGGCATTTTCCCTACCCTACTTGAAGAGTAGCCTATTTGAAGACTTCTACCCTATTTGAAGACTTCTACCCTATTTGAAGACTTCAAATTCTGCCTTCGTGTTTTTAAATATGAATTAATTGTTACGTCCCAGATGGGGCTGTTTATAGTTTTCCGGGGATAAGGCGCAGTTTTGAACCTACCTGCGTTCACCGGCTTTGGTTCGGGAGATTGAGGGCTGGTTAAATAAATTGTACCTTAAATTTTATATAAAAACGGCAAAGGTTTGGTTTATTTAGAGTCTGGTTCTGAATCAGATTATACAAGGATGAATTCTCATAGCGCATAAGCTAGAGCACTTATAAACAGTTCGCTTAATAGTACGTTTAAATTACCGAGTCGTTGGTAGGCGCTCGCAAGTCGTGGTTGTGGAGTTTTTGGGCGCTCGCTGGTTGTAGCCGCTGGACGCTGGGACACACGCGGACACTTCACGCAACGGGGTTTCGAAATTCGGCGACACTATCTTACTGCCGGCGCGACGCGTGTGTGGTACAAGGGTCTGTCAACGGAACTGAGCAGTAGCACTGATTTTGAACTGAGTGAATCCGAATTGAAGACCTGGTTTCCTTTTTATAGTGTGGGCGGTCCTTTGTTTTCTTGAAGTGCTGATTTAGGCGTTTCTGCTTCCCGATCTTCTCGATGTTTCTTGCTTCGTCAGCTGTGTGTTGCCAAGATGAAGTCGTCGTCTTTTCTTATGGTTCGGCGTAATTTGATATTTTCCTCTTTTGCGTCTAATTTGTAATCTGGTCTTCATCTGCGTGTCTTGCAGGAAGATAAGTCGGCGTATTTTTAACCGCGTCGGCTTGTCACGTATATTTCGATTTTATTTTGTTTTCCCGTGTGATAATACTAATGGTCCTTGTTTAGGCGTTTATCGGCGAACCGCCGGACGTGACCGCCGGAATACTCACACTGGAATATGTGAACCGAGTTTTGGGCTGGGCCTGGTCGGAACAGAAAATGAGACGACTCACCGTTGGTTTTGCGGTAGTCTTTTTATTAGTTTTTCCGCGCCTGCGGTAGGAACACCTTGGCCTCTCGGGAGGCCTCGAAAGACGAATTAACATGTGTTTCGTGGAGGCTGGTGGAGTTGAGTGAGGAGACGGCGAGATGGGTGCCACGTGGATATGAAAAAAGTCACTGGGTGGTGCGAAAAATGACCAGGTTTATTTTGATATCGTCTGATCGCGAGACTTGGCGGACACCAAGCACTCGCGTAACAATAATCTTAGGATCGCCGGTACAATGTTAAACGAGCGGTTAATTTCACGAACGGCCGACACTCTACCGATTGCTCGGGATACGAAAAACGAAGGTGTGAACGATTCACGATCCGGAAAGCGAGAGAGCGATCGACCTCGCGACGAGTATCGAGCGTCGATTCTCCTTTGGTGGAGGTTTCCAAAAAACGTGACCTAAACAGTCGTCTTCGCTGGAGGTCCCCGTGGTCTATTGTTCCGCGGAGTCGGCGAGAGCAGTGGTGCTCATCGTCGTCGTGGTGTCGCTTGACGACCGCGTCTGTTGCGGCGACGGCACCGAACAGTCCTAATTCCTTTACTAAATGCATGAATCGCGATTTACATAGTGCTTTCGTAAAAATGTCAGCTAACTGCTTATCGGTCTTAACATATTCTTAACATATTCTACGTCAATTTCGCTTTTATTATGTAGATCACGTATGAAATGATATTTTACATCGATATGTTTACTTCTCTGGTGAAACTCTGGATTTTTGATTAATTTGATCGCACTCGTATTATCTACTAATAACGTGTATTGTACATTAATTTCACATTCACTGAACAATTTCTTTAGCCACACAATCTCTTTAACGGCTGATGCTGCGCTAACATACTCAGCTTCTGTCGTAGACAATGATACACATTGCTGTCTCTTACTCTGCCATGAGATGGCTGCATTCGCGTATTGACATACGATACCCGACCTTGATTTACGCGTCTCCTTGTCTCCCGCATAATCTGCGTCACTATATACCTTAAAATTACCGCCTTTAGTATAAAATAATCCTAAGTCTAACGTACCCTTGAGGTACCTCATTATTCGCTTGACGAGTAGCCAATGTCCTTCGCTTGGTTTTTCTAGAGCTCTCGAAGCAATGTTTACGGCATAGCTTATATCGGGCCGGCTAAATACTTGAAGATACATAAGGCTACCTACGGCCTCCCTATAGGGCGCTTTACAATTGTTTCCTTCTGAATTACCTGCATCCCAACTTGCCTCCATTGGAGAACAGACACTATTTGCTTCGTTTAAATTAAATTTTTGTAAAATGCTTTCAATATATTTTGTCTGGTGTACAAATATAGAACCATCCTTTAATCTGACAATTTCTCCGCCTAAGAAATTCGTTACTTCTTTTGTGGTAGTTATTTTAAATTCCTTCGCTAATTCAGTAAAGAATTGATATATTAAGAAATTCTGCGTAGCTGCTAAAAGCCCATCATCAACATAAATAACTAAATACATTTTTCGGTCACCAGTGTGACGACTACGCGAACTCCCGGAAGGGCATAAGCCTAAACCGAGAGAGCGGGATCTCTCTAATCGTCCAGATTTACTACCCACTGTTCCGCTGCTCTCCCGACGGTTCAAGCATAAAGGAACAGGAGGATTTGAATGACAAACTATGGGTTCGAGTAGATGAACGAACTATGTATGAATATATTTACGCAAATGCGGAGAGAAAACAATCGAGTGAAATCGGTTAGCATAACCCGCACGGCTGTATAGGGACCGGCAAGGCAACAGTTTAGCAATATATCACACATGAATATAAACAATATAAAAACACAACGAAAACCACTCACCAATACAATATCTCTCTCCACACAATACAACGGTGGAAATAACTCGCAAAGAGAGAATACAATATGCCGTTGAGTAATGTATCTAAAAGCTAAAATTAAAACGGTTAACTCGTTAAACACTCCGCCACGCGAATAACGATACCGCGGGGCTAACGAGCTACCGTAAAACTGATACTGAACTAAAACTACGAGCACAACGCGCTCGGCAAGACGAGTTAATGTTTAAAACAAATTACAACTACTTAACGAGAGATCTAGGACTTTCCGCCCGGGCGCTATTGAAACCCTAAGACGAAACTCTGCCTAAGGGTCTCTTCATACTTGCCGGGACCGGAGGGTTTTACGTAAGGACTGTAGGTCCAAATGCCGTGTTGCCGATTATCTGTCGTAAAACGGGCGCCGTCGTCCCGGCGTTAGAGCAATCCCACCGGCCGCCGTTGCCCGTCGGCTGAGCAAGCGGCTGATCATTACCAGATGCCCTTTCGAGACCGCGTTGACAGTTCCCTGCTGTGCGTGGCACAAAAAAAAAAGGTTTCTCGGGGCTCTACAGCTCCTTAGGTAAACTATCGGTATCCCTCCTCTACAACATTATGGAAATAGGAACCGTTCCTGCCTCTTCGTGAAACAGCATCACACATCCTTATATATTAACCTAAATTGTACATATATTGTAAAAACGAGAATAGTTGTTTTTTTTAAGGAAGTATCCACGTTAGGAAGGGGATCATGCCTTGTGAATTCGATCATTTTTGGGGGACTATGTCTCGAATTTTGATGACATTGAAATATGTTGTGGTCCAAGTGAAAGTGGAAGAAATCCTCAGGACTCAATCACATGATAATTTGTAGAATAAGAAGAATTAATTCCACATAAATTGCATCGTTTTGTCTTACGACACGAAAAAATGTACATGGAAAACTTCTGAATTCTTGTCCATAATGACTTAAAGATGATTAGATGCAAGGTTCCCAGGCAGGAATGCGATGGCGTATCTATATCTTGTCCAATGAGACGAGACAGTAGACGTAAACATAGGCGCTCGAGTGCGACAGAGTTGAAGTTACCCTTGCAAGACGATTAGCAAAGGACGCACGTTGGGTGCTTCACTGCCTCGGTCTCGTTGGTCAGAGCATAGGTACGAATGCGCGGCCGATTGGATCAGAGTGCAAGGGACAGGCCTCGTTTCACACGTACTTTCGGCTATAGTCGAGATATTGGCTACAGCGGTCACATATACTATGTAGCGTGTGACGTCGAAGCCAAGATACTGGGTCTGCGGGCGCGGCGGAGATGAGCATAGGCAGATCTAACGATAGACTCCCCAAAAATGGTGGCACTGAAAGAATGGCGACATTAAAATGGTTTTTTTTTGGGTTGCGTCGTAAGACCTTACGTACGACGCGACAAGCACGCGACCAAGGCCAGGTATAAATCGATAATAAATCGATAATAAATCAAAAATCCTTCCGATTGTACCCAGCACTTTCGTAATTTTTAAGCCAGCCGAATGCAGCACATGCTGAACCTTGTACACCGTTAGCGTACTAAGATTTACAACCGTAGATGCTTGCGAACCAAATGTTATACGTATATTTCAACTTTTCCAATTTTCCACTATTTCCACCAGCTTTCGAACACACCTTGCAACCAATGAATTCTAATCATTTTAAACTTGTTCTCCGGAGTTTTGACTTGTAATCACTTATAAGATATAAGATATAATTTAAGTATGCTAAAATTGATTTGTGAAGCTGATTTTCATCGTTCCATCGTTAAATTAGATTATAGTTTGAACCATTACTTCTAAACATTACAACTCAGATGAACAATATTCTTTTCTCTACTTCGAACATGGATTGTGTGGGGATGCTGTCGTGGCACCGACGGCGGATGCCTCTCTTATGTCTCTCTTCCTTTCTTCTTCCCACGGTGGTTGAAACATCTTCTCCTCGGTCCTCCATGGTCGAAATATCCTCTCTTCTGCCATCCGCGGTTGAAACGAATTTTCTTTAGCCCTCGCATATAATTCATACGTCGTTGACAAGAATTTCCCATACGACGACACCCCCTCGAACGCCTCTAACAATGGTCTCCTCGACCTTCATCGCGATGCATTCGGGTTTTGAGTGGAACCACTCGCACGCTTTTCCTTTCAAACGCGACGAAATAACCAGCCTCATTGTTTCAGTAAACGCACTTGTTTTTCCCACATTTCGTATGTTTCGACATTGCCATCGAAATAATTTAGCATCTCCGTCACCATCGACGCAGTCACACGCGGTGTTATTCCATGTTGCGTTATCGGACGAGATGTAGCAGCTGCCCCATCATCGCCGCCGATTCTTAATTGTTGCATTATGGGAATGTCTGCAGCCCATTCATATGAAATCACCAACTTTAAACGATTTTTGAGTACCGCAAGTGATTTTGAAACATTTGGAATTTTCCAAACGTAATTGGTGCAATTGATGGGAAACACATACGCTTGAAATGTCCAAGGACAATGTATTATAATTACAACCATTCTTTTCAATTGTTCTACAAGCTGTTGCAGATGCTCGTGGAAAATTTATTATGGTGGAAATTGGGGGATACGGAAAGCAATGTGATGCTGGCACTTTTCGGTCATCAAAACTCTTTCATGTAAGGGATAAATGAAATTTAAATATTCCTCGAGATTCGCTATTCAGCAAGAACGTCAGATCCAATATCCTTTATATTATCACGTCGCTTATTTTTCCGGGCCTCCAAAGGAGGGATGTCACACGAAATCGTGGAATCTAATTGGAAGTCTCCGAGGGCACGATCGCAAAGGCTGGATTAGCTCGGAAAGGGTGCAGGATTCTACGTGGGATCGGACGGGACGTTCCCCTCGGCGGGAAGGGACCTCTCAAAGAATGTGAAACAGCTTTCCGAAGATCGAAGATGTTTATTAGCAAATTCGTTGAGAGGCCGATTAACGAGCCGGCAGCGAATCATTCGAGCGAAGCACGTCGTTACAGGATTCGACGAACACGGCAGATAACCGGCACGCTCGCGTTTTTCGGAAGACCCGCCTCTCTATCTTTCCGCGTGGAAATCGATATTTCGCTGACTGGACGAGCGAGGGAACGCGGTCCTCGGATTTCTCTACCGGTTTCCGATGGTATACGCGATTTTACAGAAATTCGTCGGACTTTCCAGACTGTGTACTACCCGTACGATAAGATACTCTCGGCACGAAATAGCGCGGGCATCGCGAAAACTCTTGCTTGTCGCTCTCACCAGAGAAATGTCATGCTATAAGCGCGAAAAAGCCGTTCGAGCGGCACACAAAGGAAACTATAACACGATCGGACCCGCCTCAAACGCCACTCGAGCCACCACGCGAAGTTTTGGGGGGCTCGAGGTCGCGGATGTGAGGCGTCCCCCACTCTCCTTATCCTTTCTTCCCCCAATCGCTGTCGCGTGCTCTATTGTGGCTACGCAGGGACGCACCTCAACGGGAGGGCCCCTGTCCACCTCATCTCCCGATTTCCCTAACGACCGCGTTTCCGCGACCGGGAATGTCCAACGCGGGACGTTAAGCCTGTTTTCTTCTGGGTACCCTTGATCCCTCGTCGGCGCTTCCGCGTTGCTTGGCCCGGGCTCGGGATCCTTATCGTTCCTCCTCGGGGAGATTTCCAATGATTCAGGCAAAGCGGGTGTCCCCAAGTCGCGGCAGCAGAGGATGTTGATTGAAGAAAATGCATCCGGGCCCTCTGGGCCCGGGTTACGGTTCTGAAACTTTTCGTCGCGAGATTGTCAATACATAGTACTTCATGCGTAATGTGGAATCCTATTGATACGGGTGTCGCCTTAACGCGCCACGCGCAGTTACGCGCGAACCGAAATGTACTCTTTTCGCCGACTTCTGCTTTGAGGGTTATAATCTTCACATTCAACGACTCTCATTAATATTCGGATACTCTTAATCTCTTGCACTACTTACATCGAGTCAGACTCGTTATAGGGATCTCGAACAGATTATTTCGTCGTCGATGTATAATCATTGCAGAATATACAGGGTGTACCAAAATGTACTTCCTTGAAAGAGGAGATTCCCAAGGTCATTTGAAGCAACTATTATCTTTCCAAAACTGTTCTCCTCGGCTCCGTTAAAAATTTATTAACGAATAACGCGAGCCAATCAAAGCGCGGATACAGCAGAGCATGGTGTTGGTGTTGGCGGAGTTGGAACCGTAATGGATAAAGTTCCTTTTCGTAAAGGAAAAAGTTGCTCGAAATGACCTCAGGAATCATCCCTTTCGAGGAAGTACATTTTTGGAACATCCTGTAAGTGACACATATGTATTTATCAAATGCAGTCTTCAAATTTTCAATACAGGCACGGATAGAAAAATTAGTAAAATGCATACAATACACAGAAATTTTCTTTTCTTTTCTAGGAAATGATGAATCACAAAAGAGTTCTAATCTCTGTAACCATAAAATAAATCGTACTGCAAGGGGTTAAAAACGATAACTATTTTAATATCGGACTGTACGACTTGGATTTTTGTTTTTGAGAATTGGTTTACTACATGGCGTAGAAAAATTTTGTGAAAATTTCAATTAGTCGGAGTTGCTAGAAAAATACTAAAATGAAGGAGTTTTATTTAAGGAAAGAATTAATATTGATTTCTCTAATATAGAAAATAGGAATTCAAACACAAATCTTATTAGATCGTAAATTACAAGGTTGGAAATACATATTTCGTATGACTTTCTTTCTCGAGCTCCCGCATCAAACTATTTTTCCCGTTACGCAGTAACAACGCGTTTTCTTTTTTTAATTGATCGTCGCTTTTAATTACTCGTCGCTTATTTTTCCACTGCTCGGCCGAAACTGTTTGCAATGACATCACGCACACGCTCAACGCAATCTCTAGAAAGCGTTATTACCCATAGCTCGGCCATTCTGACCATAAACTGGACCACGGTATAGACCAGCGATAGGCGCGGATGCATGCTGCAGGCAAAACGCTTCTCCCGCCAACGTCTCTTTTGTGCAGCGGCATAACCAGCGCACATGGCACATAGTGATGGAGGCAAATGGCACCGAAGCGCGACGAAGATGGGAGCTGTACGAAAGAGACGTTCTCGGCGGCCCCTATCCTGCCCATAGCTAGTATTGACCAGTGATGGGGAGATACGTCTGCCCCAGGCAAAACGCTTCCCCCATCGATGTATCTTTTGTGTAGCGCACACCACCGGTGCAGGGGTGCCACGTGCTTTCGTCTCGCCCCTCGTACGGCAAACCGTTTTAGTCCCGTCCGCGGCTTATGCTATCGATCCACATCCACTCACATGGTTGGCTATTGTCGGAGATACGAGGGGACCTATTAATTAATATTAATGAAATGGTTTCTATGTAACCGATCGAGCACGGGTCCAGGACTTCATATATTCGGCACTCACGGAACCAGTATACGGCAATTGTGTGACTTGAAATCCTTCTCAATCGGCTACCATGTATCGGTCGAATCATGTTTTTTTTTTTTTACGGCGTAAGGCCCTTTAAATTTAGCAAGCAATTTCTTATTTACTCCTAGAGTAGTGCCATAATTCCGTATTACCACGCAATCTTCTTCCCTATACAAAGACGTGGGCTTCCTTTTTCCGTTATAATTAGCTTGTTTTCCCGTTGACAATGTTTTATACAGGCTACCGCATCATTTCTAACGGTTTCAAGATCTGAATCCTTCTCAATTTGAGACTCTAACACGGGGCGAATGTTGTCGTGGACTTTACACCAAACAATAATCTGCTGGGCGTATCCCCAATCGATCAAGAAATCGTGTTATTCAATGAGTATTCTACTAAATCGAGAACTTGGTCCCACTTATTAGGATGCTCGGATAATTTCGCTAGTATCGATGTTATTGTTCTGTTGAAGCGTTCGACTTGTCCATTGGCGCGTGGCGTGCCATCTGCAATTAACAAATGATCAATGGATTTTTCGCGCATAAAGTCAGAAAATTGCACGCCAGTAAACCAAGTACAGCGAGCGCTCATTAATCGCGTGCGTTTACCGTACGACCTAAACTAATCTTTTCAGTGTTTTATCGCTTCGTCGGTTATAGTTCATTTACACGGATACAATTGAATAAATCTCGTAAATCCGTCAACAATAGAGAAGAGATGTTTATATCCTCGACCAGCTCGCTCGAGGGGTCCGTTCGTAAAACCAAATAGCATTTTATAGGACGTATATCTTACCGATGATTCTCCTACTTTAACGCGGTGAAAACTATTCCTTAAATCGAGCTACTGAAATAATTTCTATCTCGCAGTCGATCACGGTGATCGTGTATCAATGGCGTCGGAAAATTATCTGTAATGGTGATCTTATTCAATTCGCGATAATCCACGCATACTCGTAATTCACCATTTTTCTTATGTACTATGTTACGTTCGCGACGATGCACAGTGCGGACAACTCGGCACATCTCACTACATGTTTATTTGACGACGTACCAAAATTTCCTTTGGCAGAACTGCATATTAGCCGGAAATCCATATTATTATTCATTTAAAAATCATTTAACAATTATTTTTATGCATAAAAATTGTTTTCTTTTTTTCAATTCATTAATTTTATTGTTAAATTTAATTTTTTGTGACTAATTGCCATTACATATGCATTAGTGACCAAATTTAGATTTTTGTAAAAAAATTTGGCCTTGGAGGCACTCTCTAAAGTGCCAAAAATCGAAAAATATTACATTAACTGTAAATGAGTCTGCAATAAAAATTCTGTGTAATGGAAAGTGCTTACCAAGGAACATGCATTCTTTTTACATTTAATAAAGTAGATTTATTTTTTGCACAAATTTTCAAGGGTGGTTTTATTTGTTAATTGCATATAAAACTTCAAATTAACATAAAACAAAAACGGCAATGAAAATGAAAAAACGTGCGATTATTCGGATACATTACTTATTATAGTTTAAGAATTTCATAGTTTTGTCTGCCACTTTTTGTGACTCTTAATTTTATAAACCTTTTAAGGAGTGTCCATATCTTTCCTTTAGGACCTATCGTGGAAAATTTGTTATTTTCTTTTTAAATGTATTAGTTATATTGTTAAATTTCATTTTCTTTGAATAATTAACAATAAGTATACATTTGTAAACAAATTTGGATTTTTGTAAAAAATTTTGCCATTTGTTCGCGCACAGTTACAGTGGGGAATTTACTGGAAAAGTTCAATATTCGTGTATATCACGATATGAAATACATTTCTTTTGCAAAACATGCGTATTAGGATGGAAATTGTTAATAATAATCATTAATATAATAATCATTTCTATGCATAATAAAATTTTGCAATAATTATATATCAATCATTTTTATGTATTCTTAATTTATTTTTAATATATGTTTGATATGATATATAATTAGATTTATACATAGAAAAATACAATTGGTACTACATGCCTATAACCATACATAAAGTTTTAATTCATGGGTGTGACATTATTAATCATTTTGATGTGCCAATGGGACTTCTGTCTGAGGAGGCATTAGAAGCGGGACACAAAGAAATCAGAAAATATCGTCTGAATTATACACGAAAAACCAGGACAGACAGGACACGAACTCCGACTTATTCAATTATCTTTTACTCACATCCGATTCGCTTATTTCAAGATATCGAGAAACTACAACAAAAAGCAAATCTTGCAATTTTACTGAAATTGATCAGTTCTTAATAAGAAATGAGCAAGATCACGAGAGTCAACGATTTTGGATCGGAATCAAAGTACTGAGAATGACTCGAGTAGCGAATAGCGTTTTCTTAAGTTTATTAATTTTATTTACTAGTATTATAATTTGTTTAAGTTTATTATTGTTAATTTTACATATGGTCCATTTATTATTAATTTTGTTCTAAACTTGTTAGTTTTTAAAATTAAAATTGGTAATTTTTAATAATAAATTTAAAAAAAAAATTTTTTTTCTTTTGTTAAAATTATTAACTATATTGGTAAATATAATTATCTGTAAAAAATTTCCTCTATATATACATTAATAACCAAACTACGAGAAGTGCCGAAACCAGGCTGTTTGTCCGCACTGTGCGATGTACCGATTTACGGACCGATCGCGACGTGATATATTTGTCTTTACTTTTGGGTCAAACCACTGAAGGAATTTACCCGGGATCGGGACTCGGGTAGTGGAACGCGAACCGGATTAACTATTAACCCTTTGCACTCGAAGCTATTTTAACTCCAAAACGAAACATTTCTTCCGACCTAGAATATTTCCCTTTGTTACGGATTGGGACGGAAAATAAATTATGCTGTACGGGACGAGCACTTTATTCTACCGTCGAACGGACGTCACTTACACTGAGTAATTTTACAAAGAATATGTACAATGTGAAGCCCACCGGTTGGACTTCAGGTTACAATAAATGTATGAAACCGAGAGAATTATGATTATTCTCAGCTGGGCTGAGGAGAGAATCCCGAAACCGAATTGATGTAGCTAGACCGGTCCCACGACGCGCGACGTCTGAGCTACTATTTAACGATTTTGAGAGAACTATTTCGCGATGTTGACGTTGGGAGATGAACTAACGATCTGATCGTCGACGAGTCGCGAGCGGTTTTCTATCACCGCCGGAATGATGATTTGGCGGAATTTGAACCCGGGCCAATTAGAATTCTAATAGCGGCGTCGATAATCGATCCGGCGGTGACAGCCTATGGCACGACTCGTCATCGATCGACCGTCGATCTCGCGGCGACAATAGCACCTGCCAATAGCGGGGCGGCGCGGTGGATCTCGCGTTCGAGATCTGACGCCACGCGCAGCCAATCCCAAACACCCTTCAATATATTTTTTTCATGTTATACATACGAAAATGGTGCAATTTACTCGTACAATACTGAAATGTTTAGTAATTTATTAAATTGAAACAAACTTAATAATGTAAAACATATTTTAAAAAATAATACAGCAATTTTTAGTGGTGCCTTACAGTCGCCATTCGAGCGCTAAGGGTTAGAACTGTTTATTAAAATCGGAATTGTACGAAGTCGTGTTGGCGGTTCGGAATTCGGATCTCGAGTGAGTGCCAGTTTGAACTTAGCTACTAAGTTTTTTTGGGTTACATTTCTATTGGTTGTGTCTACGTTTTGTGGGGACGAGTGTATGTTTCTCTGATTGGCGTAGATATGGCAGTGGGTGTGGTCTGTGTGGGACGTTGGGAGTAGGAGGTTTATTATATTTTGGGTGTTACAAAGATTTTGGGTTTATGGTTTTTTGATCGTACACGTCCCCAACCGTCCTGCAATTTTTTGAAAATTGTTTTATGAGGTTTGACCAAGGACTCGACCAGATGCGAGCCTTTTTCTGGCCCCTCGGGTCGCCAAATCTGTTACGCACGTGACAACTAATACTATTTGACTTGCGTAAGGCGAACTGCTTGGACGAATAATATTTTCTTTCAACAGCTGATCGATAATATCTGTTAATTTTTCTTTATCGGCGAATGGAAGAAATGGGTTGTTCGTGTTTTTCAAAGCGATTGTCATTTAGGCGTTACAATTAACGGATGATTGTAACAGCATGATTGTTTCATAATACTTTAAGTTTAAGAGATTCTTGCAAATTTCGTAGCCTATTTCCGGGTTAATGTTTCACTTGTAACGGAGCGTTTCCTTTTTTTAAATTAATACAAATTTCGGGATGTCAGGATTGATTCAAGGAGTGTCTTGCGAAAAATGGGTTTCATAAAATCCCCCAACTGCTAGTCTGCAATGTCATTTGACTTCTCGGCGCGAGTTGCAGCTTATAAATTACTACTCCCGATTGCTACACATAGTTACATGACGGCTTGCTTTTCCCCAAAATTTCTTTAAAATTTGATCGATTAATTTCAGTTGAAATTTTGCAATTGATATTGTTTTACCGGTTTCCAATTTGTATAGGCAATATGAATTCCATAAACACATTTCAATCATATGAAAGAAATATTTTTTGTACCACTTCGTTGTTTTTTGGGTACAATTTATAGTGCTGATGACCATGTCGATCCTGACTACAGCACCCAGCAATTTATTATAGGCATGTACACAAGATGGTTTCTGTACAATTTCTTGTGCACTGTAGCGTTTTGGAACATCCACAAAGTCTTCCTTATGTATTGTAGAAAGCATAAAAACCTCTTTTTTATCCTGCCATTTTATGGCTAACATATTTTCAGCCGAGCGAAAGCACGCTTCTCCTCTTTTTAATTTTTCGTTCATTTTCGGCATTCCTTTTCTCCTCTTTTTTTTTACAGTGCCACACGCATTTGTACAATTTTTATGCAATTCATCAGATAATGCGGGGCTCGCGTACCAATTGTCGACGTAAAGGGTGTGACCTTTACCTAGATATGGTTCTAGGAGGGACATTACAATAGTTCCTGATTTACCATAGTCCTTATGTTCGGTCCCTATAGTGGTACCAGCCCCCGTATAAACAATAAAGTCTTGAATATAACCCGTCTTGCAGTCACAAAGAACAAACGATTTTATCCCGAATCTATTCCTTGTCACGTCGGGCGACCGACGTGTGGTTGATGGCGCCGGCCGCGACGCATCATAGGTTAAGGTAGAAGATAAGTTAATTATAAGTTATTACTATCGTCATCCGTAGACATTCCCATCATTTCCATCCGCGAGCGCGCCAAGACGCTTGGCAGTACGTCATCGGGTGCTAGCGAGCCCCACCGCGATACCCGGTTGCAGAGTTGGGCAGTATCCGATGAAAAATTTATTTGAAGCGCCTTCGGATACAAATTCTCTGTTCTTTTGTTTCTATTCGAAGTCGGATGAATCGCGAGCAGTTATTTGTATCTTTATTCGACGAGCGTCTGGTTTCGAGATTTGTATTCGACGTGCCTCCGGATGATTTTCTGGCTACGTCAGGATTTATTCGGATGGTCGATTGCAACGCCCCCATTTATTCGACGGATTTATTTGTAGATACTCGGCGTCCGCCGACCATCCGAACGATTTTAGGCGTCGAATAAAAATTAATTTCAGAATGTATTCGAAGGCAGATGTCGCGGCGAAATTTATTCGTAACTTTTATTCGATATCCGAAGCTCGATGTGGCCAGACGATTTATTTGAGGATTTATTCGGGACGAGTATTTGGCAGAGATGAAAATGAAATGTATCTTTTATTCGAAATTGTATTCGATGGTCGGATGGCCGACTTTTTTATCCGACGTTGCCAAGCCATAATACGTAAATACGTACCACGGTACAGTGACTACCATTAACAATCGAACACTTTTTATCGTTTAAACTTTTAACGCTTGTTTACATAAATAAATTTTGATTATTTAAACAATTGTTTGAACAAATAAATTTTTGTTATTGAAACAAATGTTTACACCAGTACATTTTTACTAGTTAAACGCTAGCTTACACAAATAAATTTGTATTATTTAAACAATTGTTTAAACAAATCAATTTTTATTATTGAAACAAATGTTTACACCAGTACATTTTTACTAGTTAAACGCTAGCTTACACAAATAAATTTGTATTATTTAAACAATTGTTTAAACAAATAAATTTTTATTATTGAAACAAATGTTTACACCAGTACATTTTTACTAGTTAAACGCTAGTTTACACAAATAAATTTTTATTATTTAAACAATTGTTTAAACAAATAAATTTTTATTATTGAAACAAATGTTTACACCAGTACATTTTTACTAGTTAAACGCTAGTTTTCACAATTAAATTTTTATTATTTAAACAATTGTTTAAACAAATACATTTTTATTATTAAAACAAATGTTTGAACCAGTACATTTGTATTATTGAAACAAATGTTTAAACCAGTACATTTTTATTACTTAAAGGATTGTTTAAACAAACACATTTTTATTACTTAAACAATTTACGTCACGTTTTGCAGTGAGTAAAACTATTTATAAGAAAAGGAAATGTCATTGGGTTTCACCATTGGTACTCTGCTGGATGTTAAGTTATTAAGACAATTTTATAAAGAACTCTTTAGATTATGTATTATGTACAGGTACACGTACATATGTAGGCATTGCATGCTATGGCATTTTTCTGTCTACGGTTCTGAATTACCGACTCTGTAGAACATGCTCTGGTACGGCAGCGGACTCTATCGAAATGGAACGGTCAGCTAGTGAAATAAAATTCGTTGATAAACTTCGAAGGAAACGTTTCAATACTGGCACCGTCTAACTTATCAGATTTGTGACGTGTTTAGACTTGTTTTCATCAGCAAACTATTTGCAATCGATTAATAATGTTCCCATGGCAGAATTATGAATTGTAACACACATTTTATTGTTATTAATAAGTGATGGTGAAACGCTTACATTGTTGTCTCCAGGCGGCACATGACGCGACGCTCCATAGGGTCGTGATTCAGTATCAGAGGCAACATTGTAACCAGTAGCGTATTGGCGTTTACCAACTATACCTAATATTATTTCTTATTAACGTTACCATAATGATATCATTACCTACCGATTGAAAATGTTTTCCTGAACAAAATAAGCCCAAACACGGTACAAATCGAATAATAATATCATCGGGTTGTGCTGCCTTTTTCTAGCGCCTTCGGCCACGCGGCCGTGTTTGCATGCTGTCCTTTTCTATCTACGTTCGCCGCAGTCGAAGCGGCTACAAATATATGCATATATATGTGCAATCACAGGCGACGATATACATATGTATATGTGTGCAACGTCAGACGTCGATCCCTGCTGAATGATTCCGAGAGTAGAAGAACGAAACATGTGTTACTTTCTTTTTGGCCGAAGGTGTGCGTTGTTTTCAACAAATGCAATCTTTTCATAGAAGGGAACTTTTTAAAAATTTGCAAAAAAATGAGGATATAGCCCCACGTGTCCTCTTTACAGACCTATTTTTTAAAAAGATGAACATTTTAAAATTAACGAAATTAAAATTATCTGAAGCGAATGCTGCATCGCGATACACAGCCTTGGACGGCCGGACACCGTGCTGGGTCGAGAAATTTCGTGACATTTTACAATAAATGTTGAACCGTAAGAGATATCAGCATGAAATTTGCAGTAAACTTCGTTAAAAAATTATGCCTATCCACTGATAATTGTCGTCATAAATATATATTTTCAGTAATAATTTTTTAATTCACTGTTTCAATGGTTAACTTGTTATTTATTTAGTACTGTTCCAGATAATTTAAATCATCGATGTCTTTGATTCTAAATTTCTGCATGTTCTACAGAGTCGGTAATTCAGAACCGTAGACAGAAAAATGCCATAGCATGCAATGCCTATGTACGTATACCTGTACATAATACATAATCTAAAGAGTTCTTTATAAAATTGTCTTAATACCTTAATATCCAGCAGAGTACCGATGGTGAAACCCAATGACATTTCCTTTTATTATAAAGACTTTTACTCATTGCAAAAGGTGACGTAAATTGTTTAAGTAATAAAAATGTGTTTGTTTAAACAATATTTTAAGTAATAAAAATGTACTGGTTTAAACATTTGTTTCAATAATAAAAATTTATTTGTTTAAACAATTGTTTAAATAATAAAAATGTATTGGTTTAAACATTTGTTTCAATAATAAAAATTTATTTGTTTAAACAACCGTGTAAGTAATAAAAATGTATTGGTTTAAACATTTGTTTCAATAATAAAAATTTATTTGTTTAAACAATTGTTTAAATAATAAAAATTTATTTGTTTAAACAACCGTTTAAGTAATAAAAATGTATTTGTTTAAATAATTGTTTAAATAATAAAATTTTATTTGTTTAAACAATTGTTTAAATAATAAAAATGTATTGGTTTAAACATTTGTTTCAATAATAAAAATTTATTTGTTTAAACAATCGTTTAAGTAATAAAAATGTATCGGTTGAAAGATCTGATTAAATAATAAAAATTCATTTATTAAACAGTCATTTAAATAATAAACATTTACCTATGTAAACATCTGTTTAAATAATACAAATCTATTTGCTTAAACAATCGTTTAAATAATGAACATGTATGTGTTTAAAAATTCGTTTAAATGATACAAATTCATTGGTTTAAACAATCGTTTAATTAATAAATAGTGTTTGAATATTAATGGGAGTCACTATACCATAGTACGTACTTGCATATTACAACGTAAGTATTATGACTTGGCAACGTCGCTCGGTCTTTTATCCGAACTTCGAATACAATTTCGAATAAAAGATACATTTGATTTTCATTTATTCCTCATGCTCGTCTCGAATAAAAAATCGAATAAATCATCTTCCCTACATCGACCATCCGAATAAATCTCTGGGCCACGCAAAAATCGTACGTCGAAAATCTAAGATACATTCTGAGTTGCGAGTATCTGACGAAATTGACCGTCGAATACATGGGGGCGCTGCTAAAAACTATCGAATAAAAATCAAAGATACTTTCCAACTCATCAGCTGTATCTTCGGATACATTCTCTCAAATAAAAAATCTCGCCGCTAGAGGCGTCGGATACGCATAGCCGTTGCTCCGCAATTCGGATGACCCACGGACGACAAATGAAAATCGTGAAAAGTATCCGACGGATAGACTGCGGTGAATATGTATCCGAGAGAAACGAGTTCGAATAAAAAATAGATTTCATTTATTTCTATTCGAAATTTTAAAATAAATTTTTGCCCAACTCTGTTACAGGCTGCCAATGCAAACCTGGTTTGCTGAGAAACGAATCGGGCCAGTGCGTGCCTAAAGAGTCGTGTCGAACGTAGAAGCTTTTAGATTTTTGTGGTTTTTCTCATTCAATGTTTTAGTACTTTAGGAATAATTTTCTCAGTTTGTAATAAATCGTTTAACAAATTCAACGGCCGATGAGGTTGACCGCTGTCCACCAAATGAAGATTGGAACGAGTGCGGTACAGCCTGTCCACCAACTTGCAAAAACCCTGGGCCAAAAATTTTCACGCTGGTTAGTATTGCAAGCCTACAATTTCAGAAACGAAGAAATTGCATTCGTTGCAGCATTTCTAATCGTCCGCTTCTACTTGTGTTTCAGGAATGCGTTACAGGCTGCCAATGCAAACCTGGTTTGCTGAGAAACGAATCGGGCCAGTGCGTGCCTAAAGAGTCGTGTCGAACGTAGAAGCTTTTAGATTTTTGTGGTTTTTCTCATTGAATGTTTTAGTACTTTAGGAATAATTTTCTCAGTTTGTAATAAATCGTTTAACAAATTCAACGGACGATGAGGTTGACCGCTGTCCACCAAATGAAGATTGGAACGAGTGCGGTACAGCCTGTCCACCAAATGAAGATTGGAACGAGTGCGGTACAGCCTGTCCACCAACTTGCAAAAACCCTGGGCCAAAAATTTTCACGCTGGTTAGTATTGCAAGCCTACAATTTCAGAAACGAAGAAATTGCATTCGTTGCAGCATTTCTAATCGTCCGCTTCTATTTGTTTTTCAGGAATGCGTTACAGGCTGCCAATGCAAACCTGGTTTGCTGAGAAACGAATCGGGCCAGTGCGTGCCTAAAGAGTCGTGTCGAACGTAGATGCTTTTAGATTTTTGTGGTTTTTCTCATTCAATGTTTTAGTACTTTAGGAATAATTTTCTCAGTTTGTAATAAATCGTTTAACAAATTCAACGGCCGATGAGGTTGACCGCTGTCCACCAAATGAAGATTGGAACGAGTGCGGTACAGCCTGTCCACCAAATGAAGATTGGAACGAGTGCGGTACAGCCTGTCCACCAACTTGCAAAAACCCTGGGCCAAAAATTTTCACGCTGGTTAGTATTGCAAGCCTACAATTTCAGAAACGAAGAAATTGCATTCGTTGCAGCATTTCTAATCGTCCGCTTCTACTTGTGTTTCAGGAATGCGTTACAGGCTGCCAATGCAAACCTGGTTTGCTGAGAAACGAATCGGGCCAGTGCGTGCCTAAAGAGTCGTGTCGAACGTAGAAGCTTTTAGATTTTTGTGGTTTTTCTCATTCAATGATTTAGTACTTTAGGAATAATTTTCCTGATACACAAGTAGAAGCGGACGATTAGAAATGCTGCAACGAATGCAACTTCTTCGTTTCTGAAATTGTAGGCTTGCAATACTAACCAGCGTGAAAATTTTTGGCCCAGGGTTTTTGCAAGTTGGTGGACAGGCTGTACCGCACTCGTTCCAATCTTCATTTGGTGGACAGGCTGTACCGCACTCGTTCCAATCTTCATTTGGTGGACAGGCTGTACCGCACTCGTTCCAATCTTCATTTGGTGGACAGGCTGTACCGCACTCGTTCCAATCTTCATTTGGTGGACAGCGGTCAACCTCATCGGCCGTTGAATTTGTTAAACGATTTATTACAAACTGAGAAAATTATTCCTAAAGTACCAAAACATTCAATGAGAAAAACCACAAAAATCTAAAAGCATCTACGTTCGACACGACTCTTTAGGCACGCACTGGCCCGATTCGTTTCTCAGCAAACCAGGTTTGCATTGGCAGCCTGTAACGCATTCCTGAAACACAAGTAGAAGCGGACGATTAGAAATGCTGCAACGAATGTGAATTGTTTCGTTCGGGTTAAATATGTTTTTATTATAACGTAACAAATAACAATTGTTGCCTGCGGAATTAACTTTGGGCAACTGTTTCACGGAGCCAGTAGACTCTCGCGGTACAAGAAATAGGAAGAATTTCCGAGTAAAGAGTTTGTCTGATCGAGTAACTAATGAAGTCTAGTCGAACTTCTGTGTTCTCCGAGTAACGAGTCTAGTCTTTCTAACGAGTGACGAATGTAGTCTCACTTCTATGCGAGTCTCCGAGTAACGAGTCTAACTTCGGTTCGAGTCTAACCTCTGTTCGAGACTAACCTCTGTTCGAGTCTGTCTGTTCGAATCTAACTTCTGTTCGAGTCTATGCGAGTCTAACTTCTTTTCGAGTCTATGCGAGTCTGTGCGAGTCTAACTTCTGTCCCGGGGTCCGCTCGCTGGTCACCTCGCTGGTGCCGAGAAATCATCCCAATTTGGGGGAAAAGTCATTCTCATTCGCTGGCTGACCTGAAGGGGAAGAATCTTCCGGACAACCCTCACCGGTGGAGGAGGAAGTCTCCACCCACAAGTCAAACCAGGAAAGTTGGAAAAAAAAAACGAATTGCAGGACCCCGGAACAGCCCGAGTATTTAGCCTAAGTGGCTCGCGGCGAATTTATTGCCCCTAAACTTGGGTCCGGTGACGACGGTTAAGGGGCACGCGCACGTGTGGCACAAGAGGGGTTGCGCTCTTGGCCTGGTCGACGCTTGAGCGGGCCATAAGGCCCGCCTTGTTCGAATCCGAGACCTCCGGTACATTGCGGGTGGTACGCGGAGCGAGGATTTCCCGGATTGAACTTTACGGCCACTTTCCAATGCCATCAGCTAAAAAACCCTCGAGGACCGTGCGTACGGCCACTCGAGAATTAGCATTCTTCTAGTTTTCGAAGGATGGCGAGAAATCGGAGAAGGGCATTATTTATGGCTTTCAGCTTTAATTCTACGCAGCTGTTGCCTCGCGACGATTGACTAAATCTAAAGATAAATCTCGGTGGGACCGAACAGAATGCAATTTCTTCGTTTCTGAAATTGTAGGCTTGCAATACTAACCAGCGTGAAAATTTTTGGCTCAGGGTTTTTGCAAGTTGGTGGAGAGGCTGTACCGCACTCGTTCCAATCTTCATTTGGTGGACAGCGGTCAACCTCATCGGCCGTTGAATTTGTTAAACGATTTATTACAAACTGAGAAAATTATTCCTAAAGTACTAAAACATTGAATGAGAAAAACCACAAAAATCTAAAAGCTTCTACGTTCGACACGACTCTTTAGGCACGCACTGGCCCGATTCGTTTCTCAGCAAACCAGGTTTGCATTGGCAGCCTGTAACGCATTCCTGAAACACAAGTAGAAGCGGACGATTAGAAATGCTGCAACGAATGCAATTTCTTCGTTTCTGAAATTGTAGGCTTGCAATACTAACCAGCGTGAAAATTTTTGGCCCAGGGTTTTTGCAAGTTGGTGGACAGGCTGTACCGCACTCGTTCCAATCTTCATTTGGTGGACAGCGGTCAACCTCATCGGCCGTTGAATTTGTTAAACGATTTATTACAAACTGAGAAAATTATTCCTAAAGTACTAAAACATTGAATGAGAAAAACCACAAAAATCTAAAAGCATCTACGTTCGACACGACTCTTTAGGCACGCACTGGCCCGATTCGTTTCTCAGCAAACCAGGTTTGCATTGGCAGCCTGTAACGCATTCCTGAAAAACAAATAGAAGCGGACGATTAGAAATGCTGCAACGAATGCAATTTCTTCGTTTCTGAAATTGTAGGCTTGCAATACTAACCAGCGTGAAAATTTTTGGCCCAGGGTTTTTGCAAGTTGGTGGACAGGCTGTACCGCACTCGTTCCAATCTTCATTTGGTGGACAGGCTGTACCGCACTCGTTCCAATCTTCATTTGGTGGACAGGCTGTACCGCACTCGTTCCAATCTTCATTTGGTGGACAGGCTGTACCGCACTCGTTCCAATCTTCATTTGGTGGACAGGCTGTACCGCACTCGTTCCAATCTTCATTTGGTGGACAGGCTGTACCGCACTCGTTCCAATCTTCATTTGGTGGACAGGCTGTACCGCACTCGTTCCAATCTTCATTTGGTGGACAGGCTGTACCGCACTCGTTCCAATCTTCATTTGGTGGACAGGCTGTACCGCACTCGTTCCAATCTTCATTTGGTGGACAGGCTGTACCGCACTCGTTCCAATCTTCATTTGGTGGACAGGCTGTACCGCACTCGTTCCAATCTTCATTTGGTGGACAGGCTGTACCGCACTCGTTCCAATCTTCATTTGGTGGACAGGCTGTACCGCACTCGTTCCAATCTTCATTTGGTGGACAGGCTGTACCGCACTCGTTCCAATCTTCATTTGGTGGACAGGCTGTACCGCACTCGTTCCAATCTTCATTTGGTGGACAGCGGTCAACCTCATCGGCCGTTGAATTTGTTAAACGATTTATTACAAACTGAGAAAATTATTCCTAAAGTACTAAAACATTGAATGAGAAAAACCACAAAAATCTAAAAGCTTCTACGTTCGACACGACTCTTTAGGCACGCACTGGCCCGATTCGTTTCTCAGCAAACCAGGTTTGCATTGGCAGCCTGTAACGCATTCCTGAAACACAAGTAGAAGCGGACGATTAGAAATGCTGCAACGAATGCAATTTCTTCGTTTCTGAAATTGTAGGCTTGCAATACTAACCAGCGTGAAAATTTTTGGCCCAGGGTTTTTGCAAGTTGGTGGACAGGCTGTACCGCACTCGTTCCAATCTTCATTTGGTGGACAAGCTGTACCGCACTCGTTCCAATCTTCATTTGGTGGACAGCGGTCAACCTCATCGGCCTTTGAATTTGTTAAACGATTTATTACAAACTGAGAAAATTATTCCTAAAGTACTAAAACATTGAATGAGAAAAACCACAAAAATCTAAAAGCTTCTACGTTCGACACGACTCTTTAGGCACGCACTGGCCCGATTCGTTTCTCAGCAAACCAGGTTTGCATTGGCAGCCTGTAACGCATTCCTGAAACACAAGTAGAAGCGGACGATTAGAAATGCTGCAACGAATGCAATTTCTTCGTTTCTGAAATTGTAGGCTTGCAATACTAACCAGCGTGAAAATTTTTGGCCCAGGGTTTTTGCAAGTTGGTGGACAGGCTGTACCGCACTCGTTCCAATCTTCATTTGGTGGACAGGCTGTACCGCACTCGTTCCAATCTTCATTTGGTGGACAGGCTGTACCGCACTCGTTCCAATCTTCATTTGGTGGACAGGCTGTACCGCACTCGTTCCAATCTTCATTTGGTGGACAGGCTGTACCGCACTCGTTCCAATCTTCATTTGGTGGACAGGCTGTACCGCACTCGTTCCAATCTTCATTTGGTGGACAGGCTGTACCGCACTCGTTCCAATCTTCATTTGGTGGACAGGCTGTACCGCACTCGTTCCAATCTTCATTTGGTGGACAGGCTGTACCGCACTCGTTCCAATCTTCATTTGGTGGACAGGCTGTACCGCACTCGTTCCAATCTTCATTTGGTGGACAGGCTGTACCGCACTCGTTCCAATCTTCATTTGGTGGACAGGCTGTACCGCACTCGTTCCAATCTTCATTTGGTGGACAGGCTGTACCGCACTCGTTCCAATCTTCATTTGGTGGACAGGCTGTACCGCACTCGTTCCAATCTTCATTTGGTGGACAGGCTGTACCGCACTCGTTCCAATCATCATTTGGTGGACAGGCTGTACCGCACTCGTTCCAATCTTCATTTGGTGGACAGGCAGTACCGCACTCGTTCCAATCTTCATTTGGTGGACAGGCTGTACCGCACTCGTTCCAATCTTCATTTGGTGGACAGGCTGTACCGCACTCGTTCCAATCTTCATTTGGTGGACAGGCTGTACCGCACTCGTTCCAATCTTCATTTGGTGGACAGGCTGTACCGCACTCGTTCCAATCTTCATTTGGTGGACAGGCTGTACCGCACTCGTTCCAATCTTCATTTGGTGGACAGCGGTCAACCTCATCGGCCGTTGAATTTGTTAAACGATTTATTACAAACTGAGAAAATTATTCCTAAAGTACTAAAACATTGAATGAGAAAAACCACAAAAATCTAAAAGCTTCTACGTTCGACACGACTCTTTAGGCACGCACTGGCCCGATTCGTTTCTCAGCAAACCAGGTTTGCATTGGCAGCCTGTAACGCATTCCTGAAACACAAGTAGAAGCGGACGATTAGAAATGCTGCAACGAATGCAATTTCTTCGTTTCTGAAATTGTAGGCTTGCAATACTAACCAGCGTGAAAATTTTTGGCCCAGGGTTTTTGCAAGTTGGTGGACAGGCTGTACCGCACTCGTTCCAATCTTCATTTGGTGGACAGGCTGTACCGCACTCGTTCCAATCTTCATTTGGTGGACAGGCTGTACCGCACTCGTTCCAATCTTCATTTGGTGGACAGGCTGTACCGCACTCGTTCCAATCTTCATTTGGTGGACAGGCTGTACCGCACTCGTTCCAATCTTCATTTGGTGGACAGGCTGTACCGCACTCGTTCCAATCTTCATTTGGTGGACAGGCTGTACCGCACTCGTTCCAATCTTCATTTGGTGGACAGGCTGTACCGCACTCGTTCCAATCTTCATTTGGTGGACAGGCTGTACCGCACTCGTTCCAATCTTCATTTGGTGGACAGGCTGTACCGCACTCGTTCCAATCTTCATTTGGTGGACAGGCTGTACCGCACTCGTTCCAATCTTCATTTGGTGGACAGGCTGTACCGCACTCGTTCCAATCTTCATTTGGTGGACAGGCTGTACCGCACTCGTTCCAATCTTCATTTGGTGGACAGGCTGTACCGCACTCGTTCCAATCTTCATTTGGTGGACAGGCTGTACCGCACTCGTTCCAATCTTCATTTGGTGGACAGGCTGTACCGCACTCGTTCCAATCTTCATTTGGTGGACAGGCTGTACCGCACTCGTTCCAATCTTCATTTGGTGGACAGGCTGTACCGCACTCGTTCCAATCTTCATTTGGTGGACAGGCTGTACCGCACTCGTTCCAATCTTCATTTGGTGGACAGGCTGTACCGCACTCGTTCCAATCTTCATTTGGTGGACAGGCTGTACCGCACTCGTTCCAATCTTCATTTGGTGGACAGGCTGTACCGCACTCGTTCCAATCTTCATTTGGTGGACAGCGGTCAACCTCATCGGCCGTTGAATTTGTTAAACGATTTATTACAAACTGAGAAAATTATTCCTAAAGTACTAAAACATTGAATGAGAAAAACCACAAAAATCTAAAAGCTTCTACGTTCGACACGACTCTTTAGGCACGCACTGGCCCGATTCGTTTCTCAGCAAACCAGGTTTGCATTGGCAGCCTGTAACGCATTCCTGAAACACAAGTAGAAGCGGACGATTAGAAATGCTGCAACGAATGCAATTTCTTCGTTTCTGAAATTGTAGGCTTGCAATACTAACCAGCGTGAAAATTTTTGGCCCAGGGTTTTTGCAAGTTGGTGGACAGGCTGTACCGCACTCGTTCCAATCTTCATTTGGTGGACAAGCTGTACCGCACTCGTTCCAATCTTCATTTGGTGGACAGCGGTCAACCTCATCGGCCTTTGAATTTGTTAAACGATTTATTACAAACTGAGAAAATTATTCCTAAAGTACTAAAACATTGAATGAGAAAAACCACAAAAATCTAAAAGCTTCTACGTTCGACACGACTCTTTAGGCACGCACTGGCCCGATTCGTTTCTCAGCAAACCAGGTTTGCATTGGCAGCCTGTAACGCATTCCTGAAACACAAGTAGAAGCGGACGATTAGAAATGCTGCAACGAATGCAATTTCTTCGTTTCTGAAATTGTAGGCTTGCAATACTAACCAGCGTGAAAATTTTTGGCCCAGGGTTTTTGCAAGTTGGTGGACAGGCTGTACCGCACTCGTTCCAATCTTCATTTGGTGGACAGGCTGTACCGCACTCGTTCCAATCTTCATTTGGTGGACAGGCTGTACCGCACTCGTTCCAATCTTCATTTGGTGGACAGGCTGTACCGCACTCGTTCCAATCTTCATTTGGTGGACAGGCTGTACCGCACTCGTTCCAATCTTCATTTGGTGGACAGGCTGTACCGCACTCGTTCCAATCTTCATTTGGTGGACAGGCTGTACCGCACTCGTTCCAATCTTCATTTGGTGGACAGGCTGTACCGCACTCGTTCCAATCTTCATTTGGTGGACAGGCTGTACCGCACTCGTTCCAATCTTCATTTGGTGGACAGGCTGTACCGCACTCGTTCCAATCTTCATTTGGTGGACAGGCTGTACCGCACTCGTTCCAATCTTCATTTGGTGGACAGGCTGTACCGCACTCGTTCCAATCTTCATTTGGTGGACAGGCTGTACCGCACTCGTTCCAATCTTCATTTGGTGGACAGGCTGTACCGCACTCGTTCCAATCTTCATTTGGTGGACAGGCTGTACCGCACTCGTTCCAATCTTCATTTGGTGGACAGGCTGTACCGCACTCGTTCCAATCTTCATTTGGTGGACAGGCTGTACCGCACTCGTTCCAATCTTCATTTGGTGGACAGGCTGTACCGCACTCGTTCCAATCTTCATTTGGTGGACAGGCTGTACCGCACTCGTTCCAATCTTCATTTGGTGGACAGGCTGTACCGCACTCGTTCCAATCTTCATTTGGTGGACAGGCTGTACCGCACTCGTTCCAATCTTCATTTGGTGGACAGGCTGTACCGCACTCGTTCCAATCTTCATTTGGTGGACAGGCTGTACCGCACTCGTTCCAATCTTCATTTGGTGGACAGCGGTCAACCTCATCGGCCGTTGAATTTGTTAAACGATTTATTACAAACTGAGAAAATTATTCCTAAAGTACTAAAACATTGAATGAGAAAAACCACAAAAATCTAAAAGCTTCTACGTTCGACACGACTCTTTAGGCACGCACTGGCCCGATTCGTTTCTCAGCAAACCAGGTTTGCATTGGCAGCCTGTAACGCATTCCTGAAACACAAGTAGAAGCGGACGATTAGAAATGCTGCAACGAATGCAATTTCTTCGTTTCTGAAATTGTAGGCTTGCAATACTAACCAGCGTGAAAATTTTTGGCCCAGGGTTTTTGCAAGTTGGTGGACAGGCTGTACCGCACTCGTTCCAATCTTCATTTGGTGGACAGGCTGTACCGCACTCGTTCCAATCTTCATTTGGTGGACAGGCTGTACCGCACTCGTTCCAATCTTCATTTGGTGGACAGGCTGTACCGCACTCGTTCCAATCTTCATTTGGTGGACAGGCTGTACCGCACTCGTTCCAATCTTCATTTGGTGGACAGGCTGTACCGCACTCGTTCCAATCTTCATTTGGTGGACAGGCTGTACCGCACTCGTTCCAATCTTCATTTGGTGGACGGGCTGTACCGCACTCGTTCCAATCTTCATTTGGTGGACAGGCTGTACCGCACTCGTTCCAATCTTCATTTGGTGGACAGGCTGTACCGCACTCGTTCCAATCTTCATTTGGTGGACAGGCTGTACCGCACTCGTTCCAATCTTCATTTGGTGGACAGGCTGTACCGCACTCGTTCCAATCTTCATTTGGTGGACAGGCTGTACCGCACTCGTTCCAATCTTCATTTGGTGGACAGGCTGTACCGCACTCGTTCCAATCTTCATTTGGTGGACAGGCTGTACCGCACTCGTTCCAATCTTCATTTGGTGGACAGGCTGTACCGCACTCGTTCCAATCTTCATTTGGTGGACAGGCTGTACCGCACTCGTTCCAATCTTCATTTGGTGGACAGGCTGTACCGCACTCGTTCCAATCTTCATTTGGTGGACAGGCTGTACCGCACTCGTTCCAATCTTCATTTGGTGGACAGGCTGTACCGCACTCGTTCCAATCTTCATTTGGTGGACAGCGGTCAACCTCATCGGCCGTTGAATTTGTTAAACGATTTATTACAAACTGAGAAAATTATTCCTAAAGTACTAAAACATTGAATGAGAAAAACCACAAAAATCTAAAAGCTTCTACGTTCGACACGACTCTTTAGGCACGCACTGGCCCGATTCGTTTCTCAGCAAACCAGGTTTGCATTGGCAGCCTGTAACGCATTCCTGAAACACAAGTAGAAGCGGACGATTAGAAATGCTGCAACGAATGCAATTTCTTCGTTTCTGAAATTGTAGGCTTGCAATACTAACCAGCGTGAAAATTTTTGGCCCAGGGTTTTTGCAAGTTGGTGGACAGGCTGTACCGCACTCGTTCCAATCTTCATTTGGTGGACAGGCTGTACCGCACTCGTTCCAATCTTCATTTGGTGGTCAGGCTGTACCGCACTCGTTCCAATCTTCATTTGGTGGACGGGCTGTACCGCACTCGTTCCAATCTTCATTTGGTGGACAGGCTGTACCGCACTCGTTCCAATCTTCATTTGGTGGACAGGCTGTACCGCACTCGTTCCAATCTTCATTTGGTGGACAGGCTGTACCGCACTCGTTCCAATCTTCATTTGGTGGACAGGCTGTACCGCACTCGTTCCAATCTTCATTTGGTGGACAGGCTGTACCGCACTCGTTCCAATCTTCATTTGGTGGACGGGCTGTACCGCACTCGTTCCAATCTTCATTTGGTGGACAGGCTGTACCGCACTCGTTCCAATCTTCATTTGGTGGACAGGCTGTACCGCACTCGTTCCAATCTTCATTTGGTGGACAGGCTGTACCGCACTCGTTCCAATCTTCATTTGGTGGACAGGCTGTACCGCACTCGTTCCAATCTTCATTTGGTGGACAGGCTGTACCGCACTCGTTCCAATCTTCATTTGGTGGACAGCGGTCAACCTCATCGGCCGTTGAATTTGTTAAACGATTTATTACAAACTGAGAAAATTATTCCTAAAGTACTAAAACATTGAATGAGAAAAACCACAAAAATCTAAAAGCTTCTACGTTCGACACGACTCTTTAGGCACGCACTGGCCCGATTCGTTTCTCAGCAAACCAGGTTTGCATTGGCAGCCTGTAACGCATTCCTGAAACACAAGTAGAAGCGGACGATTAGAAATGCTGCAACGAATGCAATTTCTTCGTTTCTGAAATTGTAGGCTTGCAATACTAACCAGCGTGAAAATTTTTGGCCCAGGGTTTTTGCAAGTTGGTGGACAGGCTGTACCGCACTCGTTCCAATCTTCATTTGGTGGACAGGCTGTACCGCACTCGTTCCAATCTTCATTTGGTGGTCAGGCTGTACCGCACTCGTTCCAATCTTCATTTGGTGGACGGGCTGTACCGCACTCGTTCCAATCTTCATTTGGTGGACAGGCTGTACCGCACTCGTTCCAATCTTCATTTGGTGGACAGGCTGTACCGCACTCGTTCCAATCTTCATTTGGTGGACAGGCTGTACCGCACTCGTTCCAATCTTCATTTGGTGGACAGGCTGTACCGCACTCGTTCCAATCTTCATTTGGTGGACAGGCTGTACCGCACTCGTTCCAATCTTCATTTGGTGGACGGGCTGTACCGCACTCGTTCCAATCTTCATTTGGTGGACAGGCTGTACCGCACTCGTTCCAATCTTCATTTGGTGGACAGGCTGTACCGCACTCGTTCCAATCTTCATTTGGTGGACAGGCTGTACCGCACTCGTTCCAATCTTCATTTGGTGGACAGGCTGTACCGCACTCGTTCCAATCTTCATTTGGTGGACAGGCTGTACCGCACTCGTTCCAATCTTCATTTGGTGGACAGGCTGTACCGCACTCGTTCCAATCTTCATTTGGTGGACAGGCTGTACCGCACTCGTTCCAATCTTCATTTGGTGGACAGGCTGTACCGCACTCGTTCCAATCTTCATTTGGTGGACAGGCTGTACCGCACTCGTTCCAATCTTCATTTGGTGGACAGGCTGTACCGCACTCGTTCCAATCTTCATTTGGTGGACAGGCTGTACCGCACTCGTTCCAATCTTCATTTGGTGGACAGCGGTCAACCTCATCGGCCGTTGAATTTGTTAAACGATTTATTACAAACTGAGAAAATTATTCCTAAAGTACTAAAACATTGAATGAGAAAAACCACAAAAATCTAAAAGCTTCTACGTTCGACACGACTCTTTAGGCACGCACTGGCCCGATTCGTTTCTCAGCAAACCAGGTTTGCATTGGCAGCCTGTAACGCATTCCTGAAACACAAGTAGAAGCGGACGATTAGAAATGCTGCAACGAATGCAATTTCTTCGTTTCTGAAATTGTAGGCTTGCAATACTAACCAGCGTGAAAATTTTTGGCCCAGGGTTTTTGCAAGTTGGTGGACAGGCTGTACCGCACTCGTTCCAATCTTCATTTGGTGGACAAGCTGTACCGCACTCGTTCCAATCTTCATTTGGTGGACAGCGGTCAACCTCATCGGCCTTTGAATTTGTTAAACGATTTATTACAAACTGAGAAAATTATTCCTAAAGTACTAAAACATTGAATGAGAAAAACCACAAAAATCTAAAAGCTTCTACGTTCGACACGACTCTTTAGGCACGCACTGGCCCGATTCGTTTCTCAGCAAACCAGGTTTGCATTGGCAGCCTGTAACGCATTCCTGAAACACAAGTAGAAGCGGACGATTAGAAATGCTGCAACGAATGCAATTTCTTCGTTTCTGAAATTGTAGGCTTGCAATACTAACCAGCGTGAAAATTTTTGGCTCAGGGTTTTTGCAAGTTGGTGGACAGGCTGTACCGCACTCGTTCCAATCTTCATTTGGTGGACAGGCTGTACCGCACTCGTTCCAATCTTCATTTGGTGGACAGGCTGTGCCGCACTCGTTCCAATCTTCATTTGGTGGACAGGCTGTACCGCACTCGTTCCAATCTTCATTTGGTGGACGGGCTGTACCGCACTCGTTCCAATCTTCATTTGGTGGACAGGCTGTACCGCACTCGTTCCAATCTTCATTTGGTGGACAGGCTGTACCGCACTCGTTCCAATCTTCATTTGGTGGACAGGCTGTACCGCACTCGTTCCAATCTTCATTTGGTGGACAGGCTGTACCGCACTCGTTCCAATCTTCATTTGGTGGACAGGCTGTACCGCACTCGTTCCAATCTTCATTTGGTGGACAGGCTGTACCGCACTCGTTCCAATCTTCATTTGGTGGACAGGCTGTACCGCACTCGTTCCAATCTTCATTTGGTGGACAGGCTGTACCGCACTCGTTCCAATCTTCATTTGGTGGACAGGCTGTACCGCACTCGTTCCAATCTTCATTTGGTGGACAGGCTGTACCGCACTCGTTCCAATCTTCATTTGGTGGACGGGCTGTACCGCACTCGTTCCAATCTTCATTTGGTGGACAGGCTGTACCGCACTCGTTCCAATCTTCATTTGGTGGACAGGCTGTACCGCACTCGTTCCAATCTTCATTTGGTGGACAGGCTGTACCGCACTCGTTCCAATCTTCATTTGGTGGACAGGCTGTACCGCACTCGTTCCAATCTTCATTTGGTGGACAGGCTGTACCGCACTCGTTCCAATCTTCATTTGGTGGACAGGCTGTACCGCACTCGTTCCAATCTTCATTTGGTGGACAGGCTGTACCGCACTCGTTCCAATCTTCATTTGGTGGACAGCGGTCAACCTCATCGGCCGTTGAATTTGTTAAACGATTTATTACAAACTGAGAAAATTATTCCTAAAGTACTAAAACATTGAATGAGAAAAACCACAAAAATCTAAAAGCTTCTACGTTCGACACGACTCTTTAGGCACGCACTGGCCCGATTCGTTTCTCAGCAAACCAGGTTTGCATTGGCAGCCTGTAACGCATTCCTGAAACACAAGTAGAAGCGGACGATTAGAAATGCTGCAACGAATGCAATTTCTTCGTTTCTGAAATTGTAGGCTTGCAATACTAACCAGCGTGAAAATTTTTGGCCCAGGGTTTTTGCAAGTTGGTGGACAGGCTGTACCGCACTCGTTCCAATCTTCATTTGGTGGACAAGCTGTACCGCACTCGTTCCAATCTTCATTTGGTGGACAGCGGTCAACCTCATCGGCCTTTGAATTTGTTAAACGATTTATTACAAACTGAGAAAATTATTCCTAAAGTACTAAAACATTGAATGAGAAAAACCACAAAAATCTAAAAGCTTCTACGTTCGACACGACTCTTTAGGCACGCACTGGCCCGATTCGTTTCTCAGCAAACCAGGTTTGCATTGGCAGCCTGTAACGCATTCCTGAAACACAAGTAGAAGCGGACGATTAGAAATGCTGCAACGAATGCAATTTCTTCGTTTCTGAAATTGTAGGCTTGCAATACTAACCAGCGTGAAAATTTTTGGCCCAGGGTTTTTGCAAGTTGGTGGACAGGCTGTACCGCACTCGTTCCAATCTTCATTTGGTGGACAGGCTGTACCGCACTCGTTCCAATCTTCATTTGGTGGACAGGCTGTGCCGCACTCGTTCCAATCTTCATTTGGTGGACAGGCTGTACCGCACTCGTTCCAATCTTCATTTGGTGGACGGGCTGTACCGCACTCGTTCCAATCTTCATTTGGTGGACAGGCTGTACCGCACTCGTTCCAATCTTCATTTGGTGGACAGGCTGTACCGCACTCGTTCCAATCTTCATTTGGTGGACAGGCTGTACCGCACTCGTTCCAATCTTCATTTGGTGGACAGGCTGTACCGCACTCGTTCCAATCTTCATTTGGTGGACAGGCTGTACCGCACTCGTTCCAATCTTCATTTGGTGGACAGGCTGTACCGCACTCGTTCCAATCTTCATTTGGTGGACAGGCTGTACCGCACTCGTTCCAATCTTCATTTGGTGGACAGGCTGTACCGCACTCGTTCCAATCTTCATTTGGTGGACAGGCTGTACCGCACTCGTTCCAATCTTCATTTGGTGGACAGGCTGTACCGCACTCGTTCCAATCTTCATTTGGTGGACAGGCTGTACCGCACTCGTTCCAATCTTCATTTGGTGGACAGGCTGTACCGCACTCGTTCCAATCTTCATTTGGTGGACAGGCTGTACCGCACTCGTTCCAATCTTCATTTGGTGGACAGGCTGTACCGCACTCGTTCCAATCTTCATTTGGTGGACAGGCTGTACCGCACTCGTTCCAATCTTCATTTGGTGGACGGGCTGTACCGCACTCGTTCCAATCTTCATTTGGTGGACAGGCTGTACCGCACTCGTTCCAATCTTCATTTGGTGGACAGGCTGTACCGCACTCGTTCCAATCTTCATTTGGTGGACAGGCTGTACCGCACTCGTTCCAATCTTCATTTGGTGGACAGGCTGTACCGCACTCGTTCCAATCTTCATTTGGTGGACAGGCTGTACCGCACTCGTTCCAATCTTCATTTGGTGGACAGGCTGTACCGCACTCGTTCCAATCTTCATTTGGTGGACAGGCTGTACCGCACTCGTTCCAATCTTCATTTGGTGGACAGCGGTCAACCTCATCGGCCGTTGAATTTGTTAAACGATTTATTACAAACTGAGAAAATTATTCCTAAAGTACTAAAACATTGAATGAGAAAAACCACAAAAATCTAAAAGCTTCTACGTTCGACACGACTCTTTAGGCACGCACTGGCCCGATTCGTTTCTCAGCAAACCAGGTTTGCATTGGCAGCCTGTAACGCATTCCTGAAACACAAATACACGATTACAAATGATACAACGAATGCAACGTCCCCGTTTCTGAAATTGTAGGCTTCGAATACCAACCAGCGTGCAAATTCTTGGTTTAGGATTTTCGCAAGTTAATTGACAGGCTGTTCCGCACACGTCCCAGTCCTCGCTCGGTGGACAGCGGTCACCCCCAGGAGCCCCTTGATTTGTTAAACGATTTATTAGAGTCTAAGAAAAGGATTTCTATAAAATTGTATAGCTAATTGATATTGTTACTAATATATTAGAAATGAATTTCTCGTACTGAAGTAAAGAAAGTATCAACGCGTTGACGACGATAAGATACAAACTAATTTAATTATTTATTTAACAAAATACGCGTACCTACATATTTTCTTCTCCCCAAATATTTAAGATTTTAACATATTACCTAGTTCGAATACAAAGATTTCGAGAAATATGAATCACAATGGTTTGGTATCTTCAGAGGTATATTTACTGTACACACATTTCAAAAGTGCTGTGTTGTAAATGGTTGTTATGTCGAAAATTTTCTGCAATAAATAAAAGCAAACACGTTGGTATGACAGTTATTTTGTCTTCTAATTATTTTAACTGAAATATATCCTAAATGAATAACTTCTCGACATAAGCAGGTTAATACCTTTTTAGTGTATTTTCTACATACATCATTATATTATGTAATTATAATACACAATTCCATTTAAAAAAACGAAATTGTCCTTCATAAGACCTTTACGCGTTCACTCACGAAAAAACTAATAATCATATTGTTACATATCCGCGGTTGATCTTGTTCGATCTGTCGGACGTCTGTTGTGTTAGCACTACGAGGTGTCCGCTATTTAACGATTACTAGGCACGAAGGACCACCTTCCTTGATCGGAAGGAAATGAATTAGGGGTGCAACTATGGGTTTAAACAAACTATATTTCGACTATGAGGTGAGACAGCGTCTAGAGGAAGTCAAGTCACGGTCCGAAGTATGGGTCGAAGAGCACTAAGTGACTTTGCTAATGTTTGACTTCTTAGAGCGATCTGCCTGGGAGAACACGAGTTACAAAGAATCTAAGCTCGGTTCTCCCCACTACGCTAAAGTCTCAACCCTACTTCGGGGGTTTGGTGGGAGGATCTAGGGGCTGGGTGCTTGAGACAGGCCCAGGGTTCGCCAAGGCCCCGCCCCCCGACTAGAGAGGACGGCAGCCGCATTGGCGCGGCTGCTGCCGAATGTCGGGGGGGCCGGATTTGAAAGTACGCCGCCTCTATACGGAGGTGGTGCGGTCTATAGCCCTGTATGGGACCCCCGTATGGCACCGCTCGCTCGAGGCCAGCACGCCCAGCCGCAAACTCTTAGAAAGAGTGCGGCGGCGGCTGGCCTTGCGGGTCATATGGGGGTACCGCACCATCTCCACCGAGGCGGCGGGACTCCTCGCCGTGATTCCACCCTTCACTGTGGTGGCGGCGGAGCGGGCGAAGCTATACCACATCGCCCGCTCCTTCCGCCGCCCGCCGGGGGTGGAACTCACGCGCGGGGAGGAGTTGGAGCTCGAGGGCCGGAATCGCCAGGCCCGGACGGAAAGTCTTTCGGAGTGGAGGGCGCTGCTAACGTTTAAACGGCAATAAATTTGTTAAATAAAAAAAAAAAAAAACAAAAATAGCACAACCATAAACTTGGAGTCATTTTAACGCTCGAATCCTTTATCTTCTCGATCCATCGTTCATTTTTTTCCCAGATCGATGCTTCCCTCTTGCAACGACGTACAAAAACGTCATTTGGAACAGCGTTCTATTTTATTAAACATTACCGTACGTCGTTCTTCCATCAAGCAATCAACTCGATATCGTATAATCCGTTAATTACGGAATCTTCTTTTTCCGTCGTGAATTTAACCAGCAAGCAATTATTATTGGCACCAATTTCTCTACAAATATGGAACCCAGATTGAAATCAAGAAGTCAAGTATTTGAGCAACGTATTTGAGCAAATATTGAAGGGAGCCTGCTGAATTCCAGGAGATATTCCTGTTTGAATTTAATATGAACAATCTTGGCTATCGAATACGTATCCTCTCAATTCGCACGATAGATTCTGTCACTCTCGAGTGCATTTGTTTCCACGAAATTTTGAACGATGCTCTTTTGCACCGTGCGATCATTTATTTTCGCCGAACGTAAACATCTATTAAAAATAGCTATTGCAAGTTACATGTCCGAAGATATTTAACATAGATTGTATTATAGTGTTATGTAAATTACTTCGTGCGTCACTGCGCACAGATAACTGTCCAGCTGTGAAAATGCAAACAGTGGATCAAAATTGAGATAACTAGCATTTGTAAAATCTTTAGGAAACCTAATTAAAATCCGTAGCTACTGATAAAGCACGTGTTCTGCGCCAGGCAGATCTTTTAGAGGAAGTGACTTTCCTTGATGCATTTACGACAGCTGTTGACTTTTGTTATCTCAGAACGCATATATCGCTTCTCTTCAAGTTGGTTAGATGTAATAGTTATTACATTTTTATTTTATGTCTCCCGAGTATGCTGTACTTCCTCCACTCTTTCAGAACGTACAACAAGTTGTTATGAATAATCTACTATTCTGGGATCATAAAGCGTAGAGTGTACTATACAATGCACCTGGAGAGGTCTCCGTAACAGGAGGGCACCATGTGGTATTTTGATGCTATGGTCAGCTTCTACCATGAGCGCGCTTCTAATTATACAATACAAGTTTGTTATTTGAAACAGTGGACCTTGAACAATGCAAGTTTGTCATTTGAAGCAGTGAACTTTGTTTTAAGCGAGAATATATTAATCCGTCAATGAATGGCACATTTTCCGGCAATAAATCTCTCAACGATAAAGATCGAGGTCAACCATCGTAAAATGCTCCTACACATCGTGCATGTGACGTCTCCTCAGCTTTTAAATCAAATCGGCACGTGCCGACAGAAGACACGAGCCAAGCTCTCTCCTGTAAAATCAATGAAAATAAAAGTGGAAATCTAGGATGTTAAAGAAAATTGTTATCTCTTCAATTTTCATTTAATTGATTTAATGTTAGACCAGTATCTAGAAAATTCTGATTTTTAACAGAACGTTGTTGCATATGCCGTAATTGAGTAAATATTTTGCAATGAAAAAATCATTGGGATGTATAAAAAATCATGGTGCAACCGGAAATTGACGGGAAGACGTAAATAATAAAATTAATAAATTTGTTTAATATGATAATCGAATTTTGTTCATCGAAATATTATTGTAATCAATATACCTACCGTTGTTACAATGTAGTTCAGTAGTATATCGCATCATTTATGTTATTGAAAAGTATACTACTAAACTAAACATTTAAATTAAAGTCAATGGAAATTTGTAAACGGAGAAAATAATTTACGATTAAAATGATTAATGTACCGTTAATGTTTGACAAAGATGTAAATAAAAACATCAGTACGTCTCTTTGTATTGAAATTTTATACTAGTAAATATACTGTTGCCAAAACGGTTGTCAAAATAAAATAACGCTATACCAGCTGTCGTATAACAGCCGATGTACACGTACATAACCTGAAGGATTTAGATTTGAACAAATCTCCTCGGAAGTATCGACATTGAAAATTTATTTGTTACACGCTGCGCTGACGGAACGGAGTTGTAGAATTTCTATCAATCGGAGATCATGACAGTCGAACAAAAACGACCATAGAAATGTGAATGAGAAAAAGTTACTTGAACCAAGAAAATTATTTTCATTTTTTCCGCAAAAATCTGGTATTTTGAATTACACGATCTAGTCATTTAAACTCCGTCAATTTCATTTCATTGTCCAACACTGTAAATGTGAAATGGCGGAAAAACTTTATGGTACTTAGTAGAAATTTCACATTTTCTTTTCTGTTTAATAAAAAAGAAAATGATTAGAGATTGTGTAATGAAAATTGCTTGAGAGTAAAATTGCATTCTTGTTCTCGTACGAAATTTTTGAAATGAATTTGCATGCCGATTCGCAGTATAAAATTATTTTCCAAGCCCCGGACTATTACTCCTGATATTCAGATTTCGTGCCGATGTAAAATGGACGGAATTACTCTCTTGGCAAGGAGTGGATAGACATCAATTACAAACAAACTTTCAGGGAAGTTCTGATTACTAACATATCGAAAATGCGGAAACTTCATAATATGGAGCTATGACGGACGATGAAAGTATGTGGACACAATACCGGAACTAGCGTTCAGCGAATTAGAGAGCCGAGTTACGAAAGTTGCCTTTGTGTCACAGCAATTCTGAACGAAGAGATGTTTGCGTGCGTTTAGTTTTAAGAAAGTATGTTTGTAAGAATGAATATCGGGTTGCATGCTGCGCGAGAGCGTCGAGTGGATGTTTAGATGACTGGGTCGAGTGTCGCGTAGGGTGAGTGTGTTTAGTTTAGTCAAGAGCGAATGCAGACCGTGAGAATGAAGAAAGAGGGATTGTTGTGAGGATGCGTTAGCGAGCGAATGGTTAGTTCGTAAGTTTAGTTCTGTAAGAGAATTCGTCGAGAGCGGACACGCGGGCTACGCGGGTGTATCGTCCCTCTCGGAATAAAAATTCTAGTCGAACCACGAGCGGTACACCTTTAATACCCGTAACCTATCCCGACGGTACTCACCATCCACAATACTTTACACGCGGAGCGTCGGTGTCTCCGGTACTGGTACTGGTCTCGGTGGTCCGGAGTATCGCGGTGGGCGCCGTCCGTCGGTGGACGACGACAGAAAACCGGAGTCGGGCTCGGTACGGTACGGCGGTGCGCGGAGCGCGGGGCGAGCCGGGCTTGCTTTGGCGTCGGCACGGCGATCGGGCGCTCTCGGCGCGGTCCCGAACCCCCACGATTCTCGTCGCGCGGTCGCCTCGGCGAGATGGTCGTAACGGCCGCGGCTCAGCAAGAGATCGTGAATTGGTGACGTTTCCTGCGTCGGCTGGGCTCGCGGGGCGCGGAGAGGAGGTGCGGGATTCGCGGAACGCTCCGTTTGTCGTCCCCGCGCGGCCGCGGCTCGAGTACGTAGACGCAGACGTAAACCTAGGGTCTACGACTCGAAACCGGCGAGGTCGCTCGTCCCCGGTAGTGTACCGTGAGACGAGCTCCACACGCTGCTGCGGTGCTCTGAAAAGAGCAGGCCGTCGATCGACTGCCTCCCAGAACCTATTCGCGGTCTCGGTTTCGGCGTATGGGACGTAAACCCACGTACGCCTCGACCGGTCCCAGCGCTTCGGCGTGTTCGCCCGATAGTAGATCGAGGCTAGCACGATTCCGCGCGGCTGCGAGAGGATCTGGGCTCGGGTGTTCGCCCGAGAGCTGCTCCAGACCAACTCGGCTCTCGGGTGATTTCGTCGCGATCTTTATAGCCCGAGCGCGGACCTCGTGTGCTCGTTCGCGAGCCTTCGGCGCACGTCAATTGGTCCGCGCCCGGGCCGGTTTCGCGGATTGGCGCGCGGCTGGTCCTAGTCGGTGATTGGTGCGGGCCTGGTCGCAAACTCGCTCGCAACGAGACGTATGTGTCTCGTTGCACCTTCAACACCCAAACCCTCAGATTAGATTTCCAGGTTAATCCTGTCTAAAAAAAAAAAAAACGACAGAAGCGGAGTTGGTTTGGAGCTGCTCGTGGAGGATCATCTCCGAGCTCCAGACCACTCGCAGCCGCGTGTAAACGTGCACCCTACGGTCTCGTCCGTGCGTGTGCGTGAGCACGTTGGTATCGGTGGAACGCGTACAAGGAATCGTCCGTGTGCAAGCGAAAGCGATACCGCGAGCGAGTCTCGAGTGAGCAGTCGGGCGAGATTAGTGCTTCCGAGCATTACTACGCGCCGCGCCTCCGGCCCTCTCCCCCCTGCCCGATTCCTGATTCCCGAAATCCTGCGAAATCCGCTCACCGGTCCGCGATCAAACCTCGCGCATCGCCCGCTTAGTCCTTGTCCGGCCGCAGCCGCGTTCGGAGCTCGTCCTGTGGGTTCGTCCGCGAACGAGCAACGACGCCGGTGTCGGGGAGCCCGTTCTCTGGGTTCGTCCGGGTGCGAGCAAGCCACACCGCGGTCTGACAGAGGACGACGGGCTAGGCGTCCCGCCGGTCCGGATACGAGGCCAATTCGCGAGCTCAACCCAGCGCAGGAAACGAATTCACTAAGATCTCGCTGAGCCGCGGTGGTTCCTGCCGCCCAGCCGGAGATCCGGAATCCCGGGCCCCTCCGCCGTTTCCAACCGCCGTTTTCATGATTCTCCGCCGTTTCGCGACTCTCGTCGCTCCGCGTTCCCGCCATATAAGCGAGTCCGATCGCTCCGTTTTAAAGCGAGTCCGTTCGCTTCGCGCTCCGCCGTTTCCGCGATTCACCGCTCCGCGTTCCCGCCGTGAAAGCGAGACCTGTTCACTTTGCGATCCGCCGTTCGGGACGTACCGCCGCGCCGTCCGTATTCCAGAGCGAGTCCTGCTCGCTTCGCGCTCCGCTCCCGCGATTTCTATTACCCGCGTACGATAGGTTTAAGCTGGGTTAAGAGTAGGGTTAAGTTTTGTGCATTAACGTGTCGTCCCCTCGCGCTGCTTACAGCCCGTCGTCTCACCGGAATCCTCCAGCAGGACACTCCGTCCTGCTCCAAAGCACCGGGGGCCAACCGTCGTAAATAAAGTCTACATTATTTTCTTTCATAAATCGTTTCCGTTTATTTCAACCGCTGTCCTTTTCGCCGACCCTGGCGACTGAGCAAATCCAGGAGAGGACAGTACTACCCAACCTTCCTTCGCGAGTAAACGCTTGCGTTAGAAACGCTCCCGTTACAACTCATGTACGAAATACCATCGAATGTTAAAGAAACACTTTCCAAACCGGTTTCACAATATCCCGTTTAAATAGTTCCTACACACTAGAAACGTACACAGGGTGTCTCACGCAACTGGACCAGGCTGTATCTCCTAAACGATTGGAAATAGAAGGAACTGTTATATATCAAAGTTACACGGTATCGAAAGTCGTATAACATGCAAACAACTTCACGCACTTCGGTGCATCGACGCGTCTAAAAAATTCAACAGTCCCCATTTTTTAAAATGGATATCTACGTTTTCGACTGGATCGTTTGACGCAGTTTTTTGTGCTCTACATAAAAGTACCGACATACTTATGCCCTGAACTTGTTCGTTAGGAAGTTATCGAATTGTTCCGGTCCGCCGGCGGATTTTGCGCATTTATGAGAAAACTGAGTAGAAGAAAACCGTCGAAAGTTTAGCAGAATTGGAGTACGTGTAATTTCTGACAGCTTAAAATCATTGGAAAAAGAAGAAAATTTCTATTTGACAAGGACAGAAGCGAAAGCTTGAGAGACAAGCTAGAAGTCGCCTATCGATTACCTCTAACAACGATGACAGTTGAAGAGGCCCAGGAACGCTTCCCCCCAGGAGGGGGGCGGAGAGGGGTGGGAGGGCGCGGGGTTCTCCCCCGCGCCAACGTGTGCCCCCGGTGGTGGGGGGTGGAGGGGGTCTGGCGCGGGGAGTCTCCCCGCGCCCTGTTATGCCCCCACAACTGGGGGCGGATAACTCGGGGGCCCGGGGTGTGAGCTGACCCGGGCCCCCGGGGGGGGCATAGCTCCCCCCGTGATAGGCCGACACCCCCCGGGTTAGTTTCCCGGTGTGGGGGGGTGTCGGTCCGTCCCTCCCCGATTGGGGAGGGGGATCCGTGGGGGGTATTGGGTGAGGAAGGGTCGGGGCGTGCCGGATCACGCCTCCGACGGCCCTTCCTTCCGGTGGCGGCGTCTTCCTGCCTCGGCCGGGGCTGGTTCCTTCGGGATACCGGCCCCGAGCGGGGCATGAAGACTCCGGGAGCTGTGGGTGGACCGAGCTGGGGCTCGGGAAGCTCAATCCGAAGGCTCCAGGGATGGGGACACCGGGCGGGTCCCTCCGCCCGGGGTCTTATAGCGTAGGCAGTGGGGGAGGTTAACCCCTCCCCCGGGGTATGATGATAGCTGGGGGGTGTCCCGTTGAGTACTCGCGTGATCCAGGCACCTCCCGTGAAGCTTAGGTGGGCGTGAGGTTTTAGTGGGTAGTCTCCGGGGGCTCGCCCCCCGGGGAGAATCCCACATAACCCCGGCTTCCCCCAGGGAGTCGGGGTATGTATAAAACATTTCCTCACGATAAAAAAAAAAAAAAAAAAAAAAAGGCCCAGGAACGCTTGCCGGAACTTTCTGTGCATGAAATAGTATGTGATGAGATGGCAGCAGCTGGAAACATAGGCGAGTAACTGGACCAGGCTAATGCCCGTGCTTCCGACCACAGAATCTACCAATTGCGGGGTATAGATATTTGTACAGAAATTATATCTATAATACGGTTCCATTAACTGTTGTATATGTATCTCGTTACATTGTATCTCGCGGTGTCTTTAGGTATCGAATCAAAGACAGAGCCGCGCTTCTTTTTGGTCCGCCGACGTGTCCCATTCAGATGTTTTATTTTTCTCCAACGTATCGACGAGCTGCCGAAGTCGTTCAGTAAAAGCCTAGCCTTAGTAGAGGAAACATCGATCAAATATCGTTCATGATCATATCTGTGTTTTTTTTTATTCTTTCTAAATAAGTAAATACCTTGCTTCCCAAAACCAACAGGTTATGGGCCCAGGCACATAGTTAAAGTAATTTTAAAGTTACTTTAAACTAATTTGAACTAATTTTAAAGTTATTTTAAGTTTTAAAGTGAACGGGAAAGAGACGTGTGATACTGTGAAAATGAGTGCAGACACGAAGAAGACAAAGCGAAACATCAACCCCTTCGATGGGGAAAAGTATAGCGTCTGGAAACACAGAATTCGGGCATTAATAGCAGAAGAGGATGCACTGAAAGTTTTGGACTTGGATCGCCCAGAAACCCCGGGAAAAGATTGGATGCGATGCGAGAGAATTGCTACGGGAATAATTATTGAATACTTAACAGATTCAATGTTATGTTTCGCAACGGAGACAGATACGGCTAGGGATATAATTAACAAATTGGATGCGATATACCAAAGAAAAAGCCTCGCAACTCAACTTGCTGTCGAGAAGAAGTTATTGTGTTTTAAATTTAAGGAAGATATACCACTTTCAAAACATTTCATACTTTTCGACGAAATGATAGTGGAACTACACTCTGCGGGAGAAACACTGTCCGAGATGAGTAAAGTAGCCAGATTGTTATTAACGTTACCAAATTCATACGATCCACTCGTCACCGCAATCCAAACCCAATCAGACGAAAATCTAAGCCTCGCATTTGTGAAAATTAAATTGCTAGATTATGAAGTGAAACTACGAAACGAGAAAAGTGAAACAAGTGCAAAAGTATTGCATATAGAAACAAAAAGGGATAATGAGAGGATAAAGAGAGATAAAAAAATTTAAGACAAGTTTTAAAAGAAATGAAAATAATCATCAACGTCGTTCTTTTAAAAATAAAGGATTTAACAAAAACTATTATAAAAAATGTGATTATTGTGGCAGAAGAAACCACGAAAAGAAAGACTGCTACTATTACAAAAGGAATTCTACGGCTGAAGAGCGGCCGCGAACAATTCAAACCGTTCAAGTGCAAGGAGAGCGTGAAAGCTTCGCGTTTATGACAGGAGTTCAAATAAAAAATAATAAAAGATCAAATGATTCTGCTGAAATAGATTTTATATTGGACTCAGGTGCTACAGATCACTTGGTTAATGAAATGGATTTTTTCGTGACTTTATCAACATTGAAGAAGCCCATTCATGTGTCAATTGCAAAGAAAGGAGAAGTTATCACGGCAACGAAGATTGGTTCGATTAAAATAACGACAAATCTAAGAGTTACCGGAGTTCTGGAGAATGTATTATACGTACCCGATGTCCCAAACAACCTACTTTCCGTTCGCCGAATCCAGGAAGCCGGAATGAGAGTCATTTTTAGCGAAACTGGCAAAGTTACAGTAACGAAAGGTGGTAAGACCATACTCACTGGTAAGTCAGCACAAAATTTAATATGTGTAACATTTACTATTGATAAAACTATGTGTGATAAAACATATGCAAATAATATCGTAGTACCAAACACATACAAATTGTGGCATGAACGTTTGGGTCATATTGAGAGTTCTAAATTCGTTAAAATGAAACAGAATGATTTAATCATTGGTAAGAAATTAATAGACAGAATTAATCCTACACAGGATTTATGTGAAGCTTGTGTGTACGGAAAACAAGCGCGTCTGCCTTTCTCAAAAGGAAGGGACAGGAGTCACATAACTAGACCTCTGTTTACTGTCCACTCTGATGTATGTGGACCAATTAAACCAAAAACAATCGACGAAAAAAGTTATTTTGTTACATTCATTGACGAATTTACACATTACACGGTCGTTTATCTCATCGCGTTTAAATCTGAAGTGTTCAAAGTTTTTCAAGACTTTGTAGCCAAATCTGAATCACACTTCAGTTTACAAATCGCAAATTTGAATTGCGATAATGGGACAGAATACTTATCAAATGAATCCAAAGCTTTTTGTGTGCAAAAGGGTATTCAATATCAATTGACAGTTCCGTATACGCCTCAGCAAAATCCCATAGCAGAACGAATGAACAGAACTCTATTAGAAAAAGCTCGCGCCATGATTCATGGTGCTGTTTTATACAAAGAGCTATGGGGAGAGGCAATATTAACAGCAGCCCACTTAATTAATATTTCTCCAAGTAAAGCCATCGCGGAGAATAAAACTCCTTTTGAACTATGGCATAATAGGAAACCAAAATTAAATCGTTTAAGAATTTTTGGTAGCACCGTCTACGTGCACGACAAAAATAGAGAAAGTAAATTTGATAAGAAATCGTTTAAAGGGATATTTATAGGCTATGAGAAAAACGGGTATAAAATATTAAACGCGAATACAGGAAAATTCATGATAGCCCGTGATGTCATTTTTGATGAGATTAATTTTAAAAATTCAAGACCTTTTGTAAACACAAATAACTTTAAAGAAGAAAGTATCGTAGCAATAAAATCACAAGAAGCTGATGAAGAAAAAGAAATCAGCAAAAGTCAAAGGAGCGAAACAATAGTGTCTGATAAAAGGAATATCGAAAACACTAATGCTCAAATTGACTCTAATGAAAGTGGTTCGCGAAGAAGTGCAAGAATTAAAGTCAAACCTCATATAAATTATAATGAGGAGCATGATTATCATGCTTATGCACTCGCAACAAATTGTGAAGTTCCCAAAGCGTATAGTGAGATAAAAGACCGTGATGATAAGATTCAGTGGGAGAAAGCGATAAAAGATGAAATCGACTCCCTAATATATAACAATACGTGGAACCTAGTTCCCCGTCCAAATAATAAAAATATAGTTGATTGCAAATGGGTTTTTAGCATTAAAATGGATGAAAACGGAAATCCATGCAAATTTAAAGCGAGATTGGTTGCAAGAGGTTTTAGTCAACAATATTTATTAGACTATAATGAGACCTTTGCGCCTGTAGCTCGCATTGCAACTTTTCGAATGCTTTTGGCCTTTGCAAATCAGTATAATTTATTAATTCACCAAATGGACGTTAAGACAGCCTTTTTGAATGGTCTACTGAAAGAGGAGATTTATATGCGTGTACCAGAAGGTATTCAAGCGCAAGAAAATCAAGTATGCAGGTTGAATAAAGCATTATATGGCTTAAAACAATCGGCCAGATGCTGGTTTCAACTTTTTGAAGTCACTCTCAAAAACCATGGCTTTCAAAACTCTTCTGTAGATCGCTGTTTATATTTCCTCGATAGGAATCATATTTGTAAAAATATATATGTCATTTTGTACGTTGACGATCTCTTAATAGTTACATACGATAGAAGCACATTAAAAAACTTTAAAGATTATTTAAAAAGAAAGTTTTCAATGACAGATATGAACGAAATGAGATTATTCCTAGGAATAAACGTTGAAAGAAAAGACGATATAATCACTCTAGATCAAAGCGTCTATTTACAGAATGTTTTGCAAAAGTACAAAATGAGTGAGTGTAATAGTGTAAGTACTCCATTGCCTGCAAAATTAGACTACACAGCCTTAGATTCGGATGAATATTTTGATGTACCATGTAGGAACCTTATTGGCTGCTTAATGTATGCTATGCTATGCACGCGACCTGATTTATGTTTCGCTGTGAACTTGCTCAGCAGATATCAAAATAAAAATAATAAGGAACTCTGGCAGAATCTAAAAAGGGTCTTAAGATATGTGAAAGGATCGTTAAGATACCGTTTAATTTATAAAAGAAATGATTTCAAAACTATATTGACTGGTTATGTAGACTCTGATTGGGCAGGTAATGAAATCGACAGGAAGAGTACGACTGGATATATTTTTAAAATGTTTGAAACGAATACGATCTGTTGGAATACAAGGAAACAAAACTCAGTTGCAACTTCCTCAACTGAAGCTGAGTATATGGCGTTATATGAAGGGATTAAAGAAGCTAGTTGGATAAAATCTTTGTTGTCGAGTATAAAAATAGACATAAAGGAACCAATTACTATTTTCGAGGACAATAACGGTTGTATAGCAATAGGAAATAATCCAACAGATCATAAGCGATCGAAACACATCGACGTTAAGTATCATTTTTCACGAGAAAAGATTGAACAAAAGGAAATAATACTAAAATATATACCTACAGGTGAACAACTAGGGGATATTTTCACAAAACCAATACCAACAGTGAAGTTCAATTATATGCGCAAGCAGATCGGACTGGAGGAGCCCGAGTGATAAGAAATTGTTAAACGATAATAATGGTTTGATTGAGTTTTTTTTGGGTTTTCCTCAATCCATTGCAACGAATGTTGAACCATTTGTATATTGCCCAAGAATAATAATAATAAAAGGGAAATGAACGATGTTCTCTCTATAAGTATTTAAAGATTAATTTCTGAGTGGGAGTATAGATATTTGTACAGAAATTATATCTATAATACGGTTCCATTAACTGTTGTATATGTATCTCGTTACATTGTATCTCGCGGTGTCTTTAGGTATCGAATCAAAGACAGAGCCGCGCTTCTTTTTGGTCCGCCGACGTGTCCCATTCAGATGTTTTATTTTTCTCCAACGTATCGACGAGCTGCCGAAGTCGTTCAGTAAAAGCCTAGCCTTAGTAGAGGAAACATCGATCAAATATCGTTCATGATCATATCTGTGTTTTTTTTTATTCTTTCTAAATAAGTAAATACCTTGCTTCCCAAAACCAACACGGGGTGAAAAAGTGCCAGGTATTGATCACGTACAGCGGTGTCCAACAGATGAAGAACTCCAGCACAATTACGAACAGCATTCTGATCACCTGTAATTCATGTACGCCGTTAGAACACTCGCCAATCGACTGTTACGTTCCGCCGAGCCCTCCACGAAACAGCAACCCCCGACTCGCGGGTTCTCCGTTATCCAGACGTTCTCGAGTTATCGGGAAAGTGCATTCCTTTCGATCAATTGAACCGCTAAAAGCTACCTTTTTAATCCATTTACTACTCCGACGCCCCGAGAAGTTCTCCCGACTTCAAAAGTTTCGAAAACTCACAACTCCCCTTTGTATTCTTGTTTGTGTTTTATGCCGACGTTGTAACCGTAATTTTAAAGTGATCTTAAGATATTGAAATTAACATCATACTAATATCGAACCTTTACCACTCGGTGGTGGTAAGCCTAGTTATTCGGGTAATTTATTCTAATTGTAACATGTTATTGATCAAGCTCTTCGACAGTGAAATGCCAAGAAGAATAATATTAAACAATTTTTACCGTTAAGTTTATACGCTAAATGTTCTTTATTTGCAGTATTTACGGAGATAATTCACGGGTTCAAAGCTTAACTCGTTAGTTCCTGCATAACTCGTTTCCACGGAACTTTTATTATACAGACTCTAAAATACCTGCTCCACGGGAACGCTTTTTAAAACAGTTTCGATAGACAACTTTTCCTTCCGTGCAAATTCCACGGGAACAGTTCGCAGAGAATTTCTTTAAAAATTAATATACGTCAGTAACGGTTGATTTCAATCCTTGACTTTTACGGTTGACTTGCATTTTCGAACTTGTGGGGTTACTTTCGCATAGGGTAAGGGACCGAACTACTGTGCCTATATTAATTATTTTTTTTAAACATAATCAATATCAAAAAAGAGATATTAAATTTTTTCCATGAAAATCAGTTAATAATGGTATATATCTCATTTTTAATATTCATTATGCTTTAAAAATAAGCATAATTCATACAAGCACAGTAATTGGCACCCCCAAAATCAAGAAGACGAATTCGGTTTATTTGTCGGAGGTGTACAGTGTGTCTCGGTATAATGAGAAAGAGACGAGCATGATATTTGTGAAAAACTTGATTTCCATTATCACGGAGCGTATACCTATGTACAACATCCTAATCTGGGTATTACGCACCTTTTTCTTGGCCTGGATGTTCTTGCCCGTGTAATTGCTACGTATTGCATGTTGTTTGCTAAAAGGAGAACTCAACCTCTGCTGTTCCTCGTTAATAGTGCCGGTTGCACCTCTCGTCAAATGGCTGTTTCCGTTGATCCTGATTTGTGTCCTTGTTTCAAGAGGAAACTCTGGCCCTTCACAGTTGCTGTTCGGAATTTTAGAAATCCTCGATCTCGGAATGCAAAGCTGTATAGAAAAAGAATTAACTATTGCTGTAGTACTCGGCACAATCATTAGCAAGGACAAAAAGTAAGATATTTTACAAATCTTCGCGAGCATCGAATAATAATTTAAAAGAAATTTAACAATCATTCTGCATAATTAATATTATCCATATTTTTTTGACGAATCAATATTTTGAGAAACTGCTCGAGTAGTTAAATTTGTTATTGAATGATCCACAATCCTTGTGTGTGTTTTGTTCAATATTATTTTTTGGGGTTAGAGAAGTAGAAAATGAGGGATTAGAAAATTAGAGAATCTTTTTAATCATGTGAATAGTATTTCCCGAAAAATTTGGGCCAATGAAAAATAAAAATGACTGAAAAATGGTGGTTTTCGTTAAATGGACAGTGCAGAAACAAAAGGTTATTTATGTTTAACGTGAGACTAACACCTGATGAAAACACTAATCGATCATACATCATGAGGCAAGTCCACGACAAAAGCGAGCAAACGGTCAAACGGTGAGCCTATAGGCTATGCCTGCAGCGATCGCGAGCAAATATAAAGGATCTAGCATAGTAACCATGAGCGATATGGCCTGTGGCATAATATACATATCAATTATTATGTTTATGTTTGACAAATAATGAATTTTACTCAAAGTACCGTTCCGAATAATTTCCGGCCCCCGACGGGGTTTATCAGATTGCTATGGAGACAGCAAAGTTATGGTCCAAAGGCATGGAAATACTTTGCTTCACTAAGTTTGTAGCGGCCAGCCTGGGACATCTGGTTATGGCATGGTTACTGCTTTACGCTCTTGGAACGTGACTTTGGGGATTTTTAGAAATTAGGTACGGAGTGGCCTTGTCACCGTTTTAGCTGATGTCCCATTCGTGTCCGTTCCCAGGACGTAGCACTTGTATATAGTTTTCTAGGCCCATGCCATAAATCTGCCCGGAGTCCCATCCTGCCCTTCTCTAGTTTCGCACTTGACGATTGCCAGACGCCCTGGGTCTTTCCCAGGCTCTGACAACTCTTCACCCGTGGTGAGTGGTTGATGGTCCTTGGTTCATCAGGATGGCCTTGGGGCCATCAGGATGTTCCTCGGTCCCATCTTCCACTTTCCAACCGTCCACCCCCCAATTGGTCCTCGTCTTGGCCAATCCGGGATATCTCTCGTCATCCAGGGAAGGGAGGAAAATCCCGAAGCAGAGGGAGGATCTACCCTTTCGTGGGTTCTTGGCTCGATCCTCCCAATCAATTGGCTTCCAAGCACGCTAGGGAAAACGACGTTTTCTAGCTGCTCTCCTGTACGCTATTCATTTGTATTCGGTTACGGCTCAAATCAATCTTGTAAATACAGTCCACTGCTTTAGTTTCGTTACACTTGGTCTCCTTTCTTACAAGAGGAAAACTCCCATCCTTTGTCGACTAGGCATGTGCGGGCCGCCCGATATTCGGGTTCGGGTCGGGTCGCAGAAAGTCGGGCGGGCTCGATTCGGGCGCGCGACACTTCATGACACATCGGGCTACCCGAGAGTTTCGGGCTGCCCGCTCGACTTCGTCGGGCGGGTTCGGGATGAATCGGACAAGTTCGAGCGAGCGAGTTATCACAATACCTGAGATTCAACTCTGCGTTCTTATGAAATACATAATCATAATAATTCGTAATTTTTAATATACTTGGCTTTTTTATAATTACCGTAGGTATAATTGGCAAACATATGCGTAATCTTTATTTGTATCAAATTTTGAAATAATGCACGTTACACGTGAAAAATTTAACAGACAATATTTCTGGCATTCTGACGAATTTGTTCCTCCGAATAAACTTGCATATGCATCGATAATATCATTAAAATATCCTTACGAAGTTACATACACCTAGAAGGTATGAAAATAAGGTAAATTATGGCAATTTTTGACATTTTGTGCTGTTTTTATTAACTGTAATATAACTGACTTAATATCTTGTTGTAATATATAAACTTATTAATAATATAATTTATTAATTAACTGTCATATAATATAATATATAAACTTATTAATAATATAACTTATTAATTAACTATCATTAACCTATCAGAAGTTCTTAAAAAATAATACATAATAATCAAATGTGGTAAAAATAAATAAGTAATAAATAATGTGGTTTTAAATATAATATAAAATACATAATATATATTAAATCATGTGCGATATCTTTAATATAATATATTCATGAATATAAATAAGTATTACAATTTTAATATTAATACATTTACTTTAATTGTGATTTAACTTACTTTATAAATTAACTTATTTTATTTAAATTAAAATGTAGAAAACTTAACTTTTCAACATTTTCTGTCACTAACCGCGACAACGTTTGAGTTACTATATTTCCAGAAGTTGAAAATAAACGCTCACTCGTAACCTGCGTCGCGGGTACAGCTAGGTAATGTTGGGCTGCTAATGATAAAATTGGGAATCTCTTGCGATGGCAGCCCCAACACTCTATAATGTTGGTGTCTCTCGAGACAACGTTTTCGTTAAAATAAATTTTAATTTCGCTGTTTTTTTTGTTGGCAAATGATTCTACTCTTTCCTCTTGGTTGTTCAATGTTTTGTTAAAGAAATCTATTATTTTAGATTTTGTCTTACCTAATTCAAAAATTAAAATATAACTGTGAATTTTGAAATTTATTTAATTAAAAATGAAAAATTATAATTTTAGAATCTTACCGCTGGTATTATTATTGATATTAATATTCTCTTGATTCTGTGAATTTGGTTTATTATGTATTGCAGAAATTTGGAAACAAAATTTTTCATGAGTTTCATGTCTTTTGTTGGGTGTTAGAAGCTGATCCTTAAAGCGGGGATCCAATAACATAGCGAAAGTATATATAGAATCATTTTCTATAATGGGTTCCATACGTTCCTGTAAGTCAAATATTGTATTTGATTCAATTCTTTTCGTAAATTGTTTCATTCCGATATTCGAATAAATAATTTAAATTACCTTTAATGCGTTTCGCACTTTGTTGCTAATATCTATACATACGATATTTTCGGGGGGATCTGCTTCTTGCAATACATGCATCAATGCAATGTACATTGGGTAATATTGAGATATCGTGGGATATAATTCTCCACTCATAATCACTGTGGCATCATGCATTGGTTCCAGGATGTTGGTTAATGCTTCTATAAATGTCCACTCCTGGCTGCTTAAATTATCGGGCATATGTTCCTCGGAGAGTATCATGTTCAGCGGTGTACGTAATAAGATTAACCTCTTAAACATTCCATACGTAGAGTTCCATCTTATGTCTATTTCCTGTATTAATTGGAGCGGTGTTGAGGTGGGATCTAGTGATTTTTGGATTTGCGTAAATTTTTCTCTTGCTGTTGTCGATTTTGAAAAATAAGTTACAATTGCTTTACATTTTTTTCTAACTTCTTCGTATTCTTGAAAGTGTTTCATTCCAGATTTTATGACTAACTGAAGACAGTGTCCAAAGCATGGTATCCTGGTCCAATTCTTATAACTATTTATTGCTTTTGCTATATTTCGCCCATTATCGGTGGTAAAAAAAGCCGGTTTGTCTATATCTATACTCCATGTTTGCATACATTTTAAAATGCTGTTTTGTATGTATTTGTACGTATGCTTTTCAGGCACATGATGCAGGTTCAACATATAATGTTTAAATTGAAAATCTGGAGTTATATAGTGTATTGTTAATGATAAAAAACTTTGCACTCCCCGCGATGTCCAGCCGTCCGTAGTGAATGCAAACACCGTGTTGCCTGTCATTGCTAATATAAATTTAACAAAATATAGTATTGGAAAATAAAAACGTGGGTCCAACCACGAAAAATCGGACACTTTCTGAAGTACTGTTTCGGATATTGTTCAAATTTGAATATATTGTAGTCTTTAGTGACCTATCAACCTTTCTCGGTCCATCCCATTGTGTGCGGCCGGCCGAGGCTATATATTGCGGTGCAGTGTTCACTTCAAATAATTTTAATTTCGTCAATTACAAAACATTTTTTCAAATGACAACATTTTTAGTAGATACTCTTATGTGTTCTCTATAAGCTTCTCAAAACTCAATTTTTTCTCGTCTGTGAAGTCAACAATTTTTAAAATATCGAAAAATCTTATGAGATTCGTTCATTCATTTACTGAAGACTACAACATATTCAAATTTGAACGACAATCACGAAAAAATATTAAAAAATTAAATGTAATATATACCTGTAGATATTTCGTTTTTTATTTTTGATTGTAAATCTTCATACATTTTGGGTATGATCCTCCGTGAAAACGTGGTCCGTGAAGGAATTTCATACCTCGGTTCTACGATATTAATAAAAGACCGAAATCCAATGTCGTCCACTATGGAGTACGGTTGCAAATCCAATGCAATAATTTGTGCAATTCCTTCTGTAAGTTGCTTCGATCTACTTGAATTTTTGTCGAAGTATGCAATATTTTTATCTTTAACAGATTCAGTTTCGATTTGCGTGGTCGTGGGCAAATGAATTACACTACCATGCACAGCTTTCAAATGGCGCAGTAGTGAGCTGGTATTGCCGTATTTTAATTTAAATTTCTTATCACAAATATTACATTGTGCTTCTCCACGACCAATTTTTAAAAAATGCTGCCAGACATCACTTTTGGATCGACTAGATCGATATGTCTCCACGGCTTCACTATCATTCATGTCACTACATCCTGCGACCACGACTTCCATATCTTCGCTTGCACGGCTTTCACACATCACTACGATATTCTGAAGTAATACTGATTGCTCGAACTTTGATTTCCAACTGATCTTCCAACGAAGTCACAAGAAAAACGAAACCTCGCGGGGGTGAACATTTCCTCCACCAAAATGTAGAATGGTGAGGTTTTAGCCAATAATTACATTTTAGGGCGGTTTCTAAAATGACGCAACGCCCACAAACGAAATACGTAAAATCTGGGGATGACACTGACTCCCTTGTATTTTTTTTTTTTTTTTGAGGGATCTATAAATTATCGGGCCTCTAGCGCTATGTGTGGGCCTATGCTACGTCAAATCAAGTGCCATTGAGATTGAGAGCGCTACAGCCAGGCTAACATTCCCAAACAAGTCAGCTGATACATTCTGGGAATACTAAACATGTAAACCAATAAATTCGTCAAAGAGCCATTAGAAAGATTCTTAAAAATGTCATCGTCTAGAGTGGACCGCAGTGTAAACCTAAACTCCTAAACTGAAATTTGTGCTGGCCATACAATATGCATGCATCGACATCATATGCAATGTTCAAAAAGGCTAATCTATCTACACTACAGATATTTGCAGCAAAGTTTGCAACGCATTAAAGGTTATTTAAAATATTTATTTGAATATTAAAATGGAACAATTTAAAAAAAGCGTTACATCGAATACAATACTCGACTTATAGGAATATTTTAACACTAGAAAAAAAATATACAATACATGAAAAGTCTAGTTTACAAATTTCTGCACTACATATAACGGATCAAATTCAAGAAATCAAGAAAATATTAATAGCAACAATAATATCAGCGGTAAGATTCTAAAAGAATAATTTTTTATTTTTAATTCCATAAATTCCAAAATTCACCTTTATTCACCTTTTAATTTTTGTATTAGGTAAGAAAAAATTTAAAATAATAGATTTCTTCAACAAAACATTAAATAACAGAGAGGAAGGCGCAGAAACATTCGTGAACAAGAAAAGTAGCGAAATTAACGTTTATTTTAATGAAAACGTTGTCTTGAGAGACACTAACATTGTAGAGTGGTGGGGCCGTCATTGTACAAGATCTCCAATTTTATCATTAGCCGCCCAACGTTATGTAGCTGTACCCGCGACGCAAGTTACGAGTTAGCGTTTATGCTCTCCTTCAGGAAATATAGTAACTCAAACACGGTCGCGGTTAATAACAGAAAATGTTGAACAATTAAGTTTCCCACATTTTCAGTTAAATAAGATAAGTTAATTTTTAAAGTAAGTTAAATCACAATTAAAGTAAATGTATTAATATTAAAATTATAATATCTATATTTACATTTATATTCGTGTATATATTATATTAAACATATCACCCATCATTCAATATATATTATGTATCATATTATATTTGTCTACAATTCTAGACATCGTGTCAGGGTCTGTGCTACGATCGAGTGGGACACCGTAATTTTTTGGTTATTTATTGGCATGTTTGGACCTAAGAATTCGTTACGGATTTTCCAACGGGGAAAGAGACCAGCCGTACTCCACTTAATGACAATTGGAATTGACGCATCGCAGGCCAACACTCAGCGGAAAGGCGACACCAGATTCGGGGAAAGATCCTTGAACAAAGGATCTTTGTGCAGTGTCCTACGAGACTTACATAAGAATATGCCGCAGTCAGTAGGCGTTGCACAATTTCTGTCAGGTTAATGATAGTTAATTAATAAGTTATATTTATAACAAGATATGAAGTAAGTTAAATAACAGTTAATGAAAACTACTCCTTAAAAATGGTCATAATTTTCATATTCTCATACATTCTAGGTGTATGTAACTTCGTAAGGATATTTTGATGATATTATCGATACATATGCAAATTCATTCGGAGGAACAAATTCGTCAGAATGCCAGAAATATTGTCTCTTAAATTTTGCACGTGTAACTTGCATTACTTCAAAATTTAATACAAATAAAGATTATGCATATGTTTGCCAATTATACCTACGGTAATTATAAAAAAACCAAGTATATTAAAAATTACGTTAATTAAGTTATGAAAGAAGTATCATTATTACCATTATGTATTTCATAAGAACGCAGAGTTTAATCACAGGTATTGCAATAACTCGCTCGCACGAACTTGTCCGATTCTTTCCGAACCCGCCCGACGAAGTCGAGCAGGCAGCCCGAAACTCTCGGGTAGCCCGAAACTATCGGGTAGCCCGAAATGCACGGGCCGCCCGAAACGCTCGGGCCGCCCGAAACTCTCGGGTAGCCCGATGTGTCATGAAGTATCGCGGGCCCGAATCGAGCCCGCCCGACTGTCTGCGACCCGACCCGACGATTCAGGCGCCCGACAATCGGGCGGCCCGCACATCCCTATTGTCGACAAATCGCGTGTAAATATACATCACAAGCTCGAACATCCTTCGGGATAATCACGAGCAATTAAACAAAGTTTCAAAAAAATTGGTTACTTGCGAACACATTTATGAGTAACAAATAATTCTCAGAAATTCAGAGATACTAATTATTTGAAAGCAATTGGAATGAATCCTTTTACATATATCAAAAGCTAGGTAGTGGAACTCGATCGGCGAATTTAAACAAAAATTGTGAAAGTTGCAAACTGGAAAATTTTGTCTCGTGTGTTTGAAAATTTGAAATGAAAGGAAAATTTTTATATCATTTTATATTCATTCTTATTGACATTCTTTCTATAAAAAATGAGATTTAATGCCTTCAGGTATAACTCGAAGTAAAAATATTCATGTGTTCGAGAGTCACGGTGTTCTTAAAAGTACCCTAAAAACCGTACAGTTCTTAGAAATGTAATTTCAAGATAAACGGCTTTAAAGTTTTCAACGATGGTCCTATAGCTTGTGATTTAGGTATACATTCGGTCCTATAACTTCCGCAATTTCGCAAATATTTACGTGAAATTTTTATAAAAGTGTTCACGAACAACGAGGCTTTTAAAGTCGATTCTTTCAAATTACCACTATAACCCCTTAAACGTGGAATTTGTAGCTTGTTTTCACAAAGTTGTCAATGCACGTGAATCACTGGATCACCGTTCGATGCGACCATTAAATTAGAGCAGATGTCGTTTTAATATCCGGGGGTTTAAAGTCCCATTGAAAATGATTAAGCATGAAATGTTCTAATAGCAGATAATTTGAAAATGTTTATAAATTGTGGTAGTATACGTTCTTTATATAAAGTTATTATGTTTTCAGGTCACGTTATGTACCAGAATTAAGTAAGTTTCGAACTCACACGAGAAGATATGAGATAAGGAACTACGTGAGAAACATGCAAATGGTGGAAATTCAGAGCAAATGAGGGAAGAATTTTTTACTATCTTAGTGTAGAAAATTTAGTAAGCATGCAATTAAACTCTGTATAGATTTCACGACGTTGATGGCTCGTGTAATTGTTGCGGCATTGGTTGAAATGGCCTTCTCGTTTACTTAACTGATATAATGAGCCAATTTTGTATACGCGTAACAGCTAAATTTTTATGTTTTATTTGTACAGTACTTAATCGTATCGCCTGGCGATATTTGGCTGCAGTTACTCACCTTAAATCCTCGCCTTAATTTCGAGGATGCGATGCGATCATTCAAGATAACTATCGTGCTGAGTCGTCCATCACCCCTGCCGTACGATGAATTCCGGACTGTTCCACTGGATTCAGTACTCTCGACTGTAACACGGATTTGCTTCGATCAGGCTACCGAGAATAATGCTGGGTCCAAATGCGCCGGTCGAGTCCGCAATTTAATTTTACAAGTCGCATGCCGGAACTTGTCGCGAAGTCGTTTACTGAATGAGAATTGAGCAATAGTTTTTAATGGAAAAATCTCATTCGGAAATGACGAGGAACATCGTCGTATGCGTCAAGCACAACACGTCTGCATCGATTTAATGAAAACTAATTTTGGCGTGATCGATAATACGGTAGTATTTGTTGGTGTTGTTGCAATATCCACGACCATCGACGATTAAATTCAGAGTGATTGAATGTTATTGTCGATAAAATATTGACGCTCAAACAATGAAAAATTGAAATAGTTTATTATCTGGCGTTTCTAGTCTCCGTTCTCGGATTGTCCGTTGTAACGACGGGAGTTGATCGAACATAGTGTGTATTTATCTAAAAATCATAGTTTATAACGGACTACAAGTTATGCTGCGGCGGGTAGTAGCATTGCCTATAGCACCGAGTTTCTAACAGTTTAACGCAGTTTCCGTCTCATAATTGCGTCAAGTTGCATGACAATGTGAGACAGTAACTGCTCGTTACTTCAATGTTAATATCATTTTGAGAATTACCGTGTTAAAGTGTTTGGCGAGCAAGAATTTGAATTTAGGTATATTGATATAATTTATATTTAATTTTTGAATTTATAATTTGAAGTTAAGTATATTTTGCGATTAATATAATACATTTGAATTTAAGTATACTAATTAACAGTCTAGTGCAGAGCTGTCTGCCCGTACGGGCAGCGATTTTCTCGCCCTGGGCATACACAGAATGGCTGGCTTACTCGAAGCCTTGTCACAGCTACGTGGCTAGCCATGGCCACGGCCTACCCCCACTTCGCTAAGTTACTTGCCCGTAGCTGTGCCCACCAGTATTGCCAGATCAAGACTTGAGTCCCCACTCTAACTTCCCCTTCCACCGTACTATTCCCCACGCTTCCGCCGCGGTCCGGTCACGTGACGCGTTCCGCCTCTGGTACTGACAGAGAGAGGGTAACTTTTTCCCCTCAATTCATGCTCCCTTCTCTCATCCGAGTGGGCGACACTGGTGCCCACGGGCATCTAGTCTAGTAACAACAGTGAAAATTGCATTTTTTAAATCGAAAACATATTTCACCTGAACTCGAGTAGAAATTCCAAACATGTCCGCGACAACTTTCAAGCATATTGTCCCACTATGACGAAACAAAAGTGTACAAGTACCCGATTCTAATGTTCACGGTTTACGACTTATGGCACTGTTACGAGCTCGGTAGCTAACTTTGGCAGTAACGCTCGTGCCGAGTCGTGGGAAACGATCGTAAACATTTTCGATATACTTACGACGCCGTTGACAGGTGGATGTTTGTCGTATTTCCTCTCGTAATCCGCGCCAAAGTTCTGCGCCGATTAACCAGTAGGCGACGCTCATTATGATTAAAGGGATCAGCAGCAAGGTTCCATCCAAAAACAAATTGACGGCGAGCTCGGTGCCCACAGTCGGCCATTCTTCTCGACATCTGTGTCTTCCTGAAAAACAAGAGAGAAATACCGAACGCTTACGTTTTTTAATTGTTATTCGTGGACCCAGTGTCCACAGTCAAAGAAACTGAACGTGGGTTTTACGCGTCCATGATGAAAATGGCTAACCAAACTGTGAATGCATTAGTTGATATGAACACTGTTGTCGTGGATTTGTCGTGGAAAAAAGATTTGTCCCCCACCCTTCCCCTTCTACGACGTTATTCCCCTACTTTCTGGTGGCAAGCATCCCGACGCTTCCGCCACGGATCGGTCACGTAACGCGACGCGCGCACCCAATTCGCGTTGCGTCTGCGACTGCGTCGTGACTAGCCTGGTAATGACGGAGAGGGGGTAACTGTATTCTCCTCAAGTATCAATTCCCCTGACAAAAGATTACCAGGAGATTTATAGTAAACAAACAAAATTAAAAAAACACGGAAGCTGATATTGTTTGAAGATATAACGATTCATATTTATCTGAATTTTACGTAACTAAATATATTTTCATGGATATACATATTAAAACTTCCGCGATGAAACAAATTCATACCTCCACGTAAACTTTGCAGATTTGAGACAATCAGCATAGGCGTGCCCCATATAAGACTAACTATCCACACTATAGCGATCATTTTGTAAGCGTGGAACTTGGTTTGCCAGCGCCTTGATTCCAGCGTTTTGCAAATAGCGAAGTACCGTTCCAATGAAATTGCGACGAGAGTCCAGACTACTACGGACACCGACACAACTGCAATCAAGAAATAATACAGCTGCAACGAAAATATTCACACTCCCCTTAAACAGGAACAATTGTTTTCAAAGTGGACCGAACGACTTCAGTCTGTGCGTGACGTTGGAAGAATCAGATTACTAAATCAAGTGTACAAAATTAATGAAAAATTCCTGTTGCTCAAGATTGCGAATGAAAATGAAAAGGTCACGACTTTTAACTATTTCGTCCGACCCTATAATGAAAATCTAGAACACACCTTTTGTCAGTCTAAATTACAATACATGCGCAAAGTTTCGTCGAAATTGATTAACGTAAAAATGGCAAAAAAATGAAAAAAAATTTTCAATTTCTGATTCTAAAGACAGTACCGAGAATGCTTTTAGGTATTGTGAGAGTTCAACAATTTTAACAAGTGAGATTAAGGTAAGGCATCCAATTACTGTGGGGGTGCTGATTACTTTGCTTATATTAATTATACTTATTTTCAAAGTATAATGAATATTGAAAAAGAGATATTAAACTTCTTATTTATCAATTAAAAATAAGTATAATTAATATAGGCAAAGTAATTGGCACCCCCACAGTAATTGAGTCCCGTTTTCTGTGTCATGGGATTCACAATCAAATTTCCGGAATTCTCAGTGCAAGTTAAGAACTGAAAATCGTGGCGTGTGTTCATTTTTTAAAAATGTAAATATACCGGTATTCCTTAAAGTTGCAAAATTTTTTATATCAATGCTACGCGGATTGTCTTTCTCATCTGGGAAATCATTAACGACAAGGGAGTTCTAATGAAAAATTCGCTATTGCATGCAGCCTTCTTTTTTTGTCACAGGCTGTCCGTTCAAACATTCGTTCGTGACAGCACACTTCACAGTGTATATTCCAATTTATCCTTCTCGCGTGTAGATATAGCGGAGAGATAGCAACTAAAATTTCCGTTATATTTGAACTGGCAATTGTTTTCCACTAATTCTGTTTGCAGTACGATGCCCGCGGATGTTTTTTGCGGATTTCAAACGTAAACAATCTATCTGAACATTTTGTAAACATACTTTTGTCTGTCAAAATACAGTCTGTTACAGAGAAGTGTGGACACGATCTCCTCGTAAACAATTAATCCTTTTTATAAACATTTTTATAAGTACACTTGGCTAACTCTCAGACAATAGATACTTTTCACAATATTTTTAAAGTATACTGTCGGAGATCGTTCTTGTAGATTAATTAATTTATATTAAGCTTTTGTTGTTACTCGTGTAACATTCATTTACTTAGCATACAGTAAGTAATTAAATTCCGATTTTGATACTCTGTAGGTTAACCTTCGGATTTCTGTCAGTTCTAGGCCTATGGGTCATTTCTGACCCACGCCGATATTTCGCCACAGCTTCCTTTCGATATAAGGCGATTGCTCGGGACCGGATTTCGTCGTATTGCGGATGAAGAAGGAGAAGAGGGGATAGCGATTTTCTTATTTCGAAATAAAAAGCATCGTCTTATATCGGAATAAAATTGTATATAATGACGGTCGCAGTAATTATGCGACCAATATTCTCAATTAGCGATTATTGCTATAAATCTAGGCATACTTTCAACTAACTTTCATTGAACAAGATACTCGCTGTATAATTATGAAAAAATGTGTAAGATGAAATGTAAAACATGTGCATGATGTAAATAAAATTTATACTATTATTAACTAGCCATCTTATTTGAATTGTAGTATTTCTGATAATACACCCGACACTACAAACAGATATCTCTTATCATTTATGGCTTTGATTGTTACCGGTGGTGCATCTAGGTATGAGCAGTTTATTGTTGCACGTGACCGATGCTTCATAGTGTTTTTATCTACTATTGCTGCATTCCCACGTGCTCCGCGTTATAGGCGATTCCTATCGTGAATCGTATAACCTAGTAGCTTGATTTAGTGTCTAGTAGTTAACTGTATCTCTGGTGTGGACATTATGGTTTACTGTATGCAGAGCGTTGATATTTCAGATTGCAAACGTATTTTGTGTAACGGTTAATTCCGATTCAAGAGAACTTTATGCTTTCCCTTTGCGATTCACAAGGGACGATGGTGTGCAGTAATTTACATCGTGCAAGTTTATATCAAATTTATATCATGACAAAATATTATTCGACTGTGGAGTTTTCTGTAAAATAAACATTTTCTGTGTCAATTACTGGAAACAGAAGATTCATAAAAACGTATATTAACTCCAATGTGTACAAAACAATGTAACCAGTTTTAAATTGTTCTAATATTTATTCATTTTGGTCATAATGTCTAGTCGTCTCAGTAATTGTTTTAACAGTAGTAACAATAGCAGTCGTGATTCAACAATATAACTTCGATTAATGTAATTCAATAATTTTTTCAGTGAATTATGCAGTGAAGTATTGATATAAATATTTGTAGAAATTCAGTACTGTATTTTACAGTTCCTATTTTACTCGAGTACGGTGCTTCGCTTTCCTTGCTTTATTTCCTGCTTTCACGAATTTATTCTGCGTTAAAAGGAGGTGTGGCAAGGTTTAAACAATTGGTCTCGGCAAAATGTGGGTCAAAACAAAGTAGGATACAGAACCACATTTACAGAGTTAACTATGATGCTTCGTGTTGTGTTGGGCTGGAGCGCTAAAGTATTTTAATCTTCGTTCGAGGATAAATCTACCTAGCGGAGGTGAACACGCCTGAGATGGGCGGATAGTACTCTTGTATAGAGCTTTTTGCAGCTTGAGAGATTCACGCTTCACTCCACCGAATTAATTCTGTTGCGAGAGCAACAAGAAATCCTACGAACCCCACCGGTCTTCCGTTCCCTCCAGGCGATATACCTGGAAGGGATATTCAAAATGTAAAAGGCGCATGCGGAGCGGCTGCGAAACTGACCGTTTATATTTTTTTATGACTACTGCAATCCGACAATTCCGATTCCCTAAAACGACCGAACCCAGACCTGTCCCAATAAATCATACCACTGACGACCGAAGACTTTTCCCACTCCTCAACCTAAGATCCGTTAAACACACCCACGTCCAATTGCAAAAGGGCAACAGTTCCCCCACCTAACCCATCCTCCACCAATCACCAAAAAACCAAGGTGACGACGGACGCACACGACGAGACAGTCAGACAGAAACCAAAAAGTCAAAACGAAAAAGGGACAGGCGAACTCCCACATCTATAACGCGAATAAATATATTTGTCAAAACGCGAACCACGAGAAGTGTTTTCCTTCCCCATCTTTAAAGGTGCTCAATATCAATTCAAATATTGAGAAGAAGGCAACGACCAACTATTCGAGGCCTTCGTATACATAAATTGGTCCTTCGAGCCGGATCACTGTTGGAAAACTGCTGATCCACAACATCGCATCAGTGCCAAGGAGGATTGCAAAGTCGCTAGTGACGTGAGCGCTACCTTTGCATCACCAAGGGACAACATCACAATCGGCTGTACAGAAGTACAGCATCAACAAAGCAGCGAGAGGATTCAGTGACGCCTGAAGCATCACATCCGACGACTGCAGTCATCAGGATCATCGCCGCCGAGGAAGCGCAGCGGGATCCTCAACACTCCATCGAAACATCAGCCGCATCCAATCACGGAAGCAGCAACAACGACAACACTCGAAAGAAGACATCACCTGTGGAAGCAACCACATCAGACAAACGCGTAACGAGAACATCGATAATCGTAAGTCACTAATAAAAGTATCGCCTGTCCTATCTAATATCTCGATCCGCCGTCATACCTCGACTCTGATTAGCATGGCGACCTCTAAGGAATTAAGCGAATCCGACCTCGTTAGAAAACGCGCTACGATGAAATCAAAGATAACCACGTTTCGTAAATTCATAGCGGAATGTAATCGATCGGAAAGTACCACGATCAATCAGTTACGGACGCGAATCACAAAAATACAAGAGGACTTTAAAACGTTCGATTCGATTCAAGAAGCATTAGAATTGTTGGCGGGACCGGAAATATTTAAGACGCGATTAGAAGAACGTGCACAGTTCGAACACAATTATTTCGAAGTAATCGCAGAAGCACAGACTATCGTCGATAACGCAACGAAGCAATTCGAAAAATCGGTAGCAAGGAGCACAGGGTCCCCAGTAGATGACGATGAACAATCTGACAATGAAACTAACGTAAAATTGCCTACATTACATTTACCTAAGTTCTCCGGATCGTACGAAACATGGCCAGGTTTTTGCGACACCTTTAAGTCAGCGGTACACGAAAACCCTCGATTTCGAGACGCGCAAAAATTAATGTATCTGCGCTCATGCCTGACAGGTAAAGCAGCAGAAAAGGTAGAATCATTAGAGACCACCGCAGCCAATTACAAGGTAGCGTGGGACATTTTAGAAAAGAGTTACAATAATCCCACCGCGATCGTAAACAGTAGAGTAAAGTCGTTTTTTGAATTACCTCTTGTTAATAGAGCACAACCAAATTCCTTACGCGAGCTGTTAGATAAGGCCAATAAACATTATCGCGCGCTAGAGGCCTTAGACAAGCCGTTCTTAGAGGCCTTTCCGATATATGCCATTACCTCAAAATTAGACGAGCAAACGCGTCTAAAATGGAAAGAACGTACACAGGGGAAGACATCTCCGACCGTTAATGAGCTCTTAGAGTTTCTCCATAACCGCTGCCAATTGCTAGAAGAGACGCAACCAGAAACAGGTAGAAAACCGTATCAATCCGTACAACGCGCACCACACAATCCGTACAATCATTCGAAATCGTCACTCGCGTATCCAAGCAGCGTAGCATTTAATTGTATCTGCAATATATGCAAGGGAAGTCATTATACGCAATATTGCCCAAAGCTCGTAAGCATGAATGTGGACCAACGAATCGAATTAATACGGAAGTCGGGACTCTGCCATAACTGTCTTCGGTCGAATCACGCGACCAAAAACTGTAAGGCAACCGCATGCAAAAAATGCAAGGGTAAGCACCACACGATGTTACACATAGACAATCAAGAATCGAACCAACTATCGCTATCTCCAACTACCACGCTCAGTACGATAAATTCACCATCGGAGGTACTTTTGTCGACCGCATTGATTCACATTGCAGACGAGAACGGCACCCTCCATACATGTCGCATCTTACTAGATTCAGGATCACAATCGCATTTCCTTACGGATAATATAGTCACCAAACTCGGTCTCCAACGCGATGCAATAAACATTCCAGTAACCGGCATCAATCAAATCACGTCAACAATCAACACGTCGGTTAGCACTACGATACAATCGCGCATGAGTCTGTTTTCTGCAAAATTAAACTTCTTGGTAGTTCCCCGGATCAGCGGTTCCATCCCCAATGAAGCGATACGCGCCGCGGAACTAAAAATACCTGCGAACATACGACTAGCAGATCCCAACTTTCATAAACCTTCGCGAATTGATGGCTTGATCGGAGCTGAACTATTTTATAAATTGCTCGCAATCGGTCAAATCGCTCTCAGTAATACGTCTGTTATCTTGCAAAAAACCAAATTGGGCTGGGTAGTATCGGGCAACCTACCGACATCAAATAAATCAAACCCTCAGGTTTGTAATTTAGCCTTAGAGTCGCTTCACGAACAAATCGCGAAATTTTGGGAAGTAGAAAACGGTCCTCAACGATTACTCCGATCTGAGGAAGAGTCAGAATGCGAAAAACGATATATAGAAACAACTACCCGTAATAAAGAAACGGGCAGATATACCGTTGGACTTCCCTTCAAAACGGGTACCATGAATCTCGGCAATTCGTACAACGTAGCCTTGAAACGGTTTTACAGCTTGGAACGGTCACTTAGCCGGAACCCTCAATTAAAATCGCTATACACAGAATTTTTAAGGGAATACGAAGAGTTAGGGCACATGACCGTAGCCCAGGTCTGCGCACCAGATGACGGTTACTACCTACCGCACCACGGGGTAATAAAAGGCAATAGTCTAACGACAAAACTCAGGGTTGTATTCGACGCCTCCTGCAAAACCTCGACAGGTATATCGCTGAATCAGACACTTATGACTGGCCCCACTATCCAAGGGGATTTATTTTCCCTGTTGATTCGGTTTCGGTCACACGTTTATGTACTTACTGCAGACATCGCAAAAATGTATCGGCAAATAGAAATAGACCCAGACGATTGCAAATATCAAAAAATCTTGTGGCGAGAAACTTCTGATCAGCCCATAAAAACATACCGTTTAAAAACAGTAACGTACGGAACATCGTGCGCCCCATTCTTAGCCATCCGAACGTTGCATCAATTAGCAAAGGACGAAGCCGCCAATCACCCACTAGCGGCAGACATACTTCGTACAGACTTTTACGTGGACGACTTACTAACAGGCGCGAAAACATACGAGGACGCGATCAAGATCCGAGAAGAAATCACAACTCTCTGTTATAAAGGAGGATTTCAACTCAGACAATGGGCATCCAATGTCCCTGAGTTAATTGACGGTCAGCAAGACAAATGTGAGGATGCTCATCTCAATTTAGATCTCGACAATACAGTAAACGCGTTAGGTATACAGTGGAATGCACGAGAAGACGTAATAAATTACGCGAACAAAGAATTCACATTAACAAGACGCATTACAAAGCGCTCTATATTATCACAAGTAGCACAGTTATTCGACCCCCTAGGACTGCTAGCGCCGATCATAATTCGAGCAAAAATGCTTATGCAAGAGCTATGGGCAATTAAGCTAGATTGGGACGAATCAGTACCCGTAGAAATCTATACAAGGTGGATTAATTATTGCCAGGACTTAACACACGTCAAAGGGGTCAACATAGCGCGTAAAGTAGTAATCGATAATTACGCCTCACTACAACTCCACGGATTCTGTGATGCTAGTGAGCGAGCATACGGAGCATGTATCTACATAAGATCGCAGAACGATCAGGAGATACAAACGCAATTATTATGTGCCAAATCACGGGTTGCACCTCTAAAAACATTAACGCTACCACGACTCGAGCTGTGTGCAGCACATCTACTAGCAAATTTATTTAATAACGTCTTGAGCAGTTTACATCATTTACAATTTAAAGAAATTAAATTTTGGACAGATTCAACAATAGTGCTAAATTGGATAAATTCGTCACCTCATGCTTTAAAGACCTTTGTTTCCCATCGAGTAGCGGAAATTCAAACAATCACAAATAAATACGAATGGCGACATGTTCCGTCAGGCGACAACCCAGCGGACGTAGTATCTCGAGGCTTAACGACCATAGAATACCTAGAAAACAGATTATGGCATTTCGGACCGGTGTGGTTGTCGGCCGAAGGAAATCAATGGCCAATTACAAAATTAACCGCAGTGGAAATTCCAGAACTGCGCCCCCTGAAGGCATTCATCACCCAAAAAACAGAGTACGAAATACTACGTCGATTTTCATCGTTTGTAAAACTAAAACGTGTCATAGCATATTGCTTGCGATTTCGGACTAACAGCTCACGTAAGGAACGGGTTTCGACTGGGCTCACAGCAGATGAGTTAAACAAGGCCGTATTGCGTATAATAAAGCTCACTCAACAGGAAGGATTTAGTAAAGAAATTCACAACATCATTAAACAAAACGATAGCAGTAGCTCATTATCCCCGTTAACTCCATTCATAGATAAGGATGGATTATTGAGAGTGGGAGGTCGGCTGGCGCATTCCAAACTAACATATTCGGAGAAACATCCGTTGTTACTACCCAAGGGACATCATGTCACAAACTTAATTATAAAGCACCATCACTTGCAAAACTTTCACAGCGGAACCCAAACGACCCTCCACTCGATTCGACAAAAATACTGGATTCCGGGCGGTAGAAATGCGGTGAAGCATAATATTCATGCTTGCGTTACCTGTCGGCGCGCCAAACCTATCACATTAGATTACCTGATGGGGGATCTCCCGAAGGGTAGAGTCAATTACACACGACCATTCTTACATTCAGGCGTTGACTTTTGCGGGCCAGTATTCATTAAGGAGAAAACGAAACGAAACCGGGGGAAGGAAAAAGTATACCTGGCTATTTTCGTATGCTTTGCCACAAAGGCGGTCCATATAGAAATAGTAACCGATTTAACTACCGAAGCTTGCCTCGCAGCGTTACGTCGATTCTTTGCTCGTAGAGGAAAAAGCGCTCATATTTACTCGGACAACGCAACAAATTTTGTTGGTTCCAAACGAGAATTACACGAATTGTACGCGTTTGTAAGGTCTCAATCGACAAATAGTAACATCGCAAACACTCTAGCCAACGAAAACATACAGTGGCACGTTATTCCACCACGGTCCCCGCACTTCGGAGGACTCTGGGAGGCGGCCGTAAAATCGTTAAAATTTCACATGACGCGAGTAATAGGTGAAACCCTACTATCGTATGAGGCGCTGCTAACCTATGTCAATCAGATCGAGGCCATTCTTAATTCCCGACCGCTTACACCTCTGTCCTCCGATCCAAACGATCTCTCCGTCCTGACACCTGCACATTTCCTAATAGGCGATACGTTAACAAGTGTACCCGATTACAACTGGACAGAGGTCCCATCTGGTCGATTGTCATCGTGGCAACATGTTCAGAAAATGCGACAACACTTTTGGCGACGTTGGAGTAAAGAGTATCTACACGAACTCACCACACGCAAAAAATGGCATGCTCGTAAACCGGAACAAGTAGACATAGGCAGCATTGTTATCGTACGCGACGACAATTTACCAGCGATGCGATGGACCTTAGCGAGAATAATACAACTTCACCCGGGAGAAGACAATATTGTTAGAGTCGTTACGATACGAACTGCGAACGGTGAATACAAAAGATCACTGAAATGTCTAGCACCCTTGCCGATTTAAGATATAAGCTATATTTGTATTATATTATAAACAGTCATAAAGCGTTATATATACTAGTCATATAAGATAGTCAACAACCATAGCATAATTATATATTACGTAGATTAAGAAGGAGTACATTAAGTATAACGCGTTGTAAACCGTCGTAGCAGCCTTAACAATAATTGAACACAATTGTTCAAGGGGGGCGGCATGTTGCGAGAGCAACAAGAAATCCTACGAACCCCACCGGTCTTCCGTTCCCTCCAGGCGATATACCTGGAAGGGATATTCAAAATGTAAAAGGCGCATGCGGAGCGGCTGCGAAACTGACCGTTTATATTTTTTTATGACTACTGCAATCCGACAATTCCGATTCCCTAAAACGACCGAACCCAGACCTGTCCCAATAAATCATACCACTGACGACCGAAGACTTTTCCCACTCCTCAACCTAAGATCCGTTAAACACACCCACGTCCAATTGCAAAAGGGCAACAGTTCCCCCACCTAACCCATCCTCCACCAATCACCAAAAAACCAAGGTGACGACGGACGCACACGACGAGACAGTCAGACAGAAACCAAAAAGTCAAAACGAAAAAGGGACAGGCGAACTCCCACATCTATAACGCGAATAAATATATTTGTCAAAACGCGAACCACGAGAAGTGTTTTCCTTCCCCATCTTTAAAGGTGCTCAATATCAATTCAAATATTGAGAAGAAGGCAACGACCAACTATTCGAGGCCTTCGTATACAAATTCTATTACAGAGACAACGACATTAACACTAAATCTACGGGGCGCCGAAAGCAACTATTTCACTTTAGAAAAGTGCGAACGAACGAATTTACCGATTTTCACAATATACGTCTGAAGAAAGAAATTTGTTGAATAATTCCCCATAAACTGGAGACCCGATTACTGTGCCTATATTAATTATTCTCATTTTTTAAGCCTACTTATGTGAAAAAATCATAAACAGATATGAGAGAGGTTCAATGTGAGGATCATTTACGTCATAACATCCGCAAACTACATTCGACAAACGAAACTTACACGATAAATGTCATCAAATGAATCTCTCTTTGAATTCACTTTACCAAATCCAACGAAGTGAACTTTTCTTGAGAATTTTCTTGCTTCCTACGCTGAAGTACACGTCTCTTTTGTTTATCCCAATCTCCCGAACATGTTTGCCCACTTCCCATAATCCACGAAAACCCAGTATTCGACGGAAGAAATGAAATGACAAATATTGCCTCCATTTTTCGTCCTCGAAACTGATCGTTTGCGTCGTCGCGGCACCTAAAGGAGGGCGTGCGAATATGTTCGTTGGCTGCACTCGTCCGAATTGACGCATAATCCGTGAATTCGTTGTCGACATTTGTTCGGGGTGCGACGGTAAACCTTCGAAGTTTCGGAGTTTCCGAAAACAGCTAATTTTCCTTATGTTACATTTCGGGTAGTGCAAAGCTGGAAAGACGGCTTGCGGCGTGGCACCGGGGCAGGGGGAGACATTTCACTGCGAGACCCTTCGAAGTTCGTTATTCGTCCTGTAGGAAACGATAGATCGCGTCGGGGGATCCAAGTGGAAACACAAATAATGAGTGAAACAGAGAGATAGCGAATAACGAGCCAACGCAAGTCGCTTAGAGAGCACCGATGACAAACGAAATACTTTACGGTTGCACTAGTTCACTCGCGCTGAACGTGTCTTCTTTGATCGTGGTTGTAGCAAAGTGCTAACTAACCTGATTCGTTGGTGTTCGCGTTCGAGCCAATTATCAGAAACGCTTCACCGCTAGTATCTCCGTAACTGTCGTATCGTCGGGCATGTCGAGCGACAGTTATGTTAGAGGTGTTACGTTCCTTGTAGTGTGTCGAACGTAGAGTAGGTTAGCGATTGAGGAAAGGAAGAGGGACCGAAGTTAGACGCTTCGACCCTCTGCTTCTCTATCTCCTCCGCTGGCCGACCTTTGTCTAGCCCCAAACATAAATCGCTTGTTACACGAGTAACTGTGATCGTGACTATATCGTGTTTGGTGTCGTTTTAATTAGAAAAACGAGACGAACACGGCGCTAGAAGTTTCATAAAAAAAAAAAAGTAAAAAATTAGAGGAGTTGCAATCTTTTGCTTGGCTCGCATTAGTGCGAGTCTCACACTTACAGTGGCCGGGATAAAATTTGAACAGTTACGGTAGAGATGTTTGGGACAGTCACCAGATTTATCAGCGTGAAAATTAGTTTTCATGTCCAGACAAATAAATCCAGACATCGAGTATATTTAAAAAGAAAAAAAAACAGAGACAAATTTGATGTCCCATATGAAATATGAAAAGCGAAAAGTCCGAAAGTTGACCGGGTCTCATTGTCATTCGTTTCAGGTCAGGTTCACATCTGTGAACGCTACAGCGCACACGAGTCTAAAATTCCCTTGAACTTCAGGGCTTGAGAGGATCGATTTTATGGGGAGACGCACATCGCAATGGGCGACGAACCGTTGAGCTGTGCACGTGAATGTTCGTGCTCACATCGCGCCATAGAGTATAGAGAAACTCGATGGGACGTGTGCTTGATTTATATGTCTCCCGTCTATTAATTCATTTGAGCGTTTCAAAATAGATGAGAAAGTCCGTCACTGTCTTATAGAAAATTGTTTGAGAATGTAACGTACAGCGGAACCAAAAATGACTCGACCACTGAACTTCCGGTTCTCGAGAAATTGTCCATATTTGAACATATGATTATTTTTTTTAACTGCACTCAAACAGCATATTAAATATTTTCACAACCGAAGGACACAGGAGGACCATCTTATACACCGGTACAGGTTGAACCGTTTTTTTTTTTTTTTAGAAAATAACTGTTTAGTCTCGTCAAAATGACTACACTGCATCCCGTTAGATACTCGTTTACAAAGTTTCAAGGTGATATTCGGTCTTTTTATAGATGAACCTCTTAGCTGGCGTTCGGAAGTGGTCGACAAACATAAAAGAATACAGTGCTTTTTCAGGTAATACGATTTCCCTTGTACGTTGATTTTTTTTTCTTGAAAAACGACTTTCGTTCCGTATCAATGTACAGGGTATACCAAAATTATGTGTAAAAACTATCCGAGTGAATTCTGCACCTTCACAAAATTACGTGCACAATTGTCCTTGATCGGTTTTTTCAAGGTCAAATTTTTTATTGCAGCATCGTAATCTACTCATCGAGAGGATAAAAGGTTTCAAAGAAAGTATATGCCTCGAGTCAATCGTTTTCTTAAAAAACGACTCTAGAGTTTGGTGGACTTTTTTATTCCATATGTCTACAGAGTGTCCCAGAGTGGTGTAAGCGTGCAGGGGATGATTCTACATGAGAAAATAAGTCGGAGATATAGGATAATTTTTTTTCATTCGACGCCTCGTTTCCCGGAAATTGAAAATTCTGCGGGCGCGAGTGTTATTGAACAGGAATCGTCTGATGCGTTTGATCACGATCTGCTAATTCTACTTCGTAAAAACGCAGGCCACGCGAGCTTGTCGGACAGTAAAAATCTAGTTTAGCGGAAAATACCGGAAACCAGTAGCACAATTCGTAAGCGTCCGTGTGGTTTGTGAAAACAATAGAGGGACCTTCTCTGCAGATTCTCGAGTACCATGAAATTCGAGGATTTCGTTCCGACTATTGGATACGGCAGTCGGCGCGAGTTGACGCGCACGAAGAGAAATACACGAGGACACTTTTTACTGTCGCATATTTTCGTCTATGCTGCATTTAATTTGTATTTTATGGCATTCCCCTAAACTGTATTTTGGCGCAGCCGACGACACGACAATTACGGAGATGCTACTGTAAATTGCGATTTGATTCCGAATAGATAAACATTAATTTTTCTGCGGAAAGTCCGAGAATTAATTTGTATAATTAACAGTTCGGTTAAGAAGCTTGAATAGGATAAGGGATCCATTTACTGCGGGGTAACAATTACCGTGTCTATATTAATCATACTTATTTTAAAATAAAAATTTTGTAATTTAATATCTCTTTTCCAATGTTCATTATTCTTTAAAAATAAGCATACTTAATATAGTGCGCAGTAATTGGTACCCTCACAGTAATTGGGTTCCTTACCCTAGTATCCGTAACTCGGGTTTCCGAATTTTGGAATCAGTACCGGGAAAGAAACTAATCGATCTGGCAGTTTAAGAATTTAGTAGCCTAATAAAGTTCTTTACCTTGACTGTGAAAGCACGCACTGAGATCACGGCGGCGCTTAAATTTTGTTTTCATGCCCGGGATCGACGCAGGTATCTACGCCGGAAGCTCGATCACGGCGGATCGTATCTCTTGCTCAACCGATTTTCTAATCTATTTCTACGGTAAGTGATTTTGCTCTGTGGAATTTTCTCTCTCACTCCCTATTCGGCCAGATGGCCACTTAACGGGGAATCCACGGAAATCTCACATTTCCTTCTCGCTACGTAACTTACATTAGTTCCCTCCACTGAATACCTGAACTGCCCGAGAGAAAGATACCATTGGCAAGGATAAAAGATATCATTTAATTCAAAGAACTTTTTCTTGTCTCCTGCGACGATAATACTGGTCGGTATTAAATTGTACTACGTATCACATACACTGGATGGATCACCGCCAATTCTTTCGAAACTTGCGGTGCAGTGCTATTGCAATTTATTTTGCATGATTGATACGTGCGAGGTAATGAATATAGTGACGAATGTTTAATGTAAAATTGTCATATGCAATATTATTATTGATTCCTCCGGCTACGTTACACCTTGTTATATTTATTATAAATAATTATAAAACTATTCGAAATAATCCTGGTTCGACCATTCAAATAAAAAATCATCTTAAATAAACAATAAAAATTCCGCAAATTTTATTTTGACGATCTAACGCATGAAATATTTTAAGAATTCTGTGTAAATAAATGACACAATAGTGTATAATATAAATAATTCCAGTGATTCTCGAGTCGGAAGTTTGAAACTTTGAACGATTTTTGCACCTCTTTATAAGAGGAGTATTTTTACTGAAAATACATCCGAGTCTCTTCGTTTTAACTGTTTTCGAAATACTCGTTCAAAGTTCCATGGTATTCCACTTCTTCTCCACAATGTTAGGCTCTGCAGGCTTTCTTTGAGAAAACTAATTAATTAGAACAGAACTGGTGTAACGATGTAAATAGTTCCTAAGAGTGCCGTCTGCTTCGTATGAGTCAAACAGTTTCGCAGACGGTCGAGGAGGAGCGCAACAAACACCAGATTTACGAGGAGAGTGATAATTTAAAGAAAATATTTGAGTTGAAATTAAACGTGGACGACACGAGAACGCTCGTTACGTACGAAGAACTCCTTAACTAAAACCGTTTTATCCGATAAAATGATGTTCACAGTTCTCCATCTAATTCTGTTGAATAATTGCAAACGTTTGTACCCGGTTTTCAGAGACTTCAAGATCTTCTTTGGAAAAAAACCACGTAATTTACACAACAAACAAATCTACCAGCTTGTAAAACGTTGGGAGACAATTGCAAAAAATAGTGGTGACTATGTAATTAATTAATAGAACCATTATTTGAAAATCAATGGCTTGTGTTTTAATTTCAAACCGGACGCGACATTTTCAGTCGATTTTTCGACATTTTTGCGACTCGCCGTACACTCATTATTAAATAGAAAAAGAAATGATAGGTAATTATGCAGTTCAGCGGATTTTCTCAATGTTTGTTACTTTGCTATCGTTTTACTATCTGTTCCGTCACAAGACGAAAACAAACATCTGGGTGGCAGACTTCGGCCTACCTCCAGTCTACCACGTTTGTAATGCACTAGCATTTATGGTAGCGGCCCGGGACAAAATTTACAACACCCTACCGGGCCCAGGTTTATAACGCCTTTCCGGACCCATCGAGTGAGGGTACCACGCGGCCACCTCGGCACAAGGTCACCCTCCCTCTGGCAATGGTAGGCGTCAACCAATCACGAACAAATTAGAAGACAGAGATTCTTAGACCCCACCCACACCGAGACTAGCTGCAAGGAGACAAGAGACGACAAGGTCAGTCAACCAAGTAGCCTCGAAAAAACCACTACTCCTCCGAGCAACCGTAGAGTCGTAGTCCACCACCAAATCCGCGTATTTCTTTTTATTTCTTCGGCTCTGTTAATGTCAGAGTCGAAAGTGCAAACCGACACGCACAAGAGTGTTCCTTGCAACAGCTGCACCACTCAAAAGGTGCACGACTAAACATTGGTCCTTCGAGCCGGATCCACCCTTGGAGCGACGGTTCACCACCAAGGCGGAACGGTCCAGTGTCCAAGAGCGGATTCATCTTCCCAGCATCCACCAAGGAGCTACAACGGGAACTACAACTTCGACAACTCTTCCCAGCATCCACCAAGGACGTACAACGGGAACTACAACTTCGACAACTTTCCCCGGCATCCACCAAGGATCTGCAAAGGGAATTCCATTTTTGGCAAGCCTTCCCGGCATCCACCAAGGAGCTGCAAAGGAAGCGTCAAGTGGACAGTTCATCCCAACGGAGACCAACAACGTCACATTGGGAGGCCTACTACAACCCCTGGACGACGGTTCTACGCTCACCAACTACAAGCTGCGGAGATCGGTGCAAGATCTGCCCAGGTAAGAGGTTGACTCATCTATCCTTCTCTTTCCTCTGATTCCATACTACCCGCCGACAATCTCAATTACAATGGCCGACACTATGAAACGGCTTGTCAGACAACGAGGTTCGCACAAGGCTCAATTAACGCGATTAGTTAACAACGTACGTTCGTTCGACGATGCTGAAGATGTAGATATGTTAGATCAGTTTCAAAGGAGATTAGAAGAAATTTCGTCTAATTTTGCCGCGACACAACTAGAAATCGAATCCCTAGAAGATAATTTGGACAACGAAGACATTCGCCAAGAGTTTGAGGGAAACTATTTTGAATGCAGCAGAGAAATCCGCAAAATTAGACGCACGTTAAGGCCACCGGGAATCAATGCCAACAACCCCACAAATAGTAATACAGCGGTGCCCTTTAACATCAATACACAAAGTATTCTACCCAAAATTCAAATTAAGCCATTTGATGGTAACTTAGCAGAATGGAATAGTTTTCGCGACATGTTTACCGACTTAGTGCACAACAACAACTCGCTTCCAATAGTGCATAAATTCCATTTATTAAAATCTTATTTAAGGGGTGACGCGCTTGTAATAATAGAATCTCTAAATTCTACCGAGGAGAACTATGTCGTAGCATGGAATCTGTTGCAAAGGAGGTTTAACAATCCGCGGAAAATAATACAAGCTCACATTCGAGCGTTGTTCGAGCTCCCACAAATTCACTCGCACAATTTGCAAATTTTACGCACGTTGACCGACAAGGTGGAAATGCATATTAACGCACTTAGGGCACTGGAACAACCAGTGGATTGGCATGAAATGCTCATTTATATTGTAACCGCTAAACTAGACAAACATACCCGACTTCAATGGGAGCGTTCAGTAGACGAAGATAGGATGCCAACAATACAAGATTTGATTAAATTTCTAAACAAGTTTGCTCGCGACGCGGAACCCCTGCACCTAACAAATTGCAGACCGTCAAGCCTACCTAGGGACGGAATGCAGGTAGCCAGATACGTTGAGCGTCCGCGGCAGGTACACGTAACCGTACGACCACAAGTCAATTGCCCCGTTTGCACCAAAGGCCATTACATTCAATATTGCGAACAATTCTTACAATTAAAGCCACAAGATAGGGTAGCAGAATTAAGGAAGCATAAGCTTTGTCACAACTGTCTCCGACCTGATCATTCGACTATTCAATGTCGATCAGGTAATTGTCGACAATGCAACAAGAAACACAACACTCTGTTACATTTCGAGCCTTCAAATACGGAGCGCGCGACGGTATCGAACTCCGTAGCATCCTCCACAAACACCGTGTCTCTACTTTCGCTCGCGCAATCCGAGCCACTGTTAGCTACCGCACGTGTGATCATCTACAATCGTGAAAACAAGGAAAATCAATGTAGAGCGCTACTCGATTCTTGCTCTCAATCCAATTTTATGACTGAAACCCTAGCGAAATCACTAAAATTAAAACTACACAACCTCTCTCTGCCGGTTTCGGGGTTCGGGGAACAACAAAGTCAAGCTAGGTACTATGCAAAGACTAAATTCAAATCTAGGACATCCAACTTCACCGAAGAAGTAGCATTTATAGTCGTTCCAAAAATTACGAGCCAACTACCGTCCTACCAAATAGATCGGTCCGGAATCCCCATACCGAACCACTTAAAACTTGCAGATCCCGAATTCCACGTGCCAGCTAGTATAGACATTTTATTGGGAGAATATCTGTACTACAAATTATTAGGCAGGAATCAAATTAGATTACCAAATGGAAAGGGCGTAATTCAAAAGACAGGACTAGGTTGGGTAATTTCTGGTCAGGTAGAATTAAAGCCAACAAAAAGGGAAAAAACGGTTTGCCACATCACAAATCACGCACTAAGTGAGCAACTAACAAAGTTTTGGGATCTAGAGGAATGCGAACCGCGTAGACATTTATCTGCGGAGGACAAACAATGTGAACAATACTTCGCGACGACCACAACACGCGACGAGCAGGGTCGTTATATCGTTAGATTACCCTTCAATAACAAAACCGAGATGTTAGGAGAAACCTACAATCGTGCCTTAAAACGTTTTCAGGCGTTAGAGCGACGACTACAAATCGATTCAAATCTCAAACAGCAATACAAGGAATTTATCGACGAATACCGTAAATTAGGTCACATGTCGGCAGCAAAGCAAACAACAAATTGCGATGGGTTTTATTTACCGCACCATGCGGTGATAAAAACCACTAGCAATACAACAAAACTACGAGTAGTGTTCGACGGATCTGCCAAATCTACCAGTGGGTTATCTCTCAATGATACTTTACTGGTAGGTCCGACCATTCAAGATGACCTTTTTCAACTAGTAGTCAGATTTAGGGTCCACCAATACGTACTAACAGCAGACATAGAAAAGATGTTTCGACAAATTAAAATACATCCCGAGGACACGAAATTTCAAAAAATTTTATGGCGAGACAACCCCAATGAACCCATAAAAACATTCACGTTGGATACCGTTACGTACGGAACGGCCTCCGCGCCGTTCCTCGCGGTTCGAGCCCTAAAGCAATTAGCAAGGGATGAGGGACACTCATACCCGTTAGCCGCCGCGGCACTCGAGAATGATTTTTATATGGACGACTTACTGACGGGCGCAAACACAATAGAGCAAGCGGAAAAACTTCGGGACGACCTACAACTACTACTTAGCTTAGGCGGTTTCAATTTAAGACAATGGGCATCAAATCAACCGTCCTTAAGGGGGCCGGCAGGCATTTGGCCTTGACTGTCACGCCAATTCTCGAACGGTCCTCGAACGGTCAGTAAGGAAAACTCATTGTGGAATGGTTAAAATTTTTTTTGTGGAACTACGTCGCGTCTACGAGATATCGGTAAAAAAGAATATATGCAATGCCGACTTGAGTAGTAGCAGAAGAGAGAAACGAAAATTGAGAGAGAAAGCTTGCGACTAGACATGGTTGCCACATATCATCGTTCGCCTCACTGTTGCCATGTCGTCAAACCCGTAAATGTACAAGCGTTTCGTGAAACTGATTCCTGCCTCATGAGCCCAATTCAGCCGACCAACACATGCTAACACATACATTGCCACGGGCGCGTAGATATACGCAGGACTTGTTGTCACATTACCTCTGCAGTTTTTCGCTAATATCTCTGAAATGAAACTCGAATGGCGGTCAGTGTATGCAAAAGCTAAGGAAATCATTTGATTTATATTAAATTGAATCAGTTTATTCTTAACATTATAATAATTTTATACATATTACCAGGACTTCTTGAAAATGAGCCGGAATTTACTTCCTGTCAGAAAGAAAATTATATTCAAATCTCATTTAAATGAAATTTAAAGCAACTCTTTTTATGCCACGAAGCGCATAAATGTAATAATATATATATATATATATATATATATATATATATATATATATGTCTCATATTACGATATTATAAATTGTATATATATATAAATGTATATATCTTCTATGTCATGCCGTATTTGTTCTAGACTACAAAAATTGGTGTGGCGCGACGGTAGCGTGCCAAGCTTTCACCCCGACGACCAGGGTTCAAATCCTGCCTACTAACGCATTTTTTAAAAATTTTATTATGTTTTATCATTATGTATTTATATTTTCAATCGATTAACACGCATAAAATTGCATTCTGAATTATAAATAGCATGTATTTATTTACTAACAACAGGATTATTTACTATTATTATATATTATTATTTATATAATAATTATATATTAAATTTTATAAATTTCCTGTGATTTTCCGGATTTCGAACAAGTTACTATTACGTTTGTGTGATGTGACATAAGTTCATCTACCTTTTTTTGAACAAGTGCGGTCTTTTCTCCCTTATATGATATTATCCTTTCGAACGTTGACTGATACTGACATCCTGTCTGATCCGCAATTAGAATTGCGAGGTGATATTTTTTACTACTTTCCGATAATTTTCGGCGGTCTGCTATATTTTATACCGCGCTTCTTCATTATGGACTTCAAGCTTCATGCATCAGTCATTTGTGTACCGAGGTCATTCCACGCGAAATCGGGCACATTTTCGAGTACTGCTGTGGGATTTTGTTCAAATTTGAATATGTTGTAGTCTTTGGCGACCTATGAACGAATGTCAAAGGATTTCTCGATATCTTAAAAATTGTTAATTTTAAATAGACGTGTTAAAAAAAGGATCACCCTTTCTTCATTACATTATAAAGTCAGAAAAGTAAAACCATAAAAGTATCTACTAAAAATGTTTCCCCTTCGTAATGACCCCTTTAGAAGGATGGAGAATTGAACATTGGCTTCACAATGAGCTGGAAAAGGACGCGGAGTGTCCCCGTTTCAGGTAGGTGAGTGGTGCGCTCCGCAATACCTGCAGACTTCGTTTACGACTAGACATGTGCGGGCCGCCCGGTATTCGGGTTCGGGTCGGGTCGCAGAAAGTCGGGCGGGCTCGATTCGGGCTACCCGAGAGTTTCGGGCTGCCTGCTCGACTTCGTCGGGCGGGTTCGGAATGAATCGGACAAGTTCGAGCGAGCGAGTTATCGCGATACCTGACATTCAACTCTGCGTTCTTATGAAATACATAATGGCAATAATGATACTTCTTTCATAGCTTAATTAACGTAATTTTTAATATGCTTGGTTTTTTTCATAATTACCGTAGGTATAATTGGCAAACATATGCATAATCTTTATTTGTATTAAATTTTGAAATAATGCACGTTACACGTGAAAAATTTAAGAGACAATATTTCTGGCATTCTGACGAATTTGTTCCTCCGAATGAACTTGCATATGTATCGATAATGTCGTTAAAATATCCTTACGAAATTACATACAACTAGAACGCATGAAAATAAGGTAAATTATGACAATTTTTTACATTTTGTGCTGTTTTCTCTTAAATTTTTCACGTGTAACGTGCATTATTTCGAAATCATATATCATTGTTACCATTATGTATTTCATAATAACGCAGAGTTGAATCTCAGGTATCGCGATAACTCGCTCGCCCGAACTTGTCCAATTCATTCCGAACCCGCCCGACGAAGTCGAGCAGGCTTCCCGAAACTCTCGGGTAGCCCGAAACGCTCGGGCCGCCCGATGTGTCATGAAGTATCGCGCGCCCGACTTTCTGCGACCCGACCCGACGATTCGGGCGCCCGACAATCGGGCGGCCTGCACATCCCTATTTACGACTAAATGACCCTTTTTTTACCTCGAGAACTATGGGTCATCCCTGTTGTAGTAATGTTTCGGCTTTTATTCAAATTTTAATATATGTAGTGTTTAGTGACCGAATCTCAAAGTATTTTTCGATCTCTTATAAATTGTTGATTTTACAGACATTTCAATAAACGTGTCGCCCTTTTTCCATTAAATTCTAAGACTAGAACTCCCAAATCGACGATATGACCTTCCAATGACGAATAAAATTTTTTTTATCTTTTATTCGTTATTTGAAATTTTTATTTAAACATATATATTGCAGACAGTACCTTGCAGACTGTAAAGCCGACAACATGAAATTCTGGTTTTGAAGTATATTTTATGAAACCCTAATTGTCAAGTAAATAATCACCACGTTCTCGTGGTTTTCATTGAGAAATGATACCTTTCTTGTAGAACATATTCAATTCACATACAAACTCACATCTATACATAATCAATCAGAATTCTCCATTCTTCTGAAGGGTTCATTTTGAAGGGGAAATTTCAGGGAATGTGACCACATTTTTTCCAACATGTGAATCACTGGCTCATCATCGAAAAAAAACGCAAAAAAAGAATTTGTTTACACTTTCCTACATTATAAAGTTACTTGTCATGGTCGAAAACATTATTTTACAACAGCCGTATCCTTTCTAAATTAAACAAAAAGAAGTGTAGCTGAAGTGGAGAAACAGTTCCGGTGATAATAATTCGCAAGCGAAGCCCGTTCATCGACAATGTAGGCAGAAATTGCAAACTTCGCCTGTAATTTATAAAAATAGTTCTCAAGCTGCAAAAGAGAAATTATTGCTAAACCTCTTCTACTGTCACATGGACTACAACATATTTCATTCAAGTTAGTTACTGGAATATAACGGATATTTCGAAGCAACCTGACGTTACGAGCCGCGTAGCGGCAAGTGCAAGGGTCAGAAACCTTTTCAAACTATCGCTTCAATGTTGCACCGAGCAGTTTATAAATGGTCAATTTTCATTCCCAAAGGTTCAATACATGTCTGTACAGAGCCCAAATTTCGAATTTCCACCTCATCGGGGAGTAATTAACAATATTCCGCAGCATGCCGCCGGTCGCGAGGCGTACGAAACAAGCCTGACGTTACGAGCCGCGTAGCGGCAAGTGCAAGGGTCAGAAACCTTTTCAAACTATCGCTTCAATATAGCAATGAGCAGTTTATAAATGGCTAATTGTCATTCCCAAAGGTTCAATACATGTCTGTACAGAGCCCAAATTTCGAATTTCCACCTCATCGGGGAGTAATTAACAATATTCGACAGCATGCCGCCGGTCGCGAGGCGTACGAAACAAGCCTGACGTTACGAGCTGCGTAGCGGCAAGTGTAAGGGTCAGAAACCTTTTCAAACTATCGCTTCAATGTTGCACCGAGCAGTTTATAAATGGTCAATTTTCATTCCCAAAGGTTCAACACATGTCTGTACAGAGCCCAAATTTCGAATTTCCACCTCATCGCGGAGTAATTAACAATATTCGGCAGCATGCCGCCGGTCGCGAGGCGTACGAAACAAGCCTGACGTTACGAGCCGCGTAGCGACAAGTGCAAGGGTCAGAAACCTTTTCAAACTATCGCTTCAATATAGCAATGAGCAGTTTATAAATGGCTAATTGTCATTCCCAAAGGTTCAATACATGTCTGTACAGAGCCCAAATTTCGAATTTCCACCTCATCGGGGAGTAATTAACAATATTCGACAGCATGCCGCCGGTCGCGAGGCGTACGAAACAAGCCTGACGTTACGAGCCGCGTAGCGGCAAGTGTAAGGGTCAGAAACCTTTTCAAACTATCGCTTCAATGTTGCACCGAGCAGTTTATAAATGGTCAATTTTCATTCCCAAAGGTTCAACACATGTCTGTACAGAGCCCAAATTTCGAATTTCCACCTCATCGCGGAGTAATTAACAATATTCGGCAGCATGCCGCCGGTCGCGAGGCGTACGAAACAAGCCTGACGTTACGAGCCGCGTAGCGACAAGTGCAAGGGTCAGAAACCTTTTCAAACTATCGCTTCAATATAGCAATGAGCAGTTTATAAATGGCTAATTGTCATTCCCAAAGGTTCAATACATGTCTGTACAGAGCCCAAATTTCGAATTTCCACCTCATCGGGGAGTAATTAACAATATTCGACAGCATGCCGCCGGTCGCGAGGCGTACGAAACAAGCCTGACGTTACGAGCCGCGTAGCGGCAAGTGTAAGGGTCAGAAACCTTTTCAAACTATCGCTTCAATGTTGCACCGAGCAGTTTATAAATGGTCAATTTTCATTCCCAAAGGTTCAACACATGTCTGTACAGAGCCCAAATTTCGAATTTCCACCTCATCGCGGAGTAATTAACAATATTCGGCAGCATGCCGCCGGTCGCGAGGCGTACGAAACAAGCCTGACGTTACGAGCCGCGTAGCGACAAGTGCAAGGGTCAGAAACCTTTTCAAACTATCGCTTCAATATAGCAATGAGTAGTTTATAAATGGTCAATTGTCATTCCCAAAGGTTCAATACATGTCTGTACAGAGCCCAAATTTCGAATTTCCACCTCATCGGGGAGTAATTTACAATATTCGGCAGCATACATATCGTACATACGTAAACCTGTACTATCGATCTGCATTATCGACCGTATTCTATCGCAACGTACAGTGTTTGTCGCGGAGAGACCGTGGCGCTAGTAACCGGAACCGCAAAATTGTGCCTTTTTTTCTAGTCATTTTACGTCTTAAATAAGTAAGTAATCAATTAAAAATGCATACCACCGTGTTTGTACATGTCTTCGCTATGTCTGTATAGAGCCCTTTTTTCGATACGAACACTAAATCTCGCGAAATTAAGAGAATCTCTCAGCGGCAGCCATCTTGTGACGTCATACTTGCTTCAGAATTCGAATTTTCTGCCGAATATTGTTAATTACTCCGCGATGAGGTAGAAATTCGAAATTTGGGCTCTATACAGACATAAATTGGACTTTTAGCAAACACAAGTGACCACTTTTAAACTGCTCATTGCAATATTGAAGCGATAGTTTGAAAAGGTTTTGACCCATGCATAAGCATATGGATTTCAAACCCTGCCGGCCCCCTTAACCAAACACTTGGACCCCGCCTCGGACACCATACATTTCAATGCGTCTGAAACAAAAAAGACGCTAGGCATCTGCTGGAATGCAAAAACCGACACAATCACATACAATGTAAACCACATTCACAATACCGATCGAGTAACAAAGCGGGACATTTTATCAAAAACAGCTCAGTTATTCGACCCGTTAGGTTTGCTCGGACCCGTAATTATAATCGCAAAATTTATAATGCAAGACATGTGGAAGCTAAAATTGGATTGGGACGAATCAGTACCACAATATATACATACCGCGTGGATTGATTTTCTTTCACAATTGCCAAATTTAAACAATTTCAATGTACAACGCAATATAATGGTACCAAACCCGGTACGTCTCCAACTACACGGATTTTCAGACGCAAGCGAAAGAGGTTACGGTGCATGCATTTACATTAGATCCGAAAATGAGGAAGGTAGAGTAGAAACGCATCTTCTCTCGGCAAAATCTAAGGTCGCACCATTGAAGTCGGTAACATTACCGCGACTAGAACTATGCGCAGCAACGTTGTTAGTGCAACTATACAAATCCATCTCCAATACGTTGAAACTAAAATTTGACAAAATCAAACTATGGACAGATTCCACGATAACGCTACATTGGATAAATACCTCGCCGCACTTACTAAAAACGTTTGTAGCTAATCGCGTTGCGGAAATACAATCGCACACAGAACCACATGATTGGTCACATGTGATATCCTCGGACAACCCTGCAGATTTCATTTCTCGGGGTCAAGTAGCATCTCAATTCATACATAACCATAATTGGTTACATGGTCCTGCTTGGCTAGTACAACCCGAAGCTTCTTGGCCGCACAACCCCATACTCCCAATAGAAATTCCGGAACAACGCACTACCGTGGTACTAATAGCGAATACGGATAATAAGACGCAACTATTCGATAAATTTTCATCATTTTCAAGGCTATTGAGAGTAGTTGCATACTGTTTACGATTTCGAAGCAAATATACCGGGGAACTATCTATTACAGAGTTACGACAATCGCACAACCGCATAATAAAGTCAATACAGGCCCAACAATTTAACAAGGAATTGAAGCAATTGACACAGGGTATCGCAATAGACAAGAGCTCAAAACTAACCAGCTTAAACCCCTTCATTGATTCCGATGGTATTATGCGCGTTGGAGGTAGGCTTAGGAATGCAAAAATTAAATACGGACAAAAACATCCCATTCTGCTACCAAAATCAAATCGCATCACGTCGTTGATTTTACAACAAGAGCACGTCAATAATATGCACGCGGGGGTACAAGGTACACTATATTCGGTACGACAACGGTACTGGCCCATTGATGGCAAAAATACTACCCGTTTCATTATTCGGAAGTGTATACGATGTTTCAAGGCCAACCCACGAAATTCCCCGGACTACCTGATGGCCGACCTTCCCAAGGATCGGGTAATACCCGCTCGACCGTTTGAAAACGTTGGCATTGATTACTGTGGGCCACTATTCGTCAAGGAAAAACGTTTCCGAAACCAAAAACGATTAAAGGTCTACGTCGCGGTCTTTGTATGTTTTCTAACAAAGGCGGTTCATTTAGAACTAGCCAGTGATCTCACTACCGAAGCATTTCTAGCAGCATTCAAAAGATTCTCATCGAGACGCGGCAAACCAAAAAACGTATATTCCGACAATGGAACGAATTTTATAGGAGCGAAAAACCTACTATCAGAACTGTTCAATTCCCAAAATTATAAAAAACAAATACAACAATATCTAACATCGCAAGCCGTAGAGTGGCATTTATCTCCTCCTCAGTCACCTCACTTCGGTGGCCTTTGGGAGGCTGCGGTAAAATCATTTAAGCATCATCTGATACGCACAGTCGGTGATACTCTACTGACGTACGAACAATTAAACACGTACGTAATTGAGATCGAAGGCATCTTAAACTCCCGACCTCTAACTCCCTTGTCACCCGATCCCAATGACCTGCAAACGTTGACACCAGCCCACTTCCTCATCGGTGAGTCTCTTACCTCGTTGCCTGAGCAAAATCTAAGTGGTACACCCTCCAATCGATTGTCGCTATGGCAACATACTCAACAAATGAAGCAGCATTTTTGGGCCAGATGGCACAAGGAATATTTGAACGAGATAAACATCCGTACAAAATGGAAACAAGGAGGAAGCAACAATCTGAGGGTCAACGATCTAGTCCTTATCCGAGATGAAGGACTACCTTCAATGCGGTGGCCAATTGGACGAGTATTGGAAGTACACCCTGGAGGAGACAACGTAGTTCGCGTCGTGACTGTCAAATCTGCGAGCGGAATTTATAAACGATCCATAAAAAAAATCTGCCCGTTGCCAATTGATCTTGTATAAAGTGTAAAAATCCAATCACGTCAACACGTACACATTCATATGTATATATTATTCTATAGGTTCAATTTAGCATACATAAAAATACTAACGCGTGCTTGGCAAACATATATACAATTTAGACTATATAGCGGAAAACTCTAGACGTAATGCATTGTACATATCTATTTTATAGTACTAGGATTAATTAGCACTAAGCTGCGGCACTATACTTCTGCGCTATCAATCATAACCGTTGTAGCTGGTCTCCTGTGGGTACAAGAGAGTCTCGAAATCCTGTCAAGTCTCTATACAAGTATCGAAATTTCGAACGTGACCGTTCAAGGGGGGCGGCATGTTCCGTCACAAGACGAAAACAAACATCTGGGTGGCAGACTTCGGCCTACCTCCAGTCTACCACGTTTGTAATGCACTAGCATTTATGGTAGCGGCCCGGGACAAAATTTACAACACCCTACCGGGCCCAGGTTTATAACGCCTTTCCGGACCCATCGAGTGAGGGTACCACGCGGCCACCTCGGCACAAGGTCACCCTCCCTCTGGCAATGGTAGGCGTCAACCAATCACGAACAAATTAGAAGACAGAGATTCTTAGACCCCACCCACACCGAGACTAGCTGCAAGGAGACAAGAGACGACAAGGTCAGTCAACCAAGTAGCCTCGAAAAAACCACTACTCCTCCGAGCAACCGTAGAGTCGTAGTCCACCACCAAATCCGCGTATTTCTTTTTATTTCTTCGGCTCTGTTAATGTCAGAGTCGAAAGTGCAAACCGACACGCACAAGAGTGTTCCTTGCAACAGCTGCACCACTCAAAAGGTGCACGACTAAACACTATCAATTACTATTGCTGCAGTTTCACTGATATAGGTAGAATTTTGAAAATGTCTCGAAGACTTAATATTCAGGAGCCTTCTCGACAAGATCGACCTGTTATGTAAATTGCTTTTCGATCGTTGCGATGTGTTGGTGGAGACAGTCGATAAACGGCATTCCCATTCTGATGCAACACCGCCGCAGACGTGTAAGTATGTATAACCAAAATTCACTGTAGTGGTGTTCACAGCTTGTTTCAAATATCTCGAAAACTAAAGGCGAACGGCGACTATACAGAAAAATAGTTCACACTCTTAATTTCTACAATATATTAATGTTCAATAAGAACAGATAATAAGAATTTTTACAATGCTATTAACCCGTATACATGTCCCCATAATTACTAATCTATTCTCATTAGGGACCCAATTCCTGGGGAGTGCCAATTACTGTGCCTATATTAACTATACTTATTTCTAAAGCATAACGAATATTAAAAGTGAGCTGTACAAAATTATTAACTGATTTTCATGAAAAAATTTAATATCTCTTTTTTAATATTCGTTACGCTTTAAAAGTAAGTATAATTAATACAGGCGCAGTAATTGGCACCCCCTCAGTAATTTGGTCCCTTACCCCGTCTTGGTCGAGTGTAAATTATTATCTCCTCCGATTTTGTGTTTTAAAAAATTGATTTTTTGCTGTTTACTAATTTCACTAACGAATGACTCCTTTCGGGGGAACGCGGCCACAAAAATCATTCTTGCGACGTATTCTTCGACCGAGTTCAGCGTGAACTTGATTCCCCAAACCATTAGCGATCTTAGTGTAGCAACTTTTGGAGCAGAAATCGTCAGATACGTTTTCACTTCACGAAAGATTACATTCTCTTCTCGGTTCGTTAATTTCTTGGACTGGCCGGGCCGTAATTCATTGTGAAGGGTTCGTGGTTCTGTGGTTTTTTGATTTTTTATTGCGTTGTCAACGAAAGATTTACCACCTTCCGGTTCTTCGATTTCCTGCGCAGTGCAAAAGAATCTTTCGAATTTATCTGCAGATAAGTCCTGCTAGTATTTAACGAACTTCTCCAAATTTATTACATTTAATACATTTATATTGCTAATAAGTTGAGTGCAATATTACGATAAACATGTACAAATGACATGCGTATACTCGAGAAGGAAATGCATGTCGGAAACAATTTTTTCCGTTGCAGCTCGCAAGATTAATGCGGCAACTGCATACACTAAGCAGTTTACCGCAGTTCTTTCTTTGAAATGTTTCTAAAGATACGGACGCGCTTTGTCTTCGTCATAAATCCTCGAGAATAATTGGAAGGGACTGAAATCTGGAGCACAGACGGGTGAAAACATTCAATTTCTTCTGCCGTGCTGTTTTTCAAGTTGTTATCCAAGATCCGTGCACAATTTCAGATGACACTTTTTCAAAGATCAATTCTCCAACGAGCTTGAAAATTCAATGTCATTCTTTTTATTTTACAGTTTAACAAATAATAGTCCGTATTTATTCAGGTTAACTATAATATTAAATCCGGGCAAACGTAGAAGATTCGACGTAATTTTAATCGACCAACCTTTAATTCCATACAGATGTTAATCTCACTTACAAATTGAAAAGTTACTAAATCATTTTTATTTTTCACTTGTATTATTCACAGAAACAAATAATGTACAGGGTGTCCCAGTATCGGTGGTAAAACCGAGAAAGGATTCTACGTGAAGAAACAAATCGAAAATGAAAAATTAGATTTTCTTCACTTGAGGCTTCGTTCTCGTGAAAATCGAGTTCAACTCTCGAACTCCTGTACTTCGGATGAAGAAGACGAAGAGGGGACAGCGATTTTCTTATTTCGAAATAAAAAGCGACGTCGTATGTCGGAATAAAATGTATTGATGGTCGCTCGAGCTTATCCCCACCGTTACGGGTTACGAATGATTCCGGCATAGGATGCTTCCCATCGAATAACGCGTGTTCGCTGCATTTTCATACTCGATTTTCTCGAAAACGAAGCTTCGGATGAGAAAATTTTATTGTATATCTTCCACTCATTTTCTCATGTAGAATCACCCCCTTCTCGGCTGAACCACCGCCGCCCCTGTGTATGCACAATAATTTAATATACTCTGGTACGTAGAAAAATTTCAATTTTTATGAACCTAGACTGCCAATCTTTATGCAGAATGTTTACAGGTCACTTTATGAAAGTCAGAATTCAGAGAAAATTTTCCTCGTCGACTCTAAAATTTCCTATTGTAAAAACAAGGTAAATTTTGTACTGTAAATGCACGAAGACCTGCAGCCTAGTCATCGGTAATCGTTGAATACACAACAATGATGATAGTTCAACTTTTAATAATTTATATAAAATGTAGATTGCGCAGATGTGTTTTGTAGAAATGACACGAAAACCCAGAAGATTATAGGCCCCGAACCTGGGTCGTTCGTGTTGGATGGAACTTAATTAAACAATACGTACCCTGGAAGTACGATATAAGTTTGCATAGCATAATCCCAAAGATGAAATTCTTCAAAATCTGGCCAAGTAGAGTGAAGGGCATACAGAAGATACCGAGCAGCAGATCCGCAACTGCCTGGAAATTCAGAAAATGAATTTCAAACTTCTAATTAATTACTGGAAGGAAGTTGAAACCGTTCGACGTCGTGACCAGATTAATAAGGATCGTTTCGCTTAATTAAGTGGATTCTTATAGTCGAAAACATAAAAAAGAAAAAACATAAAATAATTTCGGTTGGATTAACACCATTTCTATCATACGAACAATTGATCGCTTTCATTAGCGGGACGTAAAATGAGTTCATTGGCTTATTGAATGGTATTGAGACATTATTTTAAAGCGTGTAGCCGCTTGTGTTTTACTTTCGGATCGGACACGAACTCTTTTGCAAAATCGTCTACTAGTTTTGACATAGTGCTTGTGCATTTCTTCAATAGAAAAATCATGAAATCCACATAAAAATCCGCAGTTTAATCGTGAGCACCGAGAATCAGGATTTTCATTGACCAGGGCGCAAATTATTTTTTCGCTCGTGGATTGCGGGGGACGCACGAGAGAAACAAAGCTTGACCTATGGCGTCTCCTGCTCCGAAAAGGCAGAATGTATGTTGACCGATGATTTTGTTCGTTGCCGAATGTGGCCCACGTGAAATAGACTCTGGTGAAGGCTATTTTCCTGTTCGATTTCTATCCTGTCTACCGAAATTGTATTTTCGTACCGTGGAATTTCAGCGACACAGACACATCGTGTCGTAACCGATCAAAATTGTCGCAACGATTCTACAGCGCCGTAAACTGTTCAACTGTTGCCAATCAATTGGAAAATCTGTTCTGTTTTGGCATTGTCACGCCGACAAGGTATTATAACAATTATCCTATGCGACGATATCGAATTTTTATTCAATGCTTCATTCAACGGAAACCCATTCACATGCTTCTATATTCAAACGGGAGGCTTCAGAGTTAATAACTTTTTCAAAAATTGGACCGAACGATTTGAATTTTCTCTTTTTTTTTTTGAGATGTTAGAAGGATTAGTTTTTTGAAATTGCTGTTGCTCGGAATTTTGATGAAAAAAGTGGAGGTCACGATTTTTATCTGTTTTATTTGTGCTCATAACGAAAATTTGAAATGTGCATTTTGCATGAAAAAGCTACAGAAAGATTTACACTAATAGTAATTTCAAATTGCAGTTACCCATTTGTTGTCATAAATGCGTAACATTGGCACTGTTACCAATTTTTATATGAATTTGCATTTTCATTGGCAACAGTTGCAAATCTAAGGCGAAATTAAGAATTTCCAGTATCAATGGTTGCGGATGAAGAAGAACGTAAAAGAGGATAACTCTACGAAGCTCCTTATCTTATTCTCTTTAGGCGACTTTTATGAGCAAGAAATGCATAAAAATGTCAACCTAATGATGATGCACAGTTTTATTTGCAGTACTTGAATATCTAATGGTTGCAAAAAGTACCTGATATTAAATTATCCACGTCTTTCTATTTTTTGATATCAAACGAGAAAAAATGTGTCTTTGGTGAAGAGCTTGCTCGATATAGAATTATTATTAGAAAAAGTATTATTAAGTATTTCAACACTACTTTTCATATAACAAGGAAAGTGTAGAAAGTGGAACCACATTTACATTACTGAAAACCATATAATTATGTTGAAAAGAAATGGGGGGAAGAGGATAGTTCAGATGAAAATGCTATGAAAAATTGTGTTAAACTGATATATTCATTGATAACATATTTAAAAATAATACCAGACTTTCTGTCATTATTTGCCTTTCAAGATATATGGTATTTTAACATTTTCGACAATTCGTATGTTAAAAAACAATAAGTTTTCTATCAAAGCTAAAAAAGTAAAAAAAAAGACAACAAACTTTGAGAAGAAGAAAATGGCCATACCACCCGGAGGGATATACATATAAGCTGATAAAAATCGTGACCGTAGTATAAACTTAGAATGTTTCTTCAGAATTCATAGTTTTCTATAAACTAGCAATATCTCTACAGCGAACGAAAATCAATTTCATTTTCTTTCCCTCTTCCTTGCTTATAAAATGAAACTGTTTTTTTTTTTTCATAACAACCCTATAAGTGATTAATAGATTGCGGATTGCGGATGATATGTCACAAAATAATTTATAAATTATATAATGAGAACACAATGTTACACGCCGTTCAGGTGGTATTACATGAAACTGCTTGATTGTTTTATGCAGCAAATCTGTATCGCAGAATGAATACGTTTCGAGAGATGAAAATATTTATTATTGAAATTGAAAATACTCCGTGCATCCTGATATGAAAACATAAATTACTTAGGAATGGAATATAGTCATTTTGTCCAAACATAATTATGTATAAGCTGAATGATCAAGATACAGCTTTAAAGTTATTTTAATGTAAATAAAGTTATTTTAAAGTTAAAAACTGTTCTCTTCTTTTCTGTGAAAGTATTACAGCAAATTCAGTAAAACATTCATGGTATTTTAAAAATGTATTAGAGTGGACCAATATTTCCAGAATGATTATTCTTGAATTCCATGAATTTCAATATTCGTTTCAAATGCGTTTTCTAAAAGTTTCATAATGAAAGAGTTCATCTATATTCAGTTCAGACCTCGGAACTTCTGAAATGATATTATTTGAAAAATTATTTAAAATAACACGTTGTTTTATTTTATTTGTTTGGGATCATTTTAAAATTGTTCTTCGAAATTATATGAGATGACTTGTTGATCAGGTTTGAGTCTGGGGATCATTTCTTTCGTCGAATTTTAAGTAAAATACATAATTTTGATTTTCAACCAACAATATTGAAAACAACGGTGCGAAATGAATTGTTCCAAATAGGTTATTTCGTATTTTCATTTCGAATCAAATGTGCCCAGGAAAAGAGTTTTCACGTAATTAATTTGTAATTTGATTACAACGTTTTCGAATTTTGGCCACGAACTCGACCGAATTCGCCACTGTGCGATGGCTGGCAACTTGAGGTTGTACTCACACCCGATGGGGAGCTTTCGTTGACACATGTTTAGAAAGTTAGGGGTCTTTACTGTGGACGATACCTTGTTCTTAAGGGATATGGCCGCGGAGTGGGGATGTGCGAGGGTGTCTTCTAGTGAGCGTGAGTGACTTCTCATTACTTATCGTGGAACCATCCGGAGACGTATTCGGCACTTTAAGTAATTTTGCGAGTGAATCGATCTGGGAGCAGGAGCAAGTGTGTGAAGTCAGAACAACATAATTCCACATCGTCATTCTTGTAATATTCAGACAAGTAAGTATTTTTATTGCTACTATTTGTTATCGTTAGTGTTTCTGCTTATGTTCTTCCGCTATATTTGTTACATTGATATAACTTCTCTTAATTTTCGTATATACCTCTTTAATTAATGTTTTGTAGGAATCTTAAATCTAGCTAAAGGCGGAGCGGTCGTTGGTATATAAAACTACAGTGAAGGAAGAAAGGTCCGTATCATTCAAAGCTTCGGCTGTGACTGACTGCAGGCACAATTCTCGTCGGCGATGGGAATTTTCCCATTTTTATGGCCCGCCATCGGGCCTATGTCCTAAGTGCCCTGACACAGTCCCGTATCGCACCGGACGCCTAAACAGGATCTCGGCTTACAATAACAAGCCTCCAAGTACGACATGTTTAAATTAGTATGTTTTCTTATAAACCATGCCACAGAAATTTTGACTGTATTTTTAAATTCTAGGCAAGTAAACAATGGAAACTGCAACATGGACGGTGGTTCAGTTCATCGAAGATGGCAGCGTGGAGGCAGTGCCAACAAAGTGGTTAGAGGGCGAAAATTGTTACTGGCCACCACTGCAACGGGGTCGTTTCATGACCGCAATCAAAAAAATGGAGGCCAGTAACAATTTATGGACCAAGTACAAGGTCAAGATTTTTAGAAACAGCACTTTCGGTAAGTTACAATTATTATACACTCTAAATGTACAATTGAAATAATAACGCTTGTAACGTTTTCGTTTAATGCTTCTAGATGACTACATGAAGGCCAGAAACAGGGCAAAGGCCGCAGAGGAGACGAGCGATCTGCAATCGGAGGCAGAGTCACCATTGGAGAGAAGAAAGAGGCCAGCGTTTACATTAGAAGACAGTACCTCCTCTGACAAGGCAGCAGTTTTCTACCCTGCTCCAGATTTGAAAAAACAGAGGAACATAGGTATGTCAATTCAAAAGGAAGCACTCGATAAAACATTATATATTACATTCACAGTTATAAATCATTCTGGTTCTGTAATTAGTATATCTTTTTAATCAAAATATATTTTCTTTTCAGCCACTTGTTCGCACTCTGTTGGCGAGGAATCGCAGGGAGAGGGGCAAGAGGATGAGATACATTACGATAAGCAGTGTAGTATTGGTAAGTTAAGAAAAATATTTTAGAGATAAATAAGTTCACTTTAAAAAATATAATATCTAACAAACAATTAATAGGAGAGCAAACGGAAAATAACTGCTGCAAGGGGAACCATTTAACGATAGTTCTGCTCACAGAAATATTAGCAGAGGTGCGAGCACTGAAGGAGACAACACACATCAATAACGCAGGAGGATCACGCAGCGTGTCGTTTCTCAACAAATTCCCGAATTTAAAATTCCCGCTAAAATCGTTAGAAGAGGTAACGTTGCTTCAAGAAGTTCTAAGCAATCCGAAGGAATTTGATTATGGAGTAAGTACAATTTACAGATGTAATAAATAAACTAATAGTAATTGATCTTTCATTTTCATTTAGTTAACAGAATGTCCTATTAATAAAATTTTATTTTAGGTTACGGAAATGTCTAAAATAGGAGGAGACAATTTGTATTCCTTCGTGAAGAGAGTACTGACGACCCTCCTAACCAATGAAGTTGCTCTGCAGTACAGTTGGATGGGGAGGAAAGGGAAGAAGCCCTTCCACTGCTCCAAGATCGCGGAGATCGTAATGTGTAATTATTACCCTTACTTTGGTGTTACCATAATAACGATGATTCGTATGCAAATCACTAAAAAAAGAAATTCTTATTCAAGGTGCTGCAGAAAGGGCCAATATCCACGGCAGTAAGAGAGATTCAGAAACGTCAATACAATTATGGCTGAAGAGGGCGTCCGACCGCATAAACGTTACTAATAAGTTATTTTAAGTTTAATTTTAATATTAGTTGTAACTGTAATTTTCATTCTGATTTTGATTTTAATTTTAATTGCAATTTTAATTGTAATTTTAATTGTAATTTGAATTGTAATTTTAATTGTAATTGTAATTTGAATTTGAATTTGAATTTGAATTTGAATTTATTAGGATTGGGTATTTAAATAATCGACTTCACTGGAGAATTCTTTCTATAGCTGTTTTATTAAACAGCGCGGAAGGACGATGTAACAAGTTCGGCTAACGGACTCGAAGTGAAGAAAAGAAAAAGCAGGGGCGAAAGAGAAATCTTTCGTCCACTTGAAATAAGGGAAAAACCCAGGCCTGCATCGTTTATTGCTCTGGTCCTCGGGTACGACAAATACCAGGCCTATGGGCCCGATGACATCTGGTCTGTTATTCTAAGGCAGAGAAAGCTACAGTGTTTCTCATGGACAACGTAATTTATTTTTGCTCTTTTGGCTGTTACGAGCCAGGGCTATGAGCGACGCGAGAGGCCGGCGAGGGGATTGTTACCCCAGGAATATGGTTTCAATTGTTAGTTAGGTACGCGGACGCACCTGATGCGAAATCAGGGAGCTGCTAGGATACGGAAGAACCCAATGCGAAATCGGGGATCCGCCTAGGATGGTATAATTTCGTGGACGCACTCAATGCGTAATCGAGGAGCCACTAGGTTGGAAAAATCTTCGTTGAATTGAATTTAAGTATTAGTAAGCCTCGTAACTTCTATATAATTTAATTGATACAATCCGAGCGGTTAGATTGTATCGTGTGGGAACGTTCAATTATTATATTAGGATTTTAGGCAATAATTAAGGGTACGCGAGTTAACAAACAAGACAATTTATTCTGAATTGAAATTACTACAAGTGTTGTTGTTTGTGTCGCGAATGAATATAATAAATGTACATTTAGAGGAATTGTTTACCTATGTTGCACGGTGTTGACGCACTGGCAATGCGGGGTTAGATGGCGATTGTTGAATGCCAAATAGAATATATACCGAACTAACGGAATCTATAAGGTTATGAATTGATTCGAAAGGGACTTTAACCCGATCTCACTAGACTTGACTCTGTAACGCGACGTGACTGCACGATTACTATAACGTTACGGAACCGTTTCTGAATCTCAACTGAACCGAAGAGGATGAAAATGAACGGGTTTATATACCTTGAAAATGAAAGGGGTACTCTGTTTAAGATTTAATGTCACGTAGGGTCACAGTCACATTTTTTGTCATTTCTAATGAGAAGCTGGCCTCAGTTAGATTTTGGAAAAAGGGGTTAATGAAGGTTATCCGGGCTATTTCTTATCAGAATATTGTAACGAGTCCGTTTCCCGGCGGATCTCGTAACAACGGAATTCCTCGCGGCCGGATTTGGCTCGCCGTGCCAGGGTTCTCGCAAGATAACGCGAGAGTTACGGCGGGACGCGGACGGTCGGGCACGGGTGGTTAACGACACGAGTATTCCAAATGTTCGTCACTGTCCCGGCTTCGCGTTCCGGCGGTCGGCGGTCGCGGTTCGTGCCTCAGGTTACGGCGGGGTCGGGGCCGTACGCGGCGGCGTATCCGGACCAGGGTAATTTCGGCGGGCGGAGAGCCCGTGCCCCAGGACGGCCGGCGAGGGGCCGGCTGCGGGTGGTTCGCTCTCCGTGGGTGTGTGGGCGGAAGCGGAGGTATCGGGTTAACGGGAAAGTAAGGTACTTACCCTGGGTCCGGTCCTCGATCGCTCGGCGTTCGGGGCGGCTCTCCAGGTGGTCTGGCACGCTGCGGCGTAGATCGGTGTTCGCGGGTCGCGAATAACTCGGCACACTCGCGGTTATAAGACCCGCGGGTAAAATAGTACTCCGCGAGAATCGGCGGGCGGTTTCTCGGCGTCGGAACAGCGCGGGTTCGAGCGTATCCGGGCGGTCGATATCGGCGGCTGGGGAATACGGTTCGATCATCCGACTGATCGCTATGACGGCGGAAAACCCAAGAGACCGTTTTCCGGTTCGTCTCTCTCGTCTTGCCGGGCGAGGGGGTGCGGTGCGGTACGGTTCGCGGCCGGCTTTTCCGGTGTCGTCACGCATCCGGCGCGCCGGTGTCGCATCATGGCGGGTTCCGGTTCCCGCCAAGATCGGTTCGGCGATGCGGGGCTCGCGGGGGCGCTCGCGGGTACCGGCGGAGCTCGGTATCCGTCGGTCGTGTTCGGGGGCTCGGATTCGGGCGCGTGCGGTCAGGAACAGGCCTGGCGCAGCCAGGTCTGTTACAATATTAATTAACGGATGCCAGAAGGGAGTGTCTAGAGATTTTGATATAAAGAAGGCATACAGTATCTTGTGTTAATAAAAGGGAGCCTGTTGGGACGCTTTTCGTTCTCAGAAAAAGAGATTAGAATTTCTAGTCGAAATGAATATGGAGAACGTCTTCATACGTAACATGGCAGTTGCATTATTATTGCTAATAATCCAACAGAATTTGAATTTGAATTTGAATTTGAATTTGAATTTGAATTCTAATTCTAATTCTAATTCTAATTCTAATTCTAATTCTAATTCTGATTCTAATTCTAATTCTGATTCTAATTCTAATTCTAATTCTAATTCTAATTCTAATTCTAATTTTAATTTTAATTTTAATTTTAATTTTAATTTTAATTTTAATTTTAATTTCAAGTTTTATGTATAAAACTATTCATTATAACGAATAAAATCAATATTTTGAACTCGTTCTTCTCGAAATTTGTTTTTTTCCCTCCCATTCCCTTTTCGCATGACTTATGTCATATCTATATTTGTTTGCATTTTAATTAACATTTATGGGCGGCTTAAAGACGTCTGTTTCGAGACGTCTTTAAGACGTACAGTTTTGTAACAAAGACGTTCCACAGACGTTCGGAAGACGTTCGTAGGACATTCAAGACGTCTTTAAGGCGTCTGAATGTCCATCGACAGACGTCTCTAAGACGTCTTTAAGACGTCTGTGTGCTATCTGGGAAGTAATTAGAATGGCGCTTCGTAGATCGCTGACATCAACGAGTATTCAGCACGTTGCTTACCGTTGCTCGTAGTGTTGTGTTTTAGCATTCTTGCGGGATACAATTGAGTTTTTATGATTTTGCTGATGTACAAAATTGTAGGAAATTTGTAATTGTAAAAAAATAATTTTTGTTGAAATTTATTATCGTAATTATTGTAGGTAAATGTCAATTTTATTACGAAACGTATGTGTTATTTCAGAAAGAAGACTGTAATGAAATCTTCATACAGAATAAAAATTTTTTGCATCATTTTCAAGAAACCGGAGCTAAATAGACAATTTTTGTCTTCTTTATTGATATTCTTAAATTCATTTCGCAGTCTAGAATGATCCACTGATGGGATCTAATAATGTGCTTTGGTTCGTTAATTTTTCTTGCAAAAATTCTGACAACAATTTTGTTTCTTAATTTTATATACACGAAAATAATAAATACGAAACAATCTCTAATATTCAACTTAAGGTTGGTAATAATATAACATTATGTAAATTGATGTCTTGTGATAAAAATAAATAAAAGAAAAATAAATATATAAATTATAAAAAATTAATTTATAAAACATATAAAGATAAAAATAAAAGACTATTGATTGTACCATAAATTGATGGTGACGTTTCACACACAGTACTAATAAATAAACACAGTGTGGTATTTCTAGCCCAGGATAACAACCTGTTCTATCACCTAAGTCTGATTTAAGGATTTCGCACGGTACGGTAGTCATACACATTAAATTGCCCGGAGAATCTCGTGTTTGCATACCTGCGAGCTGTTTGAATAGGTTGTTAGTCGAATTCGGTGTCTTAATAGTTGTTTGTATTAGTTTTCTTGTCAATCGAGACTTATGAATGTCAAAGTAAAACAAGAAAATTGGACTAGATCAATTCTAAACAAGGTTAATTTTTTAAAATACCTCGGGCAATCCCTCCCTTTTTACAATGTTTAAATAGATCTTCAAAATTCTATTAATTTCAATAAAAAAGAAAATGATCAATGTCATTGCCTTATATTATATAATAATATTTGTAACAATTATTTATAATAAAACTGTAATGGTTCGAACTTTTACTTCTCGTCTAGAATATGATATACCGTCTGGAAGTATTTTATTTTATCTCAAATAAATGATTGAAATAATATTCTGGTCCATGGCTGATCCAATATTGATCGATTTCACTTGCGCCAATCACTAACTCGTGCTACTGTAATCTACACTGATTTTACGCTCGCTTTCCAGTACAATATGTAATTGACATATTTTCAATTGGTTTGAGTTAAAAAATGTATTACTTATAATAAAGCTTGTTAGCGACAGTTTGTTTTTGAAAGAAATCGAAGGCAGATAGCCCGACGCTAGTCCGCTTTCGGTTAATTTATGGTGGGGTCGAGGGTTCGCGTAACCTCTCGAAGCCGTAGTTCCTGTCGACGGACAAACCCCAGATGATGTCTGGCAACTCGAAATTGTTCAGGTACTCGATGGGGCGCATTCGTTGACATATGTTTGGAAAGTTAGGAATCTTTAAGTATGGCAGACGACCCGACGTCGTACTGCTATCTTAAAGAACAAAGATAGTCCTTATGAAGGATCTGGCCACGGAGTGGGGGAAGGCAAGGGTGCCTTCTGGTAAGAGGACTGTGTTAGACCGCTCAGCATTTACCCCAGAACCTCGGAAAAGGGCAGTTCATAAGAATTTTCTAACAAGCTAATATACATACACGGATAAATTGTACTGTCTTTAATGATTGACTCGTACTACTGGAAAGCCCTACAGTTACAGTACAAAGGAGAAAAAATAATAAAAGTTCCTAAAAATCTTAAAAATATAATAGAATAAAAATATGCTGTAAAAATTGACTGTAATAATCACAAGTAAAAATTTCAAAATCCATTTTCGCAACTTCTATTAAACTAACCAAAATTTTCTGTATATTGATGCGATTTATTTAAAATTTGATTTATAACAATAAAGAACGGTGTAACAGAGGAATTCCTTGAAATGTTAGAACTCTTGTAACGAGTCCGTTTCCCGGCGGACCTCGAAACAACGGGTTCCTCGCGGCCGGATTTGGCTCGCCGTGCCAGGGTTCACGCGGGATAACGCGAGGGTTACGGCGGGGCGCGGGCGGTCGAGCAGGGCTGTTTAGCGACACGTTTCCTCGTAATGTTCGTCGCGGTCCCGGCTTCGCATTTCGGCGGTCGGCGGTCGCGATTCGAGACTCGTGTCACGGCGGGGTCGTGGCCGTACGCAGCGGCGCATCAGGACCAGGGCAATCTCGGCGGACGGAGAGCCCGTGCCCCAGGACGACCGGCGAGGTACCGGTCGCGGGTGGTTCGCTCTCCGTGGGTGCGGGACGGAAGCGGAGATGCCGGGTTTAATAGGACGGAAGGCTACTCACCCTGGTTCCGGTCTCGATCGCTCGGCGTTCGGGTCGGCGCTCCAGGAAGTTCGGCACGCTGCGGCGTGTCCGGGGTTGTGGTTCGCGGACACACGTTGGTACACTCCCGGTTATACTCTCGCGGGTGTCAATACGCGGACTGCGCGGATTTATCTTCGGCGATTTCGGCGTCGCGGCTAGGCGGTTCTCGGCGGGATCGAGCGGTTCGATACTGTATCGACTGGCGATCGTAACTCGGGACACGTCCGTACGCGAGCGTGGCGGAAAGCCAAAGAGGCCGTTTTCCGGCTCGTCTCTCTCGTCTTCTAGGCGAGGGGGTGCGGTGCGGTACGGTTCGCGGCCGACTTTTCCGGCGTCGTCCTGTATCCGGCGCGACGGTATTTCATCATGGCGGGTTCCGGTTCCCGCCAAGATCGGTTCGGTGGTGCGGGGATCGCAGGGGCGCTCGCGGGTGCCGGCGGATCCCGGTATCCGTCGGCCGTGTTCGGCTCGGAACAGGCCTGGCGCAGCCAGGTCTGTTACACTCTTATGCTTCATTTGTTGGCCAACTAGTCGCCTACTCCTCCATCTTGGAAATTACACTGACAGTAAACAGTAACCAGAGGATGCTGTTCATGTTGCATCATAACGATCGCAGGAACGTCCCCGCGAGCGGCGGGAAATTTGAATTGCATCGGGGAAACACCGTCCACGGTCGCATATTTTCCGCTCGCGTAGACCAAACTTCGAACTAATATTCCACGAGCTCTGAGAAGCTGAATGAGTCGACAAAAGTTTCGCGTTTCACCGTCGAGTTGCTCGATTATTTCCTTCTGCGCCGAGAGCGGAGGAATGCGGGAAGAAAAAGTGGCTCGCAAAGCAAATGATTGCTGACAACTTCTTCGACACGACAGAGATTCCGCTGTCAATTCTCGATGACACTGTCACGTCCGGTGGTTCGATCGCTCATGAATAAGACAAATAAAACTTCAAATAAAAATTATGCCACGCGAGGAGAGAAGAATAAATAAGATTAAGATAAGCCTTAAGATTCTAGGAAGTAAGACGGTGTCATGTCCGGTGATTCGACCGCTTAAGAATCAAACGAGTAAAACATCAGACAAAGAATTATTATGAACTATTGTTGAAACCCAATAATGTCACGCAAGGAGAAGGAAATAAATAGGATTAGGATAGGCGTTAAAATTTCTAGAAAATTAGATAGCGAACAAAACAATTCCAATTATCCTCCTGCGAGAGACGCAGCAAAGATCGATGTCACCCCGAAAAATAAACAGAAAGTGTGTCCAGTTGCGCCAAGTTCCAAGAAGGCACACTAATCCCATGGTAAGAATGACGCGCATTAGATAAAAGATCAAATCAATATCCTATTGAAACAATGGACTGTCCATCCTATAAAAGGGAACCAATACTTCAAAGACCAATCATTCTGTCCCCCCTCCAAAGAGGAGTTTGATCATCTTCGTCATGTCGTAGCTCCAAGAAAAATTATTAATTAATTACTAGACTGCTTTATGTGTTTCTGGTATGTTATACTGATTTACGAATAAAGTGACTGTCGCTATTGAACAATATAAAACAACGACTACATAAAAAAAAAAATGAATTAACACTGCCACGTTATTTTCCTCAGCTCCATGCAAGTAATTCAAATCCGGTTTAATTTTCAATCGCTTAATAACGATGTTTAAAATTGATATTTATTTCGGAAAAGCAGCAGAAAAATTGAATCACGCAGTGAAAACATTTTAGGAAAGTAAAAGTCGAAGGAAGCACTCGCGGTAAGTGGAATTAAAACTAATTAGTTAGCGACGCTGGCTGGCGGTTTTTTCTTCGCGAGAATCTGAATGCAATCACCTGCTGCGTGAAGAAGTAAATGGCGAACGATGAGGAAAACGAAAGTCTCGCGGGAAATTACCAATTTTGCGAATTTGTAACAGCTTTATATTGAAATCGTCCAAGAATAACAAACGTCAGTACGAATGGTAAAAAATATTTATAAAATCCAAGAAAATGAAATCCAAAAATTTTTCCACCGACCTTGGCTGATTTCTAATCGAGTTATTCGTTTACTTTTTACTATTTGTGTGAGGATATAAAATTTTGCAGCACAAATGGACAAAAATAATTACAAAATCCAAAATTTTCTCCACCCATCTCCGCTGGTTTTTAATTGAGTTATTCGTTTATTTCTGACTAATTGTCCACAAATCGACAAAAATAATTAAAAAATCCAAAAATTTTTCTAAAGATATCAAATATTGCAGACACACAAAAATAATTATAAAATTCAAAGAAATGAAATTCAAAGATTTGTCACCTCTGTTAGTTAATAACTGAGTCGATCGTTTTTAGTGGCACAGTTCGGTTCGTTGAAATTTGAAACAACCCTTCACATGTCCGACAAGCAGAATTATCTATTGCGTCCACGCCTACGCAAGTTCCACAAGTTTCGTCGGGAACCGGTCGAACTTGCCGACACTGTTGAACAATTATTCGCCGCTGTCAAATATCAAAGCAGAGCTATTTCTCTATTGGCAGAGAAAGCAAATATGCAGAGCGGCCGTGCACGTGTTCCGTTTCCCAGGGATATTCAGAAATGAGATCCCCCAATTGTTTCACGCTGTACGAAGATATTACCATTCAACCGCAAACTTAACGCCAGAAACAATGACGGTTGTTCCATTAAAATCTTCCAGCATTCCTCGAATCGAATCATCCGTGTCGAACTTGCCCGCAGACAAACGACAAAGTAATCTCCTATCATGTGCTCGGAACGAAAATACTATTTAACAAACATATTTCACTAGGTGTGAAAATTGATTGACGTAAACTTATATTGTTTTATAAATTTTATCAACTTGCACAGTTCGATTTCATCTATTAACAAGAATAATTAACTATCTCTTTCATTGCAACATTATTGTAAAGTTGACACTGTCAATCTTTTATCTGGAATAATAGATAGTCAGCAGAATTTAATAAATTTTTCGTTGCAATATTACATACAATCGTGAAACTGACACTGCCAAGATTTATGAGGCTCACGAGAAATGATACATTTTTTTTTTTTCGTTCTATGAAAATTTTGATAATCTGATTTAACGATTATATTTAATGGAAGTAAAGTAACGCGTAAGGATCGGAAATGCACTGTTCAGGCATTATCCTAATCCTTTTTACTGGTAACAGATTGCAAACGAAAAACTGACAATGAGTGGATCACATTTTTGAAGAATCGTGTTGTTCTCACTTTTTTTGACAGTCAAAAGCCTACAGACTCTGTGACGTTTCACAAAATAAAACCCTTCGACTCCATATGTTTCGTACGGGTGCACGTTCCTCGCGTTGCAAGCGATCTTTCTTGAAATTTCCCACGGGTTTGACAACAGAACGTTAATTTAACACGTTCGCTACCAGTGTCACGGATATGTGAAGTCCACCATCTCGCAGTTTACTCAAAGATAGTCCAATTAATTTTATACACATTCTTATCTGCAGTGATAATAGACGGTATTGCATTCCACTACTTTCATCTGCTCAACTGTTTCAATATTTCACGAAGAAACTACGTTGCATTTCATAAAACATTTTAATCGCGATAAAACATTAAGCAACCGACAAAACATAGAACCCAGCTATTATAAAAATCGTTAGACCGAAATGAACAAATATTTCTAACTCAACGGTGTTACAAAAAAATATTTTTCATTAACCAATAAAACTAAAAATTCTAAAAATGACCGGAAAACGTCAAACACAATTCAGAGAATATATCTGTCCCAAAATTGCAAATTTCCTTGTACAATCGTTCTAACAAAAATCGTTAGACCGCCTATCAAACCCAAAATGAACAAATATTTTCGACCCACTCGAAAGTCTTTCTGCGAAGTTTATAAAATTGTATAAAAATTCTAAAAATTATTAAACGTCCAACACAATGCAGCGAAACCATAAAATCGCATGTATTCTTGTGTTTCTAACAAAAATCGTCATCAAAAATTCGAACTCGTCGAAGGTCTTGCCAGAATAAATTTTCCAGAGCCGAATGAAACCGTGCAAAAATTCAAGGAAAGTCCCCCAGAGATATCTACCGAAAAAATCGCACACTCCGTATCCTACAATGCCGCGAAAATCTAAACACAATCACTTCTCACTGGGACGCCTCTAAAATCGCTCGGGAGGCTATAATTTCCTGCGACCGTGGAACCGCGCGACGAAATCCGTGCCGACGACCATACAGTCTGCCGTACAACCGAGAAAACTCGTTTTCACGACGAATGGGGATCGGATTGTTTGCGGAAACTGGCAGAAAATTGGCGGTCGCGGAACGGTTCCGTGAGCGGATCCGGCGTTTTTCGCAAACGGAGTCGGCTCACCTGTTGGCACCGAGAAAAAGGTCCCCAAAGGTGTCGAAAAGGCTCCCAAAATGGCTCCGAAAAGGTCTCCAGGGAAGGCTCCCTCTTCTTCCCGAGGTCCTCTTCATCTGACGAGACTCCGAACGAATTAAGGCCGTTGCACACTAGACCGCACCGCCGCGCCGCCTGACCAGCACCGCACCGCCGCCGACGTCGCGTTGACGCCGCGCTGGTGCTGTTTGCCGCACACTAGAACGCACCGCCGCCTGACCAGCACCGCACCAAATCTATTGCCAAAACTATTGTAGAATTATTTTAAGGCTCACAATGCTCCCTTTACAATGCTCACTTGTGGTCAAAATTCAAAATGTCATCGAAATTTTCTAAAAATTGATAATCAAAGGTTCTTAATGTCACTGATAATGAACGTGATATTATGCGGTCTGGAAACCGCGTTTCCAAACGCTCGAATATCTCGTGTTTTAGATATCTCTCTATTGTATAGGATAGTTCTGTCATGCAAAAACTCCGAGTGACGAAGTCGCGGGGTTGATGAGCGAAGCGAGTAGGGGGCGAAGCCCCCTAGTCTTAATATGAATTTATTGACGTATCTAGTAGCTCAGATCGTAGCATCTACGTACATGATGACCGAATGTGTGTCAGCGGGCCCAGTTGGCCGTTCGTGTTAATAATGGTGTTGGTCCTTCGTTGGCCATGACCGATGGCCCACTTGCATAAAAAGGCGACATTTTTAACGGTTGGCCAACCAATATCGCAATCAAGGCCCAACAAAATGCCAACTATAAATGCTACTAGGGAATCGTAAAGTCAAGCATATGTAGGGGAGCCGCTTTTTAGGGCCAAAAGTCGATTTTTCAAGATCGAGATATTAAAAAAATTTTTTTGCAACAGACTAAGAACTCTTCCAAGCTACTAAATCCAAATTATTATTCATTTCAGATTATTTTGTCCTAAGATATATCATTCTGAAGACAAAATCGTGAAATTCAGATTAAGCAAAACGCTGAAACAGGATCGCACATCCTTATATGTATTTTATCATACGTAAATTATACATATAAAATACTTCTTAAATAATTTATCATGTTATACGCAAATGTGATTTCTTAATGAAAATATATTGGAAACATCTTTGTTCTGCAAATTCTACCACCGGTTGAAGTGTAAAAATATTTTTAAAAATATGGTCGTATTCTACGATTCTTCCTGTTTGAAATTCCGTTTTTTAATTCGCGGAGCATCAAAAACTGCAAATATTGAGTACTTGAAACTGTTATAAAAATATATTAGATTGGAGGGAAAGTTCTGCCGTATTTCAAAGAAAACATTCGAATCAATTTATAAAAATACGTGTTTAATATTATTCAATGATATAATTTCCATTATTTGTAAGGTCTTGTTGCCATCTTTCAGGAAATCTGTCCATTCTTGTTTCCCAATGACTCAATAGCAACATGTGTTTTTGATTTACAAGAAAAATTACCTGCTTATTTAAAATACGACAGAAGTTTCAAAAAACATTACAATGGATACTATTTTTACTAAGAAATTCCCGTGTGATTAACTCCATGATATTCGACGTAAGCTGTGGGTTATAGGAGTGGGCTAAGATATTAAACCGTTACCGCCCACTACTACACGATTTTAGGGGGTGACAAGACGCCATTTCGTATGGGTTCGAAGTGGTGACATTGTATTGATGCGAAGCTTAGAAGAAGGTTCCCCGGCAGGACTGCGATGACGTATCTAGATACGAATGCGCGGCCGATTGGTTCAGAGTGGAAGAGGCAGGCCTCGTTTCACACGCATTTTCGGCTGAATTCGAAATATTGGCTGCAGCGGTCACACATACTGTGTAGCGTGACGGCCTTCGGCCTCAAAAATTGGGCCAACAGCCGCGGCAGAGATGGGGATAGGCATACGATGGACTCGGTTTGTTTAGGTACCGTCCCCCGGCGCTGCTCTGTATGGGGCGGTTTATGACACATCATTACTATTGGGCTGGAAGTCGGCACAGTCGAACAACATCTGTTTACTGTAAAGTAATTTGTAGACCCCGACCTCTTCGACGAATGTACACAAATGCTACACCCGAGAAATTTAAAAAACGGTGACCACGAGGAACTCTGAAATGTTCTGGTTAACAGCTTTTTAAATAAATAATTGGAGAGGTTTTAGGACTCAGGCGGCAATTGAAGCTATTTTTGAGGAAACTGTCAGGTAGAGTCATTAAGACGCCTTCTAGGGTTGCAATTAGATTTTATTAGCGACAGCCTCAATAGCCCTCGCAAAGAGTCCTAAAAAACCCCGAATTTCTTTCTTTCAAGCGGCCAAATTCGATGGTACGGGAACCCCGCGAAGGCAAAGGGCCCGTTACCTGACGATGCACACAGCGTGTGGAGGGTGTGTGGCCGATGGAAATTCCGTTACAGTGCGATTTATCAGAGTAGGGGTGCAAAGACACCCACACCTATTTAAGACGAAAATATTGTATAAAAGAGGAAACAGACTTCAGTCTTGAGCTCAGTCTCGTTGAACGGTCAGGAAAGGTAGTCTTTTCGCATAAACGTGGTTAAAAGTCAAAACTCAATCTCAAAATGGACAACGAAAAGTTGATTGAGATGGTCCGTCAATTCCGTATATTGTACGACCTGAGCCATCCGAAGTACAGCGACTCAAAAGTAAAAGAGAAGGTTTGGTGTGAAATAGCAGAACAAATGAAAGAGTCAGGTAACTATAACAATTATAATATATTCCAATTAAAAAAGACAATATAATATATGAATTGTATATTATTTTGCCCGTCAGCTGCTCTAGAGATGACGCAAAATATTAAATCAGTCTTATTTATTCTTAGAAGCCGCTTGCAAGAAGACGTGGGCCAACTTGCGAGAATCGTACAGGCGATCACTGAAGCGGAGAAGAAGCACAAGGAGCGGCCAGGCAGCAGGAACAATACGGAAGTGGAGGTACGAGGAAGAAATGGCCTTCCTGGACCCTTTTTACAACGAACGGCCGACAATTACATCCGTCAGTGTGAATATTGAGGACACCGACGACACGATTCTCGATAGAGACAATTGCGAAACGGTGGACACGGCAACAGCGAGCACGTCGGCAAGTGATTCACCTACGTGTAATATGGCACCTCAATCGGTTCCGCTAAGAGATTCTCCTGTGCCTCGGAGAAAAAAGAGGGTGGAGGAGAAGCAGACTGCTGCTGCGGCAGTAATGAATTACTTACTGCAGAATAAGGAAAAGAACCAGGTGGATGACGTCGACAGGTTCTGCCTAAGTATCAGCAGTGCGATCAAGAAATTTTCGCCGTACAATCTGGCGATGGCGAAAAAACAGATTTTCGATCTAGTGTCGGAGCTGGAGTTCCGAGACTTGAACGGCAAATCATATTTGGTCTGCGACGACCAGATGCACTATACGAACTTATAAATTTCTTATATTTTTATATTATTTTGATATCATTGTATTTTGTTTTATCTTATGTCTATTATCTCTCTCTCTCTCTCTCTCTCTCTCTCTCTCTCTCTCTCTCTCTCTCTCTCTCTCTCTCTCTCTCTCAGTCTCTCTCTCTCTTTCTCTTCTGATTAATTTAGTTTTGCGTTTATTCTTAGTTTATTTGTATGTTTATTTTTATTTTTACTTTCTAGGTTAAGATGTACATACAGATTAAGTAGATGTAAGCGGTAGAAATAAGAGTTAAAAAAATAATTGGATGAATTGTAACCCTGAGGAAAATTATATTTACATACCACAAACAGGCTGTGAATTTTTCTGTAGATGTAACCCCTTCCCTCAGCTTAGTGTTAGAATATAAACGTAGCATGCCTCGTAATCGCGTTTTTTATATTACTTTGTAGCAATCCCAGAATTTCCGATAGGTCATTAACGCTCAGGCTCATTAGGAAGTAAGCACGCAAGGGCGGGTGAAATAAGATATATTTAATTTCAAAATTAAAATATTTTTATTTCTATCAGTCCGATAACAATAAAACAATATACAAACAACAATGACGAAAAACTTAAAATTAAAAAAACTATATGATACATAAAGATACGTTAAATTGTACAACAATGGCAAAATACTTAAAATTAAAAAACCAAACATAACAAACATATTACAAACATATACAAACATACAAACATTATTATTTGCAATTACACATCGTCCTGCCATTCAATAGCTCCAGGAGCTGAGACGAAATACCTCGCAAAGGTCTCTCTTGTGTTGAACGCCGAGTTCGAGGAGCTTCCTCCCTGTCGTTGAAGACAGTTTAAACAGCGGCCACTCTGATTTCCACGCGTTTCTTCCATTGTATCACATCCTATATTGGAAGATGCTGTGCATCTTAAGTAATTATGAATAACGCATGTTGTGAGCACGATCAGGCTTGCAAATTCCGGGTTGACATTGAGTCGCCTGTCATAGATGCGGAATTTTTGGGATAATATCCCAAAGGCGTTTTCCACAACTCTCCTGGCCCGGGACAGACGATAGTTGAAGATTCTTTTCCTTTCATTACCCACGGTCGAACCTGAGAACGGCCGTAGTATATAATTTTTTAACGGAAATGCTTCGTCCGCCACCATAACGAACGGCATATTTATTTCGGAGCCAGGGAGAGGTCTCTCATCAGGTACATTCAGCTTCGAGGCAGCCATGGCTCTGCCTAATTTGGAATTTGCAAAAATTCCTCCGTCGCTATTTTTTCCATAGGCGCCTACATCGACCGCTATAAATTTGTAGTTGGCGTCTACAACGGCCAATAGGACAATGGAAAACGTCTTCTTATAGTTGAAGAAGAGCGAACCACTGTTTGCTGGTGCTTTTATGGTTACGTGTTTCCCATCTATGGCACCTAAACAATTGGGAAAATTCCAATGTTGCCAAAATTCGTCCGCTATTTTCTCCCACTGTTCTTTCGTCGGTATCGGCATCCATTCCGACATCGTTTCTTCGACGATGCTCCGACAGACGTCCTTCACGATGCCTCGAACTGTCGATTCACCCAATCGATAGCTGAACGCGATCGTTCGAAAGCTGTCGCCTGTCCCTAAATACCTGCACAACAATGAATTTCATAAATCAAGTCAATCAGTTAATCGGTCAATCAGTTATTGATTGCGAATTGAAATGATGCAAGACGCCGATTCGTCTAATTGTGAATAATCATAAAGAAAATTATATTTACATACCTTAAGCAAACTGCTAATTTTTCTCTTGCTGTTACAGCTTCCCGAAAAGTTGTGTTTTTCTTTTCTATTGCGTGTTCTATTTTCCCCAATAGAATTTCGAATTGCACTGACGACATACGGAAATACTGATGAAATTTTTTGTCATCCTTCAATAGCTCGTTGTATAGGGTATGGAACTCGCCCTCGGTTTTTCTTGATCGCAAACTTCTATGTACCCAATATCTCCTCGTGCGTCTTCTATCTTCTTCGTCTGCGTCTAGCAGCAAGGCGATGGATGCCAGTTCTTCGTTCGTGATATCGACCATGGTGTTCATTCGACTGAAGCTCGCGTTGAACTGCGTATCCCAAGGAATGACCGTAGTGGGCAATAAAATAGAAAAGCGCCTCGACTTGAACAAAGCATACAGAAAATAAAGGAAGGTAGATTTTACGTTCAGGGGAGGTAGGATACTTACTTTAAGTAAGGTTAAAGTATTTCACTTCATGCCAGGTTATTATTATAAAATAATAATTTCCTTCGGAAATTCTCGGATTGCTACTAGGTAAAATAGAAAACGCGATTACGATACATACTTTTATTTTTACATTTATATTCTAACACTAAGCTGAGGGAAGGGGTTACACCTACAGAAAAATTGACAGAATGTTTGTGGTATGTAAATATATTTTTACTCGCAGTATAAAAAACTCATAAATATAATAAATTTAACAATAAATTACTCGTTAAAGATAAGGATATCTATATTATTTCTAGAATTGATATTGTCTTTGACGAATATACGAAATTGACGAACCAATTCTATTTTTTTTTTTTCGATCTTCCTTTCAATCGTTTTTTATGGCTACAACTCGTTACGATCGTCTCCCGTATACCGTACGAACAGCATATCTAGAAATCGGCAGAACATTCTCGCCGAGAATGTCCTTCTGTCGAGGCGATACGGAGGCGATCCCATGCTGTGCGGTTGCCGGTAGGTGTGCGCACTCCCAAGGAGGCCTATGAAGAAAGTCAAAACGGCGGCGGCGGTGCGGTCTAGTGTGCGCACATTTTCCGGTGGCGATACGGAGGCGATCCGGTGCTGTGCTGCTGCCGGTATATGTGCGCACTCCCATTTAAATTACATAGAAGAATGTCAAAACGTCGGCGGCGGTGCGGTGCTGGTCGGGCGGCGGTGCGGTCTAGTGTGCAAAGGCCTTTACGGTTCACTGCTCGACGACGCCGGGCACCACGACTTTGCGTCTACGCGGGAATGCCGATCAGAGGCATCGCGACGCTACCCGAACACGACTGGCACCCTGCGTGGGTGCTCACCACGCACCTCCTCTCTCCACAAGTTTCTCATGACAGGCAAGCTTGCCTCCCTTTTGCGCATACGCGCGATTCAGGATGGGCATTCAATTCTTTTTCTCGTCTAACAAGGGAACATATTCAGATGCGAAAATCCGATTTTGATGAAACTTATGGGAGCATATAGTCAAAACCATATTTTTTGAGATATCTCGGAAACCAGACTTCGAAAAAATTTGAATTTTTTTTAAATTGTGTGTTTTTCAATGGGAAATGTAGTCGCCCAAGAAAATTTTAAGAAAAGTTTTTTGTTTAAACAATATATTAAAAATTTGATATTTTTTTTGCAGTTTCTCTTATTTATTGTTAGTTCATTTTAATGTAAATTTGGGTGTGTGATCTTTGATACAAAATAGGGGATACATGTTTCAGGATTTTCTTTTTTTTGCCATTTAACAATAATTATGCATAATGGAAGATAGTCTTGCACCTGGCGTGCGTAGGAAGGAATTCTGGCTTGTTTTATCGAAATATAAGCATTTAGTATAAACGTGTATAGTATTTCAAACAATACCACTGGGTTATGTGTCGTTTATTGTTTTATTAGTAGCTGAAGAAGGTGGCGCATGTAGCAGCGTGACGCGGTGCTAATTACCGCGAGGCACAGAGGTCAATTTGGACGAAATCGGATTCAAAATCAAAGAACATTCGATAGAAATGAGGTAGAGCGATGAAATCGATATAGCTCGAAAGACCTCGGTCGCCGAGGCATCGCGTGGATCAAAGAATAGTATCTCCTGGCCGATAGATGTCCCTAGACCCTTTGCTAGACCCGTGTTCTGGACATATATCGAGAAAACATTGTATATGTGAAAACTTCAGGATCAAATGTTGAGGTTTAGGTAATAATTAGCTATTTTATTTTGTTCCGTCACAAGACGAAACAAACATCTGGGTGGCAGACTTCGGCCTACCTCCAGTCTACCACGTTTGTAACACACTAGCATTTATGGTAGCGGCCCGGGACAAAATTTACAACACCTTACCGGGCCCAGGTTTATAACGCCTTTCCGGACCCATCGAGTGAGGGTACCACGCGGCCACCTCGGCACAAGGTCACCCTCCCTCTGGCAATGGTAGGCGTCAACGCAGAGCAATGACAATGATTGACCAATCACGAACAAATTAGAAGACAGAGATTCTTAGACCCCACCCACACCGAGACTAGCTGCAAGGAGACAAGAGACGACAAGACCAGTCAACCAAGTAGCCTGGAATAAACCACTACTCCTCCGAGCAACCGTAGAGTCGTAGTCCACCACCAAATCCGCGTATTTCTTTTTATTTCTTCGGTTCTGTTAATGTCAGAATCGAAAGTGCAAACCGACACGCACAAGAGTGTTCCTTGCACCAGCTGCACCACTCAAAAGGTGCACGACTAAACATATTTTCTTGTGTTAGAAATCAATAACATGTGTAGATGCATTTTCTTCTTGTATATTGATTTTCGCAGTAAGCTGCAATAATTGTCAAATTTTGGGATGATTGACATTGAAGTCGAACATTCCACTATTTTTCTGTTAAGTAATTTAACAATATTAATTTATATGTGTGTGTGTGCGTGTCACTACTACATGTCATCATTTATTCATTATTATAATATTGCTCTCGGTTCATTTACGTGAAAACATTAATATATAGTGACGTGTGCAACGACAATCGATAAAATCGAAATATTCTTGAACATACTCGACCTACAAAAATATTGCAATGGGCTATTCATTGAATTGATAATTATGTGAATGACAAGTATAATGATGTGATCTTTCTGAAATTGATGTATTGTCTAAAACATTAATAAATTAATTTTACATACTTTTTGGGTTAAATCTTTAGTTTATATAAAAATTTTCCTGTTTATATAGTTGTGGATTACAAGTAGATATATTCTAAAGCGCGGTTCTGCAACGGATCTCCGAATACATGCATTACTACACACTGAAATGAACGAGGTACTAAAAACTAATTAGTTGATTTTAACATAGTCTACCTACGTACACCTGTGAAGTGTACTTTCGTACAATAATGTAATATGTGCACCTTAAATTTCACTTTTCCTGCATTGCAATTATCTGAAATGTCTTGTTTTCACTTTCGTTGCAAACAGAGATAGCAATTATTATTTCTTCCTTCATTCCCCGCATACAATAAGGGTCGACCCATACAAGACGGGTCTCACCGGGACCGGGAACGGGGCACGTTTTCCCTATGCCATACAGACTTGAGAGGCGCTCAAGATGCTCGCAACAAAGGCCAAGTGCCGCGCACCACGGGGGTTAGCTACCAGAACCCCAGCACCGTTTACTCCCCGCATACCCCTCAGGATCCTATGGTAGAGCCGACCGGGCCCGGCCCGGGGTTTCACGAAATATTCTTGCGAAGAATACTCAGCGATCCCGGTCGCCGTGGCGAAGGGAGAAAAACATTATAAATCTTGTATTATTTTAAAAACTACTTCACCGATGATGATGACCTATCAATCGAATCTCAATGGACTTTTCGATGTTTGAAAAATTGTTGGTTTTACAGACGCGTAAAAATACGTGTCACCCTTTTTTCATTATATTATAAGACTAAAACTATCACACCGATGAAAATGAGTTTTTGGAAGCTTATAGCGAAAACATAACTCTGTTAACCGAAAATGTTGTCATTTGGAGAAAATGTTTTTTCACCATTTATTTGGCAATTATTTTAAACAAGTGCTATGTTTTCGTAGCAGGTACCTTTGTCAAAATTTGAAAAAATTGAGGCTATAGCCCCAAGAATCCTTCGAGATTCGATTGACAGGTCAAAAAGTGAATATCATAGTTCTTTTAATATAATAGTTACAGAGCAGTACTTCGATGATGCCTCTTTGAAATTTTGGTTTTTAATTTATGGAGCCTCCAAGGTTTCAATCAGGTAAAACCAGGTAAGGACGCGACGTTCGGCGATTCAGGTAGCCAATTGTAAGTGCACGACTGATCGACCGCTATTCTCCGACAGGTTTGGAAAAACCAATGTCCTCTGTGCTAATGATGGTATTTACCTTTCCTGTACACTCCGACTGCACAATACCCCAATAAAATACGGACCTCTTTTCCTGTTTTCTTTCTCCTTACTACGTGAAAGTTTCAATTTTAGGACAAACTCTGCCGACCCCCGCTTCAGAATGTTTAAAGAACATTATAAACGTTGTATTATTTTAAAAATTGAGGTTATAGCCCCAAGTGTCCCCTCTACAGACCTGTTTTTAAGTAAGTGGATACTTCAAAATTGACGAAACTAAATTATTTCAAGTGAACCCGGGCCCGGGAGGCCATAGGCCTAACAGCCTCCCGGGCTCTGCTTCTACCGTGCGCCAACCGTGCTGCTAGGCTATGTATTGCGGTGCAGCGTTCACTTGAAATAATTTTAATTTCGTCAATTTTGAAGTGTCCGATTTTTTAAAAACAGGTCCGTGAAGTGAATTTCTCTAACAATTCATAATTGTATTAGATCATGTGGCAGTCGCATATGTACATGGTGTAAGGACAACAAGTACAGCTGCTCGGTTGCTGCTCGTAACCGCTCGTCTGCCGTCAAAAAGAAGGCAATGTCGCGGTGCAGCGTACACTTGAAACCATTTTAATTTCGCCATTTTTAAAGTGTCACCATTCTTGAGAAGCCCACCGTTAGGTATGCCTACCCCCCCCCCCCACAGCTGCGCCCGTAGTCCCATTGTTTTGGCTTCGACGTCACCGGCTACATAGTATGTGTGACCGCTGTAGCCAATATCTCGACTGTAGCCGAAAGTACGCGTGAAACGAGGCCTGTCCCTTGCACTCTGATCCAATCGGCCGCGCATTCGTACCTACGCTCTGTCCAACGAGACCAAGGCAGTGAAGCACCCAGCGTGCGTCCTTTGCTAATTGTCTTGTAAGGGTAACTTCAACTCTGTCGCACTCGAGCGCCTATGTTTACGTCTACTGTCTCGTCTCATTGGACAAGATATAGATACGCCATCGCATTCCTGCCAGGGAACCTTCCATCTAACCATGTTTAGGCCATCATGCACAAGAATTTAGGAGTTTTCCATATACATACATTTTTTCGCTGGCGACCCTTACTTCAGAATGTCTAAAGAATATCCAGCAATTTTATGAACCTAAAATAATGAATAGTACAGTAAATAGTTTTGCGGCTCCGCGAATTACAAAACGAAATTTCAAAGAGAAACATGAAGAAACGTAAAATACAGCCATATTTATTCAAATTTTTTCACACTTGAACCAGTGGTAAAATTTGCAAAACAAAGATATTTCTAATATTTTTTAATTAAGAAATGACATTCACCAAGGAAAAAATAAATTATTTGAGAACAGCAGTCTTTTGTGATAACCCGACTCAACCCCCGCCTCCCATTTTCTCTTGGACCACAACGTACTTCAATGTCATCAAAATTCGAGACATAGTCCCCAAAAAATGATCGAATTCACCTGGAATGATCCCCTTCCTAATGTGGATATTTCCTTAAAAAAAAAGTAACAACTATTCTCGTTTTTACAATATATGTATGTATAATTTACATACAATACAAGGATGTAAGATGTTTCACCAAGAGGTAGGAAGGTTTCCTATTTCCATGGTATTGTAAAGGGGAGATACCGATAGTTTACCTAAGGAACCGTGAAGGCCCTAAAAACATTTTTTTTTGTGCCATGCACAGCAGGGAACTGTCAACACGCTCGCGAAAGGCCTTCTGGAAATGGTCAAACGCTCGAGATAATGACCCAACCGGGGCGAGCAGAAATATAGTTTGGAACACTGAAGCCCCGTCGACTCACACCCTGGTTTCGAATCTAGCGGCCAAACGTCCCCGGTCCCGTCCCGGTCTTGTATGGGTCGACCCTAATTTATAATTTCCCCACATAAAATAAATTTTTACGCGTTTATGATCTCTAGTATCGTGTATTATCTGCATTTAAATTGTGAACAGGCGATATAAATTTCGAATTTACTCGCACTTCTCGCAACCAATGCTAATTATAGTACTCGCAAATTTTTAAACCTTCGCACGTTGAAAATCCGCAGATGAAAATTCGCCCACTCTCTAATAACAAATAGAATTGTTGTTATATTATAAATATATATATATATATATATATATATGAGCCGTTTATTTTGAAAGTGGCCCAAGTCCATTTATACTTAAATTGAGATATTTAAGGGTTTGTGTTTCAATGCAATTAAAAATCTACGTACAGAATACTAATGAGTCATACCGCTTAAGTGTATATAAAGGAGTTAAATTTATAGTTCCTATTAAAATAATGGCCATTATTAAGTGAATAATATGCGTTTTCTTATCAAGAATGGAGTTAGGCCAATTTCAAAATTAACAACCAGATTCGTTATAAAATTTGAAGGAGCCCAAGTCCATTCAACATAATTTAAGATGCTTCAAATCGAAAAAAACAATACTCAATTAATTTTATATATCTTTACAACACTTCAAAAACATAATTTATGCGATTCAAAACATTTTTTAACTACATAAATTACAAAACAATTTACTGCTCATCTACATTTTGTGTGTGTGAAAGGGATTCGAAGAAATTATGATATTCCGATGGTATATATCGTAGTAGGTCCATTATATCCTTGTATTTTGCTGTTGTAATGTGTCTGATATTTTTATACAGTTGTGTCAATACAATATATTCGAACTTTCTTGGTCTACCCCGATGTGGTAATAATTCCAGGACTTCAAAATGTTCATTCTCATTCACTAATGTCTTATAGAAAATTTTACACGGTTCATTTCTGACAAAACGCATCCAACATATTTTTAACCAGTTTATTGATTATCCGTTAGAATTTTTTACCCTTTTAAAAATTGCGTCTTCTAATAATTTTGTTGATACAAAATCTTCTGGTTTCATTTAATTTACAATAAAGTTATTACCTTTTCGGCACTTTTTGATAATATTATAATAATGTTGGGGGACAAACAGTAAATTATTTTTTTTTAATGACATTTCTACCACGCCAAAATCTCTATCATTTGGTAAAAACGAATATCCTGATATTAAGAATTTGTGATCTATGATTTCCACATTATTTTCAACAGTTTGCACAATTTTTAGCCACATTAAAGCTACTTTAATGTTTCTATTTTGTCCTGCACACATGCCACTGTAAGCTATAATGTGTCTTTCACTTCTTAAATTTTTAACATGTTTTAGGATGCATGAAGCTATTTCTTGAGCACCGTTTTTTGTAAAACTGAGGTTAACTTGTTAAATACTAATTAATTAAAATTACCTTCATTACTGCCTTCGGACATTATCAATAATAAATATCTCAATTTAAGTATAAATGGACTTAGGCCACTTTCAAAATAAACGGCTCAATTATTGAATTAACTCTGAAAACTTATGTATCCAAAATTATAGTATTTAATCGGAATATAAATAACCTCAAATGCTTTATTGATAGATAACTTGAAGTTGTACATGTAATCACGGCCAACCGGAAATAATTGACAAATGGACTTAGGCCACTTTCAAAATAAACGGCTCATATATTGTTTGAACTACCAGAAAGAAAGAAAGAAAACTACCAGAAAGAAAGGAGGTGTTAGCTGCGTTTCTTGATGTTCATGGAGCTTTTGATAATGTTTGTGTTGATATTCTTCTTTCCAAACTTGCGAATATTGGCTGCTCACTTAATATCGTAAAATTCATCAAGTTCTTAACTCATGAAAGATTTGCGTTCTCTACTCTTTCTGAAGATACGAACAGAGTTGTCTGTAGGGGCGCCTCTCAGGGCGGCGTTCTTAGCCCTTTGCTATATATCATTTATGTTGCCAATATCTCCGATAATGTAATGAGCTCTGTCACTGTCTCTCAATTTGTAGATGATAGTGCTGTTTTCCATGAATTCGAATCTACTAGCAGTGGCAGAAATATTATTAAAGTTCCGTTTCACAACTATTTTTGTTTTGGGATTGTAACGAAAATTTAAGAAATGTAATTTGTAGAATCATGTCGGTTTCGGTATTGTAACGATTTCGGTATTCATCCAAAGGCTACGCCCAGTTTACACACGGCCGCGCGTCTCGGCCCCCTACTACATATTATTTAAAAATGCTTTCAGGTGATTATGCAAGGGCAAGGGTCAAGGCAAAAGTGGCCAAAGGGACTTCATCTGACTCAGAAGTAGAATAAAAGATTCAATTGAGAAAAAGAAAAATTAAAGTGATAAACGATAGCGATGATGTATTCGGTGTGATGGATTCGGTGTTGTTTTCGCCATCGGCGTTAAAATTACTAAACGAGTTAGGTATGTATATAAAAAATTGTATGTTACTAATTGTGCTAATTGTTTAATTATTTTCCATCAATAATCATTACGTATATCGGTATATCAACTATGATTATTGTTTTCAGGTAGATGCAGCGACATGACTGTCGACGTCAAACAAAATAAGACAGATGAGGTATCGATGAATTCTATAAGTACTGGTAAGTTAATAGAACTATGTAAACGAATTTAAATATGGAAGTACCTATTTGTAAACAAAAATCTAAATTTTCAGGAAACCAGCAAACCCAAAACATGGTAATATTATGGAACAGCATTTGAAAACGATCATCGACTTACAGCGTCTACTACGATTTACGTCACTTTTAACCGCTTGTAGCTCGTGTCTATATCGATTTTGATGAAATTTTTAGGGTGTGCATAAAAAACATACATATATTGTGACGTCGCAGAATTGCCTACGTCCTTCCGAATCGATAACGAGAGGTCCGCCCACGCCTAGATGGAGGGGTTGCTGAAGGAGCAGGAGCTCGTTGTCCGGGACATCTGGAGCCCCAATTTCATTGCTAATGTACTATTTAATAATAATAATATTTAATAAACCATGGTGGCATTAATCGGCATAACATGCATTACTGGAGTGTAGAAAATCCCCACTGGTTACGACAAGTTGAACATCAACGTCTTTGGTCGGTTAACGTTTGGTGTGGAATCATGGGGAAAAAACTCATTGGTCCTTATTTTATTGAAGGTAATTTGAATGGAATCAAATATCGAAATGTCCTGGAACAGGAACCACCATCACTACTTGAACATGTTATCTTGGACGTTCGACAAAGTATGTGGTTTCAGCATGACGGTAGCCCAGCGCATTACTCAATAGCAGTACGGGAAGTATTAGACCGTGAATACAATGGTCGGCGGATTGGCAGAGGTGGGCCGATTAATTGGCCTGCTAGGTCGCCTGATTTGACATCGCCGGATTTCTTTCTGTGGGGCTACCTAAAAGATAAGGTTTATCAACAAGTGTCAACAATTCGTGAAAACATGGTAGAACGTATAAGAAACGCTTGCGCTGAAATTCCCGCAGATATGCTTCTGTCCTGTGTACAGTCATTTGAAGAAAGGATTAATAAGTGTATTGAAGTTGAAGGTGAAAATGTCGAACACTTACTCTAATTAATTGAACAGTAAGAGGCAAGGAGAGATCCGTTATAACGAGACACGATCAAGTGCACGCGTACCCGGCGAAAATTCAAAGTCGATTTTCTCGAAAACAAAGCCTCACATGAAAAAATTTTGTTCCATATTTTCGACTTATTTTTTCATATAGAATCATCCCCTTTTCGCTTGTACCATCAGTTACCGAACACCGTGTATAACCCAGTATATACAGAATATTTCACCTAACTTGACCACCTTAAATATATCGCTTATTTTGCATGATAGAAAAAATGTCAGGGGTAGAAAATATTCTGTTCGAAGGCGTCAATGCGGTGATGGGCCGAATTTTTTTCTCATGGTCATTTTTTTCGAGATTTCAAGGTCATCGTATGTTTTCTTAAATGGGAACGCATATTTCCACTACAACAGTCTTATACTTAGCTTATGAAAAAACAAATCCAACGAGGTGTAATGTGTTGACATTCACGTGACCCTTAGCGAGGAAATTATGAAATGTTTGTCAGTAACTTCAGGGGCGTCGTTTATGCGTTCGGGGACGGTAAATGAAGGAATTTAAATTTCATTGAAACGGTGTACCGTGTAATTGTTCCTGGTGCTTGTAAACAGACATTCGTATTCTCCTTTCATCGATTTGATATGTTTACAAGCATTACACTGTCCAACACCAAAAAAATTTTGCAATACCTGTTGGGTGATTCTTATACACTTTGTCATCCTAAAACCGAATCTGAAAGTAGAATTGCTCCATCACGCAACGTTTTCGAAAAATTTTGGTTTTTGTAAAAATGCCCGATTTTGATACGAAACGACGTGTTACGCAAAAACTAAATACGCGAGAAAGTTCAAATTTGAGTCAAGAGATAGAGGGGACTCTCCTCTACATATTAATATAGTCAATTATATTTTTATGTACTTCCTAATAGTTGTAAATGGTTGTTAAAGTTTGAAAATGTGCTGACGCGGGTACTTTGTACGCTCTATTTTTGTATTTATGTGAAAAATCCTTTATCTAGCAGGAATTTACTATACAGGAATGCATTCTACAGACATTTCTGGTAAAGAAACCATTCACGAAAAGTATTTGGTTCCCTTAATGTACGAGAAGGATCAGAAAATGTTAATTGACAGCGTGTGCGCGACGCGTTCGCGCCAGACGGCCATTGCAGCCTTTTCGCGACTCGCCAGGGCCGTCGCTATGCGTAGTCGACGTTGGTACCACTCAAGTATGTCTTTGCTTACTATGCTTAATTAAATACATTTTTTTTGTCTTTTTGGGTGCCAATCATTACAAAAGATTATAAAAATACGAGTTATATTCACATTTCATTGTGGAAATGCTTAATAAAGAAAATTGACCGCAGCAATTTTATTTTCAGTAATTGTTGTCTTATCTTTATAATTGTAATACCAATGGACATTCAAGATTCTTCCGATTAAAATAAGTCCAAACACTATGTAAATGGGACTATTTTTATCGATTTTATTGATCGAAGTACATAATTAAGACATAGATCGCTCTATATTAAATCGATAAAATCTCGCGGAAGTGTATAAATCAGCCGGACTGTTTTTGTTATATTCATGACGAAATTATTTTAAAATCAAAACAAGGAATACAATTCCAGCATTAATCTTTCATCAAGATATTTCAACAGTGGAAAAACGTTACAAAGGAAAAGACTTATGTGCGGATGCTTGCTGATTACTGCTGGACACTTATTATTGAAAATCGGGATACCAGGAACAAACGTCAAGCAAGGCGGAAACATTTTTAATTTGTTTACATCAGAAATAGGTAAGTTTTTGTATTCAATTTTCTTTATTAAGCATTTCCACAATGAAATGTGAATATAACTCGTATTTTTATAATCTTTTGTAATGATTGGCACCCAAAAATGTATTTAATTAAGCATAGTAAGCAAAGACATACTTGAGTGGTACCAACGTCGACTACGCATAGCGACGGCCCTGGCGAGTCGCGAAAAGGCTGCAATGGCCGTCTGGCGCGAACGCGTCGCGCACACGCTGTCAATTAACATTTTCTGATCCTTCTCGTACATTAAGGGAACCAAATACTTTTCGTGAATGGTTTCTTTACCAGAAATGTCTGTAGAATGCATTCCTGTATAGTAAATTCCTGCTAGATAAAGGATTTTTCACATAAATACAAAAATAGAGCGTACAAAGTACCCGCGTCAGCACATTTTCAAACTTTAACAACCATTTACAACTATTAGGAAGTACATAAAAATATAATTGACTATATTAATATGTAGAGGAGAGTCCCCTCTATCTCTTGACTCAAATTTGAACTTTCTCGCGTATTTAGTTTTTGCGTAACACGTCGTTTCGTATCAAAATCGGGCATTTTTACAAAAACCAAAATTTTTCGAAAACGTTGCGTGATGGAGCAATTCTACTTTCAGATTCGGTTTTAGGATGACAAAGTGTATAAGAATCACCCAACAGGTATTGCAAAACTCGAAAAAAGTTTAATTTTGTTGGACAGTGTTATTATCAAAGCGATAATCTGACCACCCCATGGGACGACTGCACCATCCTCGCCGGGACCCCCTTGTCTGATGTCCGACATAGTCCTTCGTCCCGCGTCGTCGCCTCCGGGTTGTCTGGCCCGTGTGCAACGTTTCCATTTTCAAAAGATCTGTGCAGATGATTTTTCCTTGTAACAGCCATGGGTTTGTCGATAGAAGATCGTTGCAAAATTTGCGATAATATATATTATAAGGTGACAAAATTGCCTCGGTTCCTCTGAAGCTAGAGAGGAATCTCCAGCAGTCAAGTACGAAGGACCGGACCGCCCTCTGGCAGGACTTTTCCGAAAAGATAGTTGCGAACGCTCTTACAGGGACGTCCGAGAAATTAAGAGACAAATAATAGCGCATTTCGTGCGTCGTGTCTAATCGCGCGATGAAAAGTTTCAGAACCGTAACCCGGGCCCAAGGGGCCTGGATGCATTTTCTTCAATCAATATCCTCTGTTGTCGTGACTTGGGGACACTCACTTCGCCTGAACTATTGGAAATCTCCCCGGGGAGGAACGAAAAGGATCCCGAGCCCGGGCCAAGCAAGTCGGAGGCGCCGACGAGGGACCAAGGGGACCCAGAAGACAACCGATTCGAAGTCCCGCCGACGCCTCGCCCCGCAACTCCGATGGACCCCTGCGGAAGCGGCTCGAGGAGACCTGGTTAGGGAAATCGGGAGATGAGAGAGGTCAGGGGCCCTCCGGGGGCACGCGACAGCGATTGGCGGAAGAAAAGATTAGGAAAGTGGGGGACGCCTCGCATCCGCGTTCTCGAGCCCACCGAAACTTCGCGTCACTGTTGCATTGGCCGTAGAGCAAACAAGTCGTTATCCGAAACTTTGTAACCGCGTGCGTAACACCCAGTCGCAAGTGCCTGCCAGGGCGTGCTATTGACCAATCCAACAGGCGAGAATCACCGCTGCCGGTGATAAGTGCCAACCGGGCTTTTACTGTTTCTTGCTATTCACGTTAACGTAACGTAATTTTGTAGCGGAGAATTCGTGGTGGCTCGAGTGGCGTCGGGGACAGGTCTGATCGGGTTAGAGTTTCTTTTGTGTGCCGCTTGAACGGGTTTTTTTTGCGCTTTTTGTAGGACATTTCCCTAGAGTGAGCAACAGGCGTGAGTTCTTGCAAGGTCCGCGCTATTTCGTGCCGAGAACACCCTATGTTCCGTCCGCAACGGACTTTCTAAACAGCCCTTTCCTGGCATTCGTAAAACAGCAATTTAGATTCTTTTCCCGAGAGAGAACCCAGTCTCAGCCCGCCGAGCACCCAGAGGAGCCTCTTCCACGGGACGACCAGCGTCCGCAACACCGAGCTCGAGCAACACGACCAGCGAGCATCGGCCGAAGGAGATTAGCCCGGTAGGAAGCAGCCGAAAGGGTCTAGTCCGGTGAGAGTCAGCCGAAGGGGTTTGGTCCGGTGAGTGTCGGCCAAATAATTACGCGCGTTCGAAAGTCTTGTGTCCCGAGTCAGACACGGTTACACTCGCCGTGTGGACTCAAAAGCTGAACTATTATTATCGACGTCTTGTCCGCGACCTCGTGATTCGCGCTATCGCCCGAAGCGAACCGCGGGATGCAACAATGGTATACCAGATAATTCTGAATCTGAGGAAACAAGTGATATCGAAATGCCTGTTCCTTTTTGCAAGCGTAATTTTAAGAAACGTCGCCTTTTATTATCTTCATCGGAATCAGAAGATAATAGTATGAAAACTGCACCAAAACAAACAAAACGTAAAACCAAATTTTCCTGAACACAAAGACATTTTCAATGAACAATTTACGAATTTGATAACCAGAACAGTGGAATCAAATCAACATAACTAGGAAATCATCTATTCTCGAAATATTTCAAATTTTTTTCGGAAGAGCTACTTAATAGATTTCATTGTCGAGCAAACTAAAAAATCTTTCGAAAATAATACAAGAGACGATATACACAGTTCTAATGCAACTACTGTTCCAGAAATGTAAAATTTTTTAGCTATTAGCATGCTAAAAAGCATGGGGCGAATTCATGCAATATCTAACGATAACAATATTACAAACCACGATCCAATTATGAAAATACGTTATATTGTTGAACAATTAAGAACATCCTTGTTACTGCGTAACAACAGCGAACCGTTAAATTGTCAAACGAAGAAAAAATAAAATATCGTATAGCCTGCCTTGCCGTGCAGCATACCGGTCAGGGATGCCTTTGGGTAGCGTGGCACAAACTCCGTATTTAAAATTAATCAGGGGTGCAATAGAATTACCAGTAAAACGCCGTAAAAACCGTAATTTGTACAACCTTCTAATCTGCGTCTGCCGACAAAACGGTTGGGCATTTATGAACACGCGATAAACTTCGGAACGTCTAAATTGTTTTATTGCCGTAATCGTCAACTACCTGCGCTGACGAACCGGGAAATTCCCAGCGTTAGTCCACCCCCACAAGGAGCGTCTTCCGACAAAAATATTCCGCCAATTAAATTTCGAGAAATCAATCCCCCGCCAACGCTCGGTTCGTATGCAGACCAGGAAAGATGAGACTCTCGAAAAACCGGCAAAGCAACAACATCTAACATCTAACTCGCCGTCCGATACATTGTAACTTAGTTCTCACTCGCCGTAGTCACCGTACAAGTTCTGGTTAGTGTCCCTCATCTTCGTTTCAAAAATACAGTTGTTCCTGTTATCCACATCCACAGTTTGTCATCATTATCCACCCTTCAACTATTCACTCGCCAATAAGTCTGCGTGTGTGTGAAGTGAGTATTCGCCGAAAGATGTTCTTTCAATTTAATCTTCAACTTTGCTCACATTTCAACGATCCTTTAAAAATGCATTTTATCCATATGAAAAATATGTATAGATGAAAGTTTGTTATTATCTAAAAGGAAGATGTTATTTTAAACAATATGTAGAAGAAAGAAGCAGGTTTGGGATCAAATCCTTTGTGTTGTGTGATAGTCAGACAGGCTATATTCAAGATTTACTTGTATATTCCGGGGCAAACATGATAATTTCTGAAGATATACCATCCAAATCAATAGGAAAGTCCGGACAGATAGTGGTGACACTTCTTAAACCTTATCTTGGAAAAGGTCACGCACTAGTGATCGACAATTGCTGCAGCAGTCCCAGTTTATTTCTCGAATTACATAAAAACTTAACCAACGCGTACGGCACGGTAAGAAAGAACAGGGTTCACAATAAAAAGGGTACCAGAATTGAATAAAAAGATTATAAAAGGAGAATGTGTATTTCGTTCAACAAAAAATATATTAGCCTTGAAATGGATGTACAAGTAGGAAGTGTGGATGATTTCCACCTATCATTCTGCCAATATCATTGAGACAGATAAGATACATTATCTTACAAAAGAAAAAATAATTAAACCACAGTGTGTAATTGATTACAATAATACAATGGGGGGGGGGGGCAGTTGACAAAGCTGACCAGATTTTATATAGCTTAAATTCTACCAGGAAAAGTTTAAAATGGTATAAAAAATTTTTCTTTCATTTATTGGATTTAGCTGTATATAATACATTTATTTTATACAAGTATCTAACTGGAAGAAACCTATTGTTTGCTAAATTTCATTTACATTTCATAAAACTAATTTTACACAAGTACCGTGCAGGTAGAACACGTGAATATAAATCAATAGGTGGAAATCCTAATATTCTGCCTTTTCGCTTAATACAAAGACATTTTCCGTCTCCGTACATTAAAAATGCAGCAATTCGAAAAAACGCAAGAAGCAAATGTGTAGTATGTCAAAAACACAACAAAAGACGTGAGACACATGACCTATGTAAGAAATGTGATGTAGGATTATGTATTTATCCGTGTTTCAAATTATATCACACTTCATTAGATTATTAGACATCTTGTGAAAACTTGACATTAATATTAAATTCGGTTCAAGGAAATAAATAATATTGTTTGAATGTAGTGAAATTCAGTTTTTTGATTATTGATTATAGTCAAGGGGTTAACAACTCGATACTCGATATTTCGTCAATTCACTCGCTCGCGACTCTCGCTCTTCTGACACAACATCACTCGCATTCGTCCCTTTTATCTAAGGCCCAGTTTTCATTCTTCCTCTCTCCCACTCTCATTTTCTTTCTATCAGTTTCGTATCCATTCAGAAAATCCAATCAGTCACGTACGCGCCCTGCGCTTGGCGCCCTAAACACTTCACTCCTGTCACCGAGACCTAAAATTTTTTTTTTCACACTTCGGGCCAGACAGACTTCCTTTCACGCAGGACCCAAACACGTTGGCGCCACGATGTCGCGTCCACAGTTATTCTAAACAATCACTCGAACACAGTGTCACATTCATAACCCTACAATAATTTTCTACAAGAAATTGGTCACGAATCAATTTGTGCAGTTAATAAACTTCTACTTTGAATCAAGGGCCAGGTTAAAAAAGGATAATACAGGAAGTACGCTGACAAATTGTAGGCATAGCGAATACGTGACAGCGGTCGCTAGTCAAAAATCGAACGGTGACAGGCGTCTTCAGGGGATGAATTGATATATAATCAATAGGAATGTTAACGTTTATTAATGCAATGGAAAGTTACAATATCGCGTGTACAGTGGTGAAAAAATATTAATCGTTATTGTAGCAACAGGATTTTTGAGTGTAAAATATCTGACCTTTATTTAGAATAACGCGGCGGAGATGACAATGGTAAGATCGCGAATGTATAATAAAACGTGTCCGTATTCGTAAATCCTTAATCGTAAGTCGTGAATCATAATCGTTAACCGTATTTCCGTGGTGCTGTTCGTATCGTCGCGTTTCACAAGAAGGTCCACCCGCATACTCCGCGGCCTGGCTTTATCATCATACACACAGGCACGATCCGGCGCATCTACATGGTTTCTTCCAGTGACCCGGTCGGGGTCGTTCGGTTGGAGGCCTCCACGGTATAATAATTCCCACATTATGTATATATGACTGTATAAATATGACGACGCGCTCGATATGACTACTTCTTTTCGACTGACTTCGGCCCTTGCTTTCCCTTCCCAGAAAAAACCCTTATACCTAAGGAAAAGAATACCGTCCCTTAAGACCACAGTTTTTGGAAGTGGTAATCGTTGCACACCAACAAGGAAGAGGACAAGCAAAATAGTCCAATCCCATGTTTTGCGACGCGAATTAAATTCTCATTTTGAGTCTCTTTGAAGTCGTTCCAAAACGACAAGCCGTTTAATTAATAACGATCTAACGAACAAGATGGCGGCGGAAAGCGAATAAAATCGCTCCGAGTTAGTCAACGCGCAATCGATTTCCTTAAAATCAGTCGATTTTTACAGAAAAAGTAAGTGGATACTCGATCGATCGATGTCAATTATTAATTATTTGCTATTCCTTGTATGGAACGCTTAATACTGTGATATACTGTTTAGATTTTCACACCATGCCAAGAAATTTTAATTCGCAGTATCTCATTCTTCACAGCAGTGTTAGAACATTTCCTACCGAAGAAGAATTCGAAGTTTCTGCTTACTTAATGGTCTAACGTGAACTCTACTAAATTTGCTGAACCCAGAGCCTCCAAAAGACTGTTATTATTAACAAATTGTGTCTCCCGTTACCTACAGAAATTTTTAATAATGAACATAGGAACAAGAAGACTGGAGTATTTGATTTTTAGTTTAAAGTCCCATAAAAAAATAATGAAAAATAAAGAAGTTTTGTTATTGGATTAGTAGTGGTTTCCTTGTCTCCCACCGATATACCCGATCCGGGTCATGTTCACACTTCTCGGAGGCAGCGGCTCTCGAACTTCATGACCCCTGACAAAGTATACCCCGTGGTAGTAGGGATATTTCGACGTCGGTTAACTTAGAAGTCTAGGCGTTCCGCTTTCGCTGTATCTGGAAACTGACTTCTCGAAAATAAACCGCGTACACTCTATCTTGGATTGTTACGCGAAATTGCCTGCGTGCAGAACGACGCATCGTCGCCATTATTCCGTTAACTTGGCGTTGGCTCCAGAATACGAAACGTTCTCCTCGTGCGAAGAAGTAATGTCGCAGAAGAAGACGTCGTAGAGGGAGAGGGAGAGAGAGAGAGAGACTCCCTCTCCGCGAGAAGGCAAGTCGCTGGGGGACGTCACTTCTGTGCTCGTCGGCCCCCACTGCGGGGCGGACGCAGAAATCGTGGCGGTGGGCGCAGCTAACCCCCACCGCCGACATTAGGTATGGGTGCGCAATGTACTGCCGCATCTCAGGGGTGGTTATCACCACATTAAAAAAAAAAGAAAGGAATACGATACGCTCTGCTACCGTAGGCACAGAAACGGAAGCGTTTAGTTCAAGTTGTCCAACGCATAAATAAATTCAATCTTGTAATTTTTACAAGGCAACATACATCAGTCACTTTTTGTTCTTAATCCTACAATTATTGAAATTATAATCTTATTTCCAATTTCACCTATTGATGTTTATTATAAATTTATAAAGTCCACCGTCTACTAATTCTTTATCTTGAATCTAGAACGTTTCTCTTGTTAATTACTTCACATAAAGTACTGTTGCTCCATGGAACATATTGCCATAGATTGACCTAATAAGAACCTGATCTAACAGAATCGTTACCTTCCTTTTCTAAATGGTCATGGCCGATATCGTTCGCGAGCAATCTGAAAGGCAGCCAAACGTGTTTCCTAGCACGATCTTGCACAAATATAGAGTAATACAGTGATACGGGTGGATTAATATCAATCAAACTGGATCTCGAGGCCATTCGGATCATGCTCAAAGCGAGATCCCGTGGGCCAACAGATTCTTCAAAGCGGCTTCCGGTTTGAGCATGAAACAAGAAGACAGACGAATGGTTGGCTGAAATCGAATGAATGTCCTCTACTTTGTCAGTAGAAGGGGGAAACGTTGAACGAGATATCGGAGACGACACCGGAGCTTGTTAGAATACGTGAAATCTCAGTCGCGTGTCATGTATCGTTAAGTACTTGTTGTGCCGAACAGTTACAAAACTTCTTTATTTTTCGTTATTTTTTTATGAAACTTTTACCAACATATTCGTGGCATTTTTTAAATGGAACCAAATATGATATAATTCCGATGATATTTACGCGTGTAATGAACGATGGAAGTCTTACCATTACAATTACATTAACGGCAAATTAGTGTAAATGTGATCTGAATTATATCGCGTTTAGTATCATTTTAATCAGAATAATGCCACAAATATATTGGTGAAAGTCTCATAAAAAAATAATTAATAATAAAGAAGTTTTCATTTAAAGGCCTGCGCTCACGCGGGCTTTGATCTGTGCCGGCGACCGCAACTCCCCGCGGCACTTTCTTTCCCATAGGCTGTCCTTCTCTGCGTTCGAAACTTTTATCGTTCGTTACACAAGTAAATATCATCGGAATTATATCATATTTTTTTTAAATTTTAATCAGAAATATGCAACGAATATGTTAGTAAAAGTTTCATAAAAAAATAACGAAAAATAAAGAAGTTTTGTCATTGGATTAGTAGTGGTTTTCTGGTCTCGCACCGATATAGCCTACAACGTTGTGACACACTCCTCGACAGCGAAGGCTCTCAAGCTTCGCTGTCCGTTTCTCCGTGCAACATTGTATCGGAGAAGGATATTTTCTCAGTTTTCTTATCACTACCGCTTAGTGGTCATAGGTTTCTTATGACTTGTAGACGGATATGACTCTTAGGCTTCCAGCGTGCCCTGTGTAGTTCAAATGTGACGCTCGACGAGAACCTCCGATTTCGTATTCGTGTCAATAAAAAGAACGGCGGGACTGACATACAACGAGAATTCACTGTATATCGCGTTTGTTGTCATTTCGCTGGATCGGTCTTCGAGCGTGTTTACCACTTGACCGGTTCCAAGGGGGATACCCCAGTAGTGGGGAAAAAAATGTTGACAGTTATGGTACTGACCTTTGCGACAGTTATGGAGATAATAATCTGCATTGTAACAGTGAAGTCGGGTCCATAAGTATTCAAAGGATATAGCCGGATAAGATGGTCAAGAATGCCCTTGGATCAAATTGAAAGGCTAATGGGCTACCGATAGGGTGTCAAGAAATAGTGCATTCGTATAAGAAATCCCGAGAATTTCGAAGAAACGGGAAAGGACACGGCGAATAATTTCAATCAGCCTGCAGCAAACAGGTCACGACAAATGTGAAATTGGGAATGCGTCGCCTGTGACCTCGAAATCGTGATCCAGACGGATCGATACGCAATTTGAACCCCCTACAAATACTTTTGCCCCCCGAAATTGGAATCTGCGCTCCTATGTGCGACTTCATTTCAAGTAAATAGTGGAGACGGGTCGTCCCTCAGAAATATTGTAAAATATACGTCCTGTTTTTTCAATGAACAATTTAGCTACCAAAAAAAGTTTTCCAAAATAAACTGACCACCATTTCTTAAACTTCTGAAATTATGATCTGTGGTCGCGTAAAGAACATTGCTCTAAGTAAATAGTGGAAATAATTCATTCTATACGAAAATTGTCGAGAAGAACATTTTTTAATGATCAATTTGTAGCGGCCATCGGGAGTGAAGCGGTTAATTGATCATTTGCGATGTGATTCCTCTTCGACGGACAATCGAGAACTTCATTTGGAGATTAATCGAAGCGGTGGAACGGGACGGTGCACGTTATCCGATCTAGATTTTTATTTCTTAAATCGAGTTTCTTAAAAATTCAGATCCACCTTGCAATCAGCAAATTGGCCTAAAAAGTACACCTTTTTGCTAGCTTTTGCTTTATTCAATTCATCTTTTTCGGAGAAAAGAAGATTTTTCTTCCATTAACTTTAATCTTCGACCGTGATAAGCTCTGCTTGTCGGAGGCATGTAATCCCGGTTAAATATAAAATTCAACGAAGCATTTAGTTCATATGACCGCGAACTAAGTAGTCCAGAATATGCGGCTAATACTTTTTGCTGGCAGAACTGCAATGTTTGTAATCGCAAGACACGGTACATTGAATTTGTCACGCAGTCGCGCAGTTCATCTCCTGATGTTGTCCATTACTGTATTAGTCGTCATTTAAATAACCCTGAGCTGCCACTCTGGGCGCACATATTACAATATTCATATATGTACAGAGTTATGCAATGTATAAAAAATAATTGAGAACAGAACAGAGTTCCAAAATCAGTGTCAGCTCACGAGAGATCACGGCATTTCTGTCCCGAAATTTTGATTCGTTTGTGCAGCGACTAAAGCCGAGATCCTGCAATTTGTGTCGGGAAATCCTAGCCGTCTCTGGCCGCCTGTTGGTCGCGCAGCGTTAACTTTGTAGCGGCCATCGGCACGTACAATAAAACAGTTGACGTGCAAATAGTCGGGTCGGTTTATGAGGCGAGCGACAGCGAAGCTATTTTTGATAAAGCAGTTTCCAACGCGTGCAATTACAATGTTTTAGACAATGCGTGTCTCGTCCTTCGGAATCTTTCGTTTCCGGCCTCAATAGCAAATGTTGGTATCATAAACACCCGAGTTTCTGAAGGGTCGCTCCGACCGAGGTCCGAGAGCCCACAGCTGGCCGCGGTATGTGCCTCACGGGCCCGAAGAAAAACCCGCTATTATCACAAAACCTCCACGGTCACGCTTAGCATTCCCGAAAAAGTGCGCCTCGAGCGCAAGGAACAAGAGGGGTAATCAGGCCCAAGGAAGATACCTGATTGGTCAGCGATTCTTTTGGATGTCCTTTTTGGACAGCAAATTTTTCCACACAGGACACGCCCTGCAGAGTTTTCCCCAGAACGATTGCGGAAAACGCAGGGTCAGAAACTCCTGAGACGCACCGAGATACAGGTCTCCATTGGTAAAATAAAGTACCTCGAATCCGATAACTTGTCTCGAATCATCTAAAGAGCACGCGAACCACAAGTCCCTTCAAGTTTAACCCTTTGAGTGTTCCCAAATATTAATATATAATATTTGTTTAAAAAGTGCGTGCATTAACACTAGAACTAGATGCCGTGTCAAAATGACGGATTTAAAGTTTTTTAATCTACGAGCGCTGACGAGACTGTGAAAACGCATGCACGGAAGATCGTTTAATAAATAACTTTTTCTATATAGATTGCGGCGCATAACTATAGCACCACTAACATTTTTTATATTTTCGACCTGTAAGAAAATAATTCGGAAAAGCCAATAATATGGTATGACAGAGGAGTATAAATAATGGATTCTAGTTGATATTGATTGAAGTTGTATACATATACAGTGACTCCCAAAAATATTCGGACACTAGCTATAACTAACTTTACGACTTGATAATTCCTTTGTTAATGAAGCAATCGTCCCGGGAATTGTTTCTAGCAATAAAAGATCTATTAATGTTGAAAAACATAAATAATTTATTTGAAAAATGTACATAAATTCCATAATAAAAATTAGTAAAAGAAATAATGTACCATTTTTGGCTCACAAAAATATTCGGACAATATTAATTTTTCAATTTAGATAATGTAATTTAGCATTACAACATTTGTTTAATACTTCGTGGCATAACCATCTTGTTTAAGAACATGTCTTAACCTGTTTGGCATATTGTTTGTAATTTTTTTTAAATATTCAACAGTTATATTCGACCACTCAGTTGCAAGTCTTTGTTTTAATTCAGCTATCGATGTAATTGGGGTTTTTCGAATTTTTCTATCCAATTCATCCCATAAATTCTCGATAGGATTAAGGTCCGGTGATTGGGGCGGCGAATGAAGAATTTTGGGACAGCGGTATAATACAAATTCTTGCACAATACGTGACTTGTGCTTGGGGTCGTTGTCTTGGTAAAACTTAGAAGTATTATTAAGCCCCATCTTTTCAGCACTTTGAATGAGATTATTTTTGAGTATATTTAAATAATGATTTTTGTCCATGATACCGTCAATAAACACTAGGTTACCGACTCCATATGACGAAATGCAACCCCAGACCATTACGCTGTCTCCGCCGTGTTTCGCTGTACCTCTTGTATTTTCAAAATTAAACTCTTTATTCGCTTTCCGCCGCACCATAGTTCTTCCGTCGGAATTGTACAGATTGAATTTGCTTTCATCAGCAAATATGACATCCTTCCACCACGTCTCAGCCTTAGAAATTAGCTCTCTTGCAAAGGTTTTTCGTTTATTCCTATTCTTTTCGTTGATAAATGGTTTCTTTCTAGCTACTCTTCCATTGTAACCAGCTTGCCTCAGCACTCTCCGAACTGTTTCGGCTGAAACATTTTTGGAGCTTTCGCCTAATAGTTCACTAACTAGTTTTGGAGCACTTAAGCGCGGATTTTTTTTCACTTTCCGAATAATTTTGCTTTTCTCCCTCGTACATAAGAGACTTGGTATTCCAGTTTGCGGAATAGAATCAATGCGATTCTCAATATAAAATCGTCGACAGATATCTGCAGCAGTACTCTTACTTATACGAAGCATTGCACTAATTTCGCGATAGGCCTTTCCTTTTTCTCGATGAAAAATTACAAGCTGTCGCACATCGAAACTCGTATTCTTTCCTTTGCGACCCATTTTGAACGAATTCACATTTACTACTGACAGTAGTGAGGTGACATGGACATCTAATGGTCCACGAGATTCTGTTTATAAACAAACGTTTTCCCGATCTTCGAATATCGCGTCCCCAGAAGGCGATTGCCAGAGAAATATAATACGTGTCCGAATATTTTTGTGAGCCACAAATGGTCCATTATTTCGTTTAATAATTTTTATTATGAAACGTATGTATATTTTTCAAATAAATTATACATGTTTATCATCCTTAATAAATGTTTTATTGCTGAAAACAATTTCCAGGGCGATTGCTTTATCAACAAACGAATTATTAAATCATAAAGTTAGTTGTACCTAGTGTCCGAATATTTATGGGAGTCACTGTAGATGTGCCATTTTGGTGGAGGCACACTTATGGTGTGGGGTGCATTCTCCAGCAGTGGCAAGTTCAGTTTAGCTTTTTCAACTGCACGAATGAATATTGTGGAGTATATTGGAATACTTCAAAATCATGTAATGCCGTTTATTCATCCAAACGGTCATGATTCATCGACTTATCGATAAGATAATGCTCCAATTCACAAAAGTCGACAAACTACAGCATGGTTTGAAACGTTTGATATCAATGTATTGAAATGGCCTGCATGCTTCCCAAATCAAAAACCAATCCTAAATCTGTGGGGTATCATGGTACGGCATGTTTATAAAAATAATCAACAATTTTCAAACATTTTGGAGCTAAAAACAGCTGTTGTTGAAGCGTGGAATGATATATTAGGAAAAATAAAACTGCAGCAACAGGTAGATATACTGATGAAAAGGTATGTTTCTTTGTTAATAATAATATAAAAACGAATGGATGGGTTAATCAGCTAACAAACGTAAAAATCGTTAATAACGACATTTCTACCGCAAAAAAGTCCGTAAAAATGGAAGGTAAATGCATAGGTGAAGTCGTAACTGAGAACTGTATATTAAAAAATGTAATATTAATTCCAGAGGGATCACTTCAAATTCCTTGAAGGATCACGAAGTCAGAACGGGCTGTACGTCATAGACATGAAAAAAACAAACACCTTGGAAAGTCTGTTGACAACAAACAGAGACACCATACAATGGCACCGAAAATTAGGACACCTCAGCTTCGCAAACATGCAAAAACTAATAAATATAAGCGAAGGTATGAATTCAATATCTAAATTCAATAATAATCCGGAAATTTGCGATATATGCATAAAGGCTAAGCAAACACGCAATCCATTTAACGGAGAGAGAGATAGAGCGTCGAAACCTTTGGAAATTATCCATACAGACGTATGTGGTCCCATAGAACCCACCACTTGGGATGGGATGAAATACTTTATAACTTTTCTCGACGACTTTACTCACTTTGCTGCCGTTTTTCCCATAAGGGGTAAACACGAGGTAACCGAAATAGTAAAATCATACTTAAAACAGTGTCAAGCAAAATGGGAGAGGAAAGTAGTAAAACTAAGGTGCGATAATGGCAGAGAATACGCCAACAAAGAATTACAGGATTGGTGCAAAAATAATGGAACAATCTTAGACTTTACAGTACCGTATTCGCCGCAGCTAAACGGTAAAGCAGAAAGGCTGAATCGTACTATTTTAGAAAAAGCTCTATCGTTAGATTCAAAAATAAATAAAGTAATGTGGGGTGAAGCAGTTCGAACGGCAATATATCTAATAAATAGAAGTCCTACAACTACAAGCGATAAAACGCAAGCAGAAAATTGGATAAAGAAAAAACCTGATCTTACTAATTTACAAATCTTTGGCTGTGACGCCCACGCAAAAGAACTGGGATATTTAAAGAAATTAGACGAAAGAAGTAAAAAATATACTATGGTAGGATATTCCACCAATGGATACCGCCTATGGGACGAATATAAAAAAAGAATAATAATTGTAAGAGACGTAATATTCAATAATACCAGCGAAACTGAAGAGGAGCCAATTAACGAAAGTAAAACCTCAAGAGCAATAATTAGGACAGAACACAATGAAATTAATGATGTACTGAATACGCTAGAATATTGTCCTACTAACAAGCAACTTGCAGACCTACTAACAAAACAGCTAAGTAATGTAAAATTCGAACAATGTAAAAATAATCTAGTATGTACGATATAACTGTTGTTTATATAAGTATAGTTTAGGATAAGTATTGTTGTTAAAAGAAGAAAAAAGTAAACAAGTGTTTCCTCTGCAATAATCACAAGAACTTACAGTTAAGAGGAAGTGTTTATATATACACATATATACTTGTAACTGTAAGCTATCGATAAGGTAGAAATCAATGTAATACCTGTCTAACGACATCTATACAATTGTAAACATAATACTGACACGCGTCTGAACAGCGCACACGCGTTGACCTGATCAGTCGCTCTAGGACCTTCCTACTATAAACATACTTAAAAGTAAGACTACGTTGTTGTACATTCACATCCACTGCCATATCCTTATACCTAATTATAACAGAGACACATTGCTTGTTCGAATTTTTTGAAACTGGAACACTATCGATATTGAAAATTAATCGAATTGTTAAAGTTTCTTTGATTTCAAGAAATATACCTATTTCAGTTTGTTACAAGTTTAATAGATGCTCATTTATAGCGGACACAATATTTGATGATTGTTTAGTTTTCAACCGAGTGCGGGAATCGCACGGAATTTTGTATTCTGGAAAAATATCCTTCGAACCCTTTAATAAATTACTTGGTTGAGAATGATTGATGTTATTGTTGAGGTTGAGATGTTCCGGGGTATTCGGGGAGACACTTGGTACGCGTAGTGTAAACTACATTTATTCATAACGATATGCACTCCATAGCATAACACGAAAGGTAAACGATCGATAGCAAACACAAGACAAACATCTTCACGAGATGCGAACTTGTTTTTCCCGCCGCGCCAGCTCGTGCACGTTCGGCCGCGCTCGGCTGGGCATGCGCGTGACCCCAACAGTTATTTCCCAGAAATCATGTTTTTAAAAAAGTAATTGTGACGTCACGCGACGTGTGCGTAGTTTTAAGTCATCATATTGTTTTGTATTATATTGTTCTATACTCATAGCCGCTAAGTACACAACCATTGTAACACAAACACGATAGAACATAAGAACAATCCGATAGTTGAGTTACCAATCCACCTTACCATCACACGCACCTTCCCGCTAAACACCTCACGCTAAACCGCGCGACGACGATCGATAGTACGTCATCGCGTCCAGCAATCCCCACTCCGAGCGTTAATGCCTCCTACTCCACCATTCATTCATGCCCAGACTCACCCCCGCTCCACTGACCCACTCCGAACCGAAGGAGCCGAGTGTGGCCCATAATTAATTGATTAGTTCGTTCTGTCCTGAACTCCACCGCAAGACGACGTCTCTTGAAGCTCTTCCGCCTTCCCATTCCACGTCTTATTTCAAGCTTTGCAATTTCTTTCGCGTACTATAATTAGACCATAATTAGAACCACGACTCAAATCAATCAAATCCCAACCATATGTCGTATGTGATTTCATTAATTGCCGTTTACGATATTCGTATTAAATCTGTGTTCTTTTCCGTACGTCTGCAGCCCACCAGTGGCTCGGTACACCTCCGAGAAGAACCAGATTCTTCCGTTGTTTCCGTAGTTGTTTTAGTTCGCGTACATTGTTCTATCGAGAAATCACATGCCTCGTCGCGCCGGCCGAAAATATCAACTGCGGAAGCTCGCCCGCGAGTACGGCCTGGCTGCGGCAGATCAGGGTCAGTTCGTGAGGTTACTGGGCTCGGAAGCGGTCTCGACTATCGCACGCGTAACTAATTTCTCCGAGGAAATGCGCGTCGTAAACGATCAACGAGAGCAAATCCCCTGGAAGAGGGCCGCCCGGATCACGCTGGCTCCTGTCATCCGTACCCGAGAGAGGGCCCAGTCTCAGCCCGCCGAGCACCCAGAGGAGCCTCTTCCACGGGACGAGCAGCGTCCGTAACACCGAGCTTCAGCAACACGACCAGCGAGCATCGTCCGAAGGAGACTAGCCCGGTAGGAATCAGCCGGAAGGGTCTAGTCCGGTGAGATTCTGCCGAAGGGGTTTGGTCCGGTGAGTGTCGGCCAAATAATTACGCGCGTCCGAAAGTCTCGTGTCCCGAGTCAGACACGGTTATACTCGCCGTGTAGACTCAAAAGCTGAACTATTATTATCGACGTCTTGTCCGCGACCTCGTGATTCTCCCTATCGCCCGGAGTGAACCGCGGGACATAACAGAATTAATTTCAAATTTCTAATAGCTTCGCATTTATCATCTGTACTGTAATTTCTGTCATTCCTGTTACTTGTCATTTGAAGATCGAATTGCTGATTCGATTGCGAATTGTTTGTGAGTTAGTTGGCATGATTCTACTTGATTCTTCATCTACTGTGTCGAAATCCTAATTCTGATTGAAAGCTATCTTTTCTTTTATAAATTTGTAGTTTTTGTAACGTTTTTCGGCAATTGTGAAATTTGTTTAACTGCAATCTAAATGCTGTATGAAAAACTGTCCTTGAAAAGCTTCAGAAAATGAAATGTATACACCCCTCCCCCAATTTTCGCGGAGTATCCGTTCAACGTTGATACGTTTTAAGCGAATAAAAATCGCATAAATAACATCTGTCGGTACAAAAGTAAAAATACTGGAAATAAAAGCTAATACAAATATATACATATTTGTAGGGGACGAAGCCGTTAGGAGGAATCGACGGTTAGGTCGTCGAGAACGCAAAAACGACCAGCGTTTTTGTCGAATAGGTCATCAGCGGATTGCCGAAAAATAAAAAATATGGCAACGGGTGAATGTCCCACAGAGCGAGTGTGAGAGAAAGAGTGTGAGAGCGGGAGTGAAAGAAAGAAAGAGTCCTAGACAGATGGAACTCTTGATACTCTTGATACTCTTTTTAGTATCATATGAATGTGTATACAATATTTTGTGCTACTAGGATAGAATGTAGTGGTCTTCCTTTACCACCTCTGAGGTTCCACTAATGGCGCGTTAGATTTTTTTAAGGTGGATCATCGCCTGGAGCCCTATTATACCACTTTTTATCATTATGTTTATCGTAATCGGAAAATCTCCCATTTTGGTGCAAGAAATTACACGGTTAGATGAAAAAAAAAAGATAAAAATTTATAAAAATAATTAATTAACAAACATCGACGACCGATACACGAAGGATTTTTAGTTGATCTACTTAAGAATATTGCCTTAATTTGTTAGTGCAAGTTTATTACTCTAAGGAAGAAATTAACCCTTTATTCAAGTCGACCCATATATGTATATGAATGGTTGAAATAAGTTATATCGTTTTTTGAAACCTACAAAGTGGACAGAATTTTTTTAAAAAAGGATTCCGGCAGATATAAGATGATTGACTTCTCCCACATTTTTAAGTAAGTCTACTAAACCCTTATGCAAATTTTCATAAAAATCGTTAATGTATCTAAGACGAGTTATCTCGCGACGCAATGTCGCTTACGCTGTTCCACAGACGAGTTATCTCGCGACCAATCTATAAACGAAACTTGTTCGCGAGATAACTCGTATGTGGCACAGCGCAAGCGACATTGCGTCGCGAGATAACTCGTCCGTGGTCGCGAAGTGGTAAACTCGTCTAGGATGTGGTTTGTTTCTATCGATAATTTGTTAATTAATTCAATATTGTTATTTAATTGATTTTCGTTCTGTTTTAAGGAGACCACCGAGTTATTGAAATTTCTTAACGTACCAGAAATCATCTGTATTTGGGATTTTAGAAGAGTCCGTGTCTGTCTATTGCCATTTAGCAGAGTATTGGTATTATCGGTGTAATATTGTTCGTCGTTAGCATCTGAAGTGCCGAACAACCAATTAAGAGCGTATGATACGCCATTAATAAGTCCGCGACGTTTACGAAATTGTGATTTTTGGCCCACTATATGGTGCAGCATTTCGTCTTTGGCAGTGATATCAGATAACACTGTCCAACAACATTAAACTTTTTTCGAGTTTTGCAATACCTGTTGGGTGATTCTTATACACTTTGTCATCCTAAAACCGAATCTGAAAGTAGAATTGCTCCATCACGCAACGTTTTCGAAAAATTTTGGTTTTTGTAAAAATGCCCGATTTTTATACGAAACGACGTGTTACGCAAAAACTAAATACGCGAGAAAGTTCAAAGGGTCTAGGGGGATAAGACAGGTCTAGCGGCCCCGGCGGGAATTTTATTGGTATTGTGTGGAAAACCATCATTTTAGGTTGAAAAACAATCCCCTAAAATTTTAAGTCGCTAACCCTTCATTTAAGGGTGATATGAGGGTAAACACCCTCAACTTTAACATTTTTTTTCTCGGTTGTTAATTAAGATATTGAGATGAAATAAAATCGAAAATATTCGAACTTACTTTCTTCATATCATATATTTTTTTCATAATTGTAATTAAATTATTAAGACTAGAAAAAAATTATTTAATTTTTAATTTTTTTTTAGGCGTGGGGGTAGCAAGCAACCCTTCGAGTGACCACTTCCAAAAAATTCAAGAACAATGTTCTGTTACCTATCTAATACGTACAAAAGTTTCAAGATCGTCGGATTGGTGGAACATAGTTAAATATTGAAAAACAAATGAAATTACGGTATTATAATAGTATAATGTGTAGTGCACTGTTTCTTACGACTAATTATGAATTAATAATTCTTATCAGGAGATTATGTCCCTCCTTGATCAATTATTCGCATCGTATTATATTCTATTCCTGTCTTCCCGAATTTGCAATATAAATAGACATTATGTAGGTGTAAAAGAAAAGTTTAGGAATCATAATATAGATTTATTCAATCTTCGTCACTATTTTCCTCAATTACTGGTACAGTATGTGTCGTATCAAATATATTGGTTAATATCTCCGCTGGTTTTACAATTTTGGATTTAAATCGCCCATGAGATAAATAGTAAATAATGGTAGCGACATGGGAGCAGCAACCTACTGTTCTGTTGCCATTAGCACAGTCGCATGTATATCGTGTAATTCCGGTATAACTAATCGCATGTGGTACATATTCAATGTAGCATTGATAACTTTTGCGATTAATATGCCTCGAATGAACTTTCACCCTTATAATATTTTCAGTTTCCACAATGAAATGTGAATATAACTCGTATTTTTATAATCGTTTGTAATGATTGACACCCAAAAAGACAAAAAAAATGTATTTAATTAAGCATAGTAAGCAAAGACATACTTGAGTGGTACCAACGTCGACTACGCATAGCGACGGCCCTGGCGAGTCGCGAAAAGGCTGCAATGGCCGTCTGGCGCGAACGCGTCGCGCACACGCTGTCAATTAACATTTTCTGATCCTTCTCGTACATTAAAGGAACCAAATACTTTTCGTGAATGGTTTCTTTACCAGAAATGTCTGTAGAATGCATTCCTGTATAGTAAATTCCTGCTAGATAAAGGATTTTTCACATAAATACATAAATTGAGCGTACAAAGTACCCGCGTCGGCACATTTTCAAACTTTAACAACCATTTACAACTATTAGGAAGTACATAAAAATATAATTGACTATATGAATATGTAGAGGAGAGTCCCCTCTATCTCTTGACTCAAATTTGAACTTTCTCGCGTGTTTAGTTTTTGCGTAACACGTCGTTTCGTATCAAAATCGGGCATTTTTACAAAAACCAAAATTTTTCGAAAACGTTGCGTGATGGAGCAATTCTACTTTCAGATTCGGTTTTAGGATGACAAAGTGTATAAGAATCACCCAACAGGTATTGCAAAATTTTTTTGGTGTTGGACAGTGTAATTGGTCTTCTATTATTTTTAATGTTTGTTCGCAGTGAAAGTTCGCGTAACTAGTTTTTGAGGATTCTTTTGATACCAACGTACAGAGATCTTGTGATTGAAGGAACTGATGCCTTGCCTTTTCAAATGCTTCGTTTAAATGTGTAAAAGTTACGTAACTAACAAGGGAACATATTCAGATGCGAAAATCCGATTTTGATGAAACTTATGGGAGCTTCTAGTTCTTTGAAAAATATTTGACACGTATTTTTTTTTTATCGGCAGACATCCACTTTGAAGGGGTGAAAACAGCCCTCAAAGTTGGGGTTCAAAACCACATTTTTTGAGATATCTCGGAAACCAGAGATCGAAAAAATTTGAATTTTTTTTAAATTGTGTGTTTTTCAATGGGAAATGTAGTCGCGCAAGAAAATTTTAACAAAAGTTTTTTGTTTAAACAATATATTAAAATTTTGATTTTTTTTTGCAGTTTCTTTTATTTATTGTTAGTTCATTTTAATGTAAACTTGGGTGTGTGATCTTTGATCCAAAATAGGGGATACCTGTTTCAGGATTTTCTTTTTTTTTGCCATTTAACAATAATTATGCATAATGGAAGATAGTCTTGCACCTGGCGTGCGTAGGAAGGAACTCTGGCTTGTTTCATCGAAATATAAGCATTTAGTATAAACATAGGTTATAAAAAATAGGTTATATATAGCATTTCAGAAGAACACGAATATTTTCAAACATTTCTATTGGTTGTTAGGGTGAGAGAGTGGGAAACGTAAGGTGTCTTAAGAATGTATAAATATGGGCACTTTGCTACGTGTGCTATTAGTCTTTCTGCATTACGGTTTGTAAAGCAACGTGGATATTAAGAAGTTAAGGCTACTTCTTTCGGATTTTTAAAACAGTGCCACATAAAACAAATAATTTCTGACGATAATTAAAAAAACATCCGATAATCATATTAATTTTACTTTTGCTGATTGTTTATTTTTCTTGTTAGATTCGTTTTTATAAACATGAAGGTCAATCCGACGAACGTTATAAACATTTTGATGGAAACATATAACAGTAATAATAACGAGGGAACACCCACGAATGGGAAGGAAATTGAACTGGCACACATTATTATAGATCTGATTGATAGGTACAGAGAAGCAGGGTACATGAATTTCGAAACGCAACAACAATTGATATTCGATGACCTAACAGACGAACCGACTTCATTTAATATTCCCGAAGACGAAGAAGATTTGGAATCAGCGTCAACATCGAAACCGTCGTCTTCAAGTTCTCCGCACGAGAGTCCAGAAGAAATGGAATATGTAGACATTGATTTAGAATATAAGAAGAAAGCTGTAGATTATTGGAAGAGTGGAAGAAAAAGAACACTAAACTTCCAAACTGTAAAAAACCAATACAAGAAATTGAAGAGACAATCAGATTTATACAGATGGGAAGAAGAAATTAATAAAGGCTACACTTGAAAAATTTATTGTAGCAAGAAATAATAAAATTTTGGTACACCACATAAATTTGAGACGGTGGGCAATGATCGAAAATTCATCAATAAATTTAGCAGGATTTCAGGCATCGTCCTGTTGGTTGTGGAAGTTTAAAGAGAACTATAATATAGTATCAAGAAAAACGACGAAACTCGCTACCCGCCATCATAGTAACCATTTAACAGATTTGACCGCAGCAGCAGACGATTTTGTGTGTCATGTGAAAGGGTATTTTGAAAATTATGGCGCAAACAATATTTTCAATAGTGATCAAAGTGGGTTCCAGTTGGAATTGCACTCTGGTCGAACACTTTCACACAAAGGTGAAAAAGAAACGGGTGCTCTTGTCCAATCTATATCGTTAACAACTCACAGCTACACTATCCAGCCCACAATTTCAGCTGATGGACAGTTGCTATCGCCATTGTATATTGTTTCGAAAGGAGTCAAAGGGCAGTTAGGACCTCGTGTACGAAGAAGTGTGTTCACGGCACCTAATGTCCATATTGAAGCTTCCACATGGGGTAAACCAACGAAAGAATTATTTAGAACGTGGTTGACTGAAGTATATCACGCTGCTACCTGCGCCACCTTCTTTAGCTACTAATAAAACAATAAACGACACATAACCCAGTGGTATTGTTTAAAATACTATACACGTTTATACTAAATGCTTATATTTCGATGAAACAAGCCAGAGTTCCTTCCTACGCACGCCAGGTGCAAGACTATCTTCCATTATGCATAATTATTGTTAAATGGCAAAAAAAAAGAAAATCCTGAAACATGTATCCCCTATTTTGGATCAAAGATCACACACCCAAGTTTACATTAAAATGAACTAACAATAAATAAAAGAAACTGCAAAAAAAATCAAAATTTTAATATATTGTTTAAACAAAAAACTTTTGTTAAAATTTTCTTGCGCGACTACATTTCCCATTGAAAAACACACAATTTAAAAAAAAATTCAAATTTTTTCGATCTCTGGTTTCCGAGATATCTCAAAAAATGTGGTTTTGAACCCCAACTTTGAGGGCTGTTTTCACCCCTTCAAAGTGGATGTCTGCCGATAAAAAAAATACGTGTCAAATATTTTTCAAAGAACTAGAAGCTCCCATAAGTTTCATCAAAATCGGATTTTCGCATCTGAATATGTTCCCTTGTAAGTTTAAGTTAGGTTAAGTGAAGATGGAATGACGGAGATAGGAGGAGAAGGGTGGTGTAAGGAAAAAGAATTTGTAACCCTTAGGGGAGGCAAAAAATAAAAGTATATATTCAATTTCAAATAATCGACCTGTTGATCCGACGTTGCCAAGTCTTAATACTTATGTCGTAATATGTAAATACGTACCACGGTATGGTGACTCCCATTAATATTCGAACACTTCTTATTAATTAAACGATTGTTTAAACAAATACATTTTTATTATTTATACAATTGTTTAAACAAATACATTTTTATTATATAAAACAAATGTTTGAATCAATACGTTTTTATTACTTAAACGACTATTTAAACAAACACATTTTTATTACTTAAATAATATTCGTCACATTTGCACATTTTTTTCAAATTTTTAAAAAGTTCCCGTCTATGAAAAAATTGCATTTGTTTGAAACAACGCACACCTTCAGCCAAAAGAAACTAACACATGTTTCGTTCTTCTACTCTCGGAATCATTCGGCAAGGATCGTCGTCGTCATTGCACATATATGTACATGTATATACTTGTGGTCGCTTCGACTGCGGCGAACGTAGATAGAAAAGAACAGCATGCAAACACGGCCGCGCGGCCGAAGATGCAACAAAAAGGCAGTACAACCCGATGATATTATTATCCGATTGTACCGTGTTTGGGCTTATTTTGTTCGGGAAAACATTTTCAATCGATAAAAAATTATATTAGATTTAGTTGGTAAACGCCAATACGCTACTCGTTACAATGTTGTCTCTGATACTGAATCACAAACATATGGAGCGTCGCGTCGTGTGCCTCCTGGAGACAACAATGTAAACGTTTCACCATCACTTATTAATAACAATAAAATGTGTGTTACAATTCATAATTCTGCCATGGAAACATTATTAATCGGTTGCGAATAGTTTTGAGATGAAAACAAGTATAAACACGCCATAAGTTAAAGAAGTTAGACTTGTCATTGAAACATTTCCCTCGAAGTTGAAGACGGTTTCAATACCAGCACGCTATGACAACTACTAAATGCGTCGACGTGATACATTTTCGTACCTGGACGGTGTTCTATTTCATAATCATATTGTTGTAAATACATGGTCCATCGTGAAATTCTCGGGTTCACGCTTTGTTTACTCAATGTTAACCGGAAACTATCACAATCTGTTAAAATTTTTAAATGTATCATTGTTTAAATAATAAAAATGTATTTGTTTCAACTATACGCTTTAAATCAAGCGTGAATCCGAAAATTTCACGATGGGTCATATATTTACAATAATATGGTTATGAACTGCAACACCGTCCAGGCACAAAATTTGTCACGTGGGCGTACTTAGTCGTTGTCATAGTTCGAACGCAAACCCACGTACTTCCTTGTATGGGAAAGATTAAACGCACAGGGCAAAGATTAAACTTAAAATACCACCGATTGGTTGCACCGATTGGTTTCAAACAATTAACTAACACTTCTTTTATAGCCTCCGCTTGTCGACTGAATGCTGGATCCAAAGAGAAAGAGTACCGAGGATGGCTGGGGAAGGGGCGCTCATAGAAAACCGCGTCGGCGCGAGACGGAGTAACATCCCGCGAATCCTTCCGCATTCTCCAATCATCGCCGGGGCACCCATCGATCCCTGCATCATGTCACTGATATTTGGCGAAATACATGTCTAATCCTTTTAATCCCGAACGACGATATATCGCTACACATGCAGTAGCCCCTTCCCATTCGCATTTTGACAGAGTTTCATTCGCATTGTGACTAAATTCTGTCGAATTTTATAGTCTAGATACAACTGAAATGAATCTCAGAAGCCGGATATAATCATATAGCCGGATGTAACCTTTAGGGTTGCTGCAATAAAGAAGATCGCTGAACTTCTTAAGGGTCTCTTCATACTTGTGCGACAGAGTTGAAGTTACCCTTACAAGACAATTAGCAAAGGACGCGCGCTGGGTGCTTCACTGCCTCGGTCTCGTTGGTCAGAGCATAGGTACGCATGTGCGGCCGATTGGATCAGAGTGCAAGGGACAGGCCTCGTTTCACACGTACTTTCGGCTATAGTCGAGATATTGGCTACAGCGGTCACATATACTATGTAGCCAAGATACTGGGTCTGCGGGCGCGGCGGAGATGAGCATAGGCAGATCTAACGATAGACTCCCCAAAATGGTGGCACTGAAAGAATGGCGACATTAAAATGGTTTTTTTTTTGGTTGCGTCGTAAGACCTTACGTACGACGCGACAAGCACGCGACCAAGGCCAGGTATAAAAATCCCTGTCGACGACCTACCGACCATGGACGTCATAAATCAAAAATCCTTCCGATTGTACCCAGCACTTTCGTAATTTTTAAGCCAGCCGAATGCAGCACATGCGGAACCTTGTACACCGTTAGCGTACTAAGATTTACAACCGTAGATGCTTGCGAACCAAACGTTATACGTATATTTCCACTTTTCCAATTTTCCACTATTTCCACCAGCTTTCGAACACACCTTGCAAACCAATGAATTCTAATCATTTTAAACTTGTTCTCCGGAGTTTTGACTTATATAATCACTTATAAGATATAAGATATAATTTAACTATGCTAAAATTGATTTGTGAAGCTGATTTTCATCGTTCCATCGTTAAATTAGATTATAGTTTGAACCATTACTTCTTAACATTACAACTCAGATGAACAATATTCTTTTCTCTACTTCGAACATGGATTGTGTGCGGATGCTGTCGTGGCACCGGCGGCCGATGCCACGCGGCCTGTGCCAGCCGGAACCAGGCAATTGACGAAAGTTTAAAATGCTCTGACTTTATTAAACGTAACTCGATCAGCTCGTAAAGTTCGCCCGCGTCCCATTGACTAATTGTTTTCTCAGAGCCTGCTGGAATTGAAAGAACATGAGCAACAGGAGCAACAGGCACAACAGAGAGTTTCGCACAGAAAAAAGCGTTACAGTGTCAATCCACTGTGGCGAAATCGAGGGACTGAGAGAGAATTCGTTTTATTCACCCAAATGCTGACGAATACGATGAGAAATTTTATGGATATTTTCGCATGAACAGAAACTGCTTCGCGACCTTACTGGGTAACTAGAGAACCAGCTGGTCAGAAAAGAAACACGCATGAAAAAACGAATCGCACCGAATGAACGATTGGCAGTTTGCCCACGGTAAGTGGGTTTACAATTCATTGTATTTTATAAACTCTTCTTTATTGTTGTTGCTAATATGAAATTTATACAGACTATAAACGGAACTATTTCGTAATTTACCTATTATCACCGTTTTAGGTTATTGACAACGGGAGAGATTCGTTAAAAACGACTAGTTACAGTTTTAGAATGGGCCGTTCTATTGTCCACTAAATAGTAACGGAACCATGCCGGGTGATTGCAAGGACATTTCTGCCGGAGACGATTTTCACGCCCTGCGTGGAGAGGTGGGAGACCATCAGATAGCAGTTCTGGGACAAGTGCAAGTTCCCTAATTGTTTGGGGGCCATCGACGGCAAACATGTGAACTTTAGGTCTTTTGGACGTCTTTTAAACGTCTTAGAGACGTCTTAGAGATGTTCATAAATGTTAATTAAAATAAAATAAATTTAAATGAATAAAGCAATATTTTATTGTTATTGTTAATATTTATTTTAACATTCAAAGTATACATTAAAATTAAAATTAAAGATTATAATTAAAACTAAACATTAAAATTAAACATTAACCATTAAAATTGAAATTAAACATTAACCATTAAAATTGAAATTAAACATTAACCATTAAAATTGAAATTAAACATTAACCATTAAAATTAAAATTACATATTAAAATTAAAATTATACAATACCATTAAAATTCGTGATTCTTTTAACACAAGCAGTAGAATACCATTGATATTTCTTTTGATGAACAAGAAATATTCCATGCGTATTTCTTATAATTTTGCTATTTTATCGTAACTATTGTAGGATTTCGGACACTGGACGGTGGAGTGAAATCGAGACCGATCTGGTGAAAACTAAATCTATTGTGGGTACACCGTCGCTTTATAATCGCTATGCTCTCCGTAGTCGCGTCGCTTACTCTCGCACGAAAGCATCGCTTACTCTCGCCTTATACCTAACGCTCACTGTTAGACACACTGTGTATGTAGTGTAGGGCACGAACGTAACGGGTTTGACACGGAATCCTTGGGGAACTGAAAACTGTTTGTTTTGGTGTGCTCCGTGTACGTTCTGCCGTTGGAGACGTTTTGAATTCGACGAAACGGACAAATTCGGTAGCCGTACCGGTGACGTGTGACGTCATTTCGCCGGCGACGCGTGTGCTCGCGCGTTACCGCGAAGACGAGTCGTGTATTAGACGTAGATCGAACCGCACGCGTTAGGCCAAGCGAGGCGCATAACTTAGCTTTCGGTCATTTTCGATTCCGTGCATTCTGTCTCGTTTCTCCGTCACTCTCGATTCCGATAGAGATTTTCGTAACACTTGCGGTGCGTTATTTGAGACTGCGTAACCACCGCGTGCGTGTACCGCTTTGTTATCGCGAAAGCGAAAACCTCCCGTGCGTTCTTTGTATCGTTTTTTATTGAGAATATATTTAGACTGCTCAATCGAGCTATTTAATACAAATCTCAACTTTCTTCAACAAATACCGTCTATTCTACCGATTCTCCCACTAAGGAAGGAATTCCTAGAGCATCTCTCGACCACCTTGCGAATTAATGAAATTCAGTTGATACCCCTAGATTTCGCGTGAGGCTCCAGGTTGAACACTCACGCATTCTCCCTCTCTCGCTCACACACACGAACGACGCCTTTTGAAAATAACGCTTCGCGATCAAGGGTATTTACCTGGGTGCAACGAACTCAGATCGCTCCTCGCGCCGACAATAGACGTGTTTACCTTTTGGACGTCGGTTAGACGGTGCGGCCTTCAGAGTTCGTTGCCCCGGTAATCGCGGTAAACACCGCAATTGTCTAATTCCTACACTATGGGTACCTAAATATTAATGCAATGTTGTTAATAATTCTAAGACATGTTGTTAACAATTAATAATTAATAATAACTAATACAATCGATCGCCCTCTTCAGCCACGTCTGTATAGGTGCCTAGGTGTCATTTTAGCTTCCAAGCATATATTCGTGTGGGATCGTTAGACGAGGTAGTCGGGATGTTAATCACCACACAATATCATTCGCTGCAGCAGTTTTTATTTCGGTGTGTCTCGTTGAGCGTCTGGTGACGAACTGATCTTCGGCGAACGAATTCGGTGACTCCACGACGCGGGTACCGACATACAATGTTGCATCGCCGATCGTTGGTCGCCGTGCGCGAGGCTGCGTGCCTTCGCATGTTTTTCTTTCGCCGAAGTGTCGGCGGACGACGGTCGCCACAATTTGTTCAGCCTTATTCATCTATCCACTGCAACCATAGTTCCAACAGTATATTTTTATTTCAATGTTATATTATTAAATTAATGATATTCCGGATAAAATACATCTTATATTACTCAAGACTTTATCAACGAAGATGTTTATGTTTTTGTGGTTAGTCCTGTCACTTTTTCAGTTGAATGTACCCAGCACGAAAAGTAACAGGAACTCTACAGGGACAAATAATGACATTCGACCGTTTCAACCCTTGACGGTAAAGCATGAAATTCAAAGCCACGCGAATAACTATTTTCGACGGACAACCCTAAATATCCGCAACAAAGCGTTTAGTTAAAGTTGTCCAACGTCTAATAATTGCAATCTTGTCATTTTTATAAGGCAAATGCATCAATCACTTTTTTTTCTTAATCCTACAATTATCGAAATTATAATCTTGTTTCCAACTTCACCTATTCGTGTTTATTACAAATGTATAAAATCCACGGTCTACTAATTATTCATCTAGAATCTAGAACGTTCCTTTTGTTAATTACTTTACGTAAAGCACTGTTGCTTCATGAAACATATTCCCATAGCAGGATCTAATAAGAAACTGGTCTAATAGAATCGTCACTCTGCTTCGCTAAATGTTCATGTTTGCCGCAGTTCGCGAGCAATCAGTCGAACGTGTTTCCTAGCATCATCTTGAACAAATAGAGAGCAAAAGAGTGTTACGTATGGAGAGACGTTTCTCCACGTTCATTTCGATTAGAAGTTCTAATCTCTTTTCTGAGAACGAAAAGCGTCCCAACAGGCCCCTTGTCTAATGATTGTACTCCGGCTGGACGCAGCTGGCACGAAGCATGATTCAGTAACAGCACCGTACGATTTCCTAAATTGGAAATCTTCAAAACATCCCCTTCTGGAAGGTTTTGTCAAGATAGTCTTTGATAGGAAACATCCTGGCTAACCCTTCGTTTTACCCCTATAAACAAAAGATCCAGCTGCAAACCTTAAATTCACTTGAAACGACAAATACGAGTACGCGACCGTAAAATAAAACAGATACATTCCCCTTGTTTATGCCCGTGGTTGATCCTTGGGTGATCTTTCGGACCTGTGATGTTTTTGCACTGCGAGGTGCCCGCTAATTAACTACTGCTAAATCGAAGGACCACCTTCCAATGGTCGGAAGGAAAATAAATGACTGGAATGCGAGAATGTATTAAACCAACTATAATTCAACTAAATGATGCGAGAAAGCTGCTGGAAGGAGCCAAATCCCGTCGAGGCTACAAACTAGATAACTAAGGAACTATACTGAGCTAGTTGGACTTCCAGAGCGATATGCCTGGGAGAACGCGCGTCAACAGAAAACTAACCTCCGTTCTCCCCACTATTCTAGCTTTTTAACCCTGCTTCGGGGGTTTGGTGGGAGGATCTAGGGGCTGGGTGCTTGAAACAGGCCCAGGGCGCTAAGGCCACACACGCTTGGCGACCGAAACCCTGGGTTTTTCCAAACATCTGCAAACTATTCAGACTGCAGTTTCAAGCACCCGGATGCGCTGTGCCTAAGGGGCGAACGGTTTCGAGTGTTTTATGACAAGGGATGCATTGACGGGACCCAGGCACGGACGGTAACATTGTTATCTAAGTGCCGATGACAGGCCCATCGCCGTAGCCAAACTACGAAAAGTCACGTACCGGGTCCGCTGGCAAATGTCAAGGCCCCTGCCATAAAACCGTCGCCCAACGCGAGCCCCTACACCCCTCTCATTTTTAGGGTATATAAACCCATGCATTTTCATCCTCTTTGGTTAGTCGAGAAGCGGTTCAGAAGAGATTCAGACGCGGTCCAGTACTCGTGCAGTCACGTCGCGTCAATTCTAGAGAGATCGGGTTAAAGTCCCTTTCGAATCAAACGTAACCTTATAGATTCCGTTAGTTCGGTATATATTCTATTTGGCATTCAACAATCGCTATCTAACCCCGCATTGCCAGTGCGTCAACACCGTGCATCACTAGGTAACAATTTCTCTAATTGTACACTTACTACATCCACTCGCGACACAAACAACAACATTTGTAATTATCTTAAATCAGAATATATTTGTCTTGTTTGTTAACTCGCGTAATCTACAACCTTTAATTATTGCCTGATATCCTAATCTAATAATTGAACGTTCCCACATGATACAATCTTACCGCTCGGATTGTATCAATTAAATTATATATAAGTTACGAGGCTTACTAATTTTAGATTCAATTCAACGAAGATTTCTCCAACCTAGTGGCTCCCCGGTTTCGCATTGGGTGCGTCCACGAAAACTATACCATCCTAGCGGATCCCTGATTTCGCATTGGGTTCGTCCGTATCGTAGCAGCTCCCTGGTCTCGCATCAGGTGCGTCTGTGAGTTATCCACCTTCCTTTAAATCGGGTTCGCCGCGTGTCTCTCCTAGTGACTCCCCGATTCCGCATTGGGTGCGTTCACGAAGTTTCATCCTCCTAGTAGCTCCTCGGTTTCGCATCGGGTGCGTCTGCGTTTGACTCCAACCTCCCAGAGGTTCCCTGATTTCGCATCAGGTGCGTCCTCGACGGCAATTATCCTAGCGGCTCCCCGATCTCGCATTGGGTGCGTCCGCCGCGTACTTAACTAACAAATTGAAACCATATTCCTGGGGTAACAACCCCTCGCCGGCCTCTCGCGTTGCTCGCAGCCCTGGCTCGTAACAAGAGATACACAGGTAGATCAATATCGACCAAACTGGGTCTCGAGGCCATTCGTGTCGTGTTCAAAGCAAGATCTCGTGGGCCAACAGGTTCTTTAAAGCGGCTTCCTGTTCGAGGCCGGAACGAGAGGAAAGACGAATAGTTGGTTGAAATCGAATAAATGTCCCTTGCTTTGTCAGAAGAACGTGAGCGGTCGCTTCGTGTCAGCTTTCCCACGACCGTACCGGAGCTTGCTGAAATGCTTGAAATCCCAGTCTCATGTCATGTATCGTTAGGTACTTGTTGTGCGGAACATTTTACACGCCGAGCCCTCTGGGTGGAATCACGGGCTGAACGTTGGCGGAGATCGACAAGGAAAGCACTTCAGTCTTTGTAAACTACAGTGGTATCTCCATAACAAGTGCTACATTCTATGTAATGTCTCGAACGTAGAGAAGGATAGCGAAAAAGGGACTGATGTTCGTCGCTTCAACTCTCTGCTTCTCCTTTTCTTCCATTCGCCGACTTTTTCACGCCTGAAACTTTAATCGCTTATTACATAAGTAATTGTAATCGTAAGTATAAGTGGGTTACACCAGTCGTAGGGACAAAAATTGAGAGTTATGGTACTGACCCTTGCGACAATTATGGAGATAATACTCTGCATTGTAACAGTGAAGTCGGGTCCATAGCTATTCAAAAGGTATAGCCGGATAAGATAGTCAAAAATACCCTTGGACGAAATTAAAAAGCTAATGGTCCACTCGATAGGGCGCCAAGAAAAACCATATTCTCTAAAATTTTAATCCTATATCTTGACCGAGAGGGTAGCTATGCGATAAAAAAGATTAGTTTTTGACTTATTTACTCTATTTAGTCATATGCAAAACTTTTGAAAAAATGTCTCACCAATATGAAACACCCAGATGTATGTATATACCGTAATTAAATAAAATTTTTAAGTAGAAGCTGATAGAAGTATCAGGAGATTGCAAAAAATCGAAATCCTCAAAATTAAAAACACAAAAAATGCAGATTGCGTAACCCAGACTTTCATATGTCCTTTTAATTATTAACGAGATGTTATCGAAATAATTTTCTACAACAAATTGGTCGCGAATCAATTTGTCCAGTTAATAAACGTCTACTTTGAATGAAGGGCTTGATTAAAAAGATAATCGAACGGTGACACTCGTCTTCAGGGGCTGAATTGATATAATCAATAGGAAGACGACAAGCAAAGGAGTTCGTCTCCGTGTTCTGCGACGTGAATTAAATTCTCATTTTGAGTCACCTTGAAGTTGTTTCAAAACGACAAGCCGGGTATTTAATAACGATCTGACGAACAAGATGGCGACGTAAAGCGAATAGAAGACAGCCCTCGCGTGTATGAATCATGAGATTCTTATGCGAAGTTAGTTGGCTAGAAGAGAAGAGAAAAAAAAAGAAGCAACTCTGATTATTGTTGAACCTGTGTTATGGACAAACATACACGCTGCTTGCGTGATCGAAAACGCGGGTGGGTTTGCATATGGAATCTCGGCCATTGCGAAAAAATGGGGAGGACACGCCGAATAATTTACATCGACCTGCGGGAAACTCCTCAGGGCAAATGCGAAATTCGGACTGCGTCGCCCGTGACGCAGAAATCTTGATTGGGACGGACCAACACGCAATTTCAACCTCCTGCAAATTTTTTTGCATTCCTTAAATTGCAATCTATGTTCCTGTGTGCGACTTCATTGCAAGTAAATAGTGGAAACAATTCATTCTAAACGAAAATTGTCGTGAAGAACATTTTTTAATGGTCAATTTAACCCCTTAAACATTCTCAAATATCGATTTGTTTAATAACACTAAAACTAAAGGCCGCGTCAAAATGACGGATTCAAAATTGTTTACTTTACGGGTGCCGAGATACTGTGCCAACGTATTCACGGAAGATCATTCAAGAAATATATTTGAATATATGTATGGTATGTTTATCGGAACAAAATACTTGAAGGTATAGTAGCTACTAATACCACGCTTGGTATTTGAATAATGATACACAATAAAACAATTGAGTTGCGCAAGAACCTGCTCTCAAAACCCGGAATTTATATATCTCACTCAGCACCTACATGGTGTATATGGAAGTAAAACGATTTTCTCTCTGTAGAAATGTTCCAGCATGAAATGAAAGTTTCGTGTCCATTCGTGCGTCATTGCATTCTCTTGAAAGCCACTTGAAAGCCATGCCTGCCCAGTGTCGTTTTCTCCGTCAAAATAAAATGCAATAATAACGACAATGAAAGCTAACGTTGTTAGTATATAGTAAATTCGTATACTGTTTTTATGCTTGTGTAAATGAGGTAGGTGACGACACCTGTCGGCACAAACTAAACTTAGAAAAAGCGACAAGCGCGCGGCGCGTGTGTGAGTGGGAGTGTGTGAGCGTCCAGCGGTGACGACGAGAGAAGGCATAGATTGCTGGTTAACCAACGGAATATATAAGTGTATTAAGAAACGCAGTTGACTATCAGTTAAATATATATAAGTGTTTAAACACAAACTCCAATTTATTCACCACCGACCAACTCGAAGATCCAATTTCCCAACAAACGTTTCAGGCGATGCACTTTAAAATTTCGCTGAGGGTGACCGAAGCCGCCCCGATCAATCGTCTTGTATCGAAAGAAAACTGTAGACGGTAATAAAATTTGATTTTAAGTTCGATACAAAAATATTATGTCACTAGCATGTGACCGACGTGTTGGTCAAAGTGTTAAAGAGAAATAAAATCACAGTATATTAGAAAATTCGAAAAAGGGAAAAGAGAAAATGAACAGAGATAAAATGGTGTTCGAACATGTGTTAATAGAACCGTCGAAAGTTTCATTAGCCAAAAAATGAAATGCGTCTCGATGCAGTGCGTGCATCCGAGTGGAAAATGACCTCACAACAGCGTGAACTGTGCATGAATTATATATGCACCCTGAACGCACTATATTAACCACCTCAAAGCTTTGAAAAGTTTGAAGTGATTCGAAAACCGCGGCACAGAAATGGAGCTCCTTTTAGAGAGGCGAGCGTATACCGTGTAGCGACTATAAACGAAATTCCAGTAACATAGTCCGAGTCGAAAAAGAGAGCCTTCTGCTCGGGCCCCGGGCCCCGGGCCCCGGGCACCGGAAGAGTGCCACGCGAAACGCGAAGACTTCTCGCCCTCGGCTGAAGTAGAGGGCGGAGGTCGTTCCTTCGAGAACCGCGAAACGGAAGGGAGACGCGAACGGTTCCCAGGTTCGGACACAGGAATAACGGGACAGCCCTCACGGCAGGGTGGATCTCGCAGGTCGAAATAACGAATTACGGAATTCGCTCTAGTTGTTTATTACAAGTCAGGGTGTAGAAAATACGCGACCACGTGGCCGCACCCGATAGCTCACGCTCTTCATACAAAGTTAGCGAATAGGTGGAGGTTTCGCAGCGCGTAGTTGTCGTTACTAGAAAAGATCGCCGCGCTCGTGTGGTACTTCGGCACGAGGTAAACGTTCGCCAAAGCGAAACTTGGCTGAACGCAGATGGACGGCGTAATTACAAATAGACTGTCGCGATAGTTCCCGAAACGATGCGGACGTTAACGCGTTCGACGAACGATACGCGAGCTCGCATGACCGCAAGGGCGCGAGGTCAACGTCGATACACTCGAACTACGCCGCGATACGGAAAGTTAACAGACTACGGTACGCGACGAATCGTCAGAGACGGTAGCTATCACGACAGTGATCCTTTGGTTGACAGTAACGGGACGAAAGGGCCCTCGTGACCCATACTCGAAGCCTTAGTCCCGACTTTTCCTAATGGGGCGCGCTACGCACGCGATATCCTGAAATGCAGGACCGTGTCCTCGATTGGTCCTCGGGCCATACGCGAAAAATTATCACAACCGCGTTTTGTGGCTGAATGAGGTGGCGTCAGGTCTGCGAACGGGGATGTCTAGTGCGCGACAGGGGCCTTCGTCCCGCGTCGTCGCCTCCGGGCTGCCTGGCCCGTGTGGAGTGGCTCCATTTTCCAAATGCATGTGCACATGACTTTTCTTGTAATGGCCATGGGTTTGTCGACGGGCGGTCCCACGAAGCGAGGTGCCCTTCGATGTAGTCGGGAAACTTATTGGGAGCGTCCAGCACGTACCTGAAGCTCGGCCGTGCTTGGCGGGCGCGAAATTCGTCAGAAGTCGATCTACGATCTACTAACCTTTTGAGCATCCGTTTGGCGCGGTAATCGGCGGTCCAGTCCTTCCGATAGATCGCAATGAGCAGAGAAGCGATGTCGCAAAATTTGCAATGTTACAACCTATAAAGTGGCCCATAAGATGACCGTTTGTTGCACCTGTTGAGCGATGACGCGATGATCGTTTCGCGTTGCTCGGGTTCGTTTTCGAACTCGTTAAAATGAATTTAGACGTCGTTCTTTTCAAAAGTTTATTTCGTGGTGAGGAAACTTGACAAGCTGGCGTTGTCGATGCGATTCTTCGCGTTTTAACGAAACTGGTACGATGGCACAACGTTACAAAAATGGTGCGATGTCACGACGTTAACGATTGCGCGGTGTTAGTGATACGAACCTCCGACGTTAACGATGGCGCGGTATTAGTGGTAAGAAGTTCGCTATGTTAATGCTTGGCTGTTGTTATATCTACTTCTGCCCCCAACCACGGTTGCCTCCATTCGTCATTTTTCGCCTTTTGGGAGGAGTTGTCGAAATGGCATAGGTGCTGTCATTGGCGGAATTGAACGGTACTGCCCTTGCCAAGATTCACTCTCAGGTACTAATAGTACCGTAGGGCGTGAGGGTGACTCGAGCGGACCGTTCCTAGAATTTGGGAGATAACCGTAGCAGACAATAAAACAAGGAAGCGCTTCGGACCTGGCAAGGTATATTGAAGTTAAAAACACGATCAATAGGATGACGCGGGCTGACAAACAGATGGCCAAGGCTCGCCTAGCCTATTGTTAAAATAGGTGAGGGTGCAGGTATACCCAAGGACGGTCCGAAAATCGTTAAGCGCTTGGGTGTTCTGGGGGAGTGGGGGGACGCGTCGCAACAGCACCGAACTGTCGAAAAAATTTGTTCTTTTACAGTCATGTCGAAATCGAGCTGACTGTTTGTTGTCCTGAGTTCTTCAATTATGAAAATGCGAAACCGAGAGGCGATCTTCGTCTATTATGAAATGGAATTATCGATGAGTATTTGAAAGCAATTGCGGAGCTGGCAAAGAGCATCAGAACCGAAAGAAGTATTTCACTCATTATGCACGTTATATATATTATAAAGACAGTGACAATTAGTCATTCGGCCGAGATTAGATTAATTTATTTGTATGTTTCCGGGCCGGCGAGAAACTCGTCTGGAATAGTCTTTAAATTTTCTCTGGAAGACCTTGTTGAACATCATTTTGCAAGGTATAAAATTTAATTATTAATTAAACTGCGGATTTCTCTGCAAAATAAAAATTGTCTGCATTATATCGATGCGACTTGTCAATAAATGGAAATTTCGAAATTTGCACCTCGTTATCGTGCATGTTAACCTAATGTTATTCATGGTACGTCCCGCGGTTCGATTCGGGCAATAGCACGAATCACGAGGCCGCGGACAAGACGTTAATAATAATAGTTCAGCTTTTGAGTCCACACGGCGAGCATAACCGTGTCTGACCAGGGACTCGAGACTTTCGGACGCGCGTAATTTATTGGCTGACATTCACCGGACCAGACTCCTTCGGCTGGCTCTCACCGGGCTAGACCCCTTCGGCTGCCGCTCGCCTGCTGTGTCGGTTAGGCTTGGTGTTGTGGCGCTGCTCGTCCTGTGGGAGAGGATTCTTCTGGTGCTCGGCGGACTGAAACTGGGCCCTCTGTCAATGATGGTCGACAGGAGCCAGCGTGATTCGGGCGGACGTTCTCCACCGGATTTGTTCTCGTTGGTCGGTGACGACGCGCACTTTCCTGGAGAAATTGGTCACGAGTACGATCGTCGGGCCCAGTAGTCGAACGATGCTTTCGCGCCCAGTAGTCGAACGAACTGGTCCTGGCCTGCCGCTGCTAGGCCGTACTCGCGGGCGAGCTTCCGAAGCTGGTATTTCCGGCTGGCGCGATGAAGCACAACTATAGAGTCAACGGAAGAATCTGTTTCTCGGTGGTGTACCGGGCCACTGGTAGGCTACGGGCATACGAATAAGAACTCAGATTTAATACGAATATCGGAAACGGCAATTAACGAAATCGCATACGACGTATGGTGGGGATTTGAATAAATCGAGTCGTGATTAAGATAATAATTATTTAATATACAAATACTATATATATATAATTAATATAATATATATATACATTTGTATTGTGCATTATGTACCTAATACACGTGTTTGTAATAAATGAAATTTATTTTTTTTTGTCACTCCAAGTAATAGCAAAATTAAGAAACAGTATTTCAGTCATTGTACAGTAAAATAGCCACTATCATAACATCTCCAAGAAATTCAAGTTATTTAGTCTCGAAAAAGACATCTGTAAGATCTCTGAAGTAAAACGTCTTGAAAATGACGTCTCAAACACGTCTGAAATGAAACGTCTTAAAGACGTCTTTTCCAGACGTAAGTCTTTCAGACTAAAAAAAAAAAAATACGTGTCGGAAAAACGCCGTAAGCAATTCTTCTCCTTTGGCGCAGTTCTCGTATCTGACGTTTGCGGCGCGGCGCTGGAAAAAAGGGTCTCGTGTGCATACAGTTTCGCTGTCAAAGGGACGATAGGTAGTCTCTTACGAGTACTGAAAGGGTACACCACAGGTGGGAGGAGATACTGTTACCGCCGGGATGCTTCTGTTTCGACTGACGAAAAAGATGGTATTTGCTGTGAGCACGTGGGTGGTGCGTACAGCGACATAGATTATGTGTAAGAGACTCTAGAAAACCGTACGTACCTGTGTCGCGCGAAAGAATTTGCCCTTTCCGTGAATGGTGTTTTATTTCCCGAGAAACTGTTTGTCTCTGATCCCCGTGGCTGGAAAAATTGTGGCAGTAGAACTAACAAAAGTGAGAATACCTCTCCTCGCCAGTGACAAAATGTGGAAAATACAAAGCAGATACTGTTGCTTAACATTTCTTCGTACAAATGGATTCATATTATTTATTAATTGTACAATCGACGCAGCAAAGCGATGGGGTAGAAATCGCAGCGGGCAGAAATAAAATAAATCAGCTTACGGAAGGAATGTAACGATTTCCGATATTTCGCCCCCGGTTAAATGACTAGTGGGCGAGCCCTGACTCCTCAAACTTATTACTCTGACGGAACAGCGAAGAGAAGCGTGGGTCGGGTCGACACGAGAAGTCTTTTGTATCACATGATTTACCAAAAGGGAAATAAATTTTGTATGTGTATTTTCCAATGAACGCAGGCAATGTTGATTTCGCAATAAAGTTCGCAATCTAGTGATTGATCTTTTACCCGAGCGATTCGATGACTCTTTCCTTTATTTAAACGTGAAATCTGCTGCATTTTTCGATTCCGATAACTGCGGATTACGTGCGGTCAACGTGTAAATAAATCATTCACACGACTATACACGAAATGCAATGCAATAAATGCGTCATTTCAAACGCGATTTTTACTTTATTCCCAATATAGTGAATTCCATGGATATTTGCGGGAGAATTGAGTTTGAATATTGATTGTTACATTCGTAAATTCATGCTTAACGGCGAATCAAGTCAGGTATCAAAAATACAGCGTTGCTTGCGATCGCAGACGCGAGGAAGAACGGAAATTTGAATTTTCAATTTTCAATTTGAAATTGATGGCGCTGATGAAAAAACGAAGAACATTGCCGATAATGCCTGTAGAAAGCTGTCGGCACAAGCTATAGAAACCCGATCGCCTAGGACCGCACACGGTCGGCGGACCGTTGAGATGGAAAGGCCTATCGGAGTTTATAAAACGCTTATCGCCTGAAATAAACAAATGACGAGTGGCCCGTTGTCGGCGACCCGCAACGGTCCACGAGGGTCAGTCTTGGTAGAACGGAAGAAAGCGAAAGACGTGTTCGCTGTAGCATCCAGTGAAATAAAGCTAATATCAAATACTGTTGTATTACCTTTTAGTTTTTAGATTTCCTACATGCCGAAGAGGAGCCAGGAGTCCGGTTTGGCGTGCTGCCAACTGCAAGTATCTTGTAACTTTTATCAAATTCTTCGGCGCTTATCGTTCGGGATCTCGAACGGAATTCCTTTGAATTTCACGACAGCTACGCGAGAGGTAGTGCAACATTTTGTGACAAAAATCTAGTGACTTGCCGGGGCAAGTGAAAGGTTCTCGGACAAAAAAGGGAGTTTGCCGACGCGACAAAAACCGGATATCGTCGCTGAAGGATTTCATTTGATTCCGCCGTCGCGATTCGAAATTCGCAGATCGCCGCCGAGAATCGCCGACTAATTTTACTCCATCTCCTTTTTTCCTCGCCTTTGATCGTATCTTTTTTTATATCTATACAGTCGTGCCTCGTGCCTAAAATATCTTTTAACGATTCGTGACAACGTTAAATTTAAGAAACCGCTACCTTTTCCTTTGGTGGAAAATTAACAGTTTAATATTTCTGCAATAGAATTTCTTCAATTTTTTTCAAATTCATGTGCATCGGAATATTTAACGCTTTTATGAATCTTTTTCCTTAGATAAAAGTACGGGTTTTTTAAGACGCGGCTGCCTTTTTGTTGGATAAATCTCAATTTCATGTATCTCGAATTGGTCTTTTCACATTTTTTAAAATTCAATCGAATCGAAATATTCCATGTGTTTAATGAAGCTTTTTGTCCGAATAAAAGTACAGGTGGGTTGAAAAGCCACTGAATATCAATTTAATATACCTCTGACTGAATTTTTTGCGATTCAAATCCATTGCAATAGTGGAACTAGTAAACGTTCAATGTATTACTTCGCTTGGAAAATTCTTCTGCGATGCGGAATATTTGCAATTTAATCCATTTTTAGTGTTTGAACAGTTTGAAATTGTATTTCATCGAGATATTCGAGCTCTTTTTTTGGGACTTAGCGGTTGTACGGCCATCGGCATGAATCCTCACACCACCGCGGTGAGTGGCCGAAGCTCGAGAGCTGTCGCCGCTACAACGTTGTCGGGTATGTTACGAGCCAGGGCTATGAGCAGCGCGAGAGGCCGGCGAGGGGATTTTTACCCCAGGAATATGGTTTCAATTGTTAGTTAGGTACGCGGACGCACCCGATGCGAAATCGAGGAGCCGCTAGGATAGTTGACGTCGAGGACGCACCTGATGCGAAATCAGGGAACCTCTGGGAGGTTGGTGTCAAACGCAGACGCACTCGATGCGAAATCGAGGAGCTACTAGGAGGATGAAACTTCGTGCACGCACCCGATGCGAAATCGAGGAGTCACTAGGGAACACGCGGCGAACCCTATACGAAAGGAGGTTGTATAAGAGCGCGGACGCACCTGATGCGAAATCAGGGAGCTACTAGGATGCGGAAGAACCCAATGCGAAATCGGGGATCCGCCTAGGATGGTATAGTTTCGTGGACGCACTCAATGCGAAATCGAGGAGCCACTAGGTTGGAGAAATCTTCGCTGAATCGAATTTAAGTATTAGTAAGCCTCGTAACTTCTATATAATTTAATTGATACAATCCGAGCGGTTAGATTGTATCGTGTGGGAACGTTCAATTATTATATTAGGATTTTAGGCAATAATTAAGGGTACGCGAGTTAACAAACAAGACAATTTATTCTGAATTGAAATTACTACAAGTGTTGTTGTTTGTGTCGCGAATGAGTATAATAAATGTACAATTAGAGGAATTGTTTACCTATGTTTGTAACCGTTTTTACCTGCTTCTTTACGTTCCTGCAGTGTCTTACCACGCGCACGCTGTCGCCTCCACACTATGAAGGCACGTGAGAGAAATCGTATCAACGTTGAGCTTCTGATAGATAGATAGGGACGGTTACAACCCTAGTAAGATAAGGTTCGTGCCTCCAGGCACTGGAAGACGGAGAGGTTCAAACTAACTTGAATCATTCGGAGACGATATTGGAGGTAGAAGTAAGATATATTCTGTTATATTTGATATATACAATCATCGAAATCTTTATAAATACAGTAACCTCAGTACGACGGTTGCGGGATCGATACTGTTCGCGATTCGCGCCTAGTCGATCGCGACTACTTAGAATCGTGCCTTCGCATAGGCAGCTGCCCGAGCCCTATCCTGGCTCCACGTCTGGGTCCCTTTCTGATACCTTGATCGTGTTACCGTATCGCGAATTTCCCGAACGAACGTGAGCCGTCGTAGCATACGAGCACTCGTTGCTGACGCAGGAAGTGCCCGAATGACGACACGTACAAGGCGTCGGTCAGACACCCGACCCTGAGGATCGTCTCCGTCGTCACTAGTCAGTGGGTTCGGAGACTATCCGGTATCGGTGGAAAGACGTTAACCGTACTTACTCTGATTACCGTATCGTAACTTTCCCGAACGAACGTGAGAATCAACTTCCTTTGTGGAGGATACGACTCGAGACCGATGCAGTTTCCCTCGTCTCGCTGGAGTTATTCTTTGATTAATCGCTACGGCCGATGATTGCCGCTCGTAGAACTTTATGGACTCGTGTCGTGCGGTTTACACGACACTTCCTCAGTTTGAGGATATCACGAGACGAAGGAACGCAGTCGGTTTGACTGTATCGCCCCTGAGTCGGTTTGACTCGCTCGCTGCGTACCGAACAGCCCGAAATTCCCGAACCCGAACAAGCTCGCGCCCAGACGTAGAGTGGCCTAATTCTCTCGCGCATCGACCTCATTCGATCCGTATCGCGTGGGGATCGATGCGCGCGCACGCTAATTAGTGGGGAATCCTGCGATCCTTCCTTAAGAAAAGGATGACGGGACGACCAGGGACGTCGTGGTGGGGGTCCGCGTTGCTCATGCGACACGTCGCCCGATCGATACATATCGACATGTAATCGATACGGTTACATGTTGCACGGTGTTGACGCACTGGCAATGCGGGGTTAGATGGCGATTGTTGAATGCCAAATAGAATATATACCGAACTAACGGAATCTATAAGGTTATGAATTGATTCGAAAGGGACTTTAACCCGATCTCACTAGACTTGACTCTGTAACGCGACGTGACTGCACGATTACTATAACGTTACGGAACCGTTTCTGAATCTTGACTGAACCGCTTCTCGACTAACCGAAGAGGATGAAAATGAACGGGTTTATATACCTTGAAAATGAAAGGGGTACTCTGTTTAAGATTTAATGTCACGTAGGGTCACAGTCACATTTTTTGTCGTTTCTAATGAAAAGCAGGCCTCAGTTAGATTTTCGTTAAAAGGGGTTAATGAAGGTTATCCGGGCTATTTCCTATCAGAATATTAATTAACGGATGCCAGAAGGGAGTGTCTAGAGATTTTGATGTAAAGAAGGCATACAGTATCTTGTGTTAATAAAAGGGAGCCTGTTGGGACGCTTTTCGTTCTCAGAAAAAGAGATTAGAATTTCTAGTCGAAATGAATATGGCGAACGTCTTCATACGTAACAGGTATATCGGTGTGAGACCAGAAGACCACTACTAATCCAATTTCAAAACATCTTTATTTTTCCTTATGTTTTTATCATACTTTCACCAACATATTTGTGGTTTTTTCTGATTAAAATGATACCAAATATGATATATGATAACTCCGACAATATTTTCTTGTGTAATGAACGATGAAAGTTACTTCCCATTACTATTATATCAACGGAAAATTAGTGTAAATATGATCGCAATTGTTCGCAATCGTGTTTGGTATCATTTTAATCAAAAAAAGTCAACAAATATATTGGTGAAAATCTCGTAAAAAATTAATTAACAATAAAAAAGTTTCAGTTTTGATTTAAAGAACTGAGCTCACGCCAATCTTTCATCTTTCCCGAACGCTTCGACTTTCTGCGCCTCTTTCCTTCCTATACGCTGTCCTTCTTTGCATCCGAAACTTTAATCGTTCATTACACAAGTAAATATCATCGGAATCATATCATATTTGGTATCATTTTCATTAGGAAAATACCACAAATATGTTGGTGAAATATCCATAATATAATAATGAAAAATAAAAAAGTTTTCTTATTGGATTAGTAGTGGTCTCCTGGTCTCAGGTGAGATTGATAGAGAGAAGATGAAAGTGCGATAGAGGAAAAATGAAAGTGGGCCTCAGATAAAAGGAACGAATACAAGGAATGTCATGTCAGATGAGTGAGAGCCGCGAGCGAGTGAGTCCACGAGAAGTTGCGAGTTGCGAAGAAACAACGAAAAGACATTAGTGTAACCAATGTCGCACTATTCAACCCCATATGCCACACCCAAGGCGTAGGAGTTCATATACAATATTCCTACAGTATTATACAATTTATTGTAATATATAATATCATTACAATGTAGAAAAATTGTCCAACACACAAGTTCTGTTAGAATTAGTAATTAATTCAATTTGAATATTCAAAAGCTTTTTCAGCACAAAAGTGTTAATAATACCACCACTACCGCCAAACGCATTGAACTCAAACTTCAATAACAATTTTAATACTAACCAAGTTCGTCATAATTACACTTTAATAAAAGTCATGGTCCAGTTGAAATATTTAAACCAGCAGTTTGCAAACGCCAAGCAATATTCGGATTTTCAAACATGTTATTGCTTTCAAAATTGTGAAATGCACGCTTCATTGCGTGGACGAACGAATAACTGTTTTTTGTATTTTTATTAATTTCAAAATACTACAAGCAAGAATTATTTTTTAAATTACACATTTGGAATAGAACCTGCACCTGTCAGGAAAGAAACACAAAAATTCGTTGAAAATTGAAAGGTTCGATAATACTATTCACTTCTGGTATATCATATTCGAACGACTTCTATGAAGCTATACAAATATTGATTTCATAATCATTCCGGAAGGCAGATATTTCCTACTCAAGAAATGGGTAGTATAGGCGAAGGCTCCTTGCCAAGGTATTTTTTCCAGTCGTTTGTCTTCATGAGAGCCGTCGGGACACGCGAGAAGAGAAAATACGCAATGGACCCGCGAGAAAGGGCGTTTACGGCAACAGAATGAGCTCGAAGGAAAATCCTTTTTCCACATTAGGGTCTATTTATACTTACCGGGACCGGAAGATTCTGTCGCCGGTCTCTAGGACTAATCCCATGTTAACCGAAATTCTGCCGCCGCCGTTATGGCGTAGGACCAATCCCACCGTCCGCCGTTGCCGGGCGGCTGAGCAAGCGACTGATCATTACCAGATGGCCTTTCGAGAGCGCGTTGACAGTTCCCTGCTGTGCGTGGCACAAAAAAAAAAAAGGTTTTCGGGACTCTACAGCTCCTTAGGTAAACTATCGGTATCTTTCTTCCACAACATTATGGAGATAGGAATCGTTCCTGCCTCTTCGTGAAACAGCATCACACATCCTTATATATTAACCTAAATTACACATACATATATTGTTAAAACGAGAATAGTTGTCTCTTTTTAAGGAAGTATTCACATTAGGAAGGGACCATGTCTCGAATTTTGATGACATTGAAATATGTTGTGGTCCAAGTGACAGTGGAAGAAATCCGAAACAATACTCCCAAAAGTGTTCGATATCGCGTGGAATGACTCAATCACATGATAATTTGTAGAATAAGAAGAATTAATTCCACATAAATTGCATCGCTTTGTCTTACGACACGAAAAAATGTATGTGGAAACTTCTAAATTCTTGTCCATAATGATCTAAAAATGATTAGATGCATGGTTCCCTGGCAGGAATGCGATGGCGTATCTATATCTTGTCCAATGAGACGAGACAGTAGACGTAAACATAGCCACTCGAGTGCGACAGAGTTGAAGTTACCCTTGCAAGACGATTAGCAAAGGACGCACGCTGGGTGCTTCACTGCCTCGGTCTCGTTGGTCAGAGCATAGGTACGAATGCGCGGCCGATTGGATCAGAGTGCAAGGGACAGGCCTCGTTTCACACGTACTTTCGGCTATAGTCGAGATATTGGCTACAGCGGTCACACATACTATGTAGCGTGTGACGTCGAAGCCAAAACACTAGGACTACGGGCGCGGCTGATATGGGCATTGGCGGACCTAACGATAGACCCCCAAAAATGGTGGCACTTAAGAAATGGCGAAATTAAAATGGTTTTTTTTTGGTTTTTATTGCGTCGTAAGACCTTACGAACGACGCGACAAGCGTGCGACCAAGGCCAGGTATAACAATTCCCATTGACGACGTACCGACCATTGACGTCATAAATCAAAAATCCTTCCGAATGTACCTACCACTTTCGTAATTTTTAAGCCAGCTAAAAGCAGCATGTGCTGAACCTTGTACACCGTTAGCGTACACAGATTTATAACCGTAGATGCTTGCGAACCAAATGTTGTACGTATACTTCCACTTTTCCAATTTTCCACTATTTCCACCAGCTTTCGAACACACCTTGCAACCAATGAATTCTAATCATTTTAAACTTGTTCTCCGGAGTTTTGACTTATAATCACTTATAAGATATAAGATATAATTTAACTATGCTAAAATTGATTTGTGAAGCTGATTTTCATCGTTCCATCGTTAAATTAGATTATAGTTTGAACCATTACTTCTTAACATTACAACTCAGATGAACAATATTCTTTTCTCTACTTCGAACATGGATTGTGTGCGGATGCTGTCGTGGCATCGGCGGCCGATGCCACGCGGTCTGTGACAGAAGGCGGCCGGCGGTGCCAGGCGATTCTGTGTCAGGCGGCAGAAAACGGATGCCCAACGGCTTGCCCAGCTCTCAGAGGATGCATAGGCATCCCCGGGGTGTAGAGGGGAGTAAACTGTTCGGGAGTTAGGTAGCGAACCCCCGCTGTGTGCGGGTCTTAGCTTTTGTTGCGAGCATCTCGAGCGCCTTCTCAGGTTGCCAGCGACGGTCCCGGCAAATATGAAGTAGGAAAACGCGGTAGTATTCATACTGACGTCGCCTCCGGCAAGTTTGAATAGACCCTTATGCTCACAACCACTCAAACTAGGGCAAGGGAGCCAAGTACTGTGAGGGTGCCAATTACTGTGCCTATATTAATAATATTTATTTTTAAAGCATAATGAATATAGGTATATATTAACTAATTCTAATGAAAAAAATTCAATATTTTGTTTTAATATTCATTATGTTTTAGAAATAAGTATAATTAATATCGGCACAGTAATTGGCACCCCCACGGTAATAGGCTTCCTTACCCTGTGCGTTGACATTTTGTCGAGTGTTTATAATCGTTGGAACGAACACAGGAACTTCGTTTCCTCGTCTCGCGCAATTATAAACTTTCTTGGGGAAGTATATTTTAGTATCGCGTCTCGACGCACGTAGCAGAATTAGCAATGAAAACCTTTTTTAACATTTCATTCACTTGTTTAGTTACAGTTATTTACAATCGTTTCGTGCTGTTTCGTTCGTGCATGTCAGTTTACTTCGTCTTTACTGGTCGGCTTCATCGTGGGCTAGGTATACACGGTATAATGCAGATGTTACATTAAACGTTTCGACGCAACAATATTTTCAGTGTTCCAGTGAATTATTCAACGCTCATCGGCGAAATCCGATATTTGAGCTCGCAATGCCAAACAATTCTACCAAACTTAACATGCAGGTAGGTAAAAAGTAAAATTCCGTCGCGTGTAACGCGGTACGTGAATTACATGGAAATTCGTATCTGCTCGAGTATTGCGTCACTCTCAATAACAAGGTGCTTCAGTTTCACGATTATTGAAATTTCCTTGAAATGTATATAAGTATAATGAACTAAAATATGACGAAACAAGGTCAATTAATAAGTTCAAGAGCTACCTTGGGAACGAATTGTAAATTTGCAACGATATAACTATGGAACTAAATACACGGAATTTCGAGAAGTCGGATACTCAAAAATTGATCCCTGAAGATCTTGAAACTCGATGCTAGTGTTACGAATGGAGATTCTGTTTACGTGAGTCTCTCACTCCCTTCTAGAAACGACATGTTTTTCCCTGCAAGAGGTCCGAGTCATATGCCATCATAAACAATTACGCCATTAGGAAAAAGTGCATGCATATAGGAAAATTTGGAGGGATACCTTCCAAATTTTTCCATACCCCACTGCCGTTTTTTTTAAACAAATCTGACTATATAAAGGGTCCAAGTTTGCTCACGAACGGGTTAGTCTGAAGCAGAAAACCGAACGATACGCGTCGTGAGATCGGGTTCATAGCCCCTTTCGAATCAATTCTTTAACTGCTACCTCCGTTATTCAGGGCAAATTAGTTAACATAATCCCCGCATTTCTCAGTGTGTCAAAACCGGGAGCAACGGAACTTAGTATCGGCGATAATATTTCGCACTACACAATTACCCCTGTTACTTTCATATTATATTGTCAAACAAACGAGTCTCCAAACTCATTTTCACATCCTTTTGAATTCCAGTAACTAGTATTTCCTACATAGATACACCTTTATCGCTCAAGATGTATCAATAATATTTAAATGTTTCGAGGGCCAACTTCCCAATACCTTCCGCTTACCCATCCTATAGTAGTGAGCAAATCGGTGATGAAACAGGCATCGACTAGTCCACGACAACCTATTCCTGTGTAAGCAAACAAACTTCGGTCTACGCATTAACTGCCCTAGCCCTCGGCTCGTAACACTAAAAGCAGATTCCGTATTTAAGAAACAACCGTTATTCTTCTATCCTTGCATCGAATTGAAATGTATAAATACTATGAATGCACAAAAATCCGCACTCTACACATATAATTTTTAATCTAGAAAATCGTGTGTGCAAAGCAGAATTCTTTAACGATCGTTACATAAATCTCCACGTCCTGCGAAGTGCATCGACTTTATCAAAACTGATGCAACCGAAAAACCGTATCTCGTTGTTATGCGACAGGATATTTTCGTGTCGACTCACGCGAATCTACCCGTATTTCAAAAAAGTGTTGACCATGTCGAAAAATGATTAGTTCAGCAGATATTGTAATTGACATAGTGATAAACGGTTCCGACAAGCTTCGAAATTATTAATCCAGCTAATTTTCCGGGAACCGGTCATTAAGGAGTGAATTTGTTAGGTTAGATTAATGATCGTCCAGGAGCTTGCCTAATTGACTATGCCTACTTGCCTTGACTAATTGAAAATGATACTTATTATTGTAGGAATATATTAAAAGAACTCCTACATCGTAGGTGTGACGTATCGGGTGGGATGATCTCGCACCAATTTCGCTAAAGTCCTTTAATCTCTCTCTTGATAACTCGATACTTAACGCATTCGCTCACGGCTCCCTCTCCCTCTCCCTCTCCCTCTCCCTCTCCCTCTCCCTCTCTCTCTCTCTCTCTCTCTCTCTCTCTATCAGTTTCGCATCCCTTCGGAAAACTCAATCAGTTACGTACGCCCTGCGCTTGGCCGTCCCTAAACACTCTACCCCCCTCACCGAGACCCAAACACTCTACTTTCACACTTCGGCCCAAACAGACACCCTATATAAAATACGTGAGTAAAAAAATTAAATACTTACCTTACTTCCTCTGTAAATGAAAATATAATTATGGACAATAGATATCTAATTTATAATACATTACAGCCACACACAGTCTGCAGAAAGTGCCAGTAGCAATGACAGCGATACGTCAAGAGATGAGATGCGACGTGTGTATCTGAACACAACTTTATTTTCACCCGTTTAACAAATTCGGATTTGCGTAGTGGTTCGATGACGAATGGACAACAACTGAACGTTCGCTCGCGCGCTTTACATACTGTTCCCCTACTTTTATCAACTAAACTGAGATTCGTGGAAAAGGCTAAAGCTGTCGCTTTGTACTGTTTATTTTAAACCGTCGTCCCAGGTATACAAATTCTGGGCTCATCCTTGCATGCCACATGCGCAATGACTTTCACCAGACGGCTAATCGCTTTAATTTACAATCATATTTCCTTTTACCCGAACCTCGCGACCCTTTGTAGCCTGGCGGCCCCGGATCCACCTTTCGGTTTTTCCGTGCTCGCTAGAAACCCTTCAGGTGAGAAAGTTCTCCAAATTGAGGTGTTTTTGCGGCCTAAGATAGACACATTGTGACTATCTTTACACGCTATTGGCTTGAGATGCAACAAACGCTATCGCGTAGTCGCCAAAGTCAACGAGATTCGGGTGTTTACTCTTTGTGGTATACACAATTTTCGCATCAAAATGACTAGCAGTAGCCATCCTCCACTAATCTCTTACAATATTTCACATCTCATTCCGTGTCAATTTCGCATACATGAATTCTGCAGTTAGAAACAAAAATACGCATTTCCATCTGTAACAACGTGCTTCATGTTTCGTAAGTAACTCAAAACGTTCAAATACTTCATTATTATTATTTTTATTGTGTTTTATATATGAGAATACGATATACCTTCAAACTAGTGTGTTATCAAAAATGATTTCAATAGTTTCTGTTACAAAAATCTATTTTTTGCAAAATCCTGAAGTCGTAGACAAATTTAGAGACCAGATTTGAAATCAGTGAAAAAATCTATGGGAAATGATGTATAGCATGTTAAAAAAAATTTTTCTGCGCGTGGATTGGAAAAACCAAAAAATTGTGCAAGTTTAACGAATTTTCTCAAGGTTAAAAAGCGTTCGTACCATAATCTCCCTATTTTTCCCATATTCTACAAAGTTTCAGCTTTAATTTAAAAAAAATTTCATCGCTCTACCTCATTTTTATCGAAAGTTCTTTGCGTCATTGTGCGGCGCCAAAGCCGCCACAGCACCTTTAAATTTTCACAGAAAAACAAACTTAAAAGTCGAGACCTGTACTTTTTTCTTCACAATTACGACCAATAGCAACTTAAAAAAAAATTATTTATGCATTACTCAGTAAATTAATCCTAACATTTAGAACAAATTCAAGCAGTTTTGTCCAATTTTAAAAAAGTTAATTGTTTTTAAATGGTCTACAGGATTAACGTAATGGTCTTTTAATGGTTCGACCGGATTTCAATACGAAATGAGGTAATTACTTCGGTGAAAAATAGGATTCATAAAGTGTTGATATTTAAATGATTGTGCGAATCACAATTTTCTATAAATCTCGTTAATTTCACAATTTTCGAATGTCATGGATACTTAAAAAGCAATATACATGCGATAAACATCAATATGAGCAAGTTACTTTTTTATCAAATGAACAGCTAATTCCTCGATCTGGACCACTGTGCGACGCGACGCTACGCGAGACGCGACAATAGTATTATATAACAGCATCGTGATTTATGAAAAAATAATATTAATTCAATATTTCTATTGTATGTATTACATGTTGGCTCGTTTGTAGATTGTATGGACATAACAAACGTCCGTTGTGAATTTCCCGAGCGTCTCGTTACCGTTAGACCCGATACCCGCGAACATTGTCTCGCTACCCCGCAGGCAAGGCGCGCCGATTCTTACATAACATGACGCTCGCATCAAAGTCAGATCGCTCGCGGTGTCTACGATTGCCGTTATCGCGCGATTGTTTACTCTTACCATTTTGCAGGACTTCGTCGTGGGCGACTGTACCACAACGTTTACGTTGTTCTCGGCTTCGGTGCTGCGTCTCGGGCACGCCGGCGCAATATGTCCGTGCTGCCCGCACCGGAAACACTTCAGGCCCCGAGCTTTCGCCGGGCAATTCGCGCTGAGATGATTCGGCTCGTTACAGTTGTAGCACTTCCTCGTCTCTTTTCTCGGCGCCCATCCGTCGGCCCGTCGATTTTCACCGCTGCTCGCCGTTCCCGCGTCCCTCTGCAGTCTAGTCCGTGAGCCTCCCGCGCAAGATGCCGCCGAAAGCGTCAATTTTTCGAAGGCCCGCAACAGAGCTTCTGGAGTGCGGAAACAATGCATCCTCGCCTGAATCTTCAACACCGGATCGGGTATGCCTTCGATGACGTGATCTACCAATTCGATCTGGTCGTCTATCGGTATGCGGTTGGCCTTTATTAATTTGTCGTGGAGGTAGTCCTCGATAGTTCCTCCCTTCTCCACACTCGCTCTTGGAACTGCTTGCGTACTAGGACTTTACTCGGCCGGCGATAAAACATCTGTTCGAATTCGAACAACAATTCGTGAGCACGTAGTTCGAGGAAGTCGGGTCGCGAGTGCATCCATTCTTGCGCTTTCCCGCGCAGCCGCATTCCAATTAGGACTTTCGTCTCATCGTCGCCTAATCGGTAAGACGTTTGCAGAATCTTTACCTGCTTCTCCCACGTAGGGTAATCTTCGGATTTGCCGTCGAAATAGCCGAGCAGTTCGGCGACCGATTTTACGCTCATCCGTCCGCGCGTATTCACTGCCGTCGGCGAGCTCGCGCGCTCGGCCGCGTACCGGGGTTGCCCCCCTCGTAGGAGCGCGATTTCGCGTCTCGCTAACTCCATTTCCCTTTCTAAAATAGCCTTTTCTCGCCTGCACAGGTCCAGCTCGCGCCGATTTCGTTCCATTTCGTCCCTCGTTCCGTCTGTGTGTTTTTCGTTGTCCTCCAACCGGTCCAAATCGTCGCTTGCGTGCGTTACCTTCGTCAGTCCACCCGTCGGATCGTACGCTGCCAGTCAGTCGTAACCCGCAATCTTTGAGAATGTCCCTCAGCTCTGAGACTGTGAGCGTGCTCGCGTCTGCGGTGGCCATTTTCACTTCGCGGTATTTAACGGGTTTTCGTTCGCACCAGCGCACCAATACTTCGATCTCTGCCACTCGATGCTCTAATCCCGGACGAGCCCCCAAAATTATGTGGGATCAGAGGTGTTAGGAAGTACTGGTCACTTATAAGCACGAGGAAGCGAAAACTTTAATGCGATAATGTACAAAACAAGAAAAAAAAAAGAGAAGTACAGGGGTTACAGCAATTGCGTCCGCGCTCGGATTTACGGGGTTCGCCTCCGTCTGAGGTCACTCCCACGATTATTTTCGCGCACTCGATAGGCGTTTCGAACGCCCTTTTTCGTCGTCTCTACACGTCTCTAGCTCGTCTCTCTACAATCGTCCTTTCGTCACTGTCTTACGTTCGCGGCTGCCGTATCGGCCACGCGTACTCTTTCTCTCTCACTCTCTCTCTCTTTCCCTCTCTCACGCATACTCTTCGCGCTTCCTTTGCCACAACACGGCGCTCTGTCCTTCGTGACACATCGCGATGTTTACTCGTTACTTTCCGCGAGACGACCGTTGCCTTTCGAATTCACGATCGCGCGGACCCTACACATATTTAGATTCTACCGGAAAAAACAAGTCAATTTTGTCTGAAACATTTTTTTGTCAGATACTTCCATGATGAGATATAACAGTTTGAAGTTTCGAGTTGTAGGTACTTGAAGCGCTCGGAAATAGCGTTATGGAATTATACGCGCTTGAGTCCTTTGCTTATTCATGAAGAAACACAAATTATTAGATCTCGAGATATTTTCAAAGAATGTCTTTATTGAAGAAGATACTCAAACGCTTAATAACTATGTTGTAAAGGTAAACACCCTTTCGGCATTGTTATCATAACAGAAACCGATTTGTACGAGTAAGCATTTCGTAATTCAGTAGCAATTCACGTATCGTAACTCGAGTACGAAAACTAAGATTTTGAAAAAGTGTAGCTGTATTTCAATAAATACAAGAAAATGTATGATATTTTTTGAAAATATCTCGAGATCTAATAATTTTTTTGCCATGGTACCCTAATCATTTTTTACGTAGAATGAAAGGAAGAATCGATCTGTGCAAAAAAAATATGCATTTCTATTTAAAGAAATGATGCAATTGTTAATTGCACATGAACTGCTGCAATTGCACATGAATCGCACATCCTTATATGTATTTTATCATACGTAAATTATACATATAAAATTCTTTTAAAATAATTTATCATGTTATACGCAAATGTAATTTCTTAATGAAAATATATTAGAACCATCTTTGTTCTGGAAATTCTCCCACCGGTTATAAAGTGTAAAAAAATTTTTTAAAATATGGTCGTATTCTACGATTCTTCCTGTTTGAAATTCCGTTTTTTAATTCGCGGAGCATCAAAAATTGCAAATATTGGGTACTTGAAACTGTTATAAAAATATATTAGATTGGAGGGAAAGTTCTGTCGTATTTTAAAGAAAACATTTGAATCAATTTATAAAAATACGTGTTTAACATTATTCAATGATATAATTTCCATTATTTGTAAGGACTTGTTGCCATCTTTCAGGTAACCTGTGCATTCTTGTTTCCCAATGACTCAATAGATACTATTTTTACTAAGAAATTCCCGTGTGATTAACTCCATGATACTGGATGTAAAGCTGTGGGTTATAGGAGTGGGCTAAGATATGAAACTGTTACCGCCCACTACTACACGATTGTAGGGTGTGACAAGACGTCATTTCGTATGGGTTCGAAGTGGTGACATTGTATTGATGCGAAGCTTAGAAGAAGGTTCCCCGGCAGGAATGCGGTGACGTATCTAGATACGAATGCGCGGCCGATTGGTTCAGAGTGGAAGAGGCAGGCCTTGTTTCACACGCATTTTCGGCTGAATTCGAAATATTGGCTACAGCGGTCACACATACTGTGTAGCGTGACGGCCTTCGGCCTCAAAACATTGGGCCAACAGCCGCGGCAGAGATGGGGATAGGCATACCTACGATAGACTCGGTTTGTTTAGGTACCGTCCCCCGGCGCTGCTCTGTATGGAGCGGTTTATGACAGATTATTACTATTGTGGTGTCGGATGTCGGGCATGGGGATCGTGTCGAAACGTCGAGACGAAAACGACACCCTGTCGAGTGATTTGGGCGCCGTCGAGGACCGATACTCTTCGACTGTTTAGATTAAGATACAGCATTGGACTGTTTAGGTTAAGATACAGCATTGGACTGTTTAGGTTAAGATAGAGCATTACACTGTTTAGCTTTGAGGAACTGTATGTGTGTGTTTGTGTGTATGTGCATGTGTGCGTAGAGTGCGAGCGTGACGCGTTTTCTTTTAACGAAGACGACGCAGTCGAGAGAAAAGCGCACGTGAGAGAACTTCGGCCTGCGAGTTGCGGTCAGAGTTAAGAGAACAGAGTATTGCGTTGAGTTTTGACCTGCGAGGTGCGGTCAATCGCGTTGTGTACGATTGTTTTGTCTCTTTTCTATTTTCAAATATATATATGTCGGGGCGTGATGGCAGCGATGCACCCCGTCGGCAACAACGCGTAACGCCTATAGGACTTAGTTTAATTGTAAAATAACGATTTACCGTACCCTGATAATTGCCCTGCGAAGGGGCAATAAAACAGTCCCTGCGTACCTGCGCTACCCCTCTTCGCGCGCGGGGCAAAGGGAGATGCGAGACAGGGTACCTGGAATGATGGGCTGGGACCCTGTTGAACGTGACCACGGGCGACAGAATAGTTTCCGGGACGGTAGAGAGAAGACTAGCTTTGAGGAAAGCGACTTTTCGAGAGTAAAAGAACAAAAAGACGTACGCGAACATTCTGTGCGGCCCGTGTGCTCGTTGACGTGTCTCTCGTTGCGCTACGCGATCCGGCATCGCGTGTACGTGTAGAGTCCATACGACGTTCGCGTAAGCGCGAAAGGAGCGAAACGATGGAGAACGACGACGGACAATCTCCGACGGGTCCGAGGACGGAAGAGTCCGCCCAGCCTCTGACATATATATATATATATATATATATATATATATATATATATATATATATATATATATATATATATATATATATACTGTTTTATTCATTTTCCCGCACGTAGTCAGTCATATTTTATCCCACACTATTGAGCTGGAAGTCGGCACAGTCGGACAACATCTGTTTACTGTAAAGTAATTTGTAGACCCCGACCTCTTCGACGAATGTAAAAATGCTACACCCGAGCAATTAAAAAACGATTACACTTCCAAAATGGCGAAATTAAAATTATTTCAAGGCCAGGTTGTACCTGTCCCCACAGCGACCCTCGTCTCTTACCCGAAAATAATATTTCGGATCGCGCTTTTGACCCCCACGCGAAGTACAATTCCGAGGTTTCTTCGTGACAGAAGTTCGCCGCAGGAGACATAACTAGAATTTCCCACTTGGCGGTAATGAGGCACACCATGTATCCTTGCACGTATGTGAACCGTTAGAAATGTCAGATTTGTAGTCCATCAATTTTATGACGAGCAAAGTCAGATGATGCGAGCGTAAAAATTAGTTTCTGCGACGTGTTTTTTAATTACCTTATGATCACCGTCCGACGAAATCATTACTATGTTTGCGTAGTTGGGTCTAGTTGGGCCTACAGGCTCGCTTGAGGTGGGAATAGGTTTGTTAGCATAGTAATAAATTGTTATTTTGTTTGTTATAACGTTTAAATTCCTTAACAAGGTATTCCCTATCTATTACCACGAGGGACTCTGCAATGTTCTAGTTAACAGCTTTTGAAATAAATAATGACGAATTGTTTCACCGCACAGATTGTCAGATGATATTCTTTCTTTTTCGTTAGCGTGGTAATAAATTGTTATTTTGTTTGTTATAACATTTAAATTCCTTAACAAGATCTATTACCACGAGGAACTCAGAAAAGTTCTGGTTGATAGCTTTTTAAATAAATACAGCATGTTCATTCTGTCTTCGTACGGCTCTAGCATTGGGCAGCGAACCCCTGGGGTTCTGGTAGCAGAGGACACGCTGTGCCTTTGTTCCGAGCCTCTCGAACCCTCTCCAATGGCTGTCCCGGACCCCAAAATTCTTATAAACGGGGAAAAAACGGCCGGTCGGCCGGCCGGTGAGATATGCATTGACCTTTAATCGTACTCTGTTCTACTTACTTCAATATCCACCAAACGAGAGAGGTTGGTAGGCCAAGATCCAGGTTGATTCGTTCAAAATAGCCCTAAAAGTCCTTTAAAAAACCTCACTGTCTCAAAATCTTTGTCGGTGATAAATAAATAAAATTATTTATTCGATCTTATGTTTGCTTAGCTCCAAGTACACATTTAACGTAAGACAAACACGATAGGACATAAGAACAATCCGATAGTTAAGTTACCAATCCACCTTACCATCACACGTACCTTCCCGCACTCATAATATCCCGCTAAACACCTCACCCTAAACGGCGCGACGACGCTCGGTAGTACGTCATCGCGTCCCTCGATTCGCACTTCTCGCGTTAACGCTTCCTACCCCACCATTCATTCATGACCAGACTCACCCTCGCTCCACTGACCCACTCCGCACCGCACTCCTGACCAACAGGAATAAATCCCCTGGAGGATGTCCGCCCGAATCACGCTGGCTCCTGTCGACCATCTTCGAGAGAGGGCCCAGTATCAGCCCGCCGAGCACCAGGAGAATCCTCTCCCACAGGACGAGCAGCGTCCACAACACCAAGCCTATACGACACAGCCGGCGAGGGTCAGCCACAGGGACTTTGCCTGAAGAGCGTCAGCCGAAGGGGTCTAGCCAGGTGAGAGCCTGCCGAAGGGGTCTGGTCCGGTGAGTGTCAGACATTAAATTACGCGCGTCCGAAAGTCTCGTGTCCCGAGTCAGGCACGGTTATACTCGCCGTGCGGCCTCAAAAGCTGAAATTATTATTAACGTCTTGTCCGCGGCCTCGTGATTCGCTCTGTTGCGCACCGAATCGAACCGCGGGACGTAACATTTTGTATTTCCGCTCCGCGCGGGTCTGGTCAGTCCTCGTACACATCTGGCAGAGATGGGCAAAGATTAATGTAAAATTTTGAAATTTAACTTTCAGTTATCTTTTATTCGTACTCAACTTTCTCAGATGTATATTCACCACAGTTTATCCGTAAGATACTCTTCACGATTTTTATTCGTCATCCATGGTTTATCGAATCTCGGAGTAACGGCGTATGCGTATTCAACGTCTCTAGCGATGAGAAGTTATTTGAGAGGCGTTATTCGTAAGATATAGCTGATGATTTTCAGAGTACCTTTGACGATTACAGTGAAATCTCGTTGTATGCCAGTGCCAACCTTGCGTGTCCAAGCCAATGGAAAACCTCACACCACCGCGGTGAGCGCCGAAGCTCGAGAGCCGTCGCGGCCACGACATTGCGGCTATATCGGTGTGAGACCAGAATACCACTACTAATCCAATTACAAAACTTCTTTATTTTTCGTTATTTTTTTATGAAACTTTTACTAACATATTCGTGGCATTTCTCTAATTAAAATGATACCAAATATGATATATGTAATTCCGATGATATTTACTTGTGTAATGAACGATTAAAGTTTCGCATAGGAAAGAAGGACAGCCCATGGGAAAGAAAGAGACGCGTATCGTAGAAGCGTTCGGGAAAAATGAAAAACTGGCATTAGCTCAGGCCTTTAAATCGAAACTTAGATTTCTTGATGGTCAATTATTTTTTTACTAGACTTTCACCAATATATTTATTGAATTTTTCTGATTAAACTGATACCAAACACGATACAATCCGGATCATATTTACGCTAATTTTCCGTTAATATAATTGTAATGGGGAGTAACTTTCATCGTTCATTACACAAGTAAATATCATCGGAATCATATCGTATTTGCTTTCATTTTAATGAGAAAAATGCCACGAACATGTTGGTGAAAGTCCCATAAAAAAATAATGAAAAATAAAGAAGTTCTCAAGATTTGCTGTCCTTTTCTATTTTCAGCAGAATGGCGATGCCGTTCGGCACTGCATCAAAGAATAATAGGGTCCCGTCGACAGCATTTCTCCGCTGTGACTGACAGATAACTCATTGGACACACGAATTACTACGTGTTAACGGACTGCGGCGAACTGTAAATAGCGGTGAATATCGCTGTCCTTTTCTACGTTCGGCACTGCACCAAAGAATAGTGCCCCGAGCACGACAAGACCCGAACTTTTGGCATATAAAGCGGATTCACTGTAGCCAGATTTCAAATATTTGTGTAAAATTTTGAGACATCGATTTTTTAAGTAATTAGATAATATCTGAATTGTTTCGTTCGTGTATAAGTATATCTTTATTAATAACGTAACAAATTAACAACTGTTGCCTGCAGAACTAACTTTGGGCAACTGTTTCACGGAGCCAGTAGACTCCTGCGGTACAAGAAGTAACGAAGAATTACCGAGTAAAAGATACGAGTTTCGAACGAGTCTTCGAACACAAGTCGACTTCCGAGTGAAAGAGACGAGTTTGGTCGAACCACCGAGTCGAATGTAGGTTTTGATCTGACCAATGTAAGTTGAAGTCTAACGAGTGTCGAAGGTAAGTTGAAGTCTCAAACGAGTCGAAAGTGAGTCGAAGTCTAGTTGAAGTCTAGTTGAAATCTCGTTGAAGTCTGTCTTCTGTCCCGGGGCCCGCTCGCTGGTCACCTCGGTGGTGCCAAGAAAACATCCCAACTTGGGGGAAAAGTCCTTCTCATTCGCTGGCTGACCTGAAGGGGAAGAATCTTCCGGGACAACCCTCACCGGTGGAGGAGGAAGTCTCCACCCACAAGTCAAACCAGGAAAATTGAAAAAAAACGAATTGCAGGACCCCGGAACAACCCGAGTATTTAGCCTAAGTGGCTCGCGAACGAATTTATTGCCCCTTAGCTTGGGTCCGGTGACGACGGTTAAGGGGCACGCGCACGTCTTGCACTAGAGGGGTTGAGCTCTTGGCCTGGTCGACGCTTGTGCGAGCTATAAGGCCCGCTTTGTTCGAATCCGGGACCTCCGGTACATTGCGGGTGGTACGCGGAGCGAGGATTTCCCGGATTGAACTTTTATGGCCACTTTCCAATGCCACCAGCTAAAAAACCCTCGAGAGCCGTGCATACGGCCACTCGAGAATTAGCATTCTTCTAATTTTCGAAGGATGGCTAGAAATCGGAGAAGGGCATAATTTATGGCTTTCAGCTTTAACTTTATGCAGCTGTTGCCTCGCGACGATTGACTATATGTAAAAAGAAAATCTCGGTGGGATCGGACAATACCCAAACGTGAGTGTCAAAACAGAAATCGACACAAGAAATAAGATTGCAGTTAAATGGATGCAGAAGTTATAAGCCAATATCTTCCAGTAAAATTCCGTCGGTCCCCCACCACGATCGCTATTTTCTCCACGAGCAGCGTCTTCGTTCTCGCCTTTCATTCTTCCTCTCAGTGCCCTATAAAGACGGAATATCGAATTGGCGTTCCGACGAAGGAAAATCTTATTTATGAATCTCTTCGGATTTCATATAAAAAAAAAAAAAATAAAACAAAATCGATCTCTACATTTTTATATTTCATATTTTCATATTTTTACATCCTATACCATATTATGCCTTTAAATCCAACAATTCTTGTTCGCACCGTTTTTGCGAATCGTTAAAAGATATTTCAAGCGGACAGCGTTCATGAGACACGATTGTATAGACATGCAGCGGATGTTGAGTGGGGGAAAGAAACTTTCTCCGTATGCTCGACGGACGGGGTATTTCCCCCCCATTAAATTCGTTTTGCACATCCTTGTCCCGGTCTAGTGCGTGTGGAAGGGCGAAATACAACACACAAGGTAACAAGATGTCTGTCGACAAAATGGCCGCAAATAACCATGGGATTTCACGAGATTGGAAAAAAATTAACAATCGCGTTCCCAACAAATGACGCATTTATTTCATTGCGTTTCGTGTATAGTCGTGTAGATGAGCTTTTTATTGAAATCGAAAAATACAGCGGATTACACGTTTAAATAGAGAGAAGAGTCATCGAGTCGCTCGGGTGAAAGATCAATCACTAGATTGCGAACTTTAATGCGAAATAAATATCGCCTGCGTTCATTGGACAATACACAAACCAAACTTATTTCCCTTTTAAATCATTTAAACATTTTTAGATTTTCTAAATGCATCTATACTGTTTTACTTATGATCCATTCATTTTTAACAGGAATCTATAAAATCTGCAGTCTTGTTAATCATTGTTCGTTTAGTCTAGGATGAATAATCTTTTAAAATATCATTTTTGTAATTCGACACTCTCCATTAGCTGTTACAGAAAACTTTTAAATTCCACGAAATTATTGATTGGTCACCGGGAACAACGCGGCAGGAATCAGTGTTAACCGATAGTCATTTATTGCTAGAACTCCTCGTCCCTTTCATACTCACAAGGGAACATATTCATATGCGAAAATCCGATTTTGATGAAACTTATGGGAGCTTATAGGTCTTTGAAAAATATTTGACGTGATATTTTTTATCGGCAACCATCCACTTTGAAGGGGTGAAAACAGCCCTCAAAGTTGGCGATCAAAACCATATTTTTGGATATCTCGGAAACCAGAGGTTGAAAAAATTTGAATTTTTTTAAATTGTGTGTTTTTCAATGGGAAATGTAGTCGCGCAAGAAAATTTTAACAAAAGTTTGTTGTTTAAACAATATATTAAAAATTTGATTTTTTTGCAGCGCGCCGTAATTATAATTATCACCGCGTCACGCTGCTACCTGCGCCACCTTCTTTCGCTACTAATAAAACAATAAACGACACATAACTAAATGCTAAAACAAAAAGGTTTATACTAAATGCTTATATTTCGATAAAACAAGCCAGAATTCCTTCCTACGCACGCCAGGCGCAAGAATATCTTCCATTATGCATAATTATTGTTAAATGGCAAAAAAAAATCCTGAAACATGTATCCCCTATTTTGGATCAAAGATCACACACCCAAGTTTACATTAAAATGAACTAACAATAAATAAGAGAAACTGGAAAAAAATCAAATTTTTAATATATTGTTTAAACAAAAAACTTTTGTCAAAATTTTCGTGCGCGACTACATTTCCCATTGAAAAACACACAATTTAAAAAAAATTCAAATTTTTTCGACATCTGGTTTCCGAGATAACTCAAAAAATATGGATTTGACCCTCAAGTGGATGGTTGCCGATAAAAAAAAACGCGTGTCAAATATTTTTCAAAGAACTATAAGCTCCCATAAGTTTCATCAAAATCGGATTTTCGCATCTGAATATGTTCCCTTGTCAGTGTCGCCAGATGAGGTGAGGCAGCACAAATTGAGGGGAAAAAGTTACCCTCTGTCTGTCAGTACCGGATTAGTCAGATATAAAACCCGTCATGTTACCGGAGGCTAGAAGGGGAAATTTCAGCGGGAACGAATATTGATCTGACGACTATGTCCATACTATTCCCGCCACGAGTTGCTCGAACTTGTGCACCCCGATTTTTGCACACATTTCCGTATTAACACATTTGTGAGACAACAGTGCCATGGAAAGATACATAATTAACGCGCTCGCTATTGGCGTTCGTTTTGGCAATAGCTTTTAAGCTGTAACAAATTGTTAAACGGAAGACATCTTCTTACGAAATGTGAGAAACATACCGGTTACAGAAACGTGAAGAATTTCTCTCTGAATCGTACGATGCTTTATAATATGGAATGACTACGTGCGCAAAATTAAGTTGATTTTTTTTTTGCACGAATGAGATGGTGATTGCCATACACGCGTGACAATTTCAGCGAACGTCTCTGTGAATTAATTTACGAAAAATCAAATCAAATAAATAGATAGTAGATAAAACGAGATTATTTTCAGCGTTCGCAACGCGATCGTTATTACACAGTTCAAATAAAATAATATTTTGAAAAAGAAATGAAGGTTGAATGAGTGAATTGTTTTATTGTTCAAAGACGAAACGCGTCATGTTGTCGGCCCGCGACCGAAGCGAATAGCGCGGTAGAAGAGGCAATTAGAGCGGGAACAATTGAAGATCGCAGGGCAACAAACGGACAGCTCGATTTCGACGTGATTGTAAAAGAAGATATTTTTTCGTCAGTTCAGTGTAATAAACGTTCATACCATGAGATGTTTGTGACTGTTGCCCCGAACGAGATGAAATTTTCACAAAAATTTATTGTTATTCCTATAGATACGTTCAGACCAACAAACGGTTAACTATTTGAACTTTTGATTTATTGACTAAAAACATTAGAAAATAATTAATAATATATTTATTTTATTGAACAGAATTTTATATTTTATTTAACATAATTTCATAACTAGAAATTTCTTTTTACGAGAAGTTATATTTATTACTATCATCTTCGTAGCCACGATTCAGTTTCGTCACAAATCGTCTCGAAGATATGTATTTAGTAATAATGCTATTGAATACATTTTATTGCAAAATGTAATTTTGTTGTTGGTTTTTCTTTATTACGCACAATAATATAACTTTGTCCTTATAAATTTACTTTCTTTCTTTTATTTCGTAACCAATTCTCTGGATTTCGTTTTTTTCTGACTTTGGCACTGTTATCAACACATTCACTGTCGTTTTCTATACCCGTATGACGTATAACAATAATCTACAGTGGGATCCGTTATAACGAGACATGATCAAGTGCACGCATACTCGGCGAAAATTCAAAGTCGATTTTCTCGAAAACAAAGCCTTACATGAAAAAATTTTGTTCTATATTTTCCACTTATTTTTTCATGTAGAATCACCCCCTTTTCGCGTGTACCATCAGTTATCGAACACCCTGTATAAATTCAACCCCAGAAGTCGCATGTTACGGTCGATTTTTGACCAGCGACCGCTCTCACGTATCTGCGATGCCTATAATTTGTCAGGGTACTTCATCTCTAATCTTTGTAAACAGGCTCTTGATTCAAAGTAGACGTGTATTAACTGTACAAATTGATTCATGACCATTTTGTTGTAGAAAATTATTTCGACAGTATCTCGTTAATTATTAGATTTAGGACATATGCAAGTCTTGGTTAGGTAATCTGCATCTTTCATATTTAACATATTAGCATATACTTAACATACATATATGTATTTAATACAAACATATATATTATTTATGCATGTAAATAAGCAACAAGTAAATCGTCCAATTTAGACGCAGAGTTCACTGCTCCTTGAATTGTCCTGTTAAAAATTATTTTTATTAATATGAATATACTAAATTAATTCACACGAATATAATGATAGTACATTTTCTTACATTAGGCTTATTCGAGTTTCTGGACAAAATTTAAAGACATTGACCCAACTTCCTCGTTTAAAGTCGAAAGAAAATATTTTTGATTTTTGGAAAAGCAATAAGAATTCGATACCACATTTATACAAATTAGCTACTACAGTTCTAGCAGCTACCTGTAATTTTAAACTGTTTTAAACTGTTCAAACACTAAAAATATATTAAATTGCAAATTCTCTGTACCGCAGAAGAACAGTGAATTTTCCAAGCGAAGTAATACGTTAAACGTTTGTAACAGACCTGGCTGCGCCAGGCCTGTTCCTAGCCGTACGCGCCCCGAACGCGAACCGCCCCGAACACGACCGACGGATACCGAGATCCGTCGGTACCCGCGAGCGCACCCCCGCGACCCCCGCACCACCGAACCGATCTTGGCGGGAACCGGAACCCGCCATGATACGACACCGTCCCGCCGGATGCGGGACGCCACCGGAAAAACCGCCCGCGAACCGCACCGCAACGGACCCCTCGCCTAGCAAGACGAGAGAGACGAGCCGGAAAACGGTCTCTTTGGCTTTCCGCTACGCTCGCGCTTGAACGTACTTTCCCGATCCGATCTCTAGCCGCCGATACCGACCGCCCGATCACGACCGGAATCGTCCTTCGCGACGCCGAGAAGCCGCCCGTAAGCTACGACTCGCGAGAGTATATTTTACCCGCGGAAATTGTAACCGCGAGTGTGCCGAAATTTCCGCGCGACCCGCGAGTCCAGAATACGCCGCTGCGTACGGCCATGACCCCGCCGTGATACGACACGCGCGCGAGACCCGAATCGCGACCGCCGACCACCGAGATGCGAAGCCGGGACAGTGACGAACAGAACACTTGAGAAACTCGTGCCGTTAATCTCCCGTTCCCGACCGCCCGTATCCCGCCGTAACCCTCGCGTTATCCCGCCGCGAACCTTGGCACGGCGAGCCAAATCCGCCCGCGAGGAACCGTTGTACGAGATCCGCCGGGAAACGGACTCGTTACACGTTTATTAGTTCCAGTGGAGTTGAATCGCAAAAAATTCAATCAGAGGTATATTAAATTGAGAGGCAGTGGATTCTCAAGCCACCTACACATTTATTCAAACAAAAAGCTTCATTAAACAGTTGGAATATATCGATTCAAATGAATATTAAATTATGTAAAAAGACCAATTAAAGATAGGTGAAATTGAGGTTTATCAAACTAAAAGGCAGTCGCGTCTTAAACAACCCGTACGTAACGACAAATAAGTTCTAGTTATTTTAACGGAGAAGAAAATCGTGCGGCAAGTAGTTAATAGGGACAAAGAAGTTCTAGTCAATGCATCGCAATGATTGGCGTAGCGAAGGAAGCTAATACAGATGGAACAACGACTATGTTCTGCAAAGGAATCAGAACATCGCAAACTTTGTATCAAACCCGGGCTAAAAATATATCGTTCCATTTAAAAAAACATCGATAACCTTGAAATCTCCTAAAAATGACCTTGAATTTTTTTCCCTTACACTGTTATATGTGGTCCTTCAAACAGTGTAACTTTGTCCTACGGAGTTTTTTTGTACAACGAAAAGTAACGGAGATATTTAGGTGTCCTGCTTTATCGAATTCACCCTGTATATCTGTATATCTGGTAAATTATTATTAATATTTGATTGGCATACACACGTTATAAATTCATTTTTCAAAATCAAATCATAACAAATTTTGCGAAATTATGTGGGGTGACCGAAGTACCCATTTTAGCCAAACTTTGACTTTACCGATACTATAATCGTCGCGTATGTGCGAACAGATCCGATCAATATTCCATCACTAGATCAACCTTTTTTTTTGTTTTGAGGAGGTAATCTCGTTACGGATAAATGAAGGGGGTGGGTTACCGGGTTATTTCAGGCTCCTCGGCAGGGGTGTGCAGTACCGTGTGTGCCTACTAACTCCTCCCCGTCCGTCCCGAGGCTCCTGGTGGCACCCGTGTCCCGCACGCGCATTTCAATCCAGTATGCCACCGAGTTTGCATACCACCCTGGATGGGGACGCGGCCCTCTCCCGTACCTACCCGCGAGTCAGTGGAACAACCCACACCACCGCGGTGAGTGGCCGATGCTCGAGAGCCGTTGCGCGGCCACGACATTGTCGGCTATATCGGTGTCAGACCAGAAGACCACTACTAATCAAATTACAAAACTTCTTTATTTTTCGTTACAAAAGCGAAACAAAGGAACAAAAATTGTTGGATTTAAAGGCATAATATGGTATAAAATGTAAAAATATGAAAATATAAAATATAAAAATGTAGGAATTGATTTGATTTTTTTTTTTATATGAAATCCGATAAGATTGATAAATAAGTTTTTCCTTCATCGCATCACCAATTTTATGTTCCGTCTTTATAGGGCAAACAGCGAAGAAATGAAACACGAGGGCGAAGACGCTTCTCGTGAAGAAAATAGAGATAGTGATGGGGGGGGGGGTGCAATTATACTCAAGGATATTAGCTTATAACTTCTGCATCCATTTAACTGCGATCTTACTTTTCCTGTTCGATTTCCGTTTCGACGCTCACGTTTGGATATTATCTAATTATTTGAAAAATTGATGTCTCAAAATTTTACACATACATTTGAAATCTAGCTATTCATAAATGCTACAGAAAATATTTGAGAAAACTACTTCTTGATGTCGTTGAATTAATTTTTATAACACAGTATTGTAGGGTTGTGGATGACAGATAATAGTGTCACCACTACCGCAAAATTCATTGAACTCAAACATTAATAAAAATTTTAATGCCAACCAATTTCGTCTTAATTACTCTTTAATAAAAGTCATGCTGTAGTTGAAATATTTAAACCAGCAGGTGCAAACGGCAGGCAATATTCGGATTTTCAAATATGTCATTGTTTCAAAAAGTGTGAAAAACACGCTTCATTGCGCGGACAAACGAATAGCTGTTTTTTCTTTTTTTATTAATATCAAAATACTACAAGCAAGAATTATTTTTCACATTACACATTTGGAATAAAACCTGTACCTCTCAGAAAAAAAACACAAAAATTCGTTGAAAATTAAAAGATTCAATAAAATTGCTGACCTCTGGTATTTTATATTCGAACGATTTCTTTTAAGCTACACAAATTTTGATTTCATGAACAATCCGGAAGGCAGATATTTCCTACTCGAGAAATGGGTAGTATAGACGGAGGCTCTTTGCCAAGGTAATTTTTCCAGTCATTTGTCTTAATGAGAGCCGTCGGGACACGCGAGAAGAGAAAATATGCAATGGACCCGCGAGAAAGGGCGTTTGCAGCATTGCAGAATGAACGAAGGAAAATACTTTTTCCGCATTATGCTTGCAACCACTCAAACTAGGACAAGGGAGCCAAGTACTGTGGGGGTGCCAATTACTGTGCCTATATTAATAATATTTATTTTTAAAGCATAATGAATATAGCTATATATTAACTAATTCTAATGAAAAAAATTTAATATTTTGTTTTAATATTCATTATGCTTTAGAAATAAATATAATTAATGTCGGCACAGTAATTGGCACCACCACAATAATTGGCTTCCTCACCCTATGCGTTGACATTTCACCGAGTGTTCATACCCGTTGAAACGAACACGGGAACTTCGTTTGCTCGTCTAGCGGAATTATAAACTTTCTTTGAGGAAGTATATTTTGGTATAGCTTCTAGACACACGTAGCAGAATTATCGGTGAAAACCTTTTCTAATATTTCACTCACTTGTTTAGTTACAGTTATTTACAATCGTTTCGTGCTGTATCGATCGTGCTTGTCACTTTACTTCGTCTTTACTGGTGTCACGTCGGACGACCGACGTGTTGTTGATGACGTCACCCGCGACGCATCATAGGTTAAGGTAGAAAATAAGTTAATTATAAGTTATTACTTCCCCATCATTTCCATCCGCGAGCGCGCCAAGACGCTCGACAGTACGTCATCAGGTATTAGCGAACCCCACCTTGATACCCGGTTGCGTCACACTCGCCCCACACGGACCCCGAGCGAAGAAGGTCCGTGTAGCCCCTAGAAAAACGCAAGCTCGCGCTTGATCGCCCTTCAGTCGCGCTCACATCTTGCAATTTCGTTCCAAAGCGTTACTATATTGTAGCGGCTAGCGGGGCGCCGGAAGAGAAATCTTCAGCGCACCAGCAACAAGAAAGATTTATGGTTTGCACAGCATAAGACGGTATTTGTGAGAAAACGTCTTTAACGTTTTTGGCCACTTAGCGGACAGATGTGTCCTTGTAGTTCCTAGCGACGAACTCAATAGCGCAAGTGGACGCCATAAATTTTGGGTAGTCTAAGGGTCTCCAGCCTAGAGTGTCCCAGCGACGCGTGCCTGGTTTCTATCACCCGGGAAAGCTGGGCCCGTTGACGTAAGCCAGCAGTCACGTACCGCACTTAGCACGGGGCCCGGAAGACACCCCGCTGCATCACCAAAATTAGATTTTTAACAGAACGACACGCTCACCCTTCTCACGCACGAGAGGCGTGGAACGTGGGCGTGTTATGCAAAATGCACGGATTGGTGGAAGTTCCTCGCAAGGACTTCCACCAATCAGCCGACAAGCATTTTCGATAATATAAGGCAGAGACTACCGACGAGGAGGGAGTCACGAAGAAGTCACAGCCGATTCTCCGCCGAGTCACTTAGAGTCGGGTCGCAGTCCGGTCGCTGTTAAACCGCAGCCAAAGTTCAATCGCGAGTCAAGTGAATCGTCGGTTTAGTTGAACCACCCCGGACGCTCTCGCGACATCATTCTATTTGTAAATAAACGACTCAGTCACGTACGCCTGATTTTGAACATTTATTCTAAGGCACCCGCCTTACATAATCCTGTTCCTTCAATATCAAGCGTCTTATAGTTTCTACTACTTCCATATTGTATTTTACCGCTTATATCATTAACCAGTATCCCGCGTATTAATTATATCTTTAGTTTACTTATATCTTTGTATTACCCTTTTCACGTATTAAACAAGTATTATTATTAAACTCAGTGTTTATTATTCAGATTCTAATAAGTTCCCTGATTGCGTGTCTGAGCCCACCAGGCTGTCTCGGCGCAAGAACGGAATTTCTCGCGAAATAAGACTGAATCTTTCCCTTAGCGTGTGTCTGAGCCCACCAGGCAGTCTCGGCACGATAACGGAAGATTCCCGAATGAATAGACAGTGCATCGTAAATTCGTGGTTGTTCTAAAAGCTCTTCATGCCGCGCCGCGCCGGACGAAAATATCAATTAAAGCGGTTAGCTCGCGAGTACGAATCCGACGTGTCCAACTATCGCTTCAGTCCGTACGTCGGCATCTATTCCGCTCCGCGTATAATCCGCGAAACCGTGTGTTCCGCGAGAATACGAGTCGTCGCCGGTCCAGCTCCAGCTCCTGCCCAGCAGCAGCAGCCACAGTCACGAAAGGAAGTCAGGGTCCCTGTGCGTACACGCACACAGGTCATCCCTACTGGCCCACGTTACGATCTGGTGCCAATCACCCTTTCACCAGTCATCCACAACATCGCCCGAATACCTGCCCGCGACCCGAGGAAGAAGCTGTACGCGAAGGTGAACGCCAGCGGTGTGACCAAGGCCATAAACTAACTCCCCGTCAACGGCAGCAGCGAGACGATAGGGCAGCGCTGATAAGTGCCGGACTTGCCATTATATCGCGAATCCCGAGTCATACGACGGACGTACGCGCCGCGTGGACCGAAGTCGGGTAATTAGCGTCTTGATCCGCGGTAAATCTCGCGATCCCAAAAGGAGGGAGGGAAGAAAACCAAACGCGAGCCGCGGGACGTAACAACTGGTCGGCTTCATCGTGGGCTGGCTATACATGGTACAATGCAAATGTTACATTAAACGTTTCGACGCAACAATATTTTCAGTGTTCCAGTAAATTATTCAACGCTCGTCGGCGAAATCCAATATTTGAGCTCGCAATGCCAAACAATTCTGCCAAACTTGACATGCAGGTAGATAAAAAGTAAAATACCGACGAATATAACGCTGTACGTGAATTACGTGGAAATTCGTATCTGCTCGAGCATTGCGCCACTCTCAATAACAAGGTGCTTCAGTTTCACGATTGTTGAAATTTCCTTGAAATGTATATAAGTATAATGAACTAAAATATGACGAAACAAGGTCAATTAATAAGTTCAAGAGCTACCTTGAGAACGAATTGTAAATTTGCAACGATATAACTATGGAACTAAATACACGGAATTTCGAGAAATCGGATACTCAAAAAATGATTCTATGAATGCATAAAAATCCGCAGTCTACACATATAATTCTTAACCTCGAAAATCATCTGTGCAAAGCACAATTCTTTAACGATCGTTACATAAATCTTCACGTCCTGCGAAGAGCATCGACTTCGTCGAAGCTGATGCAATCGAAAAACTGTATCTCGCTGGTATACGACAGGATATTTTCGTATCAACTCACGCGAATCTACCCGTGCTTGTATATTTAAAAAAAAGTGTACACCTTGTCGAAAAATGATTAGTTCAGGAGATATTTTAATTGGTATAGTAATAAACGGTTCCGACAAGCTTCGAAATTATTAATCCAGCTAATTTTCCGAGAACCGGAAATTAACGAGTGAATTTGTTAGGTTAGATTAATAGTCGTCCAGGAGGGTGATTTCACCTCTTCCATCCTACACGGAGGCTAAACAAGTGGCTCGGACATCGAAATAGGAGATAAGTTCGCCGATGAATAATATCGTAGCTAAATGGGGACTGGAGAGCAAGAATTTGTCAGGCATGCGAAACCCTAGTCACAGATGTTTGAACTCACAAGGAGACTGCAAACCCTTGTCGTCGCGTATTTAGATCAGATTTTGCAGAGTTATAGATTTAGTACTCCTGATTACGAAAATACCCCATTGTAGGGGCAGACAATCAATAGTTTTTGAGATATTTGTAATTAAAGTTTCAATATAACCGTAAAAATGCCAATTTAATGCACATCGTTACCAAGGTGTGGCGTAGCGACATCGAGCTGAAATGTACACGTCCTATGCCCAGGTTCGAATCCCTTCGTTGGTAACTTACATTTTGTAATATTTCATACGTAAAAATGCACTTTGGATGCTAAATAAATTTTAAATAATATATTTTTACTGACTAATTGAAAATGATACTTATTATTTTACAGAGGATAATAATTAAAGGCGGAAAAAATCCGTCAGAACCAAACTACCCAAGAAAGTTTGAAAAGTGTTAAGCATGCCAGAGGTACAACTCTCATTTGTAAAAAAAATTTTTTTTTAAGTGATTCAACATTAACTAAAAAGGGCTAATTGGAAACCTCTGCATTACGTTTATGGAAGCATACAACAAATTCTTTAATAGATTTTGATGTGGCATTGATCATTTTGACAATGTGTAATCTTGAACTATCTCTGTTTAAAAAATCTCGGCTGCCTTCGGCCAATCTTCGCTGCAATTTCAGTTTAAACTTTCAACTTTCAGCGCTTCCTGAAATGAACGGAGCCGAGATTACGGTGTATTTGACGTTTTAGGTCAATTCTTTTAGGAACGCATCTAGATAATAAAAATAATGTGAATTGATTTAATGTGAATTTTTATAATGTTAATATGATTAATTAATCCTTGACATATAAAAAAATATTTAATTACAATTCTCGTTGTTACATGAATTATTTTTATACCACCCATTGAACCACTGTCAGAAAATTGCCAGTTGCATTTTTGCATCAGTGGTTCAGTGAACAGAAACTTTGTTTATTTACCATAAATAATTGTTACTAAATATTTTTTATATACGTGAATTTAACATTTTCCTCTATTGTGGTGCTCTTAACAACTTTATTATGGAACGTCCGTACACTACAAAGGTTCGCAGCAATCTCTCGCACTCGCACAGAATGCCGATGTAATGCGTGCGCAATTTGGTTAGGTGTCGCTAATGGCTATTATGTCTGTCGCGATGCCTACTCTGGTCTTTCTCCCTCACATTCTCACACTCGATCATACAGCATACGGCTACACGGTTACCATATATACAGGGTGAGTCACCAAGCGTTAGCACCTCAAATATCTTTGTTGTTTCTAAAGATACGTAAAATATGGTAAGGACAAAGTTGAATGGTACAATAGGGCTGACACGATGCAAAAAGAAAATTTTGTTTTTATGTCATTTTTTTGGAGATATCAAGGTCACCTTGACTTTTTTAAATGGAACCACCCTTTTTTCAACACCTACAATGATAGTCCCTTTCATTAGGAATTCAGTGACTATAATTAGTCCAAGGTTATTCAAGGTCAAGGACAGAAAAAACGTATAAAACTAAAATATGGAAGCAGAATACCTGTATTTTATAAATGTTCGAAATGATGGCCGTCTGCGTCGATACATTGTTGTAAACGAGCTCTGAAGGAATGTTGAACTCTGATAAGTGTGTCCGACGTGATATTCGTACATGCTGTGATGATACGCTGACGCATATCTTCAACTGTTGTTGGAGCATCCGTGTACACGGTCTCTTTTGGCAGACCCCATAAAAAGAAATCCAGTGGATTTAAATCAGGCGAACGTGCTGGCCATGAAACTGTTCCGCCTCGTCCAATCCATCGGTTTGGATATCGAGAATCCAACGTTTCTCTTGCTACTCGTGCATAATGAGCAGGACAACCGTCATATTGGTACCACATATCGTAGCGATTTTGTAAAGGGACATCTTCTAACAAAATTGGCAGATCTTTTTGCAAAAATTGAGCGTATTTCTGTCCCGTCATCATTCCGTTAACGAAATATGGTCCAATTACTTTGTCGTTCAAAATACCACACCACACGTTTACGCTCCATTGTCTTTGATGATCAATTTCTCGCAGCCAGTGCAGATTATCCACAGACCAATAATGGGCGTTCCGTAGATTAATTGAGCCATGATTAGTAAATGTTGCTTCGTCCGTAAACAAGACATTAGAAAAAAATGAATGATTTTGAAGCAATCCCCATTGACAAAAGTTAATTCTATTTTGAAAATCATTCCCGTGCAATTCTTGATGGAGCGATATGTGGAACGGATGAAATTTATGTCGGGCCAGAATTCGTATTACGCTACTTTGACTTATGCCTGCTTCACGGGCAATTTTTCTCGTACTCACGTGAGGATTGACAGCTATAGCTGCTAAAATATTCATTTCATTGTCTTCATTAGTCGTGGGATTCTTCCGTTTGTACTGTCTTGCATGTACACTTCCAGTACTTCGAAACAACCTGTACGTATTAGTGAAAGTATGTCTAGAAGGAGTGTTTCGCTCGGGGTACCTTTCTTCATAAAGTAGTCGGGCCTGCACTGCATTTTTTCTACATTCACAGTAAATCGTGATCATATCACACTTTTCAGTCATCGAATATAACATAGCGGAATCGCGTTTGGAAACATACTGATAGTAAATAAGAATGGTGAATAACATTGAAGGACCTTAGTATGTTTACTTTAACTACGACCATAGTATGTTTACTATTTCCTACAAGTCTCAACCGTGATAAACGTATTCTGCTTCCATATTTTAGTTTTATACGTTTTTTCTGTCCTTGACCTTGAATGACTTTGGACTAATTATAGTCACTGAATTCCTAATGAAAGGGACTATCATTGTAGGTGTTTAAAAAAGGGTGGTTCCATTTAAAAAAGTCAAGGTGAGCTTGATATCTCCAAAAAAATGACATAAAAACAAAATTTTTTTTTGCATCGTGTCAGCCCCATTGTACCATTCAACTTTGTCTTTTTTTTTTTTTTTTTTTTTGTGCTGTGGCCATACACAGAGCCACCAAACACAACTCGTCGTAACAACTTAGAAACTCACAGCGCCACCTCGTGCGGCGATCGGTGTTCCCCCAATCCCGGACGAGCCCCCAATTGTAGGATCTCGGGGAAAAACGAGGGCACCGCCGCCGGGAAACGAACCCGCGACCTCACTGGTGGTAGCCGATCGACTAACGCGCTCACCCACGGAACCCTCCCCCATTCAACTTTGTCATTACCATATTTTACGTATCTTTAGAAACAACAAAGATATTTGAGGTGCTAACGCTTGGTGACTCACCCTGTATGTGATTTTTATCACTTCAAAATACCCATCACGAATAAAAGCGTCAAATAAATCGTCTCATTAAATCGGGCTTCAAATAACGGATAAAGATAACAGATAAATCTCGCGCAACATCTGGATTTGAATAACCCACAAGATTTCAAATCTATTTCTTCCAATAAAATCTGATGGATACTCTGCGACCAAGTAACGACAGACACAACCGTAAGATACATCGTTTCGTTGTATTCGACTGTCGAATAAAAGTTGAAAATAACCAGAAATTTTCCGAGAGACTGACGAATAAACTCTCCAAACCAAGCGCTTGAGAGATAAAGATACAGATAAATTCTCGCGCTTCATCCGACTTCGAATAAAAAACAAAAGATACAGTGTACTTTACCTGAAACTTATTTAAATCATTTTTTATTTAGTTACTACCCATCTCTGGTCTGCTGTACGGTCAGGTAGTTGTCGTGCGCTTGCTTCGCCAATGGTATTTGCAGGTAGTTGGATTACTGTTGTTTACTCTAAGTTTTACTCTAAGTTTTCGTTTCATGACTCTTGATGTCGGGTCCTTTACAGAGTGTCGCCAAACTAACGGTCTATGCTCAGTGACGAACGTTTAGCTACGTAGATATAGGGGAGTTCCCCTAAAACCGGACGGCACCTAGAACCGGACAGTAGCGATATCTTTAAGATTTGAAATGCAATGCGATTGTGATTTCACGTGAACAGTAGTGGGGATAGATCCAAGCACAATCAGGTTTCGACACGTTCCAGTCGCATGTGCATAGCTGGGAATATCATTCCATTGTTGCGTTTAAGTACAAGCTAGTGTATCATACAAATTATAAAGTGTTACATCTATCAATTTTGGTTAGTAGAAAAACTTGTGAGTGGCATTATTATGTCTTTTGGTACGTAGTTTTTTTAATTACCTCTGTATTTTGTATATACAGTGCACTGGTTGATACAAAAAATCATTTTTTTTTATGGCTTCGGTGTCCCCTGGTTCCGGACAGATCATTGTCCCCTATCACCGGACAATACAAATCTGAATTTTACTTATTCATATACGTATTAATAATAATTATTCGGGAAGTAATTATTATTATTTTGTTTTCAGTGGTTAAAAATCACTTAAAAAAAATAAATAAATGACCGAGGAGAAGGAAAACAAAAAGAGGATGACAGAACAAATAAAAAATTCGGGAAATAAGCGTAAGACAACCAGAACATTAAAACTACGAAAGTCAAACATGAAAACCATTTGCGTGGTTTGTTTAGAAAACAATGAAGATGACTGGATTCAGTGTTTTAGCTGCAAAAAATGGGCACATGAAGCTTGTGCCGATATCCCGGAATGTGCAGATAACTATGTTTGTGATCGCTGTACATTATTTTGAAACTATTTTTAAGCTACATTCTCAACGTATGTAATGTCCGGTACTAGGGGACACTTTACGAACTGTGCAAATTCTATACCAAACTTCAATCAAAGTTTTAATTAATTGTTAGAATAAAATTATTTCTTTTCTTGGTTTCTACTGATTGATAATGCTGTTAAGTTATAAATAAAATGGTATAGAAGACATGAAATATTTTATTCTTTTATTTATTTAAGAAAAACCTTAAGTGTCCGGTACTAGGGGAACTCCCCCTACGGTTTGAAGTATTGGACGGCGTAAACCATAGCCAAACATTCCTGTTCCGTGGTTGAGTACTTTAAGGTCGCCCCAAACAAGACGGGCAAGATGCCGAAGTTGTTTGGGCGGCCAGATTCAAGAACACGGGTTAGAAATTTGCCGGTCGGGAATTGGTCTTCGTGCACGAAATCTTTCCGGCGTCGCCCCGACGTCGTTGGGGCCATAACTTTGAACGTCCAGATGGCCTTTCGAGAGCACGTTGGCACGTTCCCTGCTGTGCATGGCACAAAAAAATGTTTTTAGGGGCTCCACAGCTCCTTAGGTAAACTATCGGTATCTCTCCTCTACAACATCATGGGGATAGGAATCGTCGCTGTCGTTTGGGGAAACAGCATCACACATCCTTATGTTATACGTAAATTACACATGTTTTTTTAAGGAAATATCCAAATTAGGAAGGGGATCATTCCATGTGAATTCAATCTTTTTTTTTGGGACCATGTTTCGAATTTGGATGAAACTGAAAGATTGAGCCATCATTTTGTAATCTTCGAAATTGTTTAAAGGATACGGACCATCAAAGTTTGCTATTTGGGATGAGTTTTACGAAAACTGCCTACACAACACATTTTATACCACAGTTATTATTAAAGATAAAAAACATTTTCTTTTTTTAATCACCATCGCAAAAGACTGTTCTTTTTAAATAATTTATCATTTTATATTAGAATGTGATTTCTTAATGCAAAAATATTACTAATATCTTTGTTTTGCAAATTTTACCATCGGTTGAAGTGTTAAAAAATTTGAAAAAATATGGCCACATTTTACGATTCCTCCTGTTTGAAATTCCGTTTTTTTCCGAACTATTTATTGTTTTGTGTCCATTAAGTTGCTGGATATTCTTTAGACATTTTGAAGTGAGGGTCGACAGCGTCTGTCCTAAAATAAAAATCTTCACGTAGTGAAAAGAAGAGCACGGGGAAGGTCATTTACATATTTTACCTAAACTGTTGTTAGGGTGTTGTACACTCCGAGTGTACAGTAAAGGTTAATGCCATCCATAGTACAAAGGACATTGGTTTTTCCAAGCCTGCCGGTGAATAGCGGTCGATCAGTCGGTGCACTTGCAATTAGCTACCTGAATCGCCGAACGCCGCGTCCTTCGCCGGTCTTACCTGGCCGCAATTTTTTAATTGTTGCCTTGCAAAATTGTTTATGCATAGAAATTATTATCATATGATTATTAATAACAATTTCCATCCTCATATACATACGCATTTAGTATCATACGCATTCTATGGAAAAGGAATGTATTTCATATCGCGATATACACGAATATTGAATTTTTCCAGTAAATTCTGCACCGTGACTGCGTCCGTATCCGCAGAGATTTCTAACGCTGCTCAATCATGTCTGTGGGTTGCCCGTGGGCAACACGCTCCAGCATAGGCATCTCGGGGGTGTAGAGGGGAGTAAACAGTTCTACGGTTTTCGGCACTTGGCCTTTGTTGCGAGGGCCGTCGAGCGCCTCTCGAGTGGCCTGTCAGTACGCTCGGTCCTTATGGGCCCGGAGCGCCAAAAGTAGAGTGACTACATTACCGACAAAATATGGTTTTACGTGCCTCAAGTTTTCGTCCTTAAAAAGGAATATTTTGTCGCTGGTAAAGGGCTCATTCGAAAGAGGAAGGTTCAATCTAATGCGGGCTGGTCATGAGCTGACGAGATTATGGAGATATTTAGAAATATGAGCGTTAGAAGTAGGCCAAACATTGACGATGCACGTGCCGTGGAATTCAAGCATTTTTATGCCATTGGATGAGTTTTCTGGATGATGTCGAGACCAGCCCGCACTAGAAAATATCTCCAGCTACAAATTGAGCTATAATTTGTCTTGATTCTGTTGCGAAATAAAGGCGAAAACTTGAGGCACGTTTTCGGCATGGCTTTCTACCCTCAGAATTCATGATATCGATAATATAGAGCAAAAAATGTGACAAGTTTAGTTGAGCTGGAGCTCATCAGGTGGCGCCTAAGTAGAAGGACTGTCGAAGTGGGATTGGAGGAAACTGCAAGCGTAGATTGTGGTTATATTGGACGCCTATTCGCTCATCGGCAACGTGCGTCTGTTTATGTGTGTATATGTATATAATTTTCCTATACATGCAAATACTCCGCTAGTTTGATGTTTCGGACTCATGCAAGCAATGTGCAGTTGTCCATATACGCATATAGCATTATATAGGGTGGTCCACGCAATTGTTTCATGTCATAACTCCGTTATTATTGCATTTACGAAAAAATGATGAAGGAGAAAGATAAATGGTTCGAAGAGCACTACATCTGTAGGCCTTTAAATTTTTTTTAGATGCAGCAGTGCATGTGCAATTAACAATTGCATCATTTCTTTAAATAGACATGCATATTTTTTTTGCACAGATCGATTCTTCCGTTCATTCTACGTAAAACATGATTAGGGTACCATGGCAAAAAAATTATTAGATCTCGAGATGTTTTCAAAAAATGTCTGAAATCCTTCAGATTTCATATAGAAATCGAAGAGACACTAGAACAGAATTATTTAGCAATAAGATATTGTCTTAGTATTATATTCAATTTTTTTCAAATTCCTGCGTTCGGTGCGTCATAATAGGAAAAAATAAAAACCACTTTTTTCGGCGTTTTTTCCGTGAAAAACTAAGTTATAATTATCGTAAAAATATATTATGTAATATTAAACATTCCTAAGTTCAGGGAAACATCATCTAGACATTAAAAATTGCGTAGTACAAAAACAAAAATTATACTATGCAGGATATATCTGAATATTTCGAAAGTATTATAGTCTCCGACTGCGGAACCGCTGAAGACTTTTTGGACCAGGTGCGAATCCCGCCCCGGGCCAATATTTTTTTTTTCGTTAATCAGATGTCTTTTCGATTTCTAACCGTATGATTGTTGTTACGCTGTTGTAAAAACATTTTTTAACTATGTTTGAACTATTTTTTAATAATTTTTCGGAAAAATATTTTTGGAGTACTTTCGGCCTTTAGTCATCTACGTTTTTCGATTTTTACAACCAGAGTTTGCAACGGAAAAATCTGAAAACGATTCAAAGTATGTGGTTTGGTATCCGAAATGTGTCAGATTTTCTTCAGAATTTTAAATTGTCAATGGGGAAAATGGGCCAAAAACTGGATTTTCGATTTTCCTCTATAACTACTCTTGCAGATGAGCTATCGGGCTAAAACTTGGAATAAACTTTGAAATCGCAAATTAGAATAAAATACCTTCCAGGGCAGATTAGACCCTCAAACCCGGCTATAGCCTTTGATTCATAATACCCGCCGGCGCACAGTGCGGACAAATCGCCTGTTTTCGGCACTTCTCGTAGTTCGGTTAGAGGACATTTTTTACAGACAATTATACTTACCAATATAGTTTATAATTTTAACAAAAAAAAAAAATTTTTAGAAAAAAAAATTATTATTAAAAATTAACAAATTTATTTTTAAAAACTAACAAATGTAGAACAAAATTAATAATAAATGAACCATATGTAAAATTAACAATAATAAACTTAAACAAATTATAATATTAGTGAATAAAATGAATAAACTCAACAAAATGCTATCCGAGCATGCTGCTGCTGCTGCTTCGCTATCCGAGTCATTCTCAGTACTTTGATTGCGACTCAAAATCATTGACTCTCGTGATCTTGCTCATTTCGATCTATCCTTACATTCTTATTACTTTTTCAATAGTTATAAAACATATATTAAAAACAAATTAAAAAGACATAGAAATGATTGATATATAATTATTGCAAAATTGTATTATGCATAAAAATGGTTATTATATGATTATTATTAACGATTTCCATCCTAATACGCATGTTTTGCAAAATAAATGTATTTCATATCGTGATATACACGAATATTGAACTTTCCCAGTAAATTCCCCACTGTAACTGTGGCGAACAAATGGCAAAATTTTTTACAACCAAATTTGTTTACAAATGTATACTTATAATAAAATTAATAAGTTGAAAAAAAAATTATTTTTACGCATAAAAAAAATATTGACACTGCATTAGTGTTGTCTCCCCAATAAACCTGACCCCGTATCACGTTACAGTCTCGTCTTATTGTGACGAGTGAATTGATGGGATTTTCCTGATGAAAATGAGTCCAAACACGACATCATTTGGACTATCTTCAATGAGATTGTAATTTTTATCGTAACATTACGTATCAATGAAAATTGTTCGATTACACTCGAATTTGAACTCATTTTCATCAGGAAAATCCCATCAATTCACTCGTCACAATTTCATGAAGGTACATTGAAAAATCTAAAAGTTCAAACTTTCATTCGTGCGCGATTCATCATCTGCTTATACATTGTATGCCGTTTGTCAGTCGCTGGGTCTTCGACGTTCGGCGCTTGTCGGGTGTCGTCGGACCTCGTCGCCGTTTATTCGTCGAGCTGGCCAAAGTTATCCGAAGATTTATTCGAAGCATTCGGATAAATCTACGAATAAAAATACTAGATACAGTCCAATTTGTACCGTGTTTAGTGTCTTTTTAATCAGAAGAATGCCACGAATTAGTCGGTGCAAGTTCCGTTAAAAAATAATGAAAAATAAAGAAGTTTTGCAATTGGATTGGTAGTTGTTTCACATCGATACTTCGTGACTCTTCGAGCTCGGAACGTCAAAGACCAGCGACCGACCAATAGCCTACAATGTAAACAGATGGAGAATCGAGCATTACTGGCAATTTAAACTTTTATATTTTTAATCAGAATAATATTGTTAATACAAATAAGTTGTCGAGCTTATTCCGATGAAAATGAGTCCAAACACGACATCATTTGGACTATCTTCAATGAGATTGTAATTTTTATAGATTTTACATAAGAGATAAAAATAATTAATAAAACAAAAAATCTGACTGCGAAAAGAATTATTAATAATTTATACTTTCTATTTCTATTTTATTTTTTGTTTTATTTATTATCAATATTTTATTTAATAAATTAGTTTTTTGTTTCTTATCTTTTTAGTTCTTTTCGCAGTCGGGTTTTTTGTTTTTTTATAATATTTCTTACTGTTTGCTGTCTACATTGAAACAATTATCATGCCGTGATTGTTTATACCTTTCATTTCCACGTCGGAAAATAATACTCTTCAAAATGTGTTACCATTTGTTAACAATATATACAAAACATAATTTTTAAAACTATCCTTTTCTTCTGTACATTTACATATATATATTCGTGTTATATTCATATAGAACGTTTAAAAAATTAAGATTTTTAAACAAGTTAACGAATATTCAAATGATCGTACAATTATTTACAATTGAAAATTCCATATTTTAAATTAAGAAGGAATAAGCCTCCAAATTTCGACAGATCCGAAAGTAAGAAAAGAAACCGCTCGAACCAGCTCGAACGCTTTCCATGCGATCATCGACGGTGTTTGTATGAATATGATGCGGCAACATTGCCCTTTTAAAAGCTGACAACGCAGTAAAATCTAGCTTCCTCGTCACACACCTCTTGTGTTGCAACGTCAATCGAGTTCCCTTTCTGATTCATAATAGAATACGACGATAGCTCCATCTCGTGTTCATCAGTCAGCTACACATTTGTAGGTAATACCATTTCTGTAAAGGAAACTGCATGGCAGATACCGACCAACGAATCTTGAAAAGTCACGTGACTATCCCGGGCCCTTATGGACAGCGACTTCGGCCGTTCGAACAACTTCGGCATCTTGCCCGTCTTGTTTGGGGCGACCTTAAGCAATCGGTAGATCGTTTCCTATTTCACCTTGACTAAGTACCTGGTCCGATGGCAGGTTTACCGAAAATCTGTCGACCGGCGGTTCGGCGGTTGAACTAATCCAATCGTGATTGGCTGATCATTACTAGATGGCCTTTCGAGAACGCGTTGACAGTTCCCTGCTGTGCGTGACACAAAAGAAAAGTTTTTCGTAGCTCAACAGCTGCTTATGTAAACTGTCGGTATCTCTCTACAACATCATGGAAATAGGAATCATGCCTGCCTCTTGATGAAACAGCATTACACATCCTTATATATTAACGTAAATTATGCATATATTGTAAAAACGAGAATAGTTGTTATATTTTTTTGGAAGGAAATATTCACATTAGGAAGTGGATCATTCCATGCGAATTCGATCATTTTTGGGGATTATGTCTCGAATTTTGATGACATTGAAATATGTTGTATTATAATATTATGTTGTATTATAATAATATTGTATTATAAATATGATACAGACCATCAAAATTTGCCATTTTTTACGAGTTTTACGAAAACTACCTTCACAATACAATTTATATCACAGTTATTATTGAAGTTGGAAACATTTTATTTTTTTTAATCATCATCGCAAAAGACTGCTATTCTTAAATAATTTACCATTCTATACACAAATGTTATTTCTTAATGCAAAAATATTAGAAATGTCTTTGTTTTGGGTACATAGAATTCCTGGATACTCTTTAGACATTCTGAAATAAGGGTCCACAGCGTTTGTCCTAAAATTACAACTTTCACGTATTAAAAAAAAAGAAAAAACGCGGGGAAGGAGGACGCGAGATGTCATATTTTATCTACACTGTTGTTGGGGTGTCGTACACTCCGAGTATACAGTAAAGGTTAATACCATTCATAGTGCAAAGGCCATTGGTTTTTCCAAGCCTGCCGATGAATAGCGGTCGATCAGTCCGTGCACTTACAATTTCCGGCGCGTCGTGTCCTTTGCCGGTCTTTTCTCTGACCGCAAATGCAAAAACGAAATTTCGAAGAGGAAGCATCGACTTGTAAAATTGTACTTTGTTAAGTAATTAATTTTAATGTTAAAATTAATTTGTGAAGCTGATTTTGATCGTTCCTTACAGTTTGAACTATTGCTTAATAACATTACAACTCAGATGAACAATATTCCTTACTTCCAAAAATTGTACCTTGAACAGTATTTCGGCATTCTTGCACATTGTTGTGGCACCCTGCTGTCGGACAGTATCGACAGAGATCGCTTTGCCTTCGATCCTGGGAAGGCACCGAACTGCCGCGGGATGCCGAGTTCTCCCCGGTGTGCAGAGGGGAGTAAACTGTTCTGGTATTAAGTAGCAAACCCAGCGGTGCGTGGCTCTTGACCTTTGTTGCGAGCATCTCAAGCGCCTCTCAAATGGCCTTGCTAGGGTTTCCGGCCTGTATACATTGAGAAAATGTATTGAAACATCCGATCCGGCCTGTACACATTGGTCTTAACAATGAATGGTTTGCTGACATCTGGATATTGTAAAATAGATTCTCGGCAGAGTTCTTCGCGCAACTGTTTAAACCTGCTTCCTTGTTCTTCCGTCCATTTGAATTTTATGCCCTTTTCCAAGAGGCTAATCAAAGGTTTCGCTTCTGTAGTAAAGTCCGGTATGAATCTTCTGTAGTATCATAGTGTTGCAGCATGGTGCCCGTGGTTTGTTTGACGCGTTTGGTTTTTCTTTGCTTCCTGTCGTTTCATCTCTTTTCTTAGGATATACTTTCCGATCCGATTTCTTCTTCATCAGATCGTATACGTCTAAATTAGCTTTTAATTGGTCGATTGTATCTCCCTGATACAGTATCATTTTATTGTGTTCGTGATCCTGTATGCCGTCTACGATGTGTTCGATCAGTGCGTTATCTTCTATATTACCTTCGCTAGCAATTTCCATCATTGCGTATATGTACTGTCGTCTTGTCTCGTGCGGCTTCCTCTTCCGTCTTGACAGCTGTGCCTGCATCTGTTCGCCATGGTTTTAAATTCTTTTTGTAATTTTCTTTTGTATTGTCTAGCTGACCCTTTCAACATCCTTTTCCCATAGACGAACATCTGCAGGTCAATCCACTGTAGTAATGCACCGGTTTCTTCAAATTCGTCGAGCCATTTGCGGATCTGCAGTTTGTCATCGCCTGTGAAACACGGCAATGATTCCTCGATGTCGCGAATCGTAATTATGCTTCTTTGTGTTTCTGTCTGTCGTTTCTTCATCTTTTTTCTTTGTTTTATCTCAACATCGTTCTCCTCCCAGATAGCACGCGACGTCTTAAAGACGTCTGTTTTACGTCCATTTTACGTCTGAAAGTCTTACGTCTGGAAAAGGCGTCTTTAAGGCGTCTTATTTCAGACGTAAAAACGACGTCCCGAAAAAGACGTCTTTAAGACGTCTCGTTTCAGACGTAAAAACGACGTCTTATTTCAGACGTAAAAACGACGTCTTATTTCAGACGTCTTTAAGACGTCTTTTTGGAGTCGTCATTTTTACGTCTAAAATAAAACGTCTTTTTCGAGACGTTTCATTTCAGAGGTCTTATTAAAAATCTTTAAGACATCGATGTCTTTTTCAAGACTAAATATTTCGGTTCTTCATAACTGTTTTAAACAGAACCGATCAATATAAGAGTTGGAAACTGTTATTCTCAGTACCATTTTGCTCCCTGATACAAATATAATGGGTAATCTTCCATTACCACCCATTGAGGTGTTACCCCCTGGCACGTTGCTGTTTTTTTTTATGTGGGTAGTTCGCCGGTAGCCCTATCGTCCCACAATTTGACTGGCTTTATACATGTATATATAGCACAACTGCAATATAATGTTACAATTGGCTAGGACAGATTTAATTGTAGTAAGTGTATATATGTACAGTAAGTTACACTTCACCGATTTCGATGATTGTTAAATGTTATGTATAAAGGTCAGTTTTAGAGATATTTGCGAAAAACTTTATTACTGTATATATACTACTGCAAGAAATCCTGGTCAGCGACGTCGTCGTTGGAAAAATGCGGTAACATATACGGAAAAAATGCGGTAACATGCATAGTGTATAGGAACACAAAAATTGTTCAAAATATTGAGTTACAATATATTTATATAAATTGTTTTCAAAATCGGTAAGGAGCATCCTTATTCATGCAACAACTGCCATATACAGGGTGGCCCACATAACTCTGAACAACTCAATATCTCGAAAACTATGCCATCGATTTTAAAGTTCTTAGTCTTAAATTGCATGGAACTGAAGGGCCTTTCTGACTACATAAACGTGAAGTGGCCTCCCTTCCCTTTTAACGAGGGAGGGGAGGTACATTTATAATTTTAAATGGAACCCCCTATAAAATGTTACATATTTAGATTCTACAGGAAAAAACAAGTCAATTTTGTCGGAAACATTTTTTTGTCAGATACTTCCATGATGAGATATAACAGTTTGAAGTTTCGAGTTGTAGGTACTTGAAGCGCTCGGAAATAGCGTTATGGAATTATACGCGCTTGAGTCCTTTGCTTATTCGTGAAGAAATAAAATGTACTTTAAATTAAATGTTCAAAATGTCCACCACGGGCTTGTAAACATTTATTTACTCGAAACATCAAAGTTGTTCTAACATTTTTTAACATTTCGGGAGTCACTGAAGCGCAAGCGTCACGTATTCTTTGTTTCATATCCTCTTTTGTCGTCGGTGGTTCAAACATAACTTTGTCCTTTACATATCCCCATAAGAAAAAATCTAATGGTGTTAGATCGGGGGATCGAGGAGGCCATTGACGAGGTCCCCCACGACCTATCCATTTGTTCCCAAATTTTTCGTTCAAAAATTGCCTCGTGATGATTGCAAAATGTGGAGGAGCGCCGTCTTATTAGAACCACATTTCTCTTCTAACGTGCAGTGGCACATCTTCCAAAAGCGCAGGCAAATGATTTTTTAAGAAATCACAATAACATGCAGATGTTACAGTTTCTTGAAGAAAATAAGATCCAATCACAAAATCTCCTATTGGGCCACACCAAACATTTAAAGACCATCGATGTTGAAAGGGAACACATCGCATCCAATTTGGGTTTTCCACGGCCCAATAATGCAGATTATGTCTATTTACATGCCCTGAATTCATAAAAGTGGCCTCATCGGAAAAAAGTATTTTGCACAAAAAGTCATTTTCCACAACACCCTGCAGCCGCTCACAAAATCTTACGCGGTGATCGTAATCTGCTATCGAAAGCTCTTGTGATAAAACCATGTGATATGGATGATACTTTTGCCGTTTCAAAATTCGTTGAATTCATGAACGACTAATATGTGATGTTTGTGCAAGTGTACGTTGACTAATATGAGGATTTAATGTAATTGCAGCAAGGATACTGGCACTATTATTTTCATTAGTAACAGCTTTAGGTTTATTGCGAGTTTTTTTACACAATTCACCGTGCTCGCGAAGCCGCTTTTCTAAATTATGAAATGTTGCGTGACATTTTTTGATCCCATAACGTTCAAAAAACCACTGCTGCACGCCGATAATTTTTTTGGCATTCACCTAACGTTAATAACATATTCACTTCTGTGCCAAAAGTAGCCACAATCACAATGTTACTGCTTGAATAACAGCTCTAAACTGAAAACGTTTTCATAGATAAGTGAGTCAAACTCAAGAATTGTAAATATTATTGTTTGTGTTTCTTCATGAATAAGCAAAGGACTCAAGCGCGTATAATTCCATAACGCTATTTCCGAGCGCTTCAAGTACCCACAACTCGAAACTTCAAACTGTTATATCTCATCATGGAAGTATCTGACAAAAAAATGTTTCAGACAAAATTGACTTGTTTTTTCCTGTAGAATCTAAATATGTAACATTTTATAGGGGGTTCCATTTAAAATTACAAAGGTACCTCCCCTCCCCCGTTAAAGGGGAAGGGAGGCCACTTCACGTTTATGTAGTCAGAAAGGCCCTTCAGTTCCATGCAATTTAAGACTAAGAACTTTAAAATCGATGGCATAGTTTTCAAGATATTGAGCTGTTCAGAGTTATGTGCGCCACCCTGTATAATTATTACATATATATGCATACGTACTAAAAGTGCTGAACTACGAAATTAGACTCTATATTTACAATATATAAGAGAAAAATATCCGAACATACTTATGAAGAACAATGTAGCAATGGGAAGAAGATAATCTTGCTTTGAAATTCTACTGAATTTATCTGAAAGTTTTAGTTTTATTCTGACCGAAGCTCCAACAGCCGCTGAATCATGTACGGTCGCAGGTACATGATTGGCCATGAAAGTTGGCTCCCTTACAAAGTCACGTCGCGCCGCTGCTATTCTAGCAACGCGACACGCTGCTACCTGAGCAACCTCCTTCAGCTACTAATAAAACAATAAACGGCACACAGGGTTTTCTCGATCTAAAACACGGGTCTGGCCGGTGTCACGTCCGGCGGTTCGCCCGGTTCGCCGATAAACGCCTAAGCAAGGACCATTAGTACTATCACACGGGAAAATAAATAAGATCGAAATATACGTGACAACCCGACGCGGTTAAAGATACGCCGACTGATCTTCCTGCAAGACACGCAGATGAAGACCAGATTACAAATTAGACGCAAAAGAGGAAAATATCAAATTACGCCGAACCATAAGAAAAGACGACGACTTCATCTTGGCAACACACAGCTGACGAAGCAAGAAACATCAAGAAGATCGGGAAGCAGAAACGCTAAATCAGCACTTCAAGAAAACAAAGGACCGCCCACATTATAAAAAGGAAACCAGCTCTTCAATTAGGATTCACTCAGTTGAAAACCAGTGCTACTGTGCAGTTCCGTCGACAGGCCCTTGTACCACACACGCGTCGCGCCGGCAGTAAAACAGTGTCGCCGAATTTCGAAACCCCGTGCGTAAAGTGTCCGCGTGTGCCCCAGCGTCCAGCGGCCACAACCAGCGAGCGCCCAAAAACCCCACAACCACGACCTGCGAGCGTCTACCAGCGACTCGGTAATTTAAACGTTCTATTAAGCGAGTTGTTATAAGTGCTCTAGCGTATGCGCTATAAGAATTCATCCATGTATGAGCTGATTCAGAACTAGACTCTAAATAAACCAAACATTTCCCGTTTTTATATAAAAATTAAAGTGCAATTTATTTAACCACCCCTCAATCTCCCGAACCAAAGCCGGTGAACGCAGGTAGGTTCAAAACTGCGCCTTATCCCCGGAAAACTATAAACAGCCCCATCTGGGACGTAACACCGGGAACAATGATCGGCCAGGAAATACTATTGTTTCACTAACTGCCAAACGTGGATAAAGAACAGCGAAGCTCGAGGGCATGGGTTTTCCCCAAGGCTCTGTGCGAGTCCGGCTGTAGATGGCTTTCGCACCGAGCAGCAAAACTAGCAATAAACACCCAGTACTCTGCTGCAAGAACGGGCCTTTTTGTCGAGTGCAAGTGGCACACGCGGTGTGTGTGTGTTTGCCGTCTCTATTTAAGAGTTTTGCGTCCCTACCTGGAACCATACAAATTATCTTACGAGACAACAAAGCAGGCCAGAATCGTGGGCCGTGGGCCGAACCCCTGAAAATATTTAAAAAATAGTCATTTTTAAGTAGAGATACTTAAATATTTTTTGCATTTCTCAAACATTACTTCATAATTAATTTTCATTGATGTTTTGAATTAGAAAATGAATGATTGAAATATATTATTTATTTTATATATATATATATATATATATATATATATATATATATATATTATATTATATAAGAACTGTAGTTTTTAAAACTATTTTTTACTTTCTGTGAACAATATTTTTTAGTGTTGGTGTTAATTTTTAAAACATAAACGCATGCTTTTCTGTGTAAAAAAAGAGATATTGTACATACATAGAGCAAATTAAAAAGTACTAACATAGTTATATTTCAGATGTTAGTTTTATTTCGGTATTTATTTCAGACGTTAAAACCACATTTTGAAAAAGCCGTCTTTAGGGGAGTCGTATCGTCGTCATTTATTTCAATAATTCATCATAGATTTGAAGATACGAATTTTGGCCACGAACTCGGCCGAATTCGCCACTGTGCGATGGCTGGCAACTTGAGGTTGTACTCACACCCGATGGGGAGCTTTCGTTCACACATGTTTAGAAAGTTAGGGGTTTTTACTGTGGACGATACCTTGTTCTTAAGGGATCTGGCCGCGGAGTGGGGATGGGCGAGGGTGTCTTCTAGGAGCGTGAGTGACTTCTCATTACTTATCGTGGAACCATCCGGAGACGTATTCGGCACTTTAAGTAATTTTGCGAGTGAATCGATCTGGGAGCAGGAGCAAGTGTGTGAAGTGAGAACAACATAATTCCACATCGTCATTCTTGTAATATTCGGACAAGTAAGTATTTTTATTGCTACTATTTGTTATCGTTCGTGCTTTTGCTTATGCTCTTCCGCTATATTTGTTACATTGATATAACTTCTCTTAATTTTCGTATATATCTCTTTAATTAATGTTTAAATTAGTATGTTTTCTTATAAACCATGCCACAGAAATTTTGACTGTATTTTTCAATTCTAGGCAAGCAAACAATGGAAACTGCAACGTGGACGGTGGTTCAGTTCATCGAAGATGGCAGCGTGGAGGCAGTGCCAACAAAGTGGTTAGAGGGCGAAAATTGTTACTGGCCACCACTGCAACGGGGTCGTTTGATGACCGCAATCAAAAAAATGGAGGCCAGTAACAATTTATGGACCAAGTACAAGGTCCAGATTTTTAGAAACAGCACTTTCGGTAAGTTACAATTATTATACACTCTAAATGTACAATTGAAATAATAACGCTTTCGTTTAATGCTTCTAGATGACTACATGAAGGCCAGAAACAAGGCAAACGCCGCAGAGGAGACGAGCGATCTGCAATCGGAGGCAGAGTCACCACTGGAGAGAAGAAAGAGGCCAGCGTTTACATTAGAAGACAGTGCCTCCTCTGACGAGGCAGCAGTTTTCCACCCTGCTCCAGATTTGAAAAAACAGAGGAACATAGGTATGTAAATTCAAAAGGAAGCACTCTATAAAACATTATATATTACATTCATAGTTATAAATCATTCTGGTTCTGTAATTAGTATACCTTTTTAATCAATATATATTTTATTTTCAGCCGCTTGTTCGCACTCTGTTGGCGAGGAATCGCAGGGAGAGGGGCAAGAGGATGAGATACATTACAAATAAGCAGTGTAGTATTGGTAAGTTAAGAAAAATATTTTAGAGATAAATAAGTTCACTTTAAAAAATATAATATCTAACAAACAATTAATAGGAGAGCAAACTGAAAATAACTGCTGCAAGGGGTGCCAAAAAAGAGATGGTTGCTACAAGAAATTCTAAGCAATCCGGAGGAATTTGATTATGGAGTGAGTACAATTTACACATGTAATAAATAAACTAAAAGTAATTGATCTTTAATTTTTATTTAGTTAACAGAATGTCCTATTAATAAAATTTTATTTTAGGTTACGGAAATGTATAAAATAGGAGGAGACAATATATATTCCTTCGTGAAGAGAGTACTGATGACCCTCCTAACCAATGAAGTTGCTCTGCAATACAGTTGGATGGGGAGGAAAGGGAAGAAACCCTTCCACTGCTCCAAGATCGCGGAGTTCGTAATGTGTAATTATTACCCTTAATTTGGTGTTACCATAATAACGATGATTCGTATGCAAATCACTAAAAAAAGAAATTCTTATTCAAGGTGCTGCAGAAAGGGCCAATATCCACGGCAGTAAGAGAGACTCAGAAACGTCATTACAATTATGGCTGATGAGGGCGGCCGACCGCATAAACGTTACTTGTATCTGAACACAACTTTATTTTTCACCCGTTTAACAAATTCGGATTTTTCGTGGTGGTTCGATGACGAATGGACAACAACTGAACTTCGCTCGCGCGCTTTACATACAGTTCCCCTACTTTTATCAACTAAACTGAGATTCGTGGAAAAGGCTAAAGCTGTCGCTTTGTACTGTTTATTTCAAACCGTCGTCCCAGGTATACGAATTCTGGGCTCATCCTTGCATGCCACATGCGCAATGACTTTCACCAGACGGCTAATCGCTTTAATTTACAATCATATTTCCTTTTACCCGAACCTCGCGACCCTCTGTAGCCTGGCGGCCCCGGATCCACCTTTCGGTTTTTCCGTGCTCGCTAGAAACCCTTCAGGTGAGAAAGTTCTCCAAATTGAGGTGTTTTTGCGGCCTAAGATAGACACATTGTGACTATCTTTACACGCTATTGGCTTGAGATGCAACAAACGCTATCGCGTAGTCGCCAAAGTCAACGAGATTCGGGTGTTTACTCTTTGTGGTATACACAATTTTCGCATCAAAATGACTAGCAGTAGCCATCCTCCACTAATCTCTTACAATATTCCCCATCTCATTCCGTGTCAATTTCGCATACATGAATTCTGCAGTTAGAAACAAAAATACGCATTTCCATCTGTAACATTCTCCCCTTAAAATTAAAGGTTTTTTTTTTTTTTAATTTTACCTTAGATTACATACAATCGCACCTGTCTTTATTTACAAACGTAAACGATATAATGAAACGCTTAAACGAAACAGTTTATTTACTAATGGTGTTTGTCATCGGTATCGCTTGTTAGTGTGATTAATTTTCTGGTGGGTCGTATCAATTCACCCTTTGCCGTACGCACCTTGGCGATTCTAATCACGCCATCCGCTCCAGGGTATACTTCTTCGATAGTTCCCGTATTCCACGAGTTTCGCGGCATTTGGAAGTCGACGATTAGCACGAGATCTCCTTTTTTTAAGTTCGTATCTGATTTATGCCACTTCGGACGCGAAATCAAGGTGGGTAAATATTCGCGCAGCCAACGTCGCCAGAACGATTCCGCAAAAGACTGCGCGATTTTCCACTGTTTTTTAGGACACGTGGCTTGAGCGTCATATCTTCCTAAATGAACTTCCCCTGATGACGTACCCAGCAAAAAATGGTTCGGTGTCAATGTTTCCTCATCGCCCGGGTCTACCGATATATGCGTCAAAGGTCGTGAGTTGACGGAATGTTCTATTTCTACCAATAGTGTATGTAGAACTTCCGAGCTAGGTATTTGATCTCGTAGAATGGCCTGGAGTGCACTTTTTACCGAACGGATGAGCCTTTCCCATACTCCACCCATGTGAGGAGCGTCCGGTGGATTGAAAATCCATTTCATTCGTTTTTCTAACGCGTAACTGCGTAGATTTTCCTCATCAATCGTTGCTGCAGCGTCACGTAACTCTTTGCTGGCTCCTTTAAAATTGGTGCCGTTATCGCTGTACACGACTAAAGGCGAACCTCTCCGTGCCGCTAGTCTCTGCAAAGCCATTATAGCTGAACTTGTGGTCAAGCTATCTGCCAATTCCAAATGAACGGCCCGTGTTGTAAGGCACGTGAAGAGTACGCCCCAACGTTTTTCCCTACGTCTTCCTATCTTGACTTGCATCGGACCAAAATAATCCATTCCGCAATGGCTAAATGGTCGTTGCCTGTACGCTACACGACCCGGTGGTAAATTCGACATTTCCGGACTTCGCGGCTTTGCTCGACGAAACCTACAGATAAGACACTTACTTATTAGCGAGCGGAGCGCTCGTCTAACACCCACTATGTAATATTTTTGGCGTATTTCGTTTACCACCGTGTTACTGCTCCCGTGGAAGAACCGTTGATGATATGCTCGTATTAGTAACATAGTCGCGGGATGTCTACTGTCTAAGATTATAGGTTGGTTATTAAACACCCCGTCACGGAATTTGGTGATTCTTCCGCGTGCTCTTAGAATCCCGACTTCGTCCATGAATGGTTTCAAGCCAATGATTTTACTCCCTTTGTTTATCCCTTTCCCGGTATTTAAGGCTTCTATCTCTCGCGCGAAAACTTCTCCTTGAATGGTCCGATACCAATACATCTCCACTGAGTATATAGTTTCTACCGTTATAGGCGTCTGTTGTTTTCCCCTCCAGCGATCGAAAGCTTTCTTCACCCTTCTCGCCGCTACGAGCAACCCTGGCCAGCCTAAAAACCTTGCGACACTCGGAATGTGGTATTCGCTCGATTGAACAACGTACACTTGTGTTTTACGCAATTCTATGTTGTCAATTTCACGTTTATCTACCTCACTCATGATTTTTTCTACCGGCCACTTTGATTCGGGTTGTTGCAAAAATCCCGGACCGCTGAACCAGCGATCGTTTGTATTTAAAGATTCGTTTAACCACCGCGTTGCATCATCCGCGGGGTTCAAACCAGATGGGACCCAGCGCCACTCCGAACTCAATGTCAGCTCTACAATTTCTCCTAAACGATTTGCAACAAATGTTTGGCGGTTTCGCGGCTCCGACCTTATCCAGTGAATTACCGTGCTGGAGTCAGACCATAGAAAACGCCGATCTAGCTCGCTACCCAGTTCTTTCGCGACCATTTTCGCTAATCTCGCCCCTATTACCGCGGCTTGTAATTCTAGTCGGGGTACCGTCATCGGTTTCAATGGCGCTACTCTAGTTCTAGCCATCACAAAGGATACCCAGATTCGTTCGTCTTTACCGATAAATCTCAAATATGCAGCCGCTGCGCATCCTTTTAAACTTGCGTCGCAAAATACGTGTAATTGTATTTTTAGGTATTTGATTTCATCTGGTGCGTAGCATCGCGGAATGCGAAAAATTTTAATTTCACGGAGTCCTTTAAGCCACGACATCCATACCCGATGTTCCTCATCCCTTATCTCTTGATCCCATCCTACGTCACTGCGCCATATTGCTTGCATTAGTATTTTCGATTTTAGCGTAAACGGGGAAAGAAAACCCAACGGATCAAAAATGGACATAATTATTCGCAAAAATTCGCGTTTCGTAGGTTTTACTTTGCCTGTCAAAATGGTTTCCGGGATTTTTCGTATACCCAAATTAAAACGAAGCTCATCTGTTTCGGTATCCCAAATAAGTCCTAACACTCTCTCTCCCCCCTGATCGCCTAAACGCATTTCATTTTGACCCTTTGGTCTCCGTCCTTCCGCTACCGTGGTTAGAATCTTTTTCGAATTACTAGCCCAACCGTGCATTTCAAAACCTCCATCCAAATTTATTTGAATGACATCGCGAATCAACTCTGTCGCTTCCTTAATGGTTTTCCGGCTGGCTAAATAATCGTCCATATAGCTGTCGTCAATAATACTCTTTGCCGCGTCCGGTTTTGACTCACCGTATTCCTCAGCATTTTTGTTTTTTACGTATATAGCACAGCATGGCGACGATTTTGAACCGAAAATCAAACGTGTCATTGCATACGTCTCAGGAGATTTTACTCGGTCTCGTCCACGCCAAAGAAATTTCTGAGCAATCTGATCTTCCTTTTTAATTCTTATTTGTAAGAACATATCTTTAATGTCTGCTTTAAACGCGAACCTGTGTAAACGAAAACGCAATAGAATTCCCGGTAAAAATTTCAGCAAATCTGGCCCCGGGTCAAGCTGATCGTTTAAACTGATACCCTTTGACTTCGCCGCAGCGTCAAAAACCAATCTAATTCTGCCTGGCTTGTTAATGTTTTGCACTCCAAAGTGGGGCAGATACCACGAATTCTCCCCAATTTCATCGTCTCGAATCTTTACCGCGTAGCCCTTTTCTATGAATCGATCTACTTCCGCATAGTAAAGGGCTGCGTACTCAGCATCGCGATCAAGTTTCCTCTCTAACGAAATAAGTCTTTTCAGAGCGGACCCCTTGCTGTTCACGTTCCGCGCCCTATTGTCTTTCCACAAGAGTCCTATTTCCCAGAAATTTCCCTTGCGGTGACAGGCCTCTTGCAAAATTTTCACAGCCCGGTTTTGTTTATTTTCATTTTTATTTAAATAGTCGATACCGAGAGTGTCCACACAGAAATATTTTCGCACAAGTTCGTCAAGACTCTCCGGGTCGTCTAACACGTTTTCGTGAGATTTCTGCCACGTCACATGTGAACTCAAGAGTTCTTTTCTTTTCGAGTGACTTTTAGTATTCCCGTGTAAGGTCCAACCCAGCAGACAACGCGACAATACATAATCCGCGTTTTTTATTTCACGTAGTTCTCGAGTTACTATAAGGGGCCAATTATCCTGTCCTATAAGGATTCTGGGAGGTGCATTTAAATACGATTTTAATTTTATTTTTGTCATAATCTCGACGTGATTCGCGGTCTCATCGGAGATAGACTGGGTAGGGAGGTTCAAATCTCGAATCGTGATAGCCTGCTTGATTTCATATCGACCTCCGTCCCCTTGAATGCCGAACTGAACCCTCTCACAATTGGATATTAATTTTTCGTGGGTTAGTAAGCCCTTCAAGAACATGTTTGAACGCGTCCCTCGCGCTCCTATTTCGCGCGACAATGTTTGATCGATTAACGTGATCGTCGATCCTTCGTCTAACAGCGCGTATGTCTCTACGTCTCGACGCGGTCCCCAAATTCGGACCGGCAGAATCTTTAACAACGAACACCTTACTTCTAGCCACGGTCTACTAGGGGGGTTTCCTGACTCTGCACTCGCGTCGGGAGCGTTTCGTTCGCGATTTCCCGAGCCCTTTCCTGAGCTCTGTTTTGCTTTGCTATTCTCATTTCCGAATTTGAAATTATGGAGAAGACTATTGTGCCTGCCTTTGCACGTCGAACAATTTACCCCCCTGCATTTGTCACGCGGGTGTCCCTTGCGTAGACACTTAAAACACAATCTATGTCTTTTCACCAGATGCCATCGACGCGCTATCGTTTCTCGGGCAAATTCACGACAGTGTTCCGAACCGTGATTTGATCTGTTGCAAAATACGCATTTCTCGACATCTTGTTCGCGGCTCTCCACTGTATTTATAGCGAACACACCTTTATCTGAAAATTTCCGACCCTTGAATGTCACCCGCTGTCGCGACGCCGGCGTCGTCCGCGACGAAGATGCGAGATTCGTATCCATATTGAATACCCCCGCTTCCACTGCCAATTCCGCTTCTTTGTACAGGAAATCCGATAGCTTTTCCAATTGCGATTTTTCAGATAATGATTCGACGGAATATCTGTTGTATGCATATTTTAGAGCGGACGGCAATTTGCTTCCCACGTTTTGAATTAATTCGAGACTGTGCAAATATCCGGTGAGTTTCAAAGATCGGAAGGCAACGACCGCATTGCGAAGTTTTGTCGCAAATTGCGCTATGTTGACACTGCCCGCGTCAAGGTGAGGCAAACCTTTGATGTCGTTTATAATTTTCCGCGCCACTACGTTTTTGTTACCGAAATTTAGTTCCAAAGCACGCATCACTGTGTCCGCGTCCTGGCTCGTGGCTAACAATGTGCTTACAGCGTCGCGCGCTTCTCCCTTTAACGCAGTGAAAAGTCTAGCCATATTTTCGCGATCGCTGTACGCACCGAGCTCTGTTGTTAGACGGTACGATTCCTTGAAATGTATCCATTCCAGCGGATCTCCCGAGAACGTGGGTAATTTGCCTGCTGAAGTTAAACGGTTCACGAAACGCGAGTTTCCCTCTCCCATCGACGCTTCCCGCACCGATTTTAAGGTGTTCTCAATCGCTTGAGCGAGATGTGCGGCCGCGTCTCCGATTCGCAGGGTATGAAGTATACCTTCACTCGATTCTTGCTGAGGGGTACTGTGTGCCCCAGCGTGCAGTTCGATGTCTTCGTCCGGATTATGGTCTTCCTCTTCCTCGACGATTCCCATCCTGGACGGTGTGGTTTCAGAAACGCCTACCATTCTGGATGGTCCCGATTGGTCGTCATTAGGGGGCTCCCGTTCCTGGCTCGGCTCCTCCATCGCAGTTGCTCGAGTCTGCTTCTTCCGTGGCGCATCCGTACTGGGTTCAGCCGACGGTATTTTCCTCTTTCTTCCCGCCATCGTCGTATCCACTACTTCACGGGTGAAAGTCTACCGGACAGCAAATCCCGGGTTTCGGCACCAAAATGTATCTGAACACAACTTTATTTTTCACCCGTTTAACAAATTCGGATTTTTCGTGGTGGTTCGATGACGAATGGACAACAACTGAACTTCGCTCGCGCGCTTTACATACAGTTCCCCTACTTTTATCAACTAAACTGAGATTCGTGGAAAAGGCTAAAGCTGTCGCTTTGTACTGTTTATTTCAAACCGTCGTCCCAGGTATACGAATTCTGGGCTCATCCTTGCATGCCACATGCGCAATGACTTTCACCAGACGGCTAATCGCTTTAATTTACAATCATATTTCCTTTTACCCGAACCTCGCGACCCTCTGTAGCCTGGCGGCCCCGGATCCACCTTTCGGTTTTTCCGTGCTCGCTAGAAACCCTTCAGGTGAGAAAGTTCTCCAAATTGAGGTGTTTTTGCGGCCTAAGATAGACACATTGTGACTATCTTTACACGCTATTGGCTTGAGATGCAACAAACGCTATCGCGTAGTCGCCAAAGTCAACGAGATTCGGGTGTTTACTCTTTGTGGTATACACAATTTTCGCATCAAAATGACTAGCAGTAGCCATCCTCCACTAATCTCTTACAATATTCCCCATCTCATTCCGTGTCAATTTCGCATACATGAATTCTGCAGTTAGAAACAAAAATACGCATTTCCATCTGTAACATTACTAATAAGCTATTTTAAGTTTAATTTTAATATTAGTTGTAACTGTAATTTTCATTCTGATTTTGATTTTAATTTTAATTGTAATTTTAATTGTAATTTTAATTTTAGTTTCAATTGTAATTGTAATTTTAGTTTCAATTGTAATTTTAATTTCAATTTCAATTTCAATTTCAATTTCAACTTCAACTTCAACTTCAACATCGAGTTCAACTTCAACTTCAATTTCAATTTCAATTTCAATTTTAATTTTAGGTTTAATTTCAAGTTTAAGTTTAAGTTTAAGTTTGTTTGTTTAATTTTAATGTTAATTCTGTTACGTATGGAGACGTTTCTCCATATTCATTTCGATTAGAAGTTTTAATCTCTTTTATGAGAACGAAAAGCGTCCCAACAGGCCCCTTGTTTAATGATTGTACTCCGGCTGGACGCAGCTGGCACGAAGCATGATTCAGTAACAGCACCGTACGATTTCCTAATATGGAAATCTTCAAAACATCCCCTTCTGGAATGTTTTGTCAAGACAGTCTTTGATAGCATCATCCTGGCTAACCCTTCGTTTTACCCCTATAAACAAAAGATCCAGCTGCAAACCTTAAACTCACTAGAAACGACAAATACGAGTATGCGACCGTAAAATAAAACAGATACATTCCCCTCTTATTTTTAGGGTATATAAACCCATGCATTTTCATCCTCTTCGGTTAGTCGAGAAGCGGTGCAGAAGAGATTCAGACGCGGTCCAGTACTCGTGCAGTCACGTCGCGTCAATTCTAGTGAGATCGGGTTAAAGTCCCTTTCGAATCAAACGTAACCTTATAGATTCCGTCAGTTCGGTATATATTCTATTTGGCATTCAACAATCGCTATCTAACCCCGCATTACCAGTGCGTCAACACCGTGCATCATTAGGTAACAATTTCTCTAATTGTACACGTACTACATCCACTCGCGACACAAACAACTACACTTGTAACTATTCCAAATCAGAATATATTTGTCTTGTTTGTTAACTCGCGTAATCTACAACCTTTAATTATTGCCTGATATCCTAATCTAATAATTGAACGTTCCCACATGATACAATCTTACCGCTCGGGTTGTATCAAGTAAATTATATATAAGTTACGAGACTTACTAATCTTAGATTCAAATCAACGAAGATTTCTCCCACCTAGTGGCTCCCCGGTTCCGCATTGGGTGCTTCCACGAAAACTATACCATCCTAGCGGATCCCCGATTTCGCATTGGGTTCTTCCGTATCCTAGCAGCTCCCTGATTTTGCATCAGGTGCGTCTGTGAGTTTTCCACCTTCCTTTCATATCGGGTTCGCCGCGTGTCCAACCTAGTGACTCCCCGATCTCGCATTGGGTGCGTTCGCGAAGTTTTATCCTCCTAGTAGCTCCTCGGTTTCGCATCGGGTACGTCTGCGTTTGACTCCAACCTCCCAGAGGTTCCCTGATTTCGAATCAGGTGCGTCCTCGACGTCAACTATCCTAGCGGCTCCCCGATTTCGCATTGGGTGCGTCCGCGTAACTAACTAACAAACTGAAACCATATTCCTGGGGTAACAACCCCTCGCCGGCCTCTCGCGTTGCTCGCAGCCCTGGCTCGTAACAAACTATAACTTTTATTATATACTAAGAGGAACTTTATTGAAAAATGGAATTCTTAAGCGGAAAAAGAAACATTCAGCCCTTCAACGGAGAACGTTATAGTACGTGGAAACTGAGAATACGTACTGTAATGAATGAATTAGATGTGCTAAAAGTAATTGATGAAAAAGCTCCAGAGAAGCTGACCGAAGACTGGATACGGGCTGAGAAAAGAGCGAAAAGTATAATCGTGGAATATTTATCGGACTCTTTCCTCGGATTAGCGAGTACGTGCAGTACTGCTAAAGAAATTATACAAAAGCTAGATGCAGTTGTCACGTCCGGTGGTTCGATCGCTCATGAATAAGACAAATAAAACTTCAAATAAAAATTATGCCACGCGAGGAGAGAAGAATAAATAAGATTAAGATAAGCCTTAAGATTCTAGGAAGTAAGACGGTGTCATGTCCGGTGATTCGACCGCTTAAGAATCAAACGAATAAAACTTGAGACAAAGAATTATTATGAACTATTGTTGAAACCCAATAATGTCACGCAAGGAGAAGGAAATAAATAGGATTAGGATAGGCGTTAAAATTTCTAGAAAATTAGATAGCGAACAAAACCATTCCAATTATCCTCCTGCGAGAGACGCAGCAAAGATCGATGTCACCCCGAAAAATAAACAGAAAGTGTGTCCAGTTGCGCCAAGTTCCAAGAAGGAACACTAATCCCATGGTAAGAATGACGCGCATTAGATAAAAAAATCAAATCAATATCCTATTGAAACAATGGACTGTCCATCCTATAAAAGGGAACCAATACTTCAAAACCAATCATTCCGTCATAAAGTTTTGACCGGATCAGTCCGTCATAGAAGTGTCAATTCAGTTTTAATAAAGTTTCAGTAAAGTCTAAGTTCAGTGAAAGTTTTATAAAGTTTAAAAGAAGCGATAATTGGAATTGGTGAAATCTGCGACCTGCGGCTGCGATATTGGAATTGGTGAAACCTGCAACCTGCTACCCGCAGCAGCTGCGATTAGCGGTATTTCCACCTGCGGTAACTGCGATCTGCGGAACCAGCGACTTGTGGACTTGCGGTGTCCACTTAGCGAAGCGAACCCAACAACTCGGTAAATTAACATTACTATTATTGAACGAAATATTTGTAAGCTATCTAGATTATGCGTTAACTACACATAATCTCTATTTGTCAAATCATGTTTAAAACTTCTGATTCAGCACCTAATTTTGAATAAATCAATAATTTTGTTTGTTTTGGAAAATAAGAATACAAGTTATTTAAACAATCCTCAATTTCCCGAACCGTAGCCGGTGAATGCAGGTAGGTTCAAAACTGCGTCCTATCTGATAAAAATCATAATCGGTCCTACCTGGGACGTAACACAGTCTTCGAAAGGAAAAGTATGACGTCACAGTTAGCCATAAGAAAGAAATTGCTAACACTCAAATTTGGAGGCGACATGCCTTTAGTTGAACATTTTATCATCTTTGATGATTTAATTACAGAATTGTGTGGAGCAGGTGCAAAAGTGGAGGAGGCAGACAAAGTGGCTCACATGCTATTAACACTGCCTGACTCATACAATGGAGTAGTATTCATTTATTGTTCCCCTCAGGGTTACAATCCCTTTACATCATATCTCCTTTAACTCGCACAATCGCGTACCACTAATGACATCGCTAGAGAGAGAGAGAGAGAGAGAGAGCTACTGTCGCTTTTCATATAATAATTATAATAACATAATAAAAATAAAATAATAACAATATATCCAAATCAAATAAAATAAAACAAATCAAATCCCCCATAACGCTCGCCATCACGCTCGCCATAAATACAATATAGTAAACAAAATAAAATACATTTCTATATTACATTATGTAAAAATAAATAAAATAAATAGCTTCCGTAAATTTTCCATCAGCAAAAAACAAACAAATAAAAACATATCATACTACTCTTTTCTCTCACACACCCACACGCACACACACTCCTCCTCCTACACCTCCCCTTCCCTAACCCGCGGACCACCTCTTCCGGTCGCTCACCATTCATCCCAATCCTCCATTTGCACCTTCCCTCCATTCCTCCACTCTCCTCATCCACTTCTCCCCTCCCCCCTCATCATCCAACACTTCCCCCATCTTCTCCTGCCAACCTCCTTCTTCATCCAGCCTCATACATCCCTCCCAAACATGCTCCCACGTCTCACTTATCCATCCACACACTCTACATTTTCTCTCCTCCTCATCCATCCAATATTTTCCCTCTTTCATACCATTTCCTAACCTAAACTTTGCCACCCTCTGCCATCTACTCTCCCCCCATCCTTTCTTTAAGTAACCCGGCAGACCCTCCCCCTTTACCATCCCATACCATTTATTATATCTTGATTTCCTTATCTTTTCCCACCTTTCCTCCCTCTGCCTTTCCTTCTCCCTTTTTACCAACTCCCCACTTACCTCCTCTCTCCTCTCCTCCATCATTTCCTCCACCTCCTGTATTGTCCATCCCCTATCCTCAAAGAAATCCCGTCTTTCCCTCTCCCACCCTTCTCTTACTACTCCCCTCCTTTCCCTCCCTCTCATCTCTTCCCAAAACAATCTCGCTAATTCCCCTCCTTTGCCCTCTCTTAACTTCTTTTCATACCCCCATGCCCTCAACCCCGCCCTGCCCCTCATTAACTCTCTTTGCAATTCTTCATACAATGGAGTAATTACGGCAATTGAAACATTGTCAGAAGACAACCTCACCCTGAATTTTGTAAAAACGCGGTTACTGGACCACGAGATAAAATTGAAAACCGAAAGTGCGAACACAAGCGCTAAAGTTTTATTGACAAATCAGAAAAGATTTACTACGAATAATCAGATGAAGTTTAAAACAGCATTTAAACAAAAGAGAAATCAATCCTACAAAGTAGGAAGAACAGACAAACAAACAAAATGCCATCATTGTCGACGAAAAGGTCACAAGATAAAGGACTGTTACTATTATCAAAAGAGCCTCAAATACAATAACGAAAATAATAAGTCTGCACAAACCGTAAACGTAGAAATGAATGAGCCGGCAGCAGCTCAGGCAAGCGGCTCTGGGTTTGTATTTATGGCAGGACGAGACACGATACAAACAACGAACAAGATAACTTTCCTTCTGGACTCAGGAGCGTCGGACCATATAATCAAACAGGATGATATATTCACCGATTATGAAGATCTAAATCCACCCATAAAAATTTCGGTGGCTAAGAATGGCGCACATATAAATGCAAGGAAAAAGGGAAGTGTTAACCTGATCAGCAACGTCGGAGTCCCGGGGACCTTGGAGAACGTGCTATTCTGCCCGGACGTACCGCACAATCTTTTGTCTGTGCGAAGGATGCAGCAGGCCGGTATGAAAATAGTGTTCGACGAAAATGGTGCGACCGTTTTAAAGAACGGAAAGACCATCACGACCGGTAAGCCCTTAAGCAATTTAATTGCCATTGAATTCAAGACTGTTCAACAGAGGGTAAGAAAGACTAATATACAAATAAATAATGTAAATGATAATAATTATGAATTATGGCATAAGCGTTTGGGACACATAGGAAGATCAAAATTCTTAGAGTTAAAGAATAAACAAATGGTCGATGATATAGAATATCTTAATCAAATTGCACCCAATGATGATTTATGTGAAGCTTGTATAAAAGGAAAACAAGCACGATTGCCATTTGAAAAATTAAAAGATAAAAGTCATGTAAAACGACCACTGTTTATTGTCCACTCTGATGTTTGTGGGCCTATCACTCCGCCCACGATTGATGATAAAAATTATTATGTAATATTTGTAGATGAATTCACTCATTATTGTGTAACATATTTAATCTCGTATAAGTCAGATGTTTTTTCTGTTTTTAAAGATTTTGTTGCAAAGAGTGAATCTCATTTTAATTCAAAAATCGTAAACTTATATTCTGATAATGGTAGAGAATATTTATCAAATGAGATGAAGGACTATTGCGTGCAAAAAGGTATTAGTTACCATTTAACAGTTCCACGCACCCCTCAATTGAACGGTGTTTCAGAACGAATGGTTAGAACAATAACTGAAAAAGCACGCACAATGATAAGTGGTGCTGATTTGAATAAAGTATTTTGGGGCGAGGCAGTTCTCACTGCTACGTTTTTAATTAATCGAACCCCAACTAGAGCGTTAAAGGTAGATAAAACGCCATTTGAATTGTGGCATGGTAAAAAGCCCAAAGTTAAATATTTAAAGATGTTCGGGTCTACCGTGTACGTTCATAGCAAATTTAGAAAAACTAAGTTCGATGAGAAATCAACGAAAGGTATTCCAGTTGGTTATGAACCAAACGGTTATAAAGTATGGGACGTGAGAACTGGTAAATTTATAGTAGCCAGGGATGTGATAATTGATGAAGTCAATTATTTAAAAACTCGTCCGGAAATGAGGATAGAAAGGGATAATGCTGGTCCCGGAAATGAAACTGATGCATCCGACATAAGGTCAAAATCAGTAAAATTGAATGAAAAGCCTCATAAATCTGATAATGATAAATCAGATATATCAAAGTCGAGTACAATCCCTGAAAAGAAATTAGGAGATGAACCTAATGAATCTGTAAAAGAAACAGATACGCACGAAAAGTCATTATCTCAAAATGATAAAGTAGAAATGCCAGAAAAACAGAATCTTAGGAGGAGTGATAGAATCAAGAATCAACCTAATATTTCTTACGACGAAAGTAATATACAAGACGATCTTCTTATGTATACACAATCGTTCGCCGGAAAAATTCCCAGTTCGTTTATAGAAATAAAATTAAGAGAAGATAGAGTTCTATGGGAACAAGCTATCGATTATGAATTAAATTCACATGCAGTAAACAAAACATGGGAATTAGTAGAAAGACCGAATAATACTAAAATAGTAGACTGTTAATGGATACTTACGATTAAACATGATGAACACGGAAATCCAAGAAAATATAAGGCACGACTGGTTGCGCGTGGTTTTAGTCAGGAATATTTAACTGACTATAATGAAACATTCGCACCAGTTGCTAGAATTTCAAGCTTTAGGTTTACAATTGCTTTCGCAAATCAATTTAATTTATTGATACGTCATATGGATGTAAAGACTGCCTTTCTTAACGGTATATTAAAGGAACAAATATATATGAAAGTTCCTGAAGGAGTCAAAAGTAAAAGCAATGAAGTATGTAAATTGAATAAAGCAATATATGGTTTGAAACAAGCAGCAAGATGCTGGTTTGAAGTTTTTGAGAAAAATCTTGTTGAGAGAGGATTCCGAAGTTCATCAGTAGATCGTTGTATATATTTTCTGGATAGAGGACATGTATCCGAAAATATATATGTTGTGTTATATGTGGATGATCTTGTGATTGCTACTGGATATAAAGAAACAATGACTAATTTTAAAAATTATTTGATGCAAAAATTTAGTATGACAGATTTGAATGAGATTAGACATTTCTTAGGAATTAAAGTTGAAAGAATTGACTGCAAAATAACCTTAGATCAGAGTACATACATAAAAGCAGTTTTAGAAAAATTCAAAATGAATGAACGTAAAGCTGTTAGTTCGCCTCTTCGAATAAACTGGATTATAAAGCATTAAATTCAGATGAAGAGTGTGAAGCACCGTGTAGAAATTTAATCGGTTGCTTAATGTATATTATGATACGTACAAGACCTGATATAAGCGTAGCAGTGAATATTTTGAGCAGGTATACAAATAAAAATAATAAGGAACTCTGGCTAAATTTGAAGCGAGTACTGAGATACCTGAAAGGTTCAATTAACGTCAAACTAAATTATATTAGAGGTAACTATAATAATATAATAAATGGATATGTTGATGCTGATTGGGGAGGACACGATGAAACCGATAGAAAAAGTACGACCGGGTACTTGTTTCAATTATTTGATTATTATTTTTACTTCGGCAGGACGGGACCTTACTGGCTACACTTAACCTAACTAATCCTAACGCGGGGCTGTACACTTAACCTAACGGACTTAGACTACGCGAAGCTGTACACTTAACCTATCTTAATCTACGCGAGACTGTGCACTTAACACTAACTTAGCCTACGGAGCACTGTACACTTAAAGTAACTTAACCTACGCTTAACTTAGGCACACATTACACTAAACACACCGCACTTAACGCGACTTAACCTAACTTAACCTACGGTACGGCGTCCGTTCACCTCCGCCGGGGTGAAGTCGCGGGCGCCCCGTGGGGCCACGTCCTCGCGCACCTCACTCGCTGTCGTGGCCGCGTCCTAGCTGGCGACGCGGGCGTGATGAGGCCGGCTCGTCGGGGATTCGGACTGCCGGCGGACGGCGAAAGCACCGCTGTAGGTTTCCGTCCCTCTGGAGCTGAAATCCTGGTTCGGCAGCTGGATCGGTCTGGGCGGCGGCTAGTTCCTTCGGGTACCACGTGTCGGTGCGCTGTTTCGGTCGGGGCAGGTTCACGCCGGGCGGCGGCGGAATTCGGGACAGCGTGTCCGCCACGTGGTTATGTTTTCCGGGGCGGTAATGGACTTCCTTCGGCAGGTTATTTAACGGGCCCGGCGTTCGTTCCTCGGTGGCGGGGCCCGTGCTCCGTTTCCCGGCGGGTGACACTCCCGTGTCAACACTCCGTCGCGGCCGCAGCGCGAGCAGAATTTCCGGTACGCGTTCCAGCACTCGAACCGGGTGTGCCCGCGCTGTCTGCATCTCCAGCAGTGCGTGTCGGCATCGTATGTTTCCGCCGGCGGAGCGCGATCCGCGGTCGTCATGGCCGGTTCGGCGGCATAGATCGGGGTTCGGCGCGGTCGTTCCTCCTGCTCCTCGACGAGCTCCAGCTCCTGGACTCTCTCGCGGAGGGTCTGCACATCGGGCACGGATCCTCGGGGGATGAGGTACCGGAATTTCGTCCTCATGTTCTCATGGAGCAGATCGAGCCGCTCGGTCGGAGGGATCTGCGCTCTCCGCATGAGCGTGGTGATATCGGTCACGAACTCCGCGAATTTCTCGTCGTGTCGTTGTCGTCGGTCGTGGGCGGCGCGCTCGTGCTGGTATCGGGTCTGCGACGAAGTATGTGCTCTGAGGAAGGCCCGCTTGAACTCGTCCCAGGTTGCGATCTCCTCCCGCTCATTACGGTACCACGCCTGTGCTCTTCCACTAAGCATCTCGGGTGCGGCTCGGAGCACGTCCTCGTCCGGAATCGTATCGGCCACCTGGATCTCCTCCACGCGTTCCAGGAACGCGTGCGGGTCTTTCCCGTCGGTGGTGCATCCTGTTTTCCGGATCCGGTCGACGTTACGTAGTGGGTCTGGTCTCTCGGCCGTCGCGGCGGCGGCCAACATTTTTCTCGTCTGTACGCCGGGCTCCATCACCGCGTACAGATCATTCGTCAGGCGGTTAATACATTCGGCCCATCGTCGGCCCCGCTGGTCCGGTGTCTCGGGGGATGATGATCCGTCGGCGGTCCTGCTGGCGCGGCTCTTCGTGGGCGTCCCTCGGGGCACCCACTCGGGTTTCTTCGGTGCGGCGATTCGAACTTTCGCGCCCGTCCGCCATTCGGTCAGCGGTCCCGCTTCGTCGCGGCGGCGGCAGGCGGCGCGCGTGTATCGGCACTGTCGCGGTGGAACGGCACTGGGTGGCGCACGCGCATCTCACTTCGCGGCACAATTAACCTCGAAACTCCCACGTGGGCGTAATCCTGCCTGTCCCACGTGGTTAAACTGTCCCTGTTCGGGCGCCATGTAACGGGTCCGCTTCCCGGCGGATCTCGTGACAACGGGTTCCTCGCGGCCGGATTTGGCTCGCCGTGCCAAGGTTCGCGGCGGGATAACGCGAGGGTTACGGCAGGATACGGGCGGTCGGGAACGGGAGATTAACGGCACGAGTTTCTCAAGTGTTCGTCACTGTCCCGGCTTCGCATCTCGGTGGTCGGCGGTCGCGATTCGCGTCTCGCGCGCGTGTCGTATCACGGCGGGGTCATGGCCGTACGCAGCGGCGTATTCTGGACTCGCGGGTCGCGCGGAAATTTCGGCACACTCGCGGTTACAATTTCCGCGGGTAAAATATACTCTCGCGAGTCGTAGCTTACGTGCGGCTTCTCGGCGTCGCGAAGGACGATTCCGGTCGTGATCGGGCGGTCGGTATCGGCGGCTAGAGATCGGATCGGGAAAGTACGTCTTATCGCTATGACGGCGGAGAACCGAAGAGAGCGTTTTCCGGCTCGTCTCTCTCGTCTTGCCAGGCGAGGGGGTGCGGTGCGGTACGGATCGCGGCCGACTTTTCCGGCGTCGTCCTGTATCCGGCGCGACGGTATTTCATCATGGCGGGTTCCGGTTCTCAACAAGATCGGTACGGCGGTGCTGGGATCGCAGGGGCGCTCGCGGGTGCCGGCGGATCTCGGTATCCGTCGGCCGTGTTCGGCTCGGAACAGGCCTGGCGCAGCCAGGTCTGTTACAATTTAACACCCAAACTACCACACATACCAAACCAATCCTAATAATATAAATTATGCAAATACAAATCAAGTACTAAATAATAAAAAATTACAATAGCAATTATATACCATATTAAAATTAAAATTACAGTTACAATTCCCCTTAAAATGACAATAAAAATATAAATAATACAAATTATAATTACAATAAAAAATACATCAAAAATAAAAATTACAATTAAAATAAAGAAAATTACAATTAAAATAAAAATAATGAAAATTGAAATTAGAATAAAAATCGCAATAAAAATAATCAAAATTACAATTGAAGTTGTAATTACAATAAAAATTAAAATAGTTTTCAGGTCCGGCCACCCCCATCTTTGGCCCTCTCCATCCATTATTGAATTGATTGAAGACTGAAGATCAGTCTTGAGTCTCCCTCCTGCTTCCAGTGATATTTGCCTTTTCTGCAGTATCTGGAATAAGCATTTGTTTTTGTAGTAAGTTTTATATGAATCATCATTATTACAATAACATAAAAAGAAGAGTGATACTTACGTATTACCACAGACGAGGTACAGGAGTAGACCAATCACCAAAGATCCACAAAAATGATCAGATCTGGTAAAATACAAATGATTGACCAGTTATGTACATATCTAATGTTATGGCTATATGTTCAAATTATATTTTTTATTAACCCTTTCGCTTCGGCAGTCCAGTCCGCCGAAGTGCCGTCACCGAACGGAAGCATGCGCCAGAGATGTGCACAGTGCGCGTGGTTTTTGTATATACGTTCTTCTAAGTCTTAAATAATTACTATGCTTAATAAAACAATTATTGCTCTTATATAGCACACGTATTCTTTATATTTTTAAAATGAAAAGATTTATACGATATTATATTAATTATTCTAAAGAAAAAAGGCACAGATGGTACTTATGTACACTCGTATAGATGCCGGATATATCCGGCACTCGTACGCACAAGTCGTCGCGCGGATGCCGGATATATCCGGCGCTCGAAGCGAAAGGGTTAATACGCAACCATTTTGAATATATTTTGTAACTGAACTTGAAAAAGCAATTAAATTTGTAAGAATGTTTATATCACCGTTCGTATTACTCATATGTTTACCTGTTATTGATTTATACTGTTATATATAATTTTATTGATTTATGCGTGGCATTAGCATTTGGTTAAATTGATGTTACCATGAGTTTTAGTTAAATAAACAGTTTCCTCTGAGTGAGCAAAGGACATTGACGCGTCAAGCCTCCTTACAAATTCAGAAGTGGGATCGATTTATGAATTTATGTCTTTATGTCCGAGAAATTTATTATCTGAGTGAACTATTATCTAAGTGATTTTTTTTTTTTTGTTACCGACGATGAGTTTATTTTCCCTGACTGAACTGAAAGAGAAGCTAAAGGAATTGAATCTTCCTACACACGGATCCAAAAATGAATTACTGAAGCGGCTACTCGGGAATGGGATTCCACCTGAAGAACTGATGGTGACTGTTTCACCCATAGAAGACGAATCACGCGTTACAGGTCAGGGCCCACAAGCCGTTGTCACATCTGGAGGTCTCTCTCTTGCAGACGCGGAGCTTGAGTTTCTCCGTCGAGAAAGAGACCTAGCCACACGTGAGATTGAGCTTTTAAGAAGAGAACTTGATGTTGCACGAACGATGTTACCGTGTTCAGAAGGTGAAGTTCGAGTTCGGACAACACGGACGAGGGTTAAAAAATGGCAGGAGCTGAAAGAACTGGTAGGCGAATTGGATGGAAACGTTTTGGAATTCCATCGCTGGGAGAAGCAAATGCAAAAATTATTCGAGTAGCCGGTGAATGCAGGTAGGTTCAAAACTGCGTCCTATCTCATAAAAATCATAATCCGTCCTACCTGGGACGTAACAATGGTAATAAAATTTGATTTTGAGTTAGATAAAAAAATACTATGCCACTAGCATGTGACCGACGTGTTGGTGAAAGTGTTAAAGAGAAATAAAATCATAATATATTAGACACACACACACACGGACACACACTCCTCCTCCTACTCCTCCTTCCCTAAGCAGCGGACCCCCTCTTCCGGTCGCTCACCATTCATCCCAATCCTCCATTTGCACCTTCCCTCCATTCCTCCACCCTCCTCATCCACTTCTCCCCTCCCCCCTCATCATCCAGCACTTCCCCCATCTTTTCCTGCCCACCTCCTCCCTCATCCAGCCTCATACATTCCTCCCAAACATGCTCCCACGTCTCACTTATCCATCCACACACTCTACATTTTCTCTCTTCCCCATCCATCCAATATTTTCCATCTTTCATACCATTTCCTAACCTAAACTTTGCCACCTTCTGCCATCTACTCTCCCCCCACCCTTTCTTTAAGTAGCCCGACAGACCCTCCCCCTTTACCATCCCATACCACTTATTATATCTTGATTTCTTTACCTTTTCCCACCTTTCCTCCCTCTGCCTTTCCTTCTCCCTTTTTACCAGTTCCCCACTTACCTCCTCTCTCCTATCCTCCATCATTTCCTCCATCTCCTGTATTGTCCACCCCCTATCCTCAAAGAAATCCCGTCTTTCCTTCTCCCATCCTTCTCTTACTACTCCCCTCCTTTCCCTCCCTCTCATCTCTTCCCAACACAATCTCGCTAATTCCCCTCGTTTGCCCTCTCTTAACTTCTTTTCATACCCCCATGCCCTCAACCCCGCCCTGCCCCTCATTAACTCTTTCTGCAATTCTTCCCTAACCATGTACCCTTGCGTACACTTTTCTACTTCTAACACCCACTTTAGGTATCTCTCCTGCATCCTTTCCATACCCTCCCTTTTCCTCCACCCCCATATTTCTACTCCATAACTCATCACCGGCCACACTAATTTATCGAAAAGCCAAATCCTCCTAGCCCAGTCCTTTCCAAACCTCCTCTTCCCTATTCATCACACTTGTCACATCACTGCCGCCCCCTTCCTTATCCTTTCCGCCGCTTGCTCTTCCTGACCCCCATCCCTCTTTATTACATATCCTAGATACCTATACCGACTGACCTCCTCTAGTGCCTTACCTTTCCACCTCTCCACGCACCTTCTTCCACCTTCCCCACCCCCTCCTACACCTCATTATCTTTGACTTTTCTGCGTTTAGCTGCAGCCTTTTCTTATCCATACAGCGCTCTAGCACCCCTATCATCCCTTTCATTCCTTCCTCCTCTTCCGCCAGCATCGCTATATCGTCCGCATACGCTAAGGTGTATACTCTTCTTTCTCCCACTTTCACCCCCCCCCCGAGAGCATCGAATTTAAAAAATTATATTTTGAAGGATTATTTATCCCAGGCTAAACAAACAATGATTAACACGACCGTGGATTTTATAGATTCGTGTTAAAAATGGATGGATCAAACGCAAAACAGTATAGAAGCATTTAGAAAATCTAGAAACGCTTAAACGATTTAAAAGGGAAATAAAGGTCTCTGTATCTTTCGACAAACACACGCGATATTTATTTCGCATTAAAACTCGCAATATATTGATCAATATGTCGACTGAGCAACTCACCGATTTTAATAAACGCGGTTACGTCCGGCCAACGGGCAAATAGACCATCCACACGATTATACACAAAACGCGATAAAATAAATGTGTCATTTGTTGCGAACGTGATTTTTATTTTATTTCCCATCTCGTGAAATCCCATGGTCATTTACGGAAGAATTGAGTTTTAATATTGTTTGCTACATTCGCAGATTCATGCTTGACGGTGAATCAAGTCAGGTGTCAAAAACAGAGCGTTGCTCGCGAACTATGGGCAAGGGAGTCAAGTACTGTGGGGGTGTCAATTACTGTGCCTATATTATTTATACTTATCTTTAAAACATAAAGAATATTTAAAAAAGAGATATGTATAACCTAAGTATATATTAGCTGATTTTAATGAGAAAAATTTAACATCTCTTTTTTGATATTCTTCACATTTTAGAAATAAGTGTAATTAATGTAGGCACAGTAATTGGCTCCATTACCCCATAAGTTGACATTTCGCCGAGAGGTTATACCCGTTGGAACGAACGTGGAAACTACTTTTGCTCGTGTCGCGCAATCATGAACTCTCTTGAGGAAGTGTATTTCAGTATCGCTTCTCGACACACGTAGCAGAGTTATGAATGGAAACCTTTTTCAATACTTCATTCACCTCTTTAGTTACAGTTACTTACAAGCGTCTCGCGCTGTATCGATCGCGCATGTCGGTTTATTTTGGTCCTTTTACTGGTCGACTTAATCAAGAGCTGACTACACACATGATACGATGAAAATGTTATGTTATTCGTTTCGCTGCGACAATATTTTCAGAGTTCCAATTAATTATCCAATGCTCGTCGGCGAAATTCGATACGTGAGCTTGCAATACCAAACAATTATGCAACTTAACGAGCAGGTGGGTAAAAAGTAAAATACCGACGAGTATAACGCTATACGTGAATTACATGGAAATTCGTATCTGCTCGAGCATTGTGCTTCCTTGAAATGTAAAATGTAAAATGAACTTACATATGGCGAATGCCATATTCAAGAAACAACCTTTTTCTGCGATTATCTTTGCATCGAATTGAATTGTATAAATACTATGAACGCATACAAACCCGCGGTCTACACATACTATTTTTAACCTCGAAAATCGTATGTGCAAAGCACATCCCTTAACGATCTTTTTAACGATTGTTATATAACTCTTCACGAGCTGCGAAGATCACCGACTTTATCAAAACTGATGCAACGAAAAAATCGTGCCTCGCCATTGTACAACAGGATATTTTCGTGCCAACCCACGCGAATCTATCCGTGTTTGTATATTTCAAAAAAGTGTCGAGCGTGTCGAAAAATGATTGGTTTAGCAGATATTTCAATTTACATAATGATAAACGGTCCCAACAAGCTTCGCAATTGTTAATCCAGCTAATTTTCCGAGAACCGGACATCAACTAATGAATTTGTTAGATGAATGGCCATCCAGGAAGGTGATTTCATACCCTTCATCCTACACGCAGGCTAAACAAGTGGCTCGGATGTCGAAACAGAAGATAATGTTGAGTATTAGGGTACATTTACATTCGCAATGAGACATGAGACATGAGAACGCTACCATGTTGCAACAGCGCCATCTGTTACTAAATGTGTGTGTGCAGTCTTATAGAAACACTGTATACGTGAGCCTCGTGTAAAACCTGGATGTTTAGTAAAATACAATGTAATAAACCAGTTGTTAATAAAATACACAACCAACGCTTCTTTTATTTAACATGGTAGCAGAGCGTGGTTGGTAGAAGTATAAAGTTGAAAAGAAGTGTTGAGAAGTTTAGCAAGTGAAGAGAAATCGAAAGTTCGAGAAACAGCGACCACGTGTTGAAACAATGGCGAACATGAAAATTGACGACGTAGTAATTCCGATATTCGATGGATCGGACTACAACAACTGGAAGATACGAATATTGAAATTCCTGCAATATAAAAAGTGCAAGGAAGTTGTCGTCAGAGAGAAAATAGTAACAGACAAGCAACCAGATTGGGACGACAAAGATACAAAGGCAACAAATTATATTTACAGTGCCATCACAAATAAGCAATTAGAGTACGTGAGCGAACTTGAAACTGCGTACGAAATAATGAAAAAGTTCGATGAAATGTATTTAAAAAAGTCAACAGCCTTACAAATAGTGCGACGAAGCAATTTGGAAAATATTAAATTGAAAGATTTCTCTGAGGTTACAAAGTTTTTTGATGAATTTGAGAAGGCTGTAAACGAACTAAAAAGTGCAGGGGCTCAAGTGAGTGAACAAGAAAAATTGAATTACATGCTGAAAGCGCTACCGAAAGCATACAGTCATATTGGGGATATTATAGATGTGGTACCCGAAGCAGAGAGAACTGTGGATTATGTGAAAAGCAAAATAAAGTTGAAAGAAGCAGAGGACAGGAAACCTGAAACAGAAAATATAGAAGAAACGACTACCAAGTCAAACGTGTTCAATGCAGCTTCGATACCGGCGGTCGGTAAAAAGCAAAGGTGCTACAACTGTGGCAAACCTGGTCATTTTCAGAAGGAGTGTCGTTCGTTCAAATCTGAATCGTTTCGTGGAAATTATAGACCGTTTCGTCGTGGACGTGGAAGATACCAACACAGAGGAAATTATCACAGTGTTCGAAATGAGTATAAAATGCCTCAAGAAAAAGATTCACAAGGAAGTTGTTTTGTAACAGAGATAAACGTGTCAAACATAACCTGTAAAGGTGTAGAAAATGAAATGAAGCTGGAGTGGCTGCTGGACAGTGGGTGCACTGACCACATTGTAAATGAAGATAGGTATTTCGATGAATGCATTACACTCAAAGTTCCAGTCAACGTGAAAGTCGGCGATGGTCGCATACTGCAAGCAACCAAGTCAGGAACAATAACAACATTCTTCGCAGTGTACAATAAAAGGGTGAAAGTAGTGCTACCAGGCGTGTACTTTGTAAAAAATATGGAAGCAAATTTGATAAGCTATGCAAAAGTGACAGACAAGAATACGATAATATCCAAAGGAGACATTACCAAAATTTACAATCAAAATAGGAAATTGGTTGCAATGGCAAAAAAGGAAAATGGACTATATAAAGTGACAAGCTATTGTGATGCAGAAAAGGTTGAAAGAAAAGCAAATGTAATAAACAAGGTAAGCGAAATAAATTTAACCTTAAAAGAAAAATGGCATCGCATATTGGGACATGTAAATTTCAATTATTTGAGTATTTTATGTAAAAATGAGTTACTAGTTGGGGCACCAAAGGAGCTGGAGACTGAATATATGAAATGCGCTATATGCATACAAAATAAAATGCACAATTTGTCATTTGAAAAACGTAGAAACAGAGCAACCGAGATATTGGAAATAGTCCATACGGATCTAAATGGGCCACACACGACTACAGGAAATGGTGGAGAAAAATATTTTTTGTCATTCATTGATGATTTCAGCAAATTGGCAAAGGTCTACTGTATTAAATCCAAGGAACAAGTGTTTGACTGCTTCATAGAGTACGTAAATGAAGTCCACAATATAACTGGCAAGTGTATCAAAACGTTAAGGTGCGATAATGGAAAGGAATATTTAAATTCTAACGTTTATCGTTTTACACGAGAAAAGGGAATTCGTATAAACCCGTGCCCTCCATATGTCCATGAACTGAATGGCACAGCAGAAAGGTATAATAGATCAATAATGGACATGGCACGATGTTTGCTAGATGAATCAAAGGTAAATAGATGCTATTGGCCGGAAATTGTAAGAGCAGCGGCTTATCTGAAAAACAGAACACTGGCTAATACCATTGAAAGAAAGACACCATTCGAAATATTTTTTGGTAAAAGGCCATGCGTTAACAACTTACGATTATATGGGAGTACAGTATTTGTTCGAGTACCAGAAGTCAAGAGAAAATCAAAGTGGGATAAGAAAGCAGAATCTGGAATTCTCCTAGGATACACGGATGTTGGATACAGGATTCTCATAAAGAATAAAATAGTAACAGCCCGACACGTAGATGTCATTGAAGAAGACATAAAGTGTATTGGATTTAAGGATATCGATGAAACTGATGATGAACGTCAATGGAATAACAAAAGTGACGAAGAAGAACAAGATAATAAAGATATAGACTTGAGAGAAGAACAGTGCGACACGGAAGAAGAAAAGGGTGAAGAGCTGAAACTCAGAAGATCCGCAAGAGAAAGAAGACCACCTACTCGATATGGAAGCGAAGGATCGTGTAAATTTGTATACGTAAATTATTGCAATGCAAACGTACCTGTTACATTTAAGGAGGCGGTCACGAGCAATGAAGCCAAATATTGGATGGAAGCTATGGATCGTGAGATGGGCAGTATCAATAGCAACAAAACCTGGACGTTAGTAAATAAACCAAAGGATAAAATTGCCTTGGATGTGAAATGGATTTATAAAAGGAAGTCGGAGAATACCTACAAAGCGAGACTGGTCGTCAGAGGATTCCAGCAGAAAGAAGAAGTCGAAGACACATACTCACCAGTAGCGAAGATGCAAACATTGAGAATATTACTATCATTTTGCTGTCAACATGGTTTGGAAATTGAACAGATGGATGTAGAAGCGGCATTTCTAAATGGAAATGTGTATTCAGAGGTCTATGTGAAACAACCGCTTGGCTATGAGGATGATAGCGACAAAGTCTACAAACTGGCTAAATCATTATATGGACTGAAGGAAAGCCCTCGCTTGTGGTATGAATGCTTTAACAAATGTGTTTCGAAATTGGGTTTTCGTAGGAGTGAGTATGATTATTGTCTCTATACAAAATTTGATAACACTGAACCAATATATATTTTAGTTTTTGTTGATGATCTACTGATTTGTGGTAAAAATAAACAGGAAATAATAAATGTAAAAAATAAATTGTCAAGCAAGTTTAAAATGAAAGATATGGGTAGAATCAAGAATTATATTGGAATAGATGTTGAATATAAGTATAGCAAAAATGAAAATGTAATGACCTTAAGTCAAAGAACATATATAGAGTCATTAGCGCGCAAATATGCTATAGAAAATGCGAAACTATATAACACACCAATGGAGATGAATCTAAAATTAGAACCTGCGAAAGCATTAAATGAAAATGTAAAGTATAGAAATTTAATAGGCGCACTGTTGTATGTAAGCTCTGGTACGCGACCAGACATAGCGTTCAGCGTAAATTATCTTAGTAGATTCCAAAATGATTATGGAGAAGAACATTTCAAATATGCGATGAGAGTTTTAAAATATCTATTTCTGACTAGAGATCTAAAGTTAACTTATAAAAATAATTACAATGTAGACACAATGGATTGTTTTGTGGATGCCGATTGGGCAGGCGATGTCACCGACAGAAAGTCAACATCGGGTTTTGTAATAAGATTATTTGGAAATGTAGTTTTTTGGAAAACGCGAAAACAGAGTACTGTAACCAAGTCGTCTACATTTGCGGAATACGTAGCGTTATCAGAGGCGGTAACGGAAATAAATTTTATGCGCGGAGTATTAAAATCATTTAAAATAATAATAAACAAACCAATTCAGGTGTATGAAGACAATTCGGGTGCAATGTGTATAGCCAAGTATGGAAACTACACCAAAAATTCCAAACATATCGAAGTGCAATATCACTATGTAAATGAAAACTATTTGGACGGTGTTGTTGATATAGTAAAAATAGAATCGGAGAAAAATGTCGCTGATGTATTCACGAAACCGTTGGGTAAAACAAAGTTCGAAATGTTTAGAGACAGATTAAGGATAAAATGATAATGGTACAAAATGTTAGAAATGTAGAGTTGAATGTAAATGTAAGGAGGCGTGTTGAGTATTAGGGTACATTTACATTCGCAATGAGACATGAGACATGAGAACGCTACCATGTTGCAACAGCGCCATCTGTTACTAAATGTGTGTGTGCAGTCTTATAGAAACACTGTATACGTGAGCCTCGTGTAAAACCTGGATGTTTAGTAAAATACAATGTAATAAACCAGTTGTTAATAAAATACACAACCAACGCTTCTTTTATTTAACAGATAAGCTCGCCAATGAATAATATCGCAGCTAAATGGGGGGTGGAGAGCAACAGTTTGCCGAGCACGCGGAATCCTGGTCAGAGATATTTGATCTAGGACGGATTAGTCTTTGGAGCAATTGGAAGCCATTCGACTGTCGGCGATCGTGTTCCGGTAAATTGGAACATTCTGGTGGACTTCGCTCGGGGATTCCATGAATTCCAGCGAGAGAGAGAGAGAGAGAGAGAGAGAGAGAGAGAGAGAGAGAGGGACGGAGGGTGTAAGAGAAACTGGAAGAAACCGATGCACCTATTCGAACGAATCTACTCGACGCGCCGGGAACCCTTGGTAGATTCTCCCGTGTGACCTTGGCACCCTTGGAGCAGTCTACCTGGAGGCTTGTACCTTCTGAACGGTTTTACTGCCTGTATCGACAGCGAAAATTCCATGTAATCGGAACGACATTGATCGACGCGGTCGGACGAGCAAATTACAACTCGCAAGCTCGCCAGACCCGTCTCTTGAATCTTCTGGTTTCTCTAAAATTTTCTAATTATACAAGATAATTTCTCAATCATTTCCACTCTTTTATTTCAGAACTTCCTACGGGCAAAAAATAGGAGAAAATATTGCTATAGTCTCTGAATAGTTATAATTCAGTTTCGAACATTACTCCTCCATTATTGTGCAAGAGGACATATTTGAGAATTTATTCGAGAAAAATCAACTAATCGATTTATCCTCTTAACTTAACAATTATTTTGTAATAGTGTGTATAATACCCGAGTATTTTCGGGCTTTTCAGTTAAGAGGTTAAGGGTTGTTCTAGTAGAAACGGACTACCTTGTGGTGACTGATTGGAAAAATTCTCGATGTTCTACGGAAATAAATATGGCTGTTAAATTAATCGATGTAATTCTGGTATTATTGCAAAGAGTACACTTTGCTGTACATTTAAAACAATCCTTGCAATTCTATAAAAACGAATATGGCCGAAAAACTGATTTCCGTATTAGACAGGCTCATCCTGCCCCTTTATTGTGAGCTCTTGAAGAATTGATTTTAATTGGTACATACCTTGTTGATTATTTTAACAACATTGTCGCAATTGTGTATAAAGAAACAAGGTCCAAAAATTTATTTCCGTCCTACATCCGCCGCCGTTTCATCAGACGCGGCGTACCTACCACCTGTTGATTGTTTGAAAAACTATTTCCGCGAGAAATACAGCACGGCAGTGGCTGATAACCAAAGAGAGAGAGAGAGAGAAAAATCCTCAAAATGATTAAACGCGTAACAGATTCGCGAAGGAATACGCACGAACCGCGCAACAGGAAACCGCCTTTTCTCTACCGACACGAAATGGTTCCCAGCGTTCCAAGGACACATTATCACATATTGACATATTCTCAACACATAAATTGACATATTCTCGAAAATTCTCGAAAAATAATCGGCAACCTTCGCCGCGGAGTGCCCGCCATTTTAGCTCGCGTTTCGACTCGTAGTTTATTGCATTTTATGCTGGACCGAGAAAAGGCACGAGATTTTCTTAATTATTCTCTTAGTTATTCTGCAGTCAATGTTTCATGTTTTTAAAATTTTTATTTATCTCTGTCGCGATTATCCAACAGTTGAAACAACTAATCTATAACCTTAAAAATAAGAAACACGAATTTTGCTGTCGGTAAAATAATTTCTTTTAAGGTATTAATAGTATTGTTTGTAATTATAGAAAATGATATTAATGTATTGAATGATTTGTGACGGACGTATCCCGAATTAATAATGAATCGAAAATGAATTACGGGAGGCAAAAAATTCTAGCATAACAACTTCTTGGGGTACTCGTCTTCAACTACTGTAACGATGTAAAGGAAGCGATACTTCCTATTGACTTCGTTTTTCTCAAGTTTCGAGCGTAAAATAATTTAAGAAGCCAGAAGACTTTACGGAATTCACCGCGGTAGAAAATTCGAGAGTTAATACTATAGACGGTAAGGTTTCATAAACTTCTGTTTTGCAGACGCCGGATTAATGGTACTGTGTTCTACTTGCTTCAATATCCAACAAACAAGAGAGGTTGGCAGGTCAGGATACTGGTCGATACATTCGAAGTGGCCCTAAAAGTCCTTCAAAAATCCCTACTGTCTCAAAATCTTTGTCGGTGACAAATAAACAATATTATTTATTCGACCAATTTTTAACGTATCCAATTTTTGTAAACGAATCACTGCTATTTCGTTGCACATCAAAAACTTGTACATTTACTCGAGTAAATACTTACTTGGGTAAGCTAATTTTATTTTTCTGAATTTCTCTTAATTTTCGAAATACGTTAAAAAATGTTGCAATTGAAGCGTTAACAGCTCCACTCTGAAAATCTAACTGTCTTTGAATATTTCATACACATGATTAAACGTTTATAAGATTCCAACAGTGCGGATAAATTTTGAACAATTACGATAGAGATCTTTTCGATAGTCACAAAGAGAATACGGCATTCGACGAACGGGAAACGAATTAATGACGGATAACGAATAAACGAATGAATTTATTCGTAACTTTTATTCGATATCCGAAGCTCGATTTGGCCAGACGATTTATTTGAGGATTTATTCGGGACGAGTATTTGGCAGAGATGAAAATGAAATGTATCTTTTATTTGAAATTGTATTCGAAGTTCGGATGGCCGACTTTTTTATCCGACGTTGCCAAGCCATAATACGTAAATACGTACCACGGTACAGTGACTACCATTAATAATCGTACACTTTTTATCGTTTAAACATTAAACGCTTGTTTATGTGGGATGAATGGTTCATTGTGCGTGCGTGCGTGCGGGCGACCGGATCATGTTGCGACGGTCCGGCGCCGGTATGTTTGGAAAACTCGAGTGACTGAGGAGGCGTGAATGAAAAGTGTTTAGGTCTAAGTGATAGGAGAGTTTGTGTGTTTCTAAGAATGAAAGCGATGGATGCAAGGAACAGAGTGCAAGCGAGATGAATGCAAGGGGGTGAAAGACTATTAAGGTCGCCCCAAACAAGACGGGCAAGATGCCGAAGTTGTTCGAACGGCCGAAGTCGCTGTCCATAGGGACCGAGCGTACTGACAGGCCACTCGAGAGGCGCTCGACGGTCCTCGCAACAAAGGCCAAGTGCCGAAAACCGTAGAACTGTTTACTCCCCTCTACACCCCCGAGATGCCTATGCTGGAGCGTGTTGCCCACGGGCAACCCACAGACATGATTGAGCAGCGTTAGAAATCTCTGCGGATACGGACGCAGTCACGGTGCAGAATTTACTGGAAAAATTCAATATTCGTGTATATCACGATATGAAATACATTCCTTTTGCATAGAATGCGTATGATACTAAATGCGTATGTATATGAGGATGGAAATTGTTATTAATAATCATATAATAATAATTTCTATGCATAAACAATTTTGCAAGGCAAAAATTAAAAAATTGCGGCCAGGTAAGACCGGCGAAGTACGCGGCATTCGGCGATTCAGGTAGCTAATTGCAAGTGCACCGACTGATCGACCGCTATTCACCGGCAGGCTTGGAAAAACCAATGTCCTTTGTACTATGGATGGCATTAACCTTTACTGTACACTCGGAGTGTACAACACCCTAACAACAGTTTAGGTAAAATATGTAAATGACCTTCCCCGTGCTCTTCTTTTCACTACGTGAAAATTTTTATTTTAGGACAGACGCTGTCGACCCTCTATTCAAAATGTCTAAAGAATATCCAGCAACTTAATGGACACAAAACAATAAATAGTTCGGAAAAAAACAGAATTTCAAACAGGAAGAATCGTAAAATGTGGCCATATTTTTTCAAATTTTTTAACACTTCAACCGATGGTAAAATTTGCAAAACAAGATATTAGTAATATTTTTGCATTAAGAAATCACATTCGAATATAAAATGATAAATTATTTAAAAAGAACAGTCTTTTGCGATGGTGATTAAAAAAAGAAAATGTTTTTTATCTTTAATAATAACTGTGGTATAAAATGTGTTGTGTAGGCAGTTTTCGTAAAACTCATCCCAAATAGCAAACTTTGATGGTCCGTATCCTTTAAACAATTTCGAAGATTACAAAATGATGGCTCAATCTTTCAGTTTCATCCAAATTCGAAACATGGTCCCAAAAAAAAAGATTGAATTCACATGGAATGATCCCCTTCCTAATTTGGATATTTCCTTAAAAAAACATGTGTAATTTACGTATAACATAAGGATGTGTGATGCTGTTTCCCCAAACGACAGCGACGATTCCTATCCCCATGATGTTGTAGAGGAGAGATACCGATAGTTTACCTAAGGAGCTGTGGAGCCCCTAAAAACATTTTTTTGTGCCATGCACAGCAGGGAACGTGCCAACGTGCTCTCGAAAGGCCATCTGGACGTTCAAAGTTATGGCCCCAACGACGTCGGGGCGACGCCGGAAAGATTTCGAGCACGAAGACCAATTCCCGACCGGCAAATTTCTAGCCCGTGTTCTTGAATCTGGCCGCCCAAACAACTTCGGCATCTTGCCCGTCTTGTTTGGGGCGACCTTAAAGCGTGGATGTTCGGGAAGAGCGGAGAGAGTAGAGTTGCAACTGCCTTGCGGGAAAGAGTGTTAATCGTGTCAGCGTTATATATCGTTATTTCTTCTAAATATATTAATATTCAGTAATGTGTTTCGAAGAGATTAATCTCTCCATTTCCCAAGATTCCTACATTTACATAAATAAATTTTTATTATTTAAACAATTGTTTAAACAAATAAATTTTTGTTATTGAAACAAATGTTTACACCAGTACATTTTTACTAGTTAAACGCTAGTTTACACAAATAAATTTTTATTATTTAAACAATTGTTTAAACAAATAAATTTTTATTGAAACAAATGTTTGCACCAGTACATTTTTACTAGTTAAACGCTAGTTTACACAAATAAATTTTTATTATTTAAACGATTGTTTAAACAAATAAATTTTTATTGAAACAAATGTTTGCACCAGTACATTTTTACTAGTTAAACGCTAGTTTACACAAACAAATTTTTATTATTTAAACGACTGTTTAAACAAATAAATTTTTATTATTAAAACAAATGTTTGAACCAGTACATTTGTATTATTGAAACAAATGTTTAAACCAGTACATTTTTATTACTTAAAAGATTATTTAAACAAACACATTTTTATTACTTAAGCAATTTACGTCACGTTTTGCAGTGAGTAAAAGCACCGACGAGATATACAGGGTGGCCCACATAACTCTGAACAGCTCAATATCTCGAAAACTATGCCATCGATTTTAAAGTTCTTAATCTTAAATTGCATGGAACTGAAGGGCCTTTCTGACTACATAAACGTGAAGTGGCGTGCCTTCCCCTTTAATGGGGGAGGGGAGGTACCTTTGTAATTTTAAATGGAACCCCCTATAAAATGTTACATATTTAGATTCTACCGGAAAAAACAAGTCAATTTTGTCTGAAACATTTTTTTGTCAGATACTTCCATGATGAGATATAACAGTTTGAAGTTTCGAGTTGTGGGTACTTGAAGCGCTCGGAAATAGCGTTATGGAATTATACGCGCTTGAGTCCTTTGCTTATTCGTGAAGAAATAAAATGTACTTTAAATTAAATGTTCAAAATGTCCACCACAGGCTTGTAAACATTTTTTTACTGGAAACATCAAAGTTGTTCTAACATTTTTTAACATTTCGGGAGTCACTGAAGCGCAAGCGTCACGTATTCTTTGTTTCATATCCTCTTTTGTCGTCGGTGGTTCAAACATAACTTTGTCCTTTACATATTCCCATAAGAAAAAATCTAATGGTGTTAGATCGGGGGATCGAGGAGGCCATTGACGAGGTCCCCCACGACCTATCCATTTGTTCCCAAATTTTTCGTTCAAAAATTGCCTGGTGATGATTGCAAAATGTGGAGGAGCGCCGTCTTGTTGGAACCACATTTCTCTTCTAACGTGCAGTGGCACATCTTCCAAAAGCGCAGGCAAATGATTTTTTAAGAAATCACAATGACTTGCAGATGTTACAGTTTCTTGAAAAAAATAAGGTCCAATCACAAAATCCCCTATTAGGCCATACCAAACATTTAAAGACCATCGATGTTGAAAGGGAACACATCGCATCCAATTTGGGTTTTCCACGGCCCAATAATGCAGATTATGTCTATTTACATGCCCTGAATTCATAAAAGTGGCCTCATCGGAAAAAAGTATTTTGCACAAAAAGTCATTTTCCACAACACCCTGCAGCCGCTCACAAAATCTTACGCGGTGATCGTAATCTGCTATCGAAAGCTCTTGTGATAAAACCATGTGATATGGATGATACTTTTGCCGTTTTAAAATTCGTTGAATTGATGAACGACTAATATGTGATGTTTGTGCAAGTGTACGTTGACTAATATGAGGATTTAATGTAATTGCAGCAAGAATACTGGCACTATTATTTTCATTAGTGACAGCTTTAGGTTTATTGCGAGTTTTTTTACACAATTCACCGTGCTCGCGACGCCGCTTTTCTAAATTATGAAATGTTGCATGACATTTTTTGATCCCATAACGTTCAAAAAACACCTAACGTTAATAACATATTCACTTCTGTGTCAAAAGTAGCCATAATCACAATGTTACTGCTTGAATAACAGCTCTAAACTGCAAACGTTTTCATAGATAAGTGAGTCAAACTCAAGAATTGTAAATATTATTGTTTGTGTTTCTTCATGAATAAGCAAAGAACTCAAGCGCGTATAATTCCATAACGCTATTTCCGAGCGCTTCAAGTACCCACAACTCGAAACTTCAAACTGTTATATCTCATCATGGAAGTATCTGACAAAAAATGTTTCAGACAAAATTGACTTGTTTTTTCCGGTAGAATCTAAATATGTAACATTTTATAGGGGGTTCCATTTAAAATTACAAAGGTACCTCCCCTCCCCCATTAAAGGGGAAGGCACGCCACTTCACGTTTATGTAGTCAGAAAGGCCCTTCAGTTCCATGCAATTTAAGACTAAGAACTTTAAAATCGATGGCATAGTTTTCGAGATATTGAGCTGTTCAGAGTTATGTGGGCCACCCTGTATATCTCGTCGGTGGTAAAAGTCTTTATAAGAAAAGGAAATGTCATTGGGTTTCACCATTGGTACTCTGCTGGATGTTAAGTTATTAAGACAATTTTATAAAGAACTCTTTAGATTATGTATTATGTACAGGTACCCGTACATAGGCATTGCATGCAATGGCATTTTTCTGTCTACGGTTCTGAATTATCGACTCTGTAGAACATGCTCTGGTACGGCAGCGGACTCTATCGAAATGGAACGGTCAGCTAGTGAAATAAAATTCGTTGATGAACTTCGAAGGAAACGTTTCAATACTGGCACCGTCTAGCTTATCGGATTTGTGACGTGTTTAGACTTGTTTTCATCGGCAAACTATTTGCAATCGATTAATAATTTTCCCATGGCAGAATTATGAATTGTAACAAACATTTCATTGTTATTAATAAGTGATGGTGAAACGCCATCATTGTTGTCTCCAGGCGGCACGTGACGCGACGTTCCATATGGTCGTGATTCAGTATCAGAGGCAACATTGTAACCAGTAGCGTATTGTCGTTTACCAACTAAATCAAATATTATTTCTTATTAACGTTACGATAATGATATCATTACCTACCGATTGAAAATGTTTTTCTGAACAAAATAAGCCCAAACACGGTACAAATCGGATAATAATATCATCGGGTTGTGCTGCCTTTTTCTTGCGTCTTCGGCCACGCGGCCGTGTTTGCATGCTGTCCTTTTCTATCTACGGTCGCCGCAGTCGAAGCGACTACAAATATATGCATATATATGTGCAATCACAGCCGACGATATACATATGCATATGTGTGCAACGACAGACGTCGATCCCTGCCGAATGATTCCGAGAGTAGAAGAACGAACATGTGTTACTTTCTTTTTGGCTGAAGGTGTGCGTTGTTTTCAACAAATGCAATCTTTTCATAGAAGGGAACTTTTTAAAAATTTGCAAAAAAATGAGGATATAGCCCCAAGTGTCCTCTTTACAGACCTGTTTTTTAAAAAGATGAACATTTTAAAATTAACGAAATTAAAATTATCTGAAGCGAATGCTGCATCGCGATACACAGCCTTGAACGGCCGGACACTGTGCTGGGTCGAGAAATTTCGTGACATTTTACAATAAATGTTGACCCGTAAGAGATATCAGGATGAAATTTGCAGTAAACTTCATTAAAAAATTATGCCTATCCACTGATAATTGTCGTCATAAATATATGTTTTCAGTAATAATTTTTTAATTCATTGTTTCAATGGTTAACTTGTTATTTATTTAGTACTGTTCCAGATAATTTAAATCATCGATGTCTTTGATTCTAAATTTCTGCATTTTTTACAGAGTCGGTAATTCAGAACCGTAGGCAGAAAAATGCATTCATTACATGAAATGCCTATGTACATGTATCTATACATAATGTAAAGAGTTCTTTATAAAATTGTCTTAATACCTTAATATCCAGCAGAGTACCGATGGTGAAACCCAATGACATTTCCTTTTATTATAAAGACTTTTACTCATTGCAAAAGGTGACGTAAATTGTTTAAGTAATAAAAATTTGTTTGTTTAAACAATTGTTTAAATAATAAAAATTTCTTTGTTTAAACAACCGTTTAAGTAATAAAAATGTATTGGTTTAAACATTTGTTTCACTAATAAAAATTTCTTTGTTTAAACAATTGTTGAAATAATAAAAATTTATTTGTGTAAAAAATCGTTTAAGTAATAAAAACGTACTGGTGTAAACATTTGTTTCTATAATAAAAATTTATTTGTTTAAAGAATTGTTTAAATAATAAAAATGTATTGGTTTAAACATTTGTTTCAATAATAAAAATTTATTTGTTTAAACAATCGTTTAAGTAATAAAAATGTATCGGTTGAAAGATCTGATTAAATAATAAAAATTCAAAAATTCATTTTATTAAACAGTCATTTAAATAATAAACATTTACCTATGTAAACATCTGTTTAAATAATACAAATCTATTTGCTTAAACAATCGTTTAAATAATGAACATGTATGTGTTTAAACATTCGTTTAAATAATACAAATTCATTGGTTTAAACAATCGTTTAATTAATAAATAGTGTTTGAATATTAATGGGAGTCACTATACCATAGTACGTACTTGCATATTACAACGTAAGTATTATGACTTGGCAACGTCGCTCGGTCTTTTATCCGAACTTCGAATACAATTTCGAATAAAAAATACATTTGATTTTCATTTATTCCTCATGCTCGTCTCGAATAAAAAATCGAATAAATCATCATTCCTACATTGAGCATCCGAATAAATCTCAAGGCCACGCAAAAATCGTACGTCGAAAATCAAAGACACATTCTGAGTTGCGAGTATCTGCCCGAAATTGACTGTCGAATACATGGGGGCGCTGCCAAAAACTATCGAATAAAAATCAAAGATACTTTGCAACTCATCAGCTGTATCTTCGAATAAATTCTCTCAAATAAATTCTCGCCGCTAGAGGCGTCGAATACGCATAGCCGTTGCTGCGCGATTCGGATGACCCACGGACGACAAATGAAAATCGTGAAAAGTATCCGACGGATAAACTGTGGTGAATATGTATCCGCGAGAGAAACGAGATTATGGGAAGAGTGGAAGAAAAAGACCACTATAAACATCCAAACAGTAAAAAACCAATACAAGAAATTGATGAGACAATCAAATTTATACAGATGGGAAGAAGAAATTAATAAAATATGTTTCCATCAAAATGTTTATAACGTTCGTCGGATTGACCTTCATATTTATAAAAACGAATCTAACAAGAAAAATAGACAATCAGCAAAAGTAAAATTAATATAATTATCGGATGTTTTTTTGATTATCGCCAGAAATTATTTGTTTTATGTGGCACTGTTTTAAAAATCCGAAAGAAGTAGCCTTAATTTCTTAATATGCACGTTGCTTTACAAACCGTAATGCAGAAAGACTGATAGCACACGTAGCAAAGTGCCCATATTTATACATTCTTAAGACACTACGTTTCCCCCTCTCTCACCCTAACATTCAATAGAAATGTTTGAAAATATTCGTGTTCTTCTGAAATGCTATATATAACCGAGGTAAAACTGCGCCACCTTCTTTAGCTACTAATAAAACAATAAACGACACATAACCCAGTGGTATTGTTTAAAATACTACACACGTTCATACTAAATGCTTATATTTCGATGAAACAAGCCAGAATTCCTTCCTACGCACGCCAGGTGCAAGACTATCTTCCATTATGCATAATTATTGTTAAATGGCAAAAAAAAAGAAAATCCTGAAACATGTATCCCCTATTTTGGATCAAAGATCACACACCCGAGTTTACATTACAATGAACTAACAATAAATAAAAGAAACTGCAAAAAAAAAAAGAAAGATTGAACAAACGTAACTCACCAACAGTTGATTCCTGAACACTGCTGTATCCAAAGACAGACTATCGAGGATGGCTGGGGAATTGGCGCTCATACAAAACCACGTCTGCGCGAGGCGGTGTAACACCCCGCGAATCCTTCCGCGTTCTCCAATCATCGCCGGGGAACCCATCATGTGACTATATGATGACGAAATACATGTCCAATACTTTTAATCCCGAACGACGATATATAGTAGCCCCTTCCCATTCGCATATTGACAGAGTTTCATTCGCATTGTGACTAAATTCTGTCGAATTTTATAGTCTAGATACAACTGAAATGAATCTGAGAAGCCGGATATAATCAAACCATTTAGGGTTACTGCAAGAAAGAAGATCACTGAACTTCTTAAGAGTAGTTTCCGATGGAACGGACCAAAATAAAGAAAACGGTACACTAAAGTATACGGATCAGAAAAACAAAGGATCTCCTAATCGGTTTTCTTGATTTATATGATGGAAAAATTCATTTCCCCTTCTTATGTTCCAGAAATACGAAGATGCGCGAAGTACGTCTGTAATTGTGTGTGAACGTATCGAAAATTCACGAGGGTTTTAATACGGGTAGAAACTACGAGTTTCTGGGTCCTATAATCCTCGAACATACTACTTGAAAATGTTTGAATTTTCTAGAAACGGATAGATCTTATTTATTTTCTAAAAGTCATTTTATTAATCGATTATACACTCGCTATATGCTACGTATATTTGAAAGTAGTGGTCAGTTAAGATACAGAAGCACGTTGGGTTGTTATCATTAATAGATGTCACGAACTTTAGAGAACTAAAGAAGAAACTTTAGAGAATCTCACGAAGCGATAGATCGAACCTGGCAAGTGACGAAAGTTTAAAATGCTCTCACTTTATTAAACGTAACTCGACCAGCTCGTAAAGTTCGCCCGTGTCTCATTGACTAAATTGTTTTCTCACCGTCGTGATTTATCGGCCGGGATAAGTTATGGAAATGAAACTAGCCGGTGCATCCGATAACTACGCGATTCGATTCCCTGCGTCTTCTAAGCTGCACGTGGCATTTTATTCCTCGGCGGAGGCAAGGAAAATGATTTCCGTCCGCAATGACCAACGTTGCCGACGGAAACGTTGTCGACATTCCTTCGAACTGATTCCTTCGATTGTAACAGAAACTTTCTGTATTTTGTCCTCTACATGCAAAAATAGAAACGACAGGCCCTTATCTTGTTAATAAAAAGATCATTCAATGCGAAATCGGACACTTTTTGGAGTAATGTTTCGCATTTGGTTCGAATTTGAATATGTTGAAGTCTTTAGAGACCTATGAACGAATCTCAAAGGATTTCTCGCTATCTTAAAAATGGTTGATTTTACAGACATGTAAATAATAGTGTCACCCTCTTTTCATTAAATTATAAGACTCGAACTACCATCCATTAAAAGTGTGTTTTTAGGAGCTTATAGTGATAACATAAGAGTGTATACTTAAAAAGGTTGTCATTTGAAAAAAATTGTTTTCTTACCATTTATTTTGCACTTGTTCTAAACAAATGCAATGTTTTCATAGTGTAAGGAATTTAAACAGACGGAAAGCATTAAATCATTTATTAACAACACATCTTTCTCCGGTGTCCGACCTGACGAGACTGCTCGTCCTTTTATCGTCTCGTTCGTTTTTCGTTTTTCGACGTTCGTTTTATCAATAATATGAACATATGAGTATTTGCATGAACAATATATACAGTGACGGATTAAATCTTAGCTTACAACTCGGCCGTCCTGACGACAAATCGTCCCGATTTACCATCTTCAAATCAATCGCTAATCACGGCGCAAAGTAGAACAAATTTGAACATAAACATAACGCGCAAAAAAGTAACAATGAAACGTTATACATCTAAATCTACACTCATGGTCGCCATGGTCGCATATTAGCGGCTTCCCATGTCCCACGGTAAGGCGTTTGCGATAATTGGAACCCCTCTACGTCCTTGATTACGTATCGATCGTTTCGCAATACACGATCGATCTCGTACGGTCCTTTGAACCGCGGAATTATTTTTGTTGACACTCCTGGGGTGCAATCGTAATTTCTGATAAGCACCTTATCTTTAACCCTATATTTATTCGGAGCCTTATGTCTTTTATCGAAAATGCGTTTTTGCGACTCCTGATTCTTTCGAATTCGGTTACTAGCTTCTTTTCGGGCGCTATTCAAATCACGGGAAATACTTATCTTTCCACTAATCTCCAACATATCACGCAACCCATCTATGACCTCACCACGTTGTCGCATACCAAACAGTAACATGCTTGGACTTTTGTCGGTAGACTTACAAACAGTATTGTTACACGCAAATTCAACAATACATTATACCATACCACACCACGCTCACTCATCAATTTGGCGATCATCGGTAAAATTGTGCGGTTATATCTCTCGACCTGCCCGTTCGCCTGAGGAGAAGCGGTCGCTATCTTAACATGCTGTATATTATATTCTTGTGTGAACTCATTGAATTCGTGAGACATAAAACTACTTCCTCGGTCCGAAACTATGCGCAGCGGTCGACTATAATGCTCGAAATACGATTTTAGACACTTTATGACTTCAGCGGTGTTCGTGGTCTTAGTGGCGTACATTTTTATATATTTGGTGAACGCGTCGATTACAACAAATATATATTTGTAACCCGATTTATGCGCTCTTGAAACAGGAGCTAAATGGTCGATGTGTAGGGTATCGAAAGGTTTATCACCCTTCGGTATACAGTGCAAGGTTCCCTCTAACTTTCCGCAGTTCGGCGTGTATGCGATACATTTCAAACAGCCGCGAATGTGTTTCTCGATCTTGGATTTCATATCTGGAAACCAATAACTATCCGCAATGTTTCGCACCGTTTTTTCAATTCCGACGTGTCCCATCTCATTGTGGTACTTGTACATAATACTTGATTCTAAAGTGCTCGGCACGTAAAACAAAATTCTATCCTGATGCTTCCGGTATACTAGACCGTCTCTCATTTCGTACAATTTATTTTCTGAATTTTCTAATTCCGTACGGATTTTCTCGATAACTTTATCGTCATTTTGGCATAGCGCTAAATTTCTATCGAACGAATTGTCTTCAATCACAAAAACCTGACGACTTAACGTGTCTACATGGAGCATACGCGAACCGGCCCTATGCTCTAGCTCGTAATCGTAATTTTGCATTTCAAGCACCCAACGTGCAATTCGGGGATTCGTCTCTTTTTTATTTAGCGTCAGACTAAGAGCTTGGCAATCCGTAACTATGTTAAACTTTCTTCTAACTCAAAACTGTGATAGCGTGATTCAATCTCAGTCGTGCGTTTAGAAAAGTAAAACACTGGGTGTAGCTTCTTATCGGCCTTCCTTTGTAACAGGATAGCACCGAACCCGGACGCGCTCGCATCACAGTGCAACTCGGTCTCGTCTTGTGGAGAATAAATACTTAATATCGGCGCGCTTAACAATCGTTTCGTAAGCGTCTCGAACGCTTGTTTTTCTTTTTCGGCAAACTGAAACTTTGCATCCTTCCTCGTAAGATCGTATAGGGGCTTCGCGAGGATGGAGAAACCCTCAATAAATTTCCGAAAGTATGAACTCAAGCCCAAAAATCCCTGCACCTCTCGAACGTTTCGCGGAAATGGGAATTTTTTTACCGCCTCGGGGCCTCGTTCTGTCGGCCTGATTCCTTCGCTTGTTACCGTGTAACCCAAATAATCGAGTTTTGTTTGGAGAAATCTGCATTTATCTAACCGTAAATTCAAAAGATTCACTGTCAGTAGTTTAAATACTTTTCCAAGGACTTCTAAATGGTGCTCTATAGTCTCGGTCGCGATGAGAAAATCATCCAAATAAACAGATATTTCGCCGTCGTTGATTAGTTCTTTAAAGATTTCAGTGACGTAGCGTTGGAATTTAAGAGGCGCCCCTTTTAACCCAAATGGCATCCTCGTGTATTCGTATTGCCCGAAAGGTGTTACAAAAGATGTAAATTTAATCGAGTCTTCGTGCATCTTGACATGGAAAAATCCATCCTTTAAATCGAGGGTGGTAAAATACTTTTTCCCTTCCAGCAAATCTAATTGGTCTTCGATTAATGGCAGCGGAAAGTTATCGCGGATCGTGATTTTATTCAATGTACGGAAATCTACACACATTCTAATTTCCCCGTTCTTTTTCTTCGTTAGAACGATAGGAGACGCGTACTCGGATGTGCTCTCCCTAATTATCCCTTTTTCCAATAATCCATCGAGGATACCACGCAATTTGTTTTTCTCGTCATACGATAATCTACGAGGTGAAAATGAAAAGGGTTTGTCGCTCGTAAGTGTTAATTTCATTGTGTTTTCTACACTTGGCTCCACAGGTCTTTGTGCGTTAATGTACATTTTACTAAATAACTCCCGCGCTCGTGTCTTTACTTCATTAGAAAGGTTCTCGTCAAAACGCATGTCATCGGCGCTGATGCACGTATTACCCTGATCTACCTCAATGTTCATAATATCGGCTATATCATCACGTTCTACTGTTTCCTCTCTACTCAACGATAAGTTGGCAATTTTCATGAAATCGCGTCCTAAAACTAAAGGGTTTTTCATCGTTTCGTCTGGTACAACTCTCAACATAACGCAATATTTTTCCGTGTCGTAAATAATTGTGGCTTGCGTCTTTCCTAACACGTTCAAGTCGCTACCAGCCGTCGGAGTCTTTAGGGTCTTTTCATACTTGCCCGAGACGAACGCTAGTACGGATACTACTACGTTTTCTACATTTATACGCGCCGGAACCCTAGCAAAGCCACTTGAGAGGCGCTCGAGATGTTCGCAACAAACGCCAAGAGCCGAACACCGCGGGGGTTGCTACCTAACACCAGAACAGTTTCGCGCTTGTAGCTCAGTTCGAATCCGGCAGCACACGGGAGAACACTGATAAAATAAAGTATTTGAATTTTATTCACGAGTATACCTGCTTCCCAAAACCAACAGGTTATGGGCCCAGGCACATAATTAAGGTGTACGTGTTAGTGTAGAGTGACGTCAAAAAAAAAAAAAAAAAAAAAAATTGATATATAAAAAAAAAAAATATAAAAAGAAAAAGTGAAAGTGCAAGTATTAACTGTAAGTGTTAAAACTCAGTGCGAAAATGTGTGAAGAGGCGAAAAAGGCAAAACGTAACATTAAGCCGTTTAACGGTGAAAAATATAGTATCTGGAAATATCGAATTCGTTCATTAATAGCAGAAGAAGACGCATTAAAAGTCTTAGACGAGGAAGCTCCCACTGATCCAAAGGCATTAAGTAATTGGAAAAGATGCGAAAGGATTGCCAAAGGAATTATCATTGAATACTTGTCTGATTCAATGCTCAGTTTTTCAACAGAAGCTGATACGGCAAAACAAGTCATACATAAACTGGATTCGATTTATAACCGAAAAAGCCTGGCGACTCAATTGGCGATTGAGAAGAAACTTCTAACGTTCAAATTTAAGGAAACTACACCGCTGTCAAAACACCTGATCTGTTTTGACGAAATGGTAGTTGAATTAGAAGCAGCAGGGGCAACATTAAGTGAAATGAGCAAAATCGCAAGACTTTTACTTACATTACCGAATTCATACGATGCACTTGTAACTGCGATTCAGACTCATGCGGACGAAGACCTGACACTCGGGTTTGTGAAAATAAAATTACTTGATTATGAAGTGAAATTGCAAAATGAACAAAGTGAAACGAGTGCGAAAGTTCTGCAAACAGAGACAATTATAAATAGTGAGAAGAAGAATAAGAAAAATAGAGGATTTAAATTAAATTTTAAAAAGAAGCAAAACTACGGCTTCAGAAATAAAAAATTTAATAAAAACAATAAAATGCAGTGCGATCATTGTGGGAGACGCAATCACGAAAAGAAGGATTGCTATTTCTTCAAAAGAAATCAAGCTGCAACGGAATATCATCAACGAACACTGCATACAGTTCAAATGCAGAATGAGGGTGAACGATTTGCATTTATGACTGCAGATCAAGCTGATGACGAACAGATTAATGATCCAAAAAAAATCAGTTTTATAATCGATTCGGGAGCAACGGATCATGTGGTCAAAGACATCGAGGTGTTTAAGACACTGTCTACATTGGACAAGCCAATAAAAATATCGGTTGCAAAGAAAGGAGAAGCTATCAGCGCAACAAAGATCGGGACCATCGATGTGACAACAAATCTTGGTGCAACGGGTGTCCTAGAGAATGTGCTGTATGCACCAGAAGCGACGACCAACCTTTTGTCGGTGCGCCGAATCCAGCAGAGCGGGATGACAATCATTTTTGGTGAATCTGGAGGCGTCATGGTAAAAAAGGGTGGTAAGACTATCCTAACCGGTAAGTCAATAAATAATTTAATATGCGTAAATTTCACGATAAATAAAAATATGTGTAACAAAACATATGCAAATAACATCGTAACTTTAAACGCATATAAATTGTGGCATGAACGTCTAGGTCACATCGAACAATCTAAGTTCATCAAAATGAAGCAGCATAATTTATTTGAAGACAAAAATTTAATTGAGTCAATAAGTCCTACAAAAGATTTGTGTGAAGCTTGTGTATTAGGAAAACAAGCACGACTGCCTTTCTCAAAGGAAAGGGACAGGAGTCATATTACGAGACCTTTGTTCATCATACACTCTGATGTATGCGGTCCAATTAAGCCTCCGACTATTGACAATAAAAATTATTTTGTTACATTTATCGATGAGTTTACCCACTATACGACAGTTTATCTCATTACATATAAGTCTGACGTATTTAAAATGTTTCAAGACTTTGTCGCTAAAAGTGAAACCCACTTTAATTTAAAAATCGCAAATTTAAATTGTGATAATGGGAATGAGTATTTGTCAAATGAATTCAAAGCATTTTGTGTACAAAAGGGTATCCAATATAATTTAACAGTTCCATACACGCCACAGCAAAATTCCATAGCGGAGCGAATGAATAGAACACTGTTAGAAAAAGCTCGCGCTATGATTCACGGAGCTGAACTCAAAAAGGAATTTTGGGGTGAAGCTATTCTAACGGCTAATTATCTAGTTAATATAACCCCAAGTAAAGCCATTATAGAAAACAAAACTCCTTTTGAACTTTGGCACAATAGAAAACCAAAATTAAATCGTTTGAAAGTTTTCGGTAGCACCGTGTATATTCATGACAAAAATAGACAAAGTAAATTCGATAAAAAGTCTATTAAAGGGATTTTAGTTGGCTATGGAAAGAATGGATACAAAGTATTAAACGTGGAAACAAATCAATTTATTATAGCACGTGATGTGGTTGTTGACGAGATTAATTTTAAAAACTCGAGACCAACTTATGTACACAGAAATAATGACTTTGAAGACAATAACCTTCAAACAGAACGTTTTAAAACTGATGAAATAAAAATCAGTGAGAATCAAGAAAGCGAAGCAAACGATTCTAGTAAAAAGATCGAAGCTCGTAATGATTCTCATGAAGGTGAGTTGCGACGAAGTACAAGAATAAAGAATAAACCTCAAATAAATTATAATGAGGAATATGATTATCATATTTGTGCACTGTCGACAACTTCTGACATTCCTAGCTCGTATAATGAGATAAAATATCGTAGTGATAAATGCGAGTGGGAGAAAGCTATAAATAATGAACTTAGATCGTTGTCACAAAATAACACATGGACTTTGATTCCACGTCCTAATAATAAAAACATAGTTGATTGCAAATGGGTGTTTAATATAAAAATGGATAAAAATGGAAATTCATGTATATATAAAGCTAGACTTGTTGCAAAAGGTTTTAGTCAACAATATCTACAAGACTACAATGAAACCTTTGCACCAGTTGCACGAATAACAACCTTTAGAATGATCATTGCGTTTGCAAATCAACATAATTTATTGGTCCATCAGATGGACGTAAAAACCGCATTTTTAAACGGTTTATTGAAAGAGGAGATTTACATTCGTGTGCCGGATGGGATTTCAGCGCCTGAAGGACATGTATGTAAATTAAATAAAGCATTATACGGTCTGAAACAGTCTGCAAGATGCTGGTTTGAACTTTTCGAAGTTACACTGAAAAAGCATGGTTTCCAAAACTCCTTATCAGATCGCTGTCTATATCTTTTAAATAACAATCATATTTATAAGAATATCTATGTACTCTTGTATGTAGATGATGTTCTGATAGTAACGTATGATAGAAATACGATGCAAAATTTCAAAGAATACTTAAAGAAACAATTTTCTATGACAGATATGAACGAGATAAAGTTATTCTTGGGAATAAATGTCATACGAAAAGAAAATACAATCTCATTAGATCAAAATGTCTATTTAGAAAATATTTTGCGTAAATACAATATGATTGATTGTAAAAGTTTAGATACTCCTTTGCCTCCGAAAGTAGATTTAAATGCTCTGAATGCTGACGAGTATTATGATGCACCATGCAGAAATGTTACAGGCTGTTTAATGTATGCTATGCTATGCACACGGCCTGATTTATGCTTTGCAGTAAATCTGCTCAGCAGATATCAAAATAAAAATAACAAAGAGCTATGGCAAAACTTAAAGAAAATTTTAAAATATATAAAAGGATCGTTAAAACTTCGTTTAGTTTACAAACGAAATGATAATTATGAAAATTTATTAAATGGTTATGTAGATTCTGATTGGGCAGGTAACGAAATAGACCGGAAAAGTACAACTGGCTATATCTTTAAAATGTTTGACTGTAATACAATCTGTTGGAATACGAAAAGGCAAAATTCAGTTGCAACTTCCTCGACAGAAGCCGAATACATGGCATTATATGAAGCAACTAAAGAAGCTTGTTGGCTTAGATCTCTTTTGAAGAGCATAGAGATAAATATTAAAGAGCCGATAATTATCTTCGAAGATAATAATGGTTGCATTGCTATCGCAAGTAATCCAACAGATCATAAACGAACAAAACATATAGATGTAAAATATCATTTTACACGTGAAAAAGTGGAACAAAAGGTAATAACACTTAAATATATTCCCACAGATAAACAGTTAGCTGACTCATTCACAAAACCATCACCGAAAGTGCGGTTTTTGTACATCCGCAAGCAGATGGAACTAGTGGAACATGAATAAAAAAAGGGGAAACAAAACTATTAAAATTAAATTCATGTAAAACTACAATTTCCAAATGTTTTAAATTTTTTTTTTATTTTCATCTGTAATCGTCAGTATAGTGGTCTGATTGGGTTTTTCTGGGTTTTCCCCAATCCAGTGCAACAAATGTTGGACCATTTATGTACCACCCAGTATTAAAGCATTATTAAATAAATGAAGTGTTCTCTCTTGCGTTAATTGTTAACGAATTAATTTTTGAGTGGGAGTATAGATATATAGATATATATGTATACAAAAATCAATAATGAATGTTAGCCGACGTGACGGGCACGTCGTTTATTTGTTTATTTGTTTATTTGTTTCCTAGGCGTTTTTGAACAGAAGCATCTCGGTGCGACGCATTTGTTTTTTTTTATATAATGATTCACTCTCAGTTCGAATCCGGCAGCACACGGGAGAACACTGATAAAATAAAGTATTTGAATTTTATTCACGAGTATACCTGCTTCCCAAAACCAACATATTTATTATAACATTCAAAGTATACATTAAAATTAAAATTAAAATTAAAGATTAAATTTAAAACTAAACATTAAAATTACACATTACAATTAAAATTAAACAATAAAATTAAACATTGAACATTAAAATTCAAATTCAAATTCAAATCAATGATTACAATTAAAACTGAACATTAAAATTGTATTAATTTATTGTTCCCTTCAGGGTTACAATTCCATTACATCTCCTTCGTTTCCTCGCTCCTATCCTAACCTTAACCTAACTTACAATTACCTTATCACGCAACACGCAATACCGCAAACAACTAGATACACAAGAGAGAGAGAGAGAGAGAGAGAGAGAGAGAGAGAGAGAGAGAGAGGGAGAGAGAGATATTATTGAGTTTCAATACAATAAAATAACAATAACAATATAGAAATAAAATAACAATCGCCAGAAATACCAAAATACTATCCACGTCTGCATCAGCATTATCACATCCCACTCCTCCAACCCTTTCCAGAAATCCTCATCCTTGATCATCAATCCCGCTACATTCCAAAAAGCCACCTTAATCTCCCTACCCCTCTTCTTTCTTTTCTTTTCTTCCCCCCCCCCCTCCCGCTGGTTTAACTCGCTTGCCCGTTCCCCTGCTCAGCTAACCAACTTTCCTCTATTTCGTCCCATTGTTTCATCTTTCCATTCACCCACATTTTCATATATCCACCTGCACATTCCTTCCGTTCATCCTCTCCTTCTCCGCTTCCCTTTTAATTTTCCACCTTGCTCTCCTCTCTTCCTCCGTTAAGTCATCATCTAACCTTTCCTTTCTCCCTCTTAACTTGCTCCTCTCCCCCATCACTTTCCTTTTCTGTTCCCTGTCCACCATCTTCACCAGTACCAACCCCCTCCCGTCCTTTCCTGTCCCGCCTATCTTTTTTATCTCGTTAATTCCCTCGCCCTTCAGACTCATCACCTCCCACACCCTCTTCACCTCATTTTTAACACCCGTACCATCCGTTTGCATCCTTCTTATTATCACATTTTTTTCCTCTCTTCCCTCTCCTTCCTATCCTGTTTGACCTCTAGACTCCTTATTCTCCTTCTATTCTCTTCTAATTCTTCTTTTCCCATCGTACCTTCTACACCTTCTCCCCCCTTTTCCCACCCTTCCATCTATGCCTTCCCCACCTTTCGTTCTAGTCTTTCCATTCTCTAGTCTAACCTTTCCCTCCTTTCCACTTCCCACTTCTCTCTTTCCTTTCTTCTCTGCTCCCTCTCTCTCTCCATTTCCTCCTTCACTTCCCTCATCCCCTCTTTTATTTCCCTCAACTCCGTCATCAACTCCCCAATCACATTCTCCCAACCTTTACTTAACCCTTCCGACTCTTTCCATTCCCCCTTCGGCGACCTCTTCGTCTTCACACTCCTTTTAAAAATTCCCCTTTCCCCTTCACCCTCGTCGTCCCCCTCCACCCCTCCGCCCCTCCGCCCCTTCATCACTCCCACTTTTCTTCCATATAATATCTAAACTGCTCCCACTCCTCCCTCCTCCTCTCCCTAGCTTTCCCGCTGTTACTCATTTCTTCCTCTTCCTATCATTTTACTACCTTTCAAATTTCCCGCTTTCCCACCTGACTTTATCGTCACCAGGTTGCGCCACCTACCTCTCCTTCTCTCTCTACTCCCGCGTTCGTCACACGAAAATCCCACCAACCTAAGTCTCCTATCCCTCACTCACTTCACCCTTTCTCGCACTCCCTACTCCACCTTTTGCCCTTCTCCCTTTTTCCCCATCTACACCTGCTCCTCTCACTCCCTTCTCCAACACTCTCTCACCTCTCACAATGTTCACCCTTCACTCTCTCCAACAAAACCCTCTCCACTCAATTCATACACCTCAATCACTCTCGCAACCGGAAACCGAAGTCTGTTTAGTTTTAGACGTTTGCGTAGTTTTAAGACATCATATTTTGTATTATATTATTCTATACTCATAGCAGCTAACTACACAACCATTGTAGCACGAACACGATAGAACATGAGAACAATCCTATAGTTAAGTTATCAATCCACCTTATCCTACCAATCCCATCACACGTACCTTCCCGCTAAGCACCTCACCCTACGCCGCGCGACGACGATCGGTAGTACGTCATCGCGTCCAGCGATCCCCACTCCGAGCGTTAATGCCTCCTACCCCACCATTCATTCGTGCCCAGACTCGCCCTCGCTCCACTGACCCACTCATCACCGAAGGAACCGAGTGTGGCCCCTTGTCGCGTCGCGACACCTCAGAGTGAGACGACAACAAATTCTAAAACGATTCGAATGGGCCTAAAAGCCAAACAAGGCGAAGACCGCGTCCCGCCTACAACATATTCATGCGAACAAGCATATGGTGAAGATCGCGTTCCACCTAGCTTATACAAACATCTATATAAACAATAAGGTGAAGATCACGTTCCACCTACAGTGTGCACACTTTATACGAATCAGCGTCAGGTGAAGAACGAGTTCCGCCTGTAACGCCTATCAATACACAACCCGATCAAATACGTACAAAATACGATTAAACAAGATTCGGCTCACTCTGAGGCGTCGTCACAGCGTAGCGTAGTCTATGAGCCGAGGAGACATGCGTTCCTTCGAGTGTATGAACGTAGCCGATGGCTCGACGTCATCGATGCTACGTCATAAACAGGTGAACCAAGACCTGGTCATGAAGTGGAGAGGTCCGTGCGGAAGTCAGTTACTCCAGAGCCTTCTAGACGAACACATTGCGAATTAACAAAAAACAAATCTCTGTACAACTGTATAGCAACCAGTCAATAAACACCACGCCACCGAAAGAGTATTCTTCATTCCAAGAAAAAGCGAAACCACGGAGCGTGCACGATCGCTTCGACGTAGGAGTTTCTACATACAACACCCCTAATTAATTAATTAGTTCGTTCCGTCCAGAACTCCACCGCGAGACGACGTCTCTTGGAGCTCTTCCGCCTTCCCCTTCCCCGTCTTATTTCAAGCGTTGCTATTTCTTTCGCGTACTATAATTAAACCATAAGTGCAAGGTGTATATATACACAGTTTCGTTATATTAAATAATCATTATATTAACCACGTCTCGATTTAATCAAATCCCCACCATACGTCGTATGTGATTTCGCCAATTGTCATTTCCGATATCCGTATTAAATCTGTGTTCTCTTCCGTACGTCTGCAGCCTATCAGTGGCTCGGTACACCCTCCGAGAAAACAGATTGTTTATTGAACTGAATCTGAGTTCTTATTCGTACCCCCGTAGCCCACCAGTGGCCCGGTACGCCTTCGAGAACCAGATTTTTCCATTGATTTCGTAGTTGTTTTAGTTCGCGTACATTGTTCTATTGAGAAATCACATGCCTCGTCGCGCTGGCCGGAAATATCAGCTGCGGAAGCTCGCCCGTGAGTACGGCCTAGCAGCGGCAGGTCAGGACCAGTTCGTGCGGTTGCTGGGCGCGGAAGGGGCCCTGACGATCGCCCGCGTAACTAATTTTTCCGGGAAAGTGCGCGTCGTGACCGGTCAACGAGAGCAGATCCCCTGGAGGCCGCCCGCCCGGATCACGCTGGCTCCTGTCGACCGTAGCCGAGAGAGGGCCCAGTCTCAGCCCGCCGAGCACCCAGAGGAGCCTCTTCCACGGGACGACCAGCGTCCGCAACACCGAGCTTGAGCAACACGACCAGCGAGCATCGTCCGAAGGAGACTAGCCCGGTGAGAGTCAGCCGAAGGGGTTTGGTCCGCCGAGTGTCGGCCAAATATTACGCGGGTCCGAAAGTCTCGTGTACCGAGGCAGACACGGTTATACTCGCCGTGTGGACTCAAAAGCTGAACTATTATTATTGGCGTCCTGTCCGCGACCTCGTGATTCGCGCTATTGACCGCGGGACGTAACAATGTTTAATTTTAATTTTAATTTTAATGTATACTTTGAATGTTGTAATAAATATTAACAATAACAATAAAATATTGCTTTATTCATTAACATTTATTTTATTTTAATTAACATTTATGAACATCTGTAAGACGTCTAAAAGATGTCTAAAAGACGTCTTACAGTCGTACAGTTTTGTAACAAAGACGTTCTAGAGACGTTCTAGAGACGTTCGGGAGACGTTCGTAGGACTTTCAAGACGTCTTTAAGACGTCTGTGTGCTATCTGGGTGGTGAGACAACAATGCGATGGAAAGAATACTTAATTAACGCGCTCGATATTGACGTTCGTTTTAGCAACATCTTTTAATCTGTTACAATTTGTTAAACGGAAGACGTCTTCTTACGAAATGTGAGAAACACACGGTTACAGAAGCGTGAAGAATTTCTCTCTGAATCGTACGATGCATTATAATATCGAATGACTAGGTGTGCAAAATTAATTTGATTTTTCTTTTTGCACAAATGAAATCGTGATTGCCTCACACGCGCGACAATTTCAGCGAACGTCTCTGTGAATTCATTGACGGAAAATCAAATAAAACAAATGGATAGCAAATAAAGCAATATTATTTTCAACATTCGTAACACGATCGTTATTACACAGTTTAAATAAAATAGTATTTTGAAAGAGAAGTGAAGGTTCAATGAGTGAATTGCTTTATTGTTCGAATAAAATTCTCTGAGCTTTCGCGAACGTGGATTTATCGAAATAATAAAAAATGCTTTATTCTCGAAGTATGCAAACGATTTGAAATAAAATGAATCGTTTATTGCAATAATATTTTGATCTGGCTTTAGAGCAGAGCTGCCTAGACGCACCTGTTGCTGTTCCTCAATAATCGACGCAGAAAAGACGCAGAGTGTGAGTGGGGGACAAAGGGCGAACGCTACAAGTTCTGCCACAACTTGATTTATCAACGAGTCGGGCTCGAGGAATGCTTAGAGGTGCATTATGAAATAGAAGAGTCCTTAAACAATTACCCTGAACAACTGAAAATATTTTTAGAATAGTATATTTTGTACACTATATGGAAAACGGTAAAAATATCACGAGAAGTACTGGCTTGAGTGCAAAAAGGTGCTTCCAGGAAGATTTTAGTTAAAAGAACACTTCCACGTCAATATATTCAATTTCTTCGTTTTGTGTATCCTTTAGGTCAGATTTTTCCTGCAAAGAATGTGGCCACGGTCGACACATACCTAAGGCTCCCTCGTAACAAACTGTGCATACGGCGTTAACCTTGTGCATACTGCGTTTTTTCAGCCACATTGTCGAGCGGTATCGTTTTCCATTCAGCCGGGATGCAAACGATTCGATCGGAGGAGTTCGAGAACGCAATGAAATCTGTTGGGGCGAAAGATGCATACGTGCGTTGCAATGACCTGGTGATTCCGTTTCCACTCCCTATTCGATGATAGTGTTGTACCAGTATTACAGCGTCGTGTAATGTCTAAAACTGTAACGACCAAAGACATACAATCTGTCACCGTAATATTCGGACACTTCTAAAAAGACTAATTTTTAAAAATTGGATTAAACGACCTTAATGTTTTTAAGATATTAGAAGAATTAATGTCCTGAAGTAACACAAATTTTTTGAAAAAATTGCAATTATTTTTTTTAAATTTTTTTCGTAGAGAAAAATCTCAGTGTTACTTTTTATTATTTTTCTTTACTCGGGCCTGTCTTGAATATTTAACAACTGCATTTGGTAAATATTTGTCATGAACACGAAATTTTCATTTCTCATTGGAAAATTTCTAGACAGAGAAAATCTGGGTCGTATTTCTTCTTACTTGATCGTTCCGAGGTACTTCCTCGGATAAATAAATTCCATGTTTTCCCAGCACGTTCTTGTGCAACTCAAGTGTTTTATTTTGCATCATTATTCTAGTACCATTATTCCGTGATTGCGTTTGCACAGTCTCGTCAGCGATCGTAGATTAAAAATCATTTAATCCGTCGTTTTTACACGGCATCTAGTTTTAGTATTAATGCACGAACTATTTAAACAAATCGATATTTGAGAACACTCAAAGGGTTAAATTGAACATTGAACAATATTTATCTGTACAATTTTCGTGTAGAATGAATTGTTTCCACTATTTACTTCGAGTAATGTCCTCCGTTCGACCACAGATCACAATTTCAGAAGTTTAAGAAAGAGTGGTCGGTTTATTTTGGAAAACTTTGTTGAGTAGCTAAATTGTTCACTGAAAAAACAGAACGTCTTGACAATTTTTCTGTGGTACGAACAGTTTCCTTGAAATGGAGTCGTACACATTAGCACAGATTCCAATTTCAGGAATGCAAAAATATTAGCAGGGGATTGAAATTGCGTGTCGATCCGTCTCGATCACGATTTCTGAGTCATATGCGACGCATTACGAATTTCGCATTTACCGTGACGTGGTTCCCGCAGATTGATTGAAATTATTCGGCGTGTCTTTCCCCGTTGCTTCGCAATTGTCAGGATTCTTTATGCGAACGCACTATTTCTTGACGCCCTATCAGTGGCCCATTAGCCTTGTAATTCGGTCTAAGGGCATTTTTTACCATCTTATCCGGCTATACCCTTTGAATAGTTACGGACCCGACTTCATTGTTACAATGCAGATTATTATCTCCATAACTGTCGCAAAGATCAGTACCATGACTGTCAACATTTTCGTCCCCACTACTGGGGAATCCCCCTTGATATCAGTCAAGCGGTAACCACGCTCGGCGACCGAACCAGCGAAATGACACCAAACGCGATATAATTACGATTACAATTACTCGTGTAATAAACGATTCAAGTCTCAGGCGTGAAAAGGTCGACGAATGTAAACAAAGGAGAAGCAAAGTGTCGAAGCGTCGAACATCAGTCCCTTTTTGTCTTTAAATCGCTATCCTTCTCTACGTTCGGGACATTACATAGAAAATGTAGCACTTCTACTAGAACTGTCGCTCGGCAGACCCGACAATATGTCTGTTATGGAGATACCCCTGTAGTTTACAAAGACTGAAGTGGTTTCAGTAACGATCTCCGCCAACGTTCAGCCCGTGATTCCACCCAGAGTACCCCAAGAAGCTCCGGTACCGTCGAGGGAAAGTCGACACGACGCGACGCGACGCCTCACGTTACAACTCGTTCAACGTTTCCTCGTTCTACTGACAAAACAAAGGACATTCATTCGATTTCAGCCAACCATTCGTCTTTCTTATTGTTTCATGCTCGAACCGGGAGCCGCTTTGAAAAACCTGTTGGCCCATGGAATCTCGCTTCAAGCATGATCCGAATAGCCTCTAGATCCAGTTTGATTAATATTGATCCTCCCGTATCACTGTTTTACTCTATATTTGTTCAAGATCGATTTCATTAGATCAGTTTCTTATTAGTTCATGGTATGTCAATATGTTCCATGGAGCAACAGTGCTTTATGTAAGGTAATTAACAAGAGAACCGTTCTGGATTGTAGATGAATAAATAGTAGACGGTGGGCTTTATAAATTTATGATAAACATGAAGAGGTGAAGTTGAAAACAAGATTATAATTTCAATAATTGTAGGATTAAGAATAAAAAGTGACTGATGTATGTTGCCTTATAAAAATTACAAAAGTGAATTTATTTAGGCGTTGGATAACTTGAAGTATACGCTTCGTTTCTGTGGCTACAGTAGCAGAACGATTCGTATTTCTTTATTTTTATTTGTAACAGACCTGGCTGCGCCAGGCCTGTTCCGAGCCGAACACGACCGACGGATACCGAGATCCGCCGGTACCCGCGAGCGCCCCCGCGAGCCCCGCAACGCCGAACCGATCTTGGCGGGAACCGGAACCCGCCATGATGCGACGCCGGCGCGCCGGATGCGGGACGACACCGGAAAAGCCGGCCGCGAACCGTACCGCACCGCACCCCCTCGCCCGGCAAGACGAGAGAGACGAACCGGAAAACGGTCTCTTCGGTTTTCCGCCGCGATAACGAGCAGACGTACTTTCCCGATCCGATCTCTAGCCGCCGATACCGACCGCCCGATCCCGACCGGAATCGTCTCTTGCGACGCCGGGAAGCCGCCCGCTGAATACGACTCGCGAGAGTGTATTTATACCCGCGAAATTGTAATCGCGAGTGTGCCGATTTTTCCGCGATCCGCGAATCCTGAATACGCCGCTGCGTATTGGACCACCTGGAGGGCCGACCCGAACGCCGAGCGATCGAGACCCGAATCGCGACCGCCGGCCACCGAAACGCGAAGCCGGGACAGTGACGAACATTTGGAATACTCGTGTCGTTAATCACCCGTGCCCGACCGCCCGCGCCCCGCCGTAGCCCTCGCGTTATCCTGCGTGAACCCTGGCACGGCGAGCCAAATCCGGCCGCGAGGAATCCGTTGTTACGAGATCCGCCGGGAAACGGACTCGTTACATGGCGCCCGAACAGGGACTTGTTTAACCACGTGGGACAGGCTGGATTACGCCCACGTGGGAATTTGTGAGGTTAAGTGTGCCGCGGAGTGAAGTGAACCGAACCGCGCGTGCGCCACCTAGTGCGAGCCCGCCGAAATAGTGCCGGTACACGCGCGCCGCCCAGTGTCGCCCTGCCGAAATAGTGCCGGTACACGCGCGCCGTCCAGTGTCGCCCGGCCGAAACACTACCGGTACACGCGCGCCGCCTGCCGCCGCCGCGACGAAGCAGGACCGCCGATCGAACGTCGGGCGGGCGCGAAAGTTTGAATCACAGCCGGGGGAAACCCACGTGGATGCCCCGAGGGACACCCACGACGAGCCGTACCCGAAGAAACGCCGACGGACCACCATCCCCCGAGACACCGGACGACCGGAGACGACGGTGGGCCGACTGCATTAGCCGCCTGACGAACGATCTGTACGCGATAATGGAGCCCGGCGTACAGACCCGGAAAATGCTGTCCGCCGCCGCGACGGCCGAGAGACCGGACCCGCTCCGCAACATCGACCGGATCCGGAAGAGCGGTTGCACCACCGACGGGAAAGACCCGCATGCGTTCCTGGAACGCGTGGAGGACCTCCAGTTGACATACGGGTTCCCAGACGAAGACATGCTCCGAGCCGCACCGGTAATGTTAAGCGGACGAGCGCAGGCCTGGTACCGGAACGAACGGGAGGAAATCGCCACCTGGGACGAGTTCAGGCAGGCATTCCTCCGGGCCCATGCGTCGCCGCAGACCCGCTATCAGCACGAGCGGGCTGCCCGGGAAAGGAGACAGCGGGACGACGAGCCGTTCACGGACTTCGTGACGGATGTTACCACGCTGATGCGACGAGCCCAGGTGCCGCCGTCCGAGAGACTCGACCTGCTACACGAGAACATGCGGACGAAGTTTCAATACTTCATACCCCGGGGATCCGTGCCGGATGTGAGGACGCTCCGCGAGCGTGTGCAGGAACTCGAGCGTATCGAAGAACGGGAAAGACGGCCGCGCCGAACCCCGGCCCACGCCGCCGCGACCGAACTAGCAACGCCGATCACGAGCCGCGCTCCGCCGTCGGAACCGTACGACGTCGACACCCACTGCTGGCGGTGCAAGCAGCGAGGACACACACGCTTCGAGTGCCGGAACGCGTACCGGAGATTTTGTTCGCGGTGCGGACGCGACGGAGTGCTCACCCGGGAGTGTCACCCGCCGGGAAACGGAGCACGGGCCCCGTCGCCGAGGAGCGAACGCCGGGCCCGCTAGATAACCTGTCGGAGCAAATCCGATACACGCCGCGTCCCGTGTTACCGGTCCGAATCCTCGGCCGGAGATTCGATGCCCTCCTCGACACGGGCTCACAGATCTCCTGCATCAATGAGGAAGTCCTGACCTGGGCGCAGGAGCAAGGGAGACTCCCCGTCGAGCACCGCGCCGGCCTCGTCAATCTAGCCGACGGAACCGATACGCGTCCGACGGGACGCATCCGCCTGCCGTTCCGAGTCCGACACCGGGAGGAAGCGGCCGAGTTCACCGTACTGCCGAGGATGGGGATGCCGGTGCTCCTCGGCATACACGCCCTCGCCGCCCTGCGCTTGAGGATTGAGCCGCCCGCCGAAATCGCCGCCCGGACCGAGGACTACCACGCCGAGCCGTGTCTCCAACTAGGACTGCGGCCGCTGCCGAAAGACGAGCGAGAAGCGTTCGACCGATTCCTCGACACCGAGCTGGAACGCTTCAACGCCGTGACGGGCCGTACAACGCTCATACGGCACCGGATAAAGCTGCTCGACGAGACGCCGGTCAAGCAGCGGTACCGTCCCCGGAACCCGGCCATGCAGGCTATCATCAACGAAGAGGTCGCGCAGATGTTGCGTGACGGCGTCATCGGGCCGTCCAGCAGCCCGTGGAGTTCGCCTGTCGTCGTTGTGAAGAAGAAGGACGGCCGGCCGCGATTCTGCGTCGACTTCCGCAAGTTGAACGAACGGTCGGAGAAGGACGCGTATCCGCTGCCGCACATCCAGGCCACATTGGACAAACTGCGAGGGGCCAGGTTCCTCACGACGCTGGACCTGAAGAACGGATATTGGCAGGTGCCCCTGGAGCCCGCGAGCCGACCGCTTACCGCCTTCACCGTTCCAGGGCTCGGCCTTTTCCAATTCACGGTGATGCCCTTCGGCCTACACTCCGCGCCCGCGACCTTCCAGCGCCTCCTGGATCGCGTGATCGGCCTGGAGCTCGAGCCGCACGCGTTCGCCTATCTGGACGACATTATTGTCGTCAGCCGGACCGTGGCCGACCACCGACGCCACCTCCACGACGTTTTCCGGCGCCTGCGTGCGGCCGGACTGAAGCTGAACCCGGAGAAATGCCGATTCTGCGTCGACAGCCTCCGCTATTTAGGCCATATCGTCGACCAGCAGGGCATCCGGACCGACCCGCAGAAAACCGCGGCCATCGCCCAGATCCCGACGCCGAAAACGATCAGGGACATCCGCAGATTCCACGGGATGGCCTCGTGGTACCGGCGATTCGTCCCGAACTTCGCAGAGGTCATCGAGCCGCTGACCCGCCTGACCCGTAAAAACGCCAAATGGAGATGGACCTCCGCCGAGGAAACGGCGTTCCGGACGATGAAAGAACGCCTCGTAGCCGCCCCGGTGCTGGCATGCCCAGACTTCGAACAGCCGTTCACGCTCCAGACCGATGCCAGCGACTACGGGCTGGGAGTCGTACTCACGCAGGGCCCTGAGGACGACGAGAGGGTGATCGCCTATGCCAGCCACACGATGAGCGAGACCGAGCGCAAATACAGCGCCACCGAGAAGGAGTGTCTCGCCGTGGTCTGGGGCATCCGGAAGATGCGGCCGTACCTGGAGGGGTACCGCTTCACCGTCATCACCGACCACCAAGCCCTCAAATGGCTCCGCCAACTCGACAGCCCGACCGGCCGCCTGGCGAGATGGGCGTTAGAGCTCCAGCAATACGATTTTGAGGTGCGGTACCGACCCGGAAAACATAACCACGTGGCGGATACGCTGTCCAGAATCCCGCCGCCGCCCGGAGTGAATTCGCTCCGACCGAAGCAGCACACCGACACGTGGTACCAGAAGAAGCTAGCCGCCGCCCAGACCGACCCAGCCGCCGAACCAGAATTCCAGATACGAGAGGGGCGCCTCTACAAACGCATCCCGCACCAGCTCGATTATAACGAGCCCGAGCCGAGCACAACGTGGAAGCTGTGCGTACCGAACGAGGATCGCCCGGCTACCCTCGCCCAGTACCACGACGACCCCACGGCCGGTCACCTGGGAGTCGCCAAAACCATCGTGCGCCTGGCGCAGCGATTCTATTGGCCGGGGATGTTCCGGGATGCCGCCCGCTACGTCCGGAGCTGCAAGAACTGCATGCAGTACAAGGTTCCGCCGCACCCGTTACCAGGACAGCTGCACGCCAACCCGGGGACCGAACCGTGGCACACCGTCTCCGTCGACCTGATCGGCCCGCTGCCGCGATCCCGACAAGGCCACCGGTGGCTGCTAGTGGCCATGGACCGTTTCACCAAATGGGTCGAGCTCACCCCGCTCCGGAAAGCCACCAGTACCGCCGTCGCAGCTGCGATCCAGAGGGAGGTAATCCTGCGACACGGAGCCCCACAGATCTTGATTTCAGATAACGGCCGTCAGTTCATCGGAGAACCCGTGACCGCTCTGCTGAAAACCGCCGGGACCCAGCACCGCCGGACCCCGCCGTACGCGCCCCAGTGTAATCCGGTAGAGCGAGCCAACAAGGTCGTGAAGACCATGCTCGCCCAGTACACCGGAAACCGCCACAACCGCTGGGACGAGAAACTGGACGAGGCCAGATTCGCGATCAACACGGCGTGGCACGAGGCAACCGGGTACAGCCCGGCGTACCTCAACCAAGGACGGGAACTCCGGCCACCGGGGCCGACCACCACGGAAGGAGCCGCAGCCCCGCCGCAGCAGCGGTGGAAGAACTTCCGGGAGGCCCAGGAACTGGCCCGAGTACACCTGGCACGAGCGTTCGACCGACAGGCCAAATATTATAACCTGCGCCGCCGAGATTGGAGGCCTGCCCTGGGGGACACCGTCTGGAGAAGGGAACACACGCTGTCCAATAAAGAAGAAGGCGTCGCCGCCAAACTCGCGCCGAAGTTCAGCGGCCCGTACACCGTCGGGCGCGTCGTGTCGCCGGTCATCGTGGACCTGCGCGACCGGGCTAGGCGATGGCTGCGCCATATCCATGTGCGGGACCTCAAGCCCGCCGCCGGCCCCGCCGACGAACCAGACCATACTCCAGAGGAAAGCGCCGAGCGCGAGCGCCGACTTTCCCCCGCGGGAAACCCCCAGCAGCCCGCACCCGCCCCCGCTGCTAACCCAGCTCCTAGGCGTAGAGGCCGTTCCCGAAAACTAATTGCCCCCGTACACTTTTGCGACAGGAGGAAAAGTCCAGCAACCAAAAAGCCGGCCGGGGATGGACACCAGCTGGGGCCGTGCGGCCCTGTTCGACGAGACCGAGCCGAGCCACGGGGCGTCGACGTCAGATGCCATGCCGGACGGAAGCTGCCGCCGCCGCGACCAATCAGCCCCGCCAGACAGCCCGGCCGCCGGAGAACCGGCGACGCGAAGCGGACCCCGACGTCGGAATTGGGACTCGCTGACGACGCTGTCGCCCGTGTCCGACGACCCGACCCCCAGCACGCCCGCGGCTTCAAGACGGACACAACCGTGCGAGTGACGAGGGAAGTGCGCGAGGACGTGGCCCCACGGGGCCCCCGCGACTTCACCCCGGCGGGGGTGAACGAACGCTGAACGTAGGTTAGGCTAGGTTAAGTAGTGTTAAGTGTACAGTGTCGCGTAGTTTAAGTTAGGCTAAGTGTCCAGCGTTCTAGTAGGATTAAGATAGGTTAAGTGTACAGTGTTCACATAGGATTAAGATAGGTTAAGTGTACAGCCCCGCGTTAGGTTAAGCTAGATTAAGTTTAGCACGTAAGGTCCCGTCGTGCCGAAGTAGACGAGAAGACTGCCGCCCACTCGCCGCCGCGACGTAAGGGGGGGGGGGTGTAACAGACCTGGCTGCGCCAGGCCTGTTCCGAGCCGAACACGACCGACGGATACCGAGATCCGCCGGTACCCGCGAGCGCCCCCGCGAGCCGCGCAACGCCGAACCGATCTTGGCGGGAACCGGAACCCGCCATGATGCGACGCCGGCGCGCCGGATGCGGGACGACACCGGAAAAGCCGGCCGCGAACCGTACCGCACCGCACCCCCTCGCCCGGCAAGACGAGAGAGACGAACCGGAAAACGGTCTCTTCGGTTTTCCGCCGCGATAACGAGCAGACGTACTTTCCCGATCCGATCTCTAGCCGCCGATACCGACCGCCCGATCCCGACCGGAATCGTCTCTTGCGACGCCGGGAAGCCGCCCGCTGAATACGACTCACGAGAGTGTATTTATACCCGCGAAATTGTAATCGCGAGTGTGCCGATTTTTCCGCGATCCGCGAATCCTGAATACGCCGCTGCGTATTGGACCACCTGGAGGGCCGACCCGAACGCCGAGCGATCGAGACCCGAATCGCGACCGCCGACCACCGAAACGCGAAGCCGGGACAGTGACGAACATTTGGAATACTCGTGTCGTTAATCACCCGTGCCCGACCGCCCGCGCCCCGCCGTAGCCCTCGCGTTATCCTGCGTGAACCCTGGCACGGCGAGCCAAATCCGGCCGCGAGGAATCCGTTGTTACGAGATCCGCCGGGAAACGGACTCGTTACATATTTTTAAACGTGGTGGCAACCACCCCTGAGATAGGACAGTACATTGCACCCCCCGGTCCCAATGGCGGTGGTGGGGTTTAACTGCGCCCACCCAGCAGTGGGGACCGACCAGCACTGTTGTGACGTTCCACAGCGCAGCAGCTTGCCATCTCGTTCAGAGGGAGTCCCGCTCTCTCTCTCTCTACGACGCCTTCTTCTGCGACATTACTATGTCGCACGAGGAGAATGCTTGCTACGGGGAAAACGTACTGTAATGAAGTGGGTGCGCCTCACGATCGCGTTCCGTAGATACTCGGTCGGATAGGCGTTAGAATTAAACAAAGCGTTTAATTTCTTCGACTAACACAAGAACTCTGACACTTTATTGTAGTTTTACAGGCTTAAATACTATTTCCTATCGGTACGGATGCGTTGGATTTTGGGGGTGGGTGGATACAGTTATCAGATATTATCTACTAAGGGGCGATCGGTGGCTGCTTGTTCGGTACATAAAGTCTCATCGGTTCAAAGGTGTGCTAATTGTAAGTCATTCTAGACGTTAGACGTTTCGTATTCCTGAGCCTACGCCAAGTCAACGGAAACATAATTAATTACTTTAAAATAATTAATAATCAATTTCTAAATAGTAAACTTCGCGCGATGTGAAGGTCAACCCGGTTTCTTTGTTGCTGATATTTAGGGGTGTCTGTCGAAAATTCACTTTCGCGTGGCTATGTCCTTCATACTTTACTGTCAAGGTTTGAGACGGTCGAATGTCATTATATGTTCCTGCAGTGTTCTTGTTTCTTTTCGTGCTGGATTCATTCAACTGAAAAATTGACTGGACTAACCACAAAAACATAAAAAGCTTCGCTGATAAAGTCTTCAATAGTATAAGACTTATTTTATCCGCAACATTATCAATATACTAATATAACATATAAATAAAAATGTACTTTATGTCTATTCTCTGTCTATGTCTTCTGCATAATTAGTATTCACCGGTTAAACTACCTCGTAACGTAACTTTTAACACAGTACAACGATTTCCAAACTGTTCCTAACATATACTCTGAATTTCTGGCACGTGCAATGTTTGTTACGTTGTTTCGTAGAACAATAGCTTGAAATCGCTACAGTGGCGCGAAAACGATGGTTAATTTCTCGCTAGTACATGTGCGGAAATTCGGATATGCTCAAACACAATTTTAACAAAATTTAACATTTAGTATCCTGTTGCTCTGAAATAACGATTAACTCCACTAAAATCAGTACTGGACATGCCACAAAACTATTTACATGAAACTCTATATCACTTAATGCAGAATAAATATTTGCTAGGGTAGACGACATGTTCGATTATGCTTGACGCACTAAATTTAATGTTTTCAGATTGTAAGTATCATATGCGAGTAATAAAAATAAAATCAATACAAAGAAAAATTTGTAAATCACATACGCCATTGTTCTTGTTCCTATGTTCATTATTGAAAATTTCTGTAGGTAACGGAAGACACAATTTGTTAAAAATAATAACAGTCCCTTGGAGGCTCTGACCACAGCAAATTTAGTAGAGTTTACGTTAGGTCATTAAGTAAGCAGAAACTTCGAATTCAAGCTTTGATATGAAATGTTCTAACAATGCTGCGACGAATGCAAATAGTTAGTAATAGCAAAGGAATAGCAAATAATTAATAATTGGTAGAGGACGATGCACGTTATCCGATCTAGATTTTTATTTATTACATCGAGTTTCGTAAAAATTCAGATCCACCTTGCCTAAAAAGTACACCTTTTTGCTAGCTTTTGCTATATTCAATTCATCTTTTTCGGAGAAAAGAAGATTTTTCTTCCATTTACATTAATCTTCGACCGTGATTAGCTCTGCTTGTCAGGGGCATGTAATCCCGGTTAAAAATAAAATTCAACGAAGCACTTAGTTCATGTGACCGCGAACTAAGTGCTCCAGAAATGCGGCTAATACTATTTGCTGGCAGAACTGTTGTAATAGCAAGAGTGGTACGATGAATTTGTCACTGGTACGTGCAGCATGAGTCGTGTCGCGTAGTTCATCTCCTGATGTCGTCCATCACTGTATTAGCCACCATCTAAATAACTCTGAGCTGCCACTCTAGACATCATTCATATATGTATAGTGCTATTCAATGTATACAAAATAATTGGGAACAGAACAGAGTTCCATCACAAAATAAGTGTCATCTCACGAGAGATCAATACATTTCTGTCCGGAAATTTTGATTCGTTTGTGCATCGACTGAAGCCGAGATCCTGCAATTTGTGTCGGGAAATCCTAGCCGTCCCTGGCTGTCTGTTGCTCGCGCAGCGTTAACTTTGTAGCGGCCGTCGGCACGTACAATAAAACAGTTGGTGTGCAAATGGTCGGGTCGGTTTGATGAGGCGAGTGACAGTGAAGCTATTCTTGAAAAAGCCGTTTCCAATCCGTGCAATTAGAATGTTTGGACAATACATGTCTCGTACTTTAGAATCTTTTGTTCCGAGCCTCAATAGCAAATGCTAGTATTATAAACGCCCGAGTTTCCGGAGGGTCGCGCCGACCGATGTCCGAGGGAAACCCCGCTCTTATCACGAAACCTCCACGGTCACACCTAACATTCTCGCAAAAGTGCGCCTCAAGTGCAAGGAATGGTCGAGGTAATCAGGCCGAAAAGAGAAACCTGATTGGACAGCGATTGTTATAGATGCTGTCAAATTAGCGAATTTTTCCGTCAAGGACACGGCCTGCAGAGTTTTAATAAAGGATCGTGAAAAACGCAGAAGCGGAAGGTCTTCAGGCACGTTGAGATACAATGAGCCAAGAACAGGTGTGGAGTAATGCCTGTGTCACAGCAGTGGGACCCTGGACTCTTGACCATCTCGGCTCGGTTTTGTAGAGGGGCGGTCTATTGATCGTCCTGCGAGTGGAATGATTTTTAGTGGGTAAGCGTGACCCGACCATCCGTCATTACCCCCTTTTGGAGTGTGCGTAACGCACTTTTTTGACCACTCTATTTATAAAAAAAAAAAAGACGGTACGTTGAGATACAGGTCTCTCCTGATCAAATAACGTACATTGAAGTCAGTAACTGGTATCAAATTATTGAAAGAACACGCGAACCATAAAGTAACCTCAAGTTTAAAATTTCAAGGTTTTCTTTTCAATCAGTTTCTATCTCGGTCGCGGAATCATCGGGTACATATGTTCATTATTTGCAATCGTATAATGCCGTTTCACTCAAGATTTGTGGAAATTATCCGCACAACTTATTTCGGTGAATCTTCTTCGGAAAATAACAAATACTTGACCAATTGTGACACCAGTCGTCGACGAGCGGACAAAACAGTCCAACGCGAACATTCTGCACGAGCAGAGGTTCCTGGACACGAGTCGCAACCGAGCGTATTTATACCGTGTACCATTATGCTACCTAATAAACCACACTGCAAACGAATCCCAACATTTATTCACCCGTGATCCCATATGTAATTAATTCCATGAGTTTTTCGTCCTCGTGTATTCATTCCATGACGTGTAGATGCTGTCGTGCAAACACGGCTGGCGGCCGGAATCAAATCAATACAGCAATACACGTCCCTTATTGTGGTGCGTTCCCTGTATACGTTTCTGGAATGTCGGATGTATTATTCACAATGTATCTCTGCGGAAACCGTCATCGTGAATTGACATATTCGGCGGCGAATCGGGAACCTAGCCGTACGATGCGACAGCCGATTTGTCGAGTCCTGATAAAGAACAGCCTCGACCAAACCGATGACTCCTTATGAATCCATATCGTGACTCAACTGCCCAGCTCCAACACTTCTAACCTCCCGAGAACTTCGAACAGTTGAACTTACAGCACTGTCTTTGGTAGGCGAGTACCCTAATTAGAGATATAAGGAGAAGCCTAACTGCCTCTGATTGCGAGTTGTTACTTGGGATGCTCTGAATTTTGAAGCGGTATCAACTACTTCAAAGAGTATGTTAATTTCAATAGGTGAGATCAGTTCAAAGCTGAATTGATTGCTTCAAATGGTTTGAATTAAAAAATTTGGAACAATGCCATTTCACTTGAATTTAAAATTATTAATTCGAGCAAAACAAATTTTAAAATAGCCCTAATTGGTTCGAAGTGGGTGTAGTTCTTTTGAATGCAAATGTGATAAGGGCGCATAAGGTCTCACACTGAAATATCGTACCTTTCACCAATGGAAGTCATAATACCCACTTGCGAAGCAATGTACACACAGTTTGAATGTCAATATTATAAGAATGAACACTGGTGGAGGGGCAGGTACCATGTAACTTTGATAAGTTGTTGATTCGATACCTGCATTCAAATGCATGCAAATAGTTGGGTTCTACGCATACTTTAACATAAATAGGATTATTTACTAATATTTCAAATTCTATTCTATCCAGCTTTGAAGAACAACACGATGAGCTACATCGTGGCGAATCCAGCGGACTCGCTGGAAAAAATATTTAAAATACTATTTCAAACAGTATAGATTAATGTGTTTCAAATCAAATGCTACTTTAAATAGAACGAAAAATTTCGGCAAATAAAATATTTTTATTTTGATAACCAGATACATAACATACAATATTTTAATGTTGTATTTCAAATATGTACAGTCGAGTCGGTATTTAAGTTGACGCGGTCGAATTCGGAGTACGCGATGCTGTTTTTTTTAATATGGTTTGTACTTGACTTTCCTGGTGTTCTGCTTCTGTTTACGGTAAGCATGGGTAGTGTGACAGTCAATTGTAGAGTTTCAAAATGAAAGAATCTCGGAAAGTGTAGTAATTACAAATTTCTAAAATTCTTGTCAAATTTTCGCCAGACGGAAAGTAAGTTGACGCAAACAAATTTTTTACTTTTAATACAAATTCATGAGTACAATTACTTATTAATTATATTAGTATACGTGGCTGATTATAAAATATTTTTAGCATGTAATATCTATAATAATGGAAAGGAGCGAACGCTTCGTGGCCGCGGAAAGGGGCAGTTCTCCGATCTCCCCTGATATGGGGCGCCTACACCACCCTCGTCGAGGCTCCGTTGCAAGTGGCAGGACCGCCAAATTAAATGTCGGCTGTTCGACAGGGGCCTTCGTCCCGCGTCGTCGCCTCCGGGTTGTCTGGCCTGTGTGTGGCGTCACCATTCTCCGAATTGACCGGTGCACCGGATTTCTCGTATTGACCATGGTACGTCGATGGATGGTCCCGCGAAGCGAGGCGCCCTTCGGTATAGTCGGGAGGTTTGTTGGTGCCTTTAGGAAGTCCCTGAAAATTCGATCTAGGATCGATCCGGAAGTTCCTCGGGAAGCGCTTCCTGACCTATCGAGCCGTCGTACTATTCGCGATAACGTTATTCTCAACAGTCCGGTCCTTCCGCTCTTTTGCTCGAAGCGGTAAAGTGACGTCGCAATTTTTGCAACGTCACAATCTATATCTTGTCCAATGAGACGAGGCAGTAGACGTAAGCATAGCCAGTCGAGTGGGACAGAGTTGAGGTTATCCTTCTGTGACGTTGCAAAATTTGCGACGTCACTTTCCCGCACAGAGCGGAAAATCGGAAGGACCGGGCTGCCGAGAATGGCGTTATCGCGAATAATACGACTGCTGGAAGGGTTAGAAAGCGCTCTCCGAGGAACTTCCGGATCGATCTTAGATCGAATTTTGATAGATTTCGCTCGCGCGGAGCATGACCAGGTTTCAGGAACGTACTAACGGCATCAACATGCCTCCCGACGATACCGAAGGGCGCCTTGCTTCGCGGGACCATCCATCGACAAACCGTGGCCACTACGAAAAATCCTGTGTACATGTTAATTTAAAGAATGGAGACGCCACACACGGGCCAGACAACCCGGAGGCGACGACGCGGGACAAAGGCCCCTGTCGTGCATGGAACATTCCTTTTCACGGTCCTGTTGCCGCCTCACCTAGTCACTTGCAAAGGGGTCTAGGTGTGGGCGGTATAGGCGTCCCATAAAGGGGGAGATCCCAGATCGACCCCGCCGGCCGCGAAGAGCGGCCGTCGTGATTTTTCGTCTGTGGTCCCGGGTCCGAAGACCAGTCGAGGACCTGCGTTCTCGGATTTTCGCGTGCGTAGCGCGCCCCATTAGGAAAAGTCGGGACTAGGGCTTAGGGTGGGGATAACGAGGACCCCGTCGTCGCGTTACCGTCCAGCGAAGGATCACTGTTGTGGTAGCTTCCGTCACGTCAAGCACCGTTGCGTACCGTGCGAGGTCCTTTCCGTTTCTCGAGTATCGTCGCGCGACACAGATACTGCCGAGTACCGATTTTCGTCCCGCGATGCCGCGCCGCACAGTGGTGCCAAGGCGGCAAAAAATCCATTTTATAAATTTTCGATTTTTATAAAAACAAAATTATTTTTGTATAGCCTAATAGTGCGTGCATGATGTGCCAAAGTCAGATTAAAAAAAAAATTTTTTTACGGAGATATACGCATGGTAAATAACCATTTCCTTGCACCTGGGAATTCATCAGTTTTCAGTGAGATAGTTATGTAATTACTCCGCCTATAATTGAATACTTAGGGATCTGCAAATCATATGGGTTATTGCAAATGGCTTCATCTATTAACTGGCAAAAAAAATTTTCCAAAAAAAGTTGTTCAACATTAAGTAATATGGATTAACCTGAAGTCCCTTTGCGTTACGCACATTTTTTATTTATGGAGGAATATAAAAAATCCTTTGAATAACTTCGATCTGGAACTAATCGTTTTGGCAAGTCATAATACTGATCTAGCTTTGTGCAAAATTTCATGAGATACTTCGAGATGCTTTCGTCGCAATTTAAGTTTAAATATCAACTTTCGGAATTTCCAAGAATGAATCGCGCGGAAGTGACCATTATTTGATGTTTCAGGTGAAATTTTTAAAGGTGTTCAGGAATCAGCCGTTAAAATTTCGGCAGCTCGCGCACCATACAAACACGGCTCGATCCACGCATCGATCATGCGTATCGATCAACAGCGCCACGTCTAACCGTTACGATTACGAATCGAGTCGACCGTAACGGGGCATTCTTGATCGACACCTCGACCAGTTTACACGCAACGGCGACAAGCGTTTTTCTTTGCTCGAATATCATCGCGAACGACAGTGTAACCGCGCCTATCGCGTTCTGTGAATCGCTCTCTAGAAATTTGCGGCAACGATTGTTCTCGTGCCTATCGCGGGACTCTTGCCCTTTATCCGTGAGCATCGCGACCCGTTTGCACAATAAAGACATTTTATACGTGATCAGTGATCCTGCTTTCCTACGAACACTCCCACTGAATATCCTCGTCAGGATAGCTCCAGCTATCCACGCATCTTCGCCAAGCGCAAACAAAAGGATACATATCAGATAATAAAAAAAAATGTGACATTCATACATATAAAAAAATATTTATCATAATAACAATTTTTTCTGTTAAATAAACAAAGTTTTCATTCACTGGACCACTGTCGCAAAGATGAAACAGGTATTTTTTGGTAGTGCTCCAATGAACGCTATAAAAATAATTTATGTAAGGTAAAAAAAATTGTTGTTAAATATTTTTTTATACATAAAAAATTAATAAATCATATGCACTTCACATTTTTCTTTATTATTTAGAGATATTCCTAAAAAATGTCACCTGGAACATCAAATAATCGTAACTGCCGCACGATTCACTCTTGGAAATTCTGAAAGTTGATATTTAAACTTAAATTGTGGCGAAGGGTCTCGAAGTATTTTGTAAAACCTGACGAACAATAAATCATTAGAGCCCATTTCGTACTGCGTCATTTCCGATCTGCGCGACCCGTCCCGCCGTGGGGGCTGTCCCCGGTATTCCCGTGTCCGAACCCCGGACCGCTTTTGCGTCTCTCGTCCTCGCGGTTCTCGAAGGCACGACTCCCGCCCTCCGCTTCGGCCGAAGCGGGTGAAAGTCTCCCACGTTTCGCGTGGCACCCTTCCGGTGCCTGACGCCCAAGCAGAAGGCTCTTTTCGGTTTTGAAGTCTTCGAGAACTGGTAGTACCGGGAGGACCGCGTATTCACGGCCGTACACGGCTCGGCCTCAATGCCTGTAAATTCCCGGAGTTGGCCCCGTTTCCGCCTTCCCACGCGGCGGAAAGGGCCAACGTTACAAATTGGCGCCCGAACAGGGACCTCTCTCTCCAAAAGGGCTTGCCCGATAACGGAGAGAGGCACGGTTATGGCGACGGACTCGCACAAGTAGAATCACGATCCGGGGTTTCTTGAAAATGGCGCGAAGCGCGTAACGTGACACGGTACCGATTGTAATTCCCCGGCCAAATACGGAGGACACGCTCGACTGCGTTCCGTGCGTTTAGCGTTTTCTCCGAGCGAGCTTCTCCAGGAGAAGCCAGTTGCGACGAACCAACTCGATCATTTTATATCATTTTGTTTCCATTGTACTGTATTTTCTATTGTATAAATTTCCTGTGTTTGAGGTGTACGTCTCGGAGGTGAAGGGCGAAAACGTGCTCCGTGCTTTCCCGTATATAACATCATCACCCCATCCCATATTCGTGTAGAACGTAGTCTCTTTTATTGTTTTTTTTTTTTTTGATACCGCGCACATTCCGTTCCCGTCGCGAACTAAATTTCGCGACCTTCGATCCCGCGAACAATAGGGTTCCACCAACATTTTAAATTGGAATGCGGGGTGAAGAGGGAACTGGGTACCGCGAACAATAGTCGTCTGCGAGGCAAGGCCCAAGGTATCCAAGGCGAACGGTTAAATTTAGATAAACTTTTCCGGTTTGAATAAGGAGATCATCGGGTCGTCGATTCGGACGCGGGACTAAACAAAGCGGGACTGACGGGACTAACTTCGGGCCCCCGCTTTTCCTTCTCACAACAACCCTTTATACCTGAAGGAAAGTAAACCGCCCCTTAAAACTACAGTTCTTGGAAGCGGCATTTGTTGCACACCAACACCACTAAACATTCTCAAACATCGATTTGTTTAAAAAGTACGTACAATAACACTAAAACTAGAGGCCGCGTCAAAATGACGGATTCCAAATTGTTTAATTTACGGGTGCCGAGCTGCTGTGCCAACGTATTCACGAAAGATCATTCAAGAAATATATTTGAATATACTTATGGTACGTTTATCGGAACAAAATACTTGAAGGTATAGTAGCTACTCATACCACGCCTGGTACTTGAATAATGATACAAAATAAAACAATTGAGTTGCACAAGAACCTGCTGCCAAAACACGGAATTTATATATCTCACTCAGCACCTACATGGTGTAGATGGAAATAAAACGATTTTCTTTCGGTAGAAATGTTCCAGCATGAAATGAAAGTTTCGTGTCCATTCGTGCGTCATTGCATTCTTTTGAAAACCACTTGAAAGCCATGCCCGCCCAGAGTTCGATAAAAAAATATTATGCCACTAGCATGTGACCGACGTGTTGGTCAAAGTGTTAACGAGAAATAAAATCATAATATATTAGAAAATTGGAAAAAAGGAAAAGGGAAGATGAACAGAGATAAAATGGTGTTCGAACATGTGTTAATAGAACCGTCGAAAGTTTCATTAGCCAAAAAATGAAATGCGTCTCGATGCAGTGCCTGCATCCGAATGGAAAATGTCCTCTCAACAGCGTGCACTGTGCATGAATTATATATGCACCGTGAACGCACTATATTAACCACCTCAAAGCTTTAAAAAGTTTCTCGGTGGTGTACCGGGCCACTGGTGGGCTACGGGCGTACTAATAAGAACTCAGATTTAATACGAATATCGGAAACGGCAATTAACGAAATCGCATACGACTTATGGTGGGGATTTGAATAAATCGAGTCGTGATTCAGATAATAATTATTTAATATACGAATACTACATATATACACCTTGAATATTACACGAAAGAAATAGCAACTCTTGAAATAAGACGGGGAATGGGAAAGCGGAAGAGCTCCAAGAGACGTCGTCTCGCGATGGAGCTCAGAACGGAACGAACGTATTAATTATTTAGGGACCGCGCTGGGCTCCATCGGTACGGAGTGGGTCAGTGGAGCGGAGGAGAGTCAGTGCATGAATGGGTGGTGGAGTAGGAATCGTGAACGCGAGGTGAGGGGATCGCTGGACGCGATGACGTAGCGCCAAGCGTCGTCGCGCGGGTTAGGGTGAGGTGTTTAGCAGAATATATTACGAGAGCGGGAAGGTACGTGTGGTGGTAAGGTGTGTCGGTAAATATCTTCACATTCAAATTCGTGGAATTTAAAAGGTTTTCGTATCAGCTTATTGAGAGCATCGAATTTAAAAAATTATATTTTGAAGGATTATTCATCCCAGGCTAAACGAACAATGATTAACAAGACCGTGGATTTTATAGATTCGTGTTAAAAATGGATGGATCAAACGGAAAACAGTATAGAAGCAGTTAGAAAATCTAGAAACGCTTAAACGATTTAAAAGGGAAATAAAGGTCTCTGTATCTTTCAACAAACGCACGCGATATTTATTTCGCATTAAAACTCGCAATATATTGATTAATATGTCGACCGAGCGACTCACCGATTTTAATAAACGCGGATACGTCCGGCCAACGGGCAAATAGACCATCCACACGATTATACACAAAACGCGATAAAATAAATGCGTCATTTGTTGCGAACGTGATTTTTATTTTATTTCCAATCTCGCGAAATCCCATGGTCATTTACGGAAGAATTGGGTTTTAATATTGTTTGCTACATTCGCAGATTCATGCTTGACCGTGAATCAAGTCAGGTGTCAAAAACAGAGCGTTGCTCGCGAACGTTGACGCGAAGAAGGACGGAAATTGAATTGTCCCGATAAAAATCGCAAACATTCGTTGAAAATTAAAAGTTTAGATAGCATTGTTCACCCCTGCTATTCCATATTCGAACGATTTCCTCGAAGATGCACTTTGCGACCCACGATAAAACACGGCGGGAACTCTGTATTAGTCAGGGGTTGCATGAGTGCAGCTGGAGTGGGATCTTTACATTTCATCGATGGTATCATGGATCACAGAGTCTATATTGACATCCTTAAAAATCACCTCCATTCTAGTTCAAATAAAATGGGACTTACCAACAATTTTATATTCACCCATGACAATGATCCAAAGCATTCTGCATATAATACTAGGCAATGGATTTTATATAACACACCAAAATACTAGAAGACGCCACCACAATCACCAGACATTAATCCCATCGAACATCTATGGGATTAGTTGGAGAAAAAGATTCGTAATCACAATATTACATCTAAAGAAAGTTTAAAAGCTGCTTTACTAGAAGAGTGGAATAAAATAGAGCCTGCTACAACATCCAACTTAGTACATTCCATGCCAAGAAGGCTCGAAGCTATTGCAAAATCAAAAGGCAATCCCACAAAATATTAAACCCTTAAATATTTAGTATATTTTCATAGTTCTTTCGTTTGATATTTGACTGTATGAATACTTTCTACGCGTCTGTTTCTGCAAATTTATCTGTTTTTATTGATTCTTTTGTAATTCTGAAGGGAAATAAAATTTTGTTTACGCAAAATTTATTCTACAAACATCTAAGAATATTTACTAATCATTTTTCCTCATAAAATTTATTATTGGCATGGATATACACAGTTTTACTTTCAATTTGTCACTGTACGAATACTTTCCACACCGACTGTATGTTTAGGTCTACTATACGCCATCGCATTCCTGCTAGGGAACCTTCCGTCTAACCATTTTTAGGTTTATTATAGACAAGAATTCAGAAGTTTTCCATATACATTTTTTCGTGTCGTAAGACAAAACGATGCAATTTATGTAGAATTAATTCTTCTATTTTACTAATTGTTACGTAATTGAGTCATTCCACGCGATATCGAACGCTTTTGGGAATATTGTTTCGGATTTTGTTCAAATTTGAATACATATGCATGTTGTAGTCTTTAATGACCTATTAAAGAATCTCAATGGATTATTCGATATCTGAAAAACTGTTGATCCTACAGATGTGTAAAAAAAAGTGTCAACTGGGTCAAGTGAAAATGATTTTTTAACAGCTTATAGTGGCAACATGAAAGAGTATCTATTGTAAATGGTGTCAGTTGGAAAAGATGGTATTAGAAAGGTACTCTATTTTTGAGTGTCGGACCTTATGTATCCTCAGCACATTCGCATTCAACAGAATTACACCCACTTCGAAACAAATAGGTCTATTTTAAAATTTGTTCCGCTCGAATCAATAATTTTAAATTCAAGTGAAATTGCACGGTTCCAAATTTGCAAATTCAAACCGTTAAAAACAATCAGTTCAGTTTTGAACTGGTCGAAGTTCTTGGGAAGTTACAAGTGTTGGGGCTAAGCAGTTAAGTCACGATATGGATCATAAGGAGTCATCGGTTTGGTCAAGGATGTTCTTTATCAGGACTCGGCAGACCGGCTGGCGCATCGTACGGCTAGGTTCTCGATTCGCCGCCGAATATGTCAATTCACGATGACGGTTACCGCAGAGATACATTGAATAATACATCCAACATTCCAGAAAGCGTTTGCACGACAGCATCTACATGTCATTGAATGCATATACACGAGGACGAAAAGCTCGTGGAATTAATTACATATGGGGTCACAGGTGAATAAATGTTCGGATTCGTTTGCAGTGTGGTTTATTACGTAGCGTAATGGTACACGGTGTAAATACGCTCGGTTGCGACTCGTGTCCAGGAACCTCTGCTCGTCCGCTCGTTCACGACTGCCGAATTTTTGTATTCGACATGATTTTCGAGTGTTTCTCTGCGGCCTTCCGAGGACAGTCGGCGGGCTGGCGGCGCGTTGGTTGCACGGGCCGGCACATACATATTAATTATTATATATGTGGTATTGTTCGTGTTGAATTAATTGATCACAATTGGTGAAGTATTTGTTGTTTTCCGACGAAGATTCACCGAAATAAGTTGTGCCGATAATTTCCACGAATCTTGAGGGAAACGGGATTATACGATTGCAAATAATGATCACATGCCCCCAATGATTCCGCGACCGAGATAGAAACTGGTTGAAAAGAAAACCTTAAAATTTAAAAGTTGAGGTTACTTTATGGTTCGCGTGTTCTTTCAATAATTTGATACAAGTTACTGACTTCAATGAACGTTATTCGATCAGGAGAGACCTGTATCTCAACGTACCTTAGTTTTTTTTTATTAAGAGAGTGGTCAAAAAAGAGCGTTACGCACATCCCGGAAGGGGGTAATGTAAAGCTCACGTGACGGATGGTCTGTCACGCTTACCCACTAAAAATCACTCCACTCGCAGGACGATCAATAGACCGCCCCTCTACAAAACCGAGCCGAGATGGTCAGGAGTCCAGGGTCCCGCTATCCGTATTTCTCCTGGCTCCTGTGACACAGGCATTACTACACACCTGTTCTTGGCGCATTGTGTCTCAACGTGCCTGAAGAGCTTCCGCTTCTGCGTTTTTCGCGATCCTTTAGGAAAACTCCGCAGGCCGTATCCTTGACGGAAAAATTCGCTAAGTGGACAGCACCTATGACAATCGCTGTCCAATCAGGTTTCTCTTTTCGGCCTGATTACCTGTACCATTCCTCGCACTCGAAGCGTACTCTTTCGGGAATGCTAGGTGTGACCGTGGAGGTTTCATGATAAGAGCGGGTTTTCCCTCGGACATCGGTCGACGCAACCCTCCGGAAACTCGGACGTTTCTGATACTAACATTTGCTATTGAGCCCCGAACGAAAGATTCTAAAATACGAGACATGCATTGTCTAAAACATTCTAATTGCACGCGTTGGAAACGGCTTTTTCAAAAATAGCTTCGTTGTCGCTCGCCTCGTCAAACCGACCCGACCATTTGCACACCAACTGTTTTATTGTACGTGCCGACGGCCGCTACAAAGTTAACGCTGCGCGAGCAACAGGCGGCCGGAGACGGCTAGGATTTCCCGACAGAAATTGCAGGATCTCGACTTCAGTCGCTGCACAAACGAATCAAAATTTCGGGACAGAAATGTATTGATCTCTCGTAAGATGACACTGATTTTGTGACGCAACTCTGTTCTGTTCCCAATTATTTTGTATACGTTGAATAACACTATACATATATGAATATTGTAACATGTGCGTTCAGAGTGGCAGCTCAGAGTTATTTAGATGGCGGCTAATACAGTGATGGACGACATCAGGAGATGAACTACGCGACACGATTCATGCTGCACGCACCAGTGACAAATTCATCGTACCACTCTTGCTATTACAACAGTTCTGTCAGGAAAAAGTATTAGCCGCATTTTCTGGAGTACTTAGTTCGCGGTCGTATGAACTAAACGCTTCGTTGAATTTTATTTTTAACCGGGATTACATGCCTCCGACAAGCTGAGATTATCACGGTCGAAGATTAATGTAAATGGAAGAAAAATCTTCTTTCCTCCGAAAAAGATGAATTTGTAGGCAATTACACGTACATACGCACATGTAATAAGTATTAGGATGAGCACCGTAGTTAGAGTGGGGATGGTCATACCGACGCCCGGCGTAATTCCGTAGTCGCTCCGAAATCGTTAAGAGATAAACACATAATTAGATTCGTTCCGCAGTCGTAGAGAAGATAGCTCATAAATAGTCTTAAGTTATATTCTTTTGTTAAATATAAGTATATCGTATAAATATATAACTATTCTTTACCGCATTAAATACAACAGAATTGAATATAGCAAAAGCTAGAAAAAAGCTATACTTTTCAGGCAAGGTGGATCTGAATTTTTACGAAACTCGATGTAAGAAATAAAAATCTAGATCGGATAACGTGCATCGTCCTGTACCAATTATTAATTGTTTGCTATTCCTTTGCTATTACTAACTATTTGCATTCGTCGCAGCATTGTTAGAACATTTCATATCAAAGCTTGAATTCGAAGTTTCTGCTTACTTAATGACCTAACGTAAACTCTACTAAATTTGCTGTGCTCAGAGCCTCCAAGGTTCTGTTATTATTTTTAACAAATTGAGTCTTCCGTTACCTACAGAAATTTTCAATAATGAACATAGGAACAAGAACAATGGCGTATATGATTTACAAATTTTTCTTTGTGTTGATTTTATTTTTATTACTCGCATATGATACTTACAATCTGAAAACATTAAATTTAGTGCGTCAAGCATAATCGAACATGTCGTCCACCCTAGCAAATATTTATTCTGCATTAAGTGATATAGAGTTTCATGTAAATAGTTTTGTAGAAAGTCGAGTACTGATTGACGGAGTGGAGTTAATCATTATTTCAGAGCAGCAGGATGCTAAATGTTAAATTCTCTTAAAATGGTCTTCGAAACATTTCGAAATTTGCGCACACGTGCTAGCAAAAAATTAATCATCGTTTTCGCACCTAGCTAGCTATCTCAAGCTATCGTTCGGCGAAACAATCGGAACAAAGACGGTATCGGGCCAGGCGAGTCTGGTTGCCGGATGTATAGCAGGCCCATCCTCGGCTGGTTCGCACCGGGCCTAGATAAAAATCATCCGGGTAATTCCCGTCCTATAAAAGACAGGGTTTTTCCCGGGACGTGGTAGCGGTCGAGTCGCTACAGCTTGTTTAAATCAGACTGAGATAGTTTAACCGGTGGATGTATGAGGCAATGAAATTGTTTTAATAACTAACAGAAGACATGGGGCATTCTCTATCTGAAAATGAAAGTATATGTTGGAACGAGCGTGTATCAAAACAAGCGAACGCGAGCGAATACGAACGTATCCGAATAGACGAAGCAGACGCGCTTTGTCTCACCTTTTGAATGTTTACAACTGACACGCAGTTCAACCGAAGTCCTTGCGAATATCGGTCGCGTTTAGCCTTATTCATCTATCCATTGCAACCAAAGTTCCAACAGTATATTTTTATTTCAATGTGTAACGTAAAGGATTGCGGTGGTTGCGGAGTGACAGGAGTCGGAATATCTGGAGACATAGGATATATTTTCCAAACACGTTAGTACAAAGGATGAGGAGATAGGTTTTGTTATAAAATAGATTCTTTCTAAAGAGTGAGAGACAAAGCTAGCAACGATTAATTTAGGAAAAGATTTTATATAATACGCGATACCACCATCGGGCGTCCGGTTTATTTCAACCGTACTCTCCCTCTGGGAATACGACGACGACGCGGTTTCGCCTGTTTTCTCATGTCCGATCGGCGGCCGGCCTTCATGGCCGTCCTCTCCGAAACGTACAGAGGAACCAGGCGTCCCTACTCTCAGGCGGCCAGGAAGCTACCCTGTTCTTTCCTCTCGGCGGGCGGCCGGCCTTCATGGCCGTCCTCTCCCATGTATCCAGAGAGGCGTCCAGGTGCAACCCCTGTCCTCTCCTGGGCTGCTGGGCGTCCGATAGCATTGCTTCGTACTCTCCCGTCCTGTGGGCGGCCGTGGTCTGACTCGTCCTCTCCCACAGGTGCAGCCCTGCTGCTGGGCGTCCGATAGCATTGCTTCGTACTCTCCCATCCTGTAGGCGGCCGTGGTCTTACCTCGTCCTCTCCTACAGGTGCAGCAAGAATGGCTACTCCGCGGTAATCTACCGATATTTATATGGACTCGTTGCTATCTTTATCAATAACGCGTTACTAGGGGTCTAGAAGGTTCCAGACCCCGCGGTTCCCCTTGAACCGCCGGCCACGCCGCCTCGGCGCAATTCTTCTGTTACATCGGGGGGGGGGGGGGTGACGAGGGGTCTTGACGCTTTATTGTTTCCCCGTCGCGTTACAAATGTTATATTATCAAATTAATGATATTCCGGATAAAATACATCTTATATTACTCAAGACTTTATCAACGAAGATGTTTATGTTTTTGTGGCTAGTCCAGTCACTGTTTCAGTTGAATGTACCCAGCACGAAAAGTAACAGGAACGCTACAGGGTCAAATAATGACATTCGACCGTTTCAACCCTTGAAGGTGAAGCATGAAATTCAAAGCCACGCGAATAACTATTTTCGACGGACAACCCTAAATATCCGCAACAAAGCGTTTAGTTCAAGTTGTCCAACGTCTAAATAATTTCAATCTTGTCATTTTTATAAGGCAAATGCATCAATCACTTTTTTTTCTTAATCCTACAATTATCGAAATTATAATCTTGTTTCCAACTTCACCTATTCGTGTTTATTAGAAATGTATAAAATCCACGGTCTACTAATTATTCATCTAGAATCTAGAACGTTTATTTTGTTAATTACCTCACGTAAAGCACTGTTGCTTCATGAAACATATTCCCATATCAGGATCTAATAAGAAACTGATCTAATAGAATCGTCGGCCTGCTTCGCTAAATGTTCATGTTTGACGCAGTTCGCGAGCAATCAGTCGAACGTGTTTCCTAGCATCATCTTGAACAAATAGAGAGCAAAAGAGATACACAGGTAGATCAATATCGATCAAACTGGGTCTCGAGGCCATTCGTGTCGTGTTCAAAGCAAGATCTCGTGGGCCAACAGGTTCTTTTAAGCGGCTTCCTGTTCGAGGCTGGAACGAGAGGAAAGACGAATGGTTGGTTGAAATCGAATAAATGTCCCTTGCTTTGTCAGAAGAACGTGAGCCGTCGCTTCGTGTCGGCTTTCCCTCGACCGTACCGGAGCTTGCTGAAATGCTTGAAATCCCAGGCTCGTGTTATGTCCTCTTCCGCCCTCTGGGTGGAATCACGGGCTGAACGTTGGCGGAGATCGATATGGAAAGCACTTCAGTCTTTGTAAACTACAGTGGTATCTCCATAACAGACGTATCGTCGGGTCTGCCGAGCGACAGCATATTACAAGTGCTACATTCTTGTGGGAATGATCGCATCAGCTGTGAAGGCCATCAGCTGACCGGGTCGTTGCCCTCGCGTCATAAACAAGCGTCGCGCGTCCGATCGTCGAATGCCGGACGTCTTTTGGAAAAACGCGACGATACGGTCGGAACCACGGAAACGCGATCAACGAAAGTATCACGAGAACGCGATTAACGATTAGAACGATTACAACTCACGGCTTACGATAAAGGATTAACGATTACGATTACGATTTACGGCTTATGTTTAAGGACCACGAATACGGATACGTCTTATTCTTCTTCTCTCGCGATATTATTGTAATTTTCGACACTTCTACAAATAAAGGGCAGATACTTTTCATCTATAAAAATCCTGTTCCTACATTCTATGTAATGTCTCGAACGTAGAGAAGGATAGCGAAAAAGGGACTGATGTTCGTCGCTTCAACTCTCTGCTTCTGCTTTTTTTCCATTTGCCGACTTTTTCACGCCTGAAACTTTAATCGCTTATTACATAAGTAATTGTAATCGTAAGTATAAGTGGGTTACACCAGTCGTAGGGACAAAAATTGAGAGTTATGGTACTGACCCTTGCGACAATTATGGAGATAATACTCTGCATTGTAACAGTGAAGTCGGGTCCATAGCTATTCAAAAGGTATAGCCGGATAAGATAGTCAAAAATACCCTTGGACGAAATTAAAAAGCTAATGGTCCACTCGATAGGGCGTCAAGAAAAACCATATTCTCTAAAATTTTAATCCTATATCTTGACCGAGAGGGTAGCTATGCGATAAAAAAGATTAGTTTTTGACTTGTTTACTCTATTTAGTCATATAGAAAACTTCTGAAAAAATGTCTCACCAATATGAAACACCCAGATATATACAGGGTGGCCCACATAACTCTGAACAGCTCAATATCTCGAAAACTATGTACGTTGACTAATATGAGGATTCAATGTAATTGCAGCAAGAATACTGGCACTATTATTTTCATTAGTGACAGCTTTACTAAGCCGCTTTTCTAAATTATGAAATGTTTCTAAATTATGAAGCGCGTATAATTCCATAACGCTATTTCCGAGTGCTTCAAGTACCTACAACTCGAAACTTTAAACTGTTATATCTCATCATGGAAGTATCTGACAAAAAAATGTTTCAGACAAAATTGACTTGTTTTTTCCGGTAGAATCTAAATATGTAACATTTTATAGGGGGTTCCATTTAAAATTACAAAGGTACCTCTCCTCCCCCGTTAAAGGGGAAGGGAGGCCACTTCACGTTTATGTAGTCAGAAAGGCCCTTCAGTTCCATGCAATTTAAGACTAAGAACTTTAAAATCGATGGCATAGTTTTCGAGATTTTGAGCTGTTCAGAGTTATGTGGGCCACCCTGTATGAAGTAATTAACAAGAGAAACGTTCTAGATGCTAGATGAATAATTAATAGACCATGGGCTTCATAAATGTATAATAATCATGAATAGGCGACGTTGGAAACAAGTTGTAAATAAAAATGACTGGTGTATCTTGCCTTATAAAAATTACAAGATTGAATTTATTTAGACGTTGGGCAACTTTAACTAGACCCTTCTCATATTGTGGCTACGGTTGCAGAATGTTTCGTAATCCTTTCTTCTTTTTTTTTTAAACATAGTTGTAACCACCCCTGAGATGGTGTGGTATATTACACCCACCCCCCTCCACAGCCAATGGCGGCGGTGGGTGTTAGCTCCGCCCACCGCCGTCATCTCTGCGTCCGCCTCGCAATGTGGGTCTACGAGCACAGGGTTGACGTCACCAAGCGGCTTGCCTTCTCGCGGAGAGGGAGTCACGCTCTCTCTCTCTCTTCTTCGCAAGAAGAGAGCGTTTCGTATTTCTGAGCCCACGCCAAGTCAACAGAACAATGGCGTCGATGCATCGTTCTGCACGCGGGCAATTTCGCGTGGGCGTCAAAAATACAGAACGCGGATTATTTTCGAGAAGTTGATTTCCAAATAGTAAACCTCGCGCGAGGTGAAGGTCAGACTATACAAGACGGTGCTCGCCGTGGGAACGGGGCACGTTTTCGTAGGCCATACAGAGTTGACCGTGTTCGAAGGACACGTGAGAGGCGCTCAAGATGCTCGCAACAAGTGCTGCGCACCACGGGGGTTAGCTACCAGAACCCCAGAACAGTTTACTCCCCTCTTGCCCCTGGGGATCCAATGCTAGAGCTGACTGCGCCGCGGCCGTGGTGGTACGATGTATTCTTGCCGCAGAATATATACTCAACGACCCCGGACGCCATGGCGTGGTCACGCGAAGGGGGAAAAACATTATAAATGTTGTATTATTTAAAAAACTACTTTACCAATGATGATGACCTATCAATCGAATCTCAATGGGTTTTTCGATGTTTTAAAAATTGTTGATTTTACAGACGTGTAAAAATACGTATCACCCTTTTTCCATTAAATTATAAGACTAGAACTAACACACCGATGAAAATGAGTTTTTGGGAGCTAATAGTGAAAACATAAGAGTGTCTACTAAAAATGTTGTCATTAGCAAAAAATGTTTTTTTCACCATTTATTTGGCAATTATTTTAAACAAATGCAATGTTTTCATAGCAGGTACCTTATATAACATACATAGCACGGGTCGGGTGTATCGGTGTGAGACCAGAAGACCACGGCTAATCCAATAAGAAAACTTCTTTATTCTTCATTATTTTTTTACGAGACTTTCACCAACACATTCGCGGCATTTTTCTGATTAAAATGAAACCAAATATGATATGATTCCGATGATATTTACTTGTGTAATGAACGATGAAAGTTACTTCCCATTACAATTATATTAACGGAAAAGTAGTGTAAATACGATCCCAATTGTATCGTGTTTGGTATCATTATAATCAGAAAAATTCAACAAATATATTGGTGAAAGTCCCGTAAAAAAAATTAATAATAAAAAACTTTAAGTTTTGATTTAAAGGCCAGTCTTTCTTTGATCTTTCCCAAACGCTTCGACTCTCCGCGTCTTTTTCCTTCTCATATGCTGTCTTTTTTGGCGTCCGGAACTTTAATCGTTCATTACACAAGTAAATATCATCGGAATCATATATTTGGACTGCGGCGAACTGTAAATGGCGGTGAATATCGCTGTCCTTTTCTACGTTCGGCACTGCATCAAAGAATAGTGCCCCGAGCACGACAAGACCCGAACTTTTGGCATATAAAGCGGATTCACTGTAACCAGATTTCAAATATTTACGTAAAATTTTGAGACACCAATTTTTTAAATAATTAGATAATATCCAAACGTGAGTGTCAAAACAGAAATCGACAAGAGAAATAAGATTGCTATTTTCTCCATGAGCAACGTCTTCATCCTCGCCTTTCATTCTTCGTCTCTGTGCCCTATAAAGACGGAATATCGAATTGGCGTTCCGACGAAGGAAAATCTTATTTATGAATCTCTTCGGATTTCATATAAAAAAAAATAAAACAAAATCGATCTCTACATTTTTATGTTTCATATTTTCATATTTTTACATCCTATACCATATTATGCCTTTAAATCCAACAATTCTTGTTCGCACCGTTTTTGCGAATCGTTAAAAGATATTTCAAGCGGACAGCGTTCATGAGGCACGATTGTATAGACATGTAGCGGATGTTGAGTGCGGGAAAGAAACTTTCTCCGTATCCTCGGGGGACGGGGTATTTTCCCCCCATTAATATTGTTTAAACAAAAAACTTTTGTTAAAATTTTCGTGCGCGATTACATTTCCCATTGAAAAACACACAATTTAAAAAAAAATTCAAATTTTTTCGACATCTGGTTTCCGAGATAACTCAAAAAATATGGATTTGACCCCCAAGTGGATGGTTGCCGATAAAAAAAACACGTGTCAAATATTTTTCAAAGAACTATAAGCTCCCATAAGTTTCATCAAAATCGAATTTTCGCATCTGAATATGTTCCCTTGTCAGTGTCGCCAGATGAGGTGAGGCAGCACAAATTGAGGGGAAAAAGTTACCCTCTGTCTGTCAGTACCGGATTAGTCAGATATAAAACCCGTCATGTTACCGGAGGCTAGAAGGGGAAATTTCAGCGGGAACGAATATTGATCTGACGACTATGTCCATACTATTCCCGCCACAAGTTGCTCGAACTTGTGCACCCCGATTTTTGCACACATTTCCGTATTAACACATTGGTGAGACAACAGTGCCATGGAAAGATACATAATTAACGCGCTCGCTATTGGCGTTCGTTTTGGCAATAGCTTTTAAGCTGTAACAAATTGTTAAACGGAAGACATCTTCTTACGAAATGTGAGAAACATACCGGTTACAGAAACGTGAAGAATTTCTCTCTGAATCGTACGATGCTTTACAATATGGAATGACTACGTGCGCAAAATTAAGTTGATTTTTTTGCACGAATGAGATCGTGATTGCCATACACGCGTGACAATTTCAGCGAACGTCTCTGTGAATTAATTTACGAAAAATCAAATCAAATAAATAGATAGTAGATAAAACGAGATTATTTTCAGCGTTCGTAACGCGATTGTTATTACACAGTTCAAATAAAATAATATTTTGAAAAAGAAATGAAGGTTGAATGAGTGAATTGTTTTATTGTTCAAAGACGAAACGCGTCATGTTGTCGGCCCGCGACCGAAGCGAATAGCGCGGTAGAAGGGGCAATTAGAGCGGGAACAATTGAAGATCGCAGGGCAACAAACGGTCAGCTCGATTTCGACGTGATTGTAAAAGAACATATTTTTTCGTCAGTTCAGTGTAACAAACGTTCATACCATGAGATGTTTGTGACTGTTTGTTGCCCCGAACGAGATGAAAAATTTCTTTCTTTTATTTCGTAACCAATTCTCTGGATTTCGTTTTTTTTCTGACTTTGGCACTGTTATCAACACATTCACTGTCGTTTTCTATACCCGTATGACGTATGACAATAATGTACAGTGAGATCCGTTATAACGAGACATGATCAAGTGCACGCATACCCGGCGAAAATTCAAAGTCGATTTTCTTGAAAACAAAGCCTTACATGAAAAAATTCTGTTCTATATTTTCCACTTATTTTTTCATGTAGAATCACCCCCTTTTCGCGTGTACCATCAGTTATCGAACAACCTGTATAAATTCAACCCCTGAAGACGTTTGTTACGGTCGATTTTTGACCAGCGACCGCTCTCACGTATCTGCGATGCCTATAATTTGTCAGGGTACTTCATCTCTAATCTTTGTAAACAGGCTCTTGATTCAAAGTAGACGTGTATTAAATGTACAAATTGATTCATGACCACTTTGTTGTAGAAAATTATTTCGACAGTATCTCGTTAATTATTAGATTTAGGACATATGCAAGTCCTGGTTAGGTAATCTGCATCTTTCATATTTAACATATTCGCATATACTTAACATACATATTTGTATTGAATACAAACATATATATTATTTATGCATGTAAATAAGCAACATGTAAATCGTCCAATTTAGACGATTAGAGTTCACTGCTCCTTGAATTGTCCTGTTAAAAATTATTTTTATTAATATGAATATACTAAATTAATTCACATGAACATAATGATAGTACATTTTCTTACATTAGGCTTATTCCAGTTTCTGGAAAAAATTTAAAGACATTTACCCAACTTCCTCGTTTAAAGTCGAAAGAAAATATTTTTGATTTTTGGGAAAGCAATAGGAATTCGATGCCACATTTATACAAATTACCTACTACAGTTCTAGCAGCTACCTGTAATTTTAAACTGTTCAAACACTAAAAACAGATTAAATTGCAAATTCAGAAGTATATTAAATTGAGAGGCACTGGATTCTCAAGCCACCTACACTTTTATTCAAACAAAAAGCTTCATTAAACAGTTGGAATATTTCGATTCAAATGAATATTAAATTATGTAAAAAGACCAATTAAAGATAGGTGAAATTGAGGTTTATCAAACTAAAAGGCAGTCGCGTCTTAAACAACCCGTACGTAACGACAGATAAGTTCTAGTTATTTTAACGGAGAAGAAAATCGTGCGGCAAGTAGTTAATAGGGACAAAGAAGTTCTAGTCAATGCATCGCAATGATTGGCGTAGCGAAGGAAGCTAATACAGATGGAACAACGACTATGTTCTGCAAAGGAATCAGAACATCGCAAACTTTGTATCAAACCCGGGGTAACGTACCCATTGCATTGAAAAGGAAGGTGACTATATAAATGAACCCAGCTTCCATAATCAAAATTCGAAAACTAGACATGTTTATTACAACCAATCAACCATCACCTTTCATTGTCATACTATGTTACGTTTAATTTTCACATACAGTACATTCTCATTACGAGTCAGTCCCGCCGTTCTTTTTACTGACTCTTATACGAAATCGGAGGTACTCGCCGAGCGTTGCATTTCAAATACACAGGGCACGTTGGAAACCTAAGAGCCTCATCCGTGTACAAGCCATAAAAAACCTATGACCACTAAGCAGTAGAGCTAAAGACAAGAAGACTGCGAAAATGTCCTTCTCCGATACAATGTTTCACGGAGGAGCGGACAGCGAAGCTCGAGAGCCGTCCTCGCTGAGGAGTGTGCCACACATTGTCGGCTATATCGGTGTTAGACCAGAAGACCACTACTAATAAAATTACAAAACTTCTTTATTTTTCGTTATAAAAGCGAAACAAACGAACAATAATTGTTGGATTTAAAGGCATAATATGGCATAAAATGTAAAATTATGAAAATATAAAATATAAAAATGTAGTGATTGATTTTATTTTTTTTTATATGAAATCCGATAAGATTGATAAATAAGTTTTTCCTTCATCGCATCACCAATTTTATGCTCCGTCTTTATAGGGCAACTAGCGAAGAAATGAAAGACGAGGACGAAGACGCTTCTCGTGAAGAAAATAGGGATAGCGATGGGGGGGGGGGTGCAATTTTACTGAAACATATTAGCTTATAACTTCTGCATCCATTTAACTGCGATCTTACTTTTCCTGTTCGATTTCCGTTTCGACGCTCACGTTTGGATATTATCTAATTACTTGAAAAATTGACGTCTCAAAATTTTACACATATATTTGAAATCTAGCTATTTATAAATGCTACAGAAAATATTTGAGAAAGCTACGTCTTGACGTCGTTGAATTCATTTTTATAACACAGTATTGTAGGGTTGTGGGTGACAGATAATAGTGCCACCACTACCGCAAAATTCATTGAACTCAAACTTTAATAAAAATTTTAATGCCAACCAATTTCGTCTTAATTACTCTTTAATAAAAGTGCTATAGTTGAAATATTTAAACCAGCAGGTGCAAACGCCAAGCAATATTCGGATTTGCAAATATGTCATTGTTTCAAAAAGTGTGAAAAGCACGCTTCATTGCGCGGACAAACGAATAACTGTTTTTTCTTTTTTTATTAATATTAAAATACTACAAGCAAGAATTATTTTTCATATTACACATTTGGAATAAAATCTGTACCTCTCAAAAAAAAAAACACAAAACTTCGTTGAAAATTGAAAGATTCAATAAAATTGCTGACCTCTGGTATTTTATATTCGAACGATTTCTTTTAAGCTACACAAATTTTGATTTCACGAACAATCCGGGAGGCAGATATTTCCTACTCGAGAAATGGGTAGTATAGACGGAGGCTCTTTGCCAAGGTAATTTTTCCAGTCATTTGTCTTAATGAGAGTCGTCGGGACACGCGAGAAGAGAAAATACGCAATGGACCCGCGAGAAAGGGCCTTTACAGCAACAGAATGATCGAAGGAAAATACTTTGTCCGCATTATGCTTGCAACCACTCAAACGAGGGCAAGGGAGCCAAATACTGTGGAGGTGCCAATTACTGTGCCTATATTAATAATATTTATTTTTAAAGCATAATGAATATAGGTATATATTAACTAATTTTAGTGAAAAAAATTTAATATTTTCTTTAATATTCATTATGCTTTAGAAATAAATATAATTAATATTGGCACAGTAATTGGCACCACCACAATAATTGGCTTCTTCACTCTATGCGTTGACATTTCACCGAGTGTTCATACCCGTTGAAACGAACACGGAAACTTCGTTTGCTCGTCTAGCGGAATTATAAACTTTCTTCAGGAAATATATTTTGGTATAGCTTCTAGACACACGTAGCAGAATTATCGGTGAAAACCTTTTTTAATATTTCACTCACTTGTTTAGTTACAGTTATTTACAATCGTTTCGTGCTGTATCGATCGTGCTTGTCACTTTACTTCGTCTTTACTGGTCGGCTTCATCGTAGGCTGGCTATACATGGTAAAATGCAAATGTTACATCAAACGTTCCGACGCAACAATATTTTCAGTGTTCCTCTCAATAACAATGTGCTTCAGTGTCACGATTATTGAAATTTCCTTGAAATGTAAATGAAAAATGAACTAAAATGTGACGAAATAAGGTTAATTAATAAGTTTAAGAGCTACCTTGGGAACGAATTGTAAAGCAACGATATACTGTGGAACTAAATACGCGGAATTTCCGGAAATCGGATACTCAAAAAATGATTCTATGAATGCATAAAAATCCGCAGTCTACACATATAATTCTTAACCTCGAAAATCATCTGTGCAAAGCACAATTCTTTAACGATCGTTACATAAATCTTCACGTCCTGCGAAGAGCATCGACTTCGTCAAAGCTGATGCAATCGAAGAACTGTATCTCGCTGGTATACTGTTATGCCGCAGGAAGGGGTAGATGAAGAGTATCCTCGAATAAACTCCAAAGTCTTCTAGCACAACTTAGGTTTATTTCGGAATAGGTCGCCAAGCAAAGATACAAAGCGATTTTGTACACGACGAATAACTTAATGACAAACGAGTCGACTGACGGGTTACTTGTAACTTCTTCTCTCTGACTGTCCGCGCCCTTTCGCAGGGCCTTATATAAGGGTACAACTATGGAAGTTTGGTGGGGATGGATGACACTAGCCCTTAGAGATAGGGAATGACGTGGAGGTCGGAGTTTTCGCAGAGTTGGACTTTAATCTGAAATCTCTGTACCGGTGAGTAATTTGCGACTGGCAGCATGCAAAACCGAACTCCTGTCTTCTCTTCGGCTTTGTCGGCTGAAACGGAGTTATTCTCGATTAATCCCTCGGACGCGTTTGTGTGCGCTGGAAAATTTCCGTTCTTCCTCGCGTCTACACGAGCGTAGCAAACGAACGTAGCAAACAATATTAAAACTCAATTCTCCTGCAAATGACCATGGTATTTCACGAGGTTGGAAATAAAATAAAAACCACGTTTGCAACAAATTACGTGCATAGTCGTGTGAATGTTCTGTTTACGCGTTGACCGGACGTAATCTGCGCTTATTAAAATCGAAAAACGCAGCAGATTACACATTTAAATGGAGAGAAGAGTCATCGAGTCGCTCGGGTGAAAGATTAATCACTCGATTGCGAATTTTAATGCGAAATAAACATCGCCTGCATTCATTGAAACATATACAAAGCAAAAGGCTATAGCCGGTTTTGTTCCAATTTGCGCCATTCGATAGCCTACCAAAAAGATACCTTTCAACCAAGTTTTAGCCCTATAGCTCATCTGTAAGGGTAGTTATAGAGGAAAAACGAAAATCCAGTTTTTGCACCAAACCGCATACTTTGAATCCTTTTCAAATTTTTCCGTTGTAACCCATTGCTTACAGCCCGTAGATGACTAAAGGCCGAAAGTACTCCAAAAATATTTTTCCGAAAAATTATTAAAAAATAGTTTAAACATAGTTAAAAAATATTTTTACAACAGCGTAACAACAAGCATACGGTTAGAAATCGTATTCTCAGACATCTGATTAAAGAAAAAAAAATTGGACCGGGGCGGGATTCGAACCTGGTCCAAAAAGTCTTCAGCGGTTCCGCAGTCGGAGACCATAGTTTTTTTTGGAAAATATGTTTATTGGTTATAACATGTACATTATCTTATATTGTGGTTCCGATGTAAACATATAAAAACTTAACGTGATTGCAATACTCTTATATAATGTATTTGCTTATGCTATGGACTTATAATACTATCTTATGCTAAGTATATTGCACGTTGTTATATCTTTGGTGCCAGGGAATTGTTGTTGGTTTGGATCGGGGAAAAGCCTCTGCTCGGTTGCAGAGTGTAAAACCCCGATGTAGGTCTTTGGTCTTAATCTATTACTTACTAGCTAACTTAACTAAACTTACGACTAGGGTATATATACAATGCGCGGCTATTTACATCTTAAGCTAGGCTTACTTACAGGGCATAGGCCAACATTCTTACAGTTGTGATGGTGTCCCTCTTTCCTCTATTTGAGGGGCGACTATTGTATTGGGTGCCTGCGAGGTGCGGTTGTTCTGCGGGTACGGAGGGCCTGTATGTGGGGGCTATTGTTGGTGAGCCACCAGTGTTTCTTTAATTTTAGGCGGTCAAAATTGAATCTGTCTCGGAGCGGTAGTGTCGTTGAGAATTTAAATCGTTCTGTATGTTCGGAATATTCTTGGCTGGAAAACGCGATTCTCTTGTCTGCTTCCCAGATAGCACAGACACGTCTTGAATGTCCTACGAACGTCTTCCGAACGTCTTGTGAACGTCTCTGGAACGTCTTTGTTATAAAACTGTACGTCTTAAAGACGTCTTTTGAACGTCCGTTAGACGTCTTTTAGACGTCCCGAAACAGACGTCTTTAAGACGTCTTTTAGACGACTTAGAGATGTTCATAAATGTTAATTAAAATAAAATAAATTTAAATGAATAAAGCAATATTTTATTGTTGTTGTTAATATTTATTATAACATTCAAAGTATACATTAAAATTAAAATTAAACATTACAATTAAAACTAAACATTTAACTTAGACATTAAACATTACAATTAAAACTAAACATTAAACTTAGACATTAAACATGCAACGAGACGTATGTGTCTCGTTGCGAGTTATTCTGTACCTTAGCCCGCACCAATCACCGGTGCGGGCCAGCCGCGCGCCAATCCGCGAAACCGGCCCGGGCGCGGACCAATCGACGTGCGCCGAAGGCTCGCGAACGAGCACACGAGGTCCGCGCTCGGGCTATAAAGATCGCGACGGAACCAGCCGAAGCCGGAGTTGGTCTGGAGCAGCTCTCGGGCGAACACCCGGGCCCAGATCCTCTCGCAGCCGCGCCAACTCGTGCTAGCCGCGGTTTACGATCGGGCGAACGCGACGAAGCGCTGGAATCGGCCGAGCGTAAGTGGGTCTACGTCCCCTACGCAAAACCGAGACCGCGACCAGGATTCTGGGAGGCAGTCGTTCACCGGCCTGCTCTTTTCAGAGCACCGAGGATACGACACTCCGGACCGTCATCCCCACCGCCTGGACCTGTTCCCGCGTCCCGCTCTCCCCTCGGGGATCCAGCGTCGCGCTCCGCACGTCAGTCGACGATCGGCCGCAGCAGCGAACGGAGCTCGCCTCTCGGTATACTACCGGAGACGAGCGCCCTCGCCGGTTTCGGGCCGTAGGCATTAGGTTTACGTCTGTGCCTACGTGCTCGAGCCGCGGCCGGGCGAAGGCGACGGGTGGGGGGTTCCGCGGATTCCTCAATCGCTCCTCTCCGCGCCCGCGTGCCCAAGCCACCAGGAAACAAAGCAGTCCACTATCGTTCGCTGGGCAGCGGTGTAGATACCACCTCGAGGATCGGGAGAATTCGGGACCGCGCCGAAAGCGCCCGACTCCGGACCACGTTAGCGAGCACGGCCCCCCCGCGCTCCCCGCGCACCGCGTTCTCGAGAGACACCGCGACCGAAACCGAACCGCGCCGAGGACGTCCGACGGCAGGCGCCGATCCCGCGAGCGCGTCTCGCCCGCGTCGAACATTTCCCGCGTACGAACCGGACCGAAGCACGTGCCGGCGTCCCGCGGTTGCGATAGGCTAGTTCTAGTGAATAAGTAAAATACGATATTCGCGTCGGAATCCACCGTTACGGTCTTTTGTTTCTTTTGGTTATTAGGCCACCGGCCGTCAGCAGCTCACCGCCGGACCGTCTGGGAATCCGAGCGGATAAGCCGCATACCACGTCACGGTGCCGGTTATCATTATTCAATCAAGCTTATTCTTTTATTTTGCTCATTAGATCACGTATTCCGTTTAAGTAGTCAAGTTCGTTCTTTTGTTTCTCTCACTAATAAATCAGTTAAGCCACGTAAGAATTCACGTTTATTCTGTTGTTCTTGAACCACGATTAATAAATTAGTTTTGTTGCACCAATACGGCCTGAGTTATTCAACCACTTCCTTCTCCCTCTCCGACGAACCCTGGTCGCTGAGCGAATCTAGGGGAGGGACCGCGCGCCTCGCTTGCGCCGCCACGCAAGCGAGACGCTACCGTTACAAACATTAAAATTAAACATTAAACATTAAAATTAGATATTAAACATTAAAATTAAAATTAGACATTAAACATTAAAATTAAACATTAAACATTAAAATTAGACATTAAACATTAAAATTAAACATTAAACATTAAAATTAGACATTAATCATTCAAATTAAACATTAAATATTCAAATTAGACATTAAACATTAAAATTAAATATTAACTATTAACATTGAAATTAAACATTAAAATTGGAATTAAACAATACAATTAAAATTTGTGATTCTTTTAACACAAGCAGCACAATACCATCGATATTGCTTTTGATAAACAAAAAATGTTCCATGTGTATTTGTTATAATTTTGCTATTCTATCATAACTATGGGTACGTATGTAAATATTAATGCAATGTTGTTAATAATTCTAAGATATGCTGTTAACAAATAATAATTAACAATTAATAATAACTAATACAATCGGCCGCCCTCTTCAGCTACATCTGTATAGTTGCCTAGGTGTCCTTTTGGCTTCCAAGCATATATTCGCCTCTTGTGAACTTTAGGCACTTTATATACTGCAACACTCCGAGTAGCAATTAGACAAACTGTATCCTAAACAAAATGAACGAAAATTAATAAAATTTATAACACAACACTGAAATAAATATAGCAGAAGGGCACAAGCAAAAATAACAACGGTACAAATAATAGCAATGAAAATACTTACTTGTCTAAATAATATGTAAATAACGACGTGCAATAACGATGTGGAATAACGCTGTCCAAAGTCCCCAGTTCACAACGTTCGAAGAATCACAACACTAAAGGATCGTTCTGACACGCCGGAAACAGCGCAGTTGAACGAATATGAAGATGTTAATGTAAATAAGCACCGTGCGTTTGATCCGCGCAGTTTCCGCCGTATCTGAACTAGACCTAACGAAATCGCTCGAAAGTTAAACGAAACGCGGCCCTGAACGGTTCTAGGCAGAGTTGGGCATTATTTAGATAAAAAATTATTTAAATAACGATTCGAATAAAAGATACTTTATCTTTATTCGTTATTCGAAGGTTCGAATAAAAAAAGTATCTTTATCCGACGAGTATCGGATAAATACTTTTATCCGACGAATAAAGATAATTTTTTTTATTCGAAGCGGATTTATTCGAACTTCGAATAATTTTTTCATCTTTTATCTGTATCGTTTATTCGAAGGCTTCGAAAAAATCTTCGACTAACTTTTGCCGAGCGCCGAGCATCAAAGACCCAGCGACGACAGACGACATACAATGTAAGCGGATGGAGAATCGCGCACGAATGAAAGTTTAAACTTTTAGATTTTTCAATATATCCTCATCAAATTGTGACGAGCGAATGGAGGGGATTTTCCTGATGAAAACGAGGTCAAATTCGAGTGTAATCGAACAAGTTTCACTGATACCTAATTTTACGATAAAAATTACAGTCTCATTAAAGACAGTCCAAATGATGTCGTGTTTGGACTCATTTCGATCGAAACAAGCTCTACAACTCGTTCGTCTTAACAATATTGTTCTGATTAACAACATACAAGCATAAATTGCCAATAATGCACGATTCTCCGTCTGCTTACATTGTGTGCCGTTTGGCAGTCGCTGGGTCTTCGACGTTCGGCGCTCGTCGGTCCTCGTCGGCCGTCGTCGCCGTTTATTCGTCGAGCTGGCAAAAGTTATCCGAAGATTTATTCGAAGCCTTCGAATAAATCTACGGATAAAAATGCTAAATACAGTCCAATTTCTACCGTGTTTAGTGTCATTTCAATCAGAAGAATGCCACGAATTAGTTGGCGCAAGTCCCATAAAAATATCATGAAAAACAATGAAGTTTTGCAATTGGATTGGTAGTTGTTTCACACCGATATCTGGCGACTCTGCGAGCTCGGAACTTCAAAGACCAGCGACCGACCAACAGCCTACAATGTAAGCAGACGGAGAATCGTGCATTATTGGCAATTTATGCTTGTATGTTGTTAATCAGAACAATATTGTTAAGACGAACGAGTTGTAGAGCTTGTTCCGATCGAAATGAGTCCAAACACGACATCATTTGGACTGTCTTTAATGAGACTGTAATTTTTATCGTAAAATTAGGTGTCAGTGAAACTTGTTCGATTACACTCGAATTTGACCTCATTTTCATCAGGAAAATCCCCTCCATTCGCTCGTCACAATTTGATGAGGATATATTGAAAAATCTAAAAGTTTAAACTTTCATTCGTGCGCGATTCTCCATCCGCTTACATTGTATGTCGTCTGTCGTCGCTGGGTCTTTGATGCTTGGCGCTCGGCAAAAGTTATTCGAAGATTTATTCGAAGCCTTCGAATAAAAGATACAGATAAAAGATGAAAAAATTATTCGAAGTTCGAATAAATCCGCTTCGAATAAAAAAAATTATCTTTATTCGTCGGATAAATTCTCGTCGAATAAAAGTATTTATCAGATACTCGTCGAATAAAGATACTTTTTTTATTCGAACCTTCGAATAACGAATAAAATTTTTTTATCTTTTATTCGTTATTTGAAATTTTTATTTAGATAAATATTTTGCCCAACTCTGGCGCCAAGTCTTGTGCTCGACGTCTCCCTTCTTGCTTTCCTCGTTTATTATTTCTGCTACGTTTGCTAATGCCTGTACGGAATACTCGTTGCAGAAACATCTACTCCGTCTCGTCTAGGTGCAAGTCCTGTCGCTTATATCCTAACCGCAATTTTATCTTGGAGTCTCTTCCTGCTCCGAACCTATTTTATCACTGTAGCTACCGGAAACCTACTAACACCAAACCTACCAGCACCTATTAGAGGCTGTAATGTACGAAGCTGTGCATCGAATACAAGCGACAGGACTCGCGCGTCGACCGAGTATACATTGGAATACCAACTTGTAACGGTATCACGATCATAAAAAGTTTCTCGTCCTTTTCAGCCAGAATGTGTTTGATAAACGTCCAGCCCGTGCCGACGAGGACAATGGTAATGAAAAGTACAGCACCCTTCAGTAAATGCGTGATATAATAAAGAATCGCCCACGCAGCTACGTGTTCCCCTTTCGTCTGGATGAAGTGATAGTTGATGCCGTGGAAGAGCAACGACAGAGGCTTTAAGTACACCAGCACCGCCATCAGGTAGTGGATCTTGAATACCGGGTGCCTCAGCAGAAACGAACGCTTAAACATCGTGACTCTCAACATCTATACAGAGTACACAGACCGGAAAAGGAGTCTCTTACTTGCTCTTTTTAAGTATGAGCATCCAGAAGCAGCCCGACAAGAAGAACAGGAGCGCCATCATGAAGTAGAGGGCCGGCAACGGCATCTCGCCGGCGCTGAGAAAATTCTGGTTGTTCATCTCGAATATTTGTACCTGGAAATTACGTTCGTCAGTCCTCGGGGTCTTTCGACGAAAGGTCAAAGTCGCCAGGTTCCGGGATCGATCTTACCGTGAAGTCCAACTCGACCTGCGACTCGTATTTGTAGTTGGGACAGTTGTGAAAGTACAGATTATAGAGACCCTCGTCTTGCTCGTTGCCGACGTACACGCTGAAGCTGGTATTGTAATACTTCTACCCCCGGACAGTTTGCACGGTCATCGGCAGCGTAAGGCGGGAGCATCCGGTGCCATCCAACCGAGACTCACTCTCCTCCTCGTTCACCGATCTCTCGACACCTGCGAACGCGATTTATTCTGATCGTTGTATTTCGAGGATCTTCGGACAGGGTCTCGACCTGGATCGTGGTCGCGGAGATGTTTATTTTGCGAGTCGTTGCATTTAATCCTTCGGACACGGCTCGCTGAGAGTAGGAGTCGGTCCAACTGGCCGAACCATTTTTGTCGCTCGCGACTAGTAGAAATAACTTTATGCTCGCGTGTATCGACAAATAATGTTTAGAATTGTAGATTTTGTTTTTAAGAGAGTATGGAGTATTTGATTTAAAAATATTTCTTTTTGGAGTGATGTAACTTTTCATTACTCGCGTATGGTAGTTACAATCTCAAAACTTTAAATTTAGCGTTTCAAGCATCAACGAACGTGTCGTGTACGCTGGCAAACATTTATTTCGCGTTAAGTGACATAGAGAGTTCCATGCAAACAGTTTCGTAGAAAGTGGAGTACTGATTGACGGAGTGGAGTTAATAATTATTTCGGAGCAGCAGGATGCTAAATGTTAAATTCTGTTCAAATGGTCTTTGAAACATTTCGGGATTTCCGCACACGTACTAGCGAGAAATTAACCATCGTTTTCGCGCCGAGCTAGCGATTCCAAGCTATTGTTCAGCGAAACAATATGGCAGACATTGAACGTGCCAGAAATTCAGAGTGAACGTCTGGAACAGTCGTGGAAATCGTCGTACTGTGTTAAAAGTTACGTATTGTTTGTTTTAATCAGACTCAGGTAGTCTAACCGGTGGAAGAAATTATTTTAATAACACTAACTGTACAGAAGACGTAGGCACTCATTTTCTAAACATGAAAGTATATTTTTATTTCAATGTTATATTAGTAAATGGGATGACATTCCGGATAAAAATAATCTGATATTATTGAGGACTTTATCAACGAAGATTTTTATGTTTTTGTGGTAGGCCAGCCACTTTTTCAGTTGAATGTACCCAGCATGAACAGGAACAGGAACGCTACAGGGATGAATAATCACACTCGACCATTTCAACCCTCGACGGTTTCAACCCTCGACGGTAAAGCATGAAGGGCAAAGCCACTCGAAAAAGTATTTTCGACGGGCACCCCTAAATATCCGCAACAAAGGGTCTAGTTCGAGTTGTGTAAATAATTTCAATCTTGCCAGTTTTATAAGGCAACATTATTATTAGAAATTGTAATTTTGCTTCCAACTTCACCTATTCATGTTTATTATGAATTTATAAAACCCACGGTCTACTAATTATTCACCTAAAACGTTTCTCTTGTTAATTGCTTTACATAAAGCACCGTTGCTCCACGAAACATATTCCCCAAGCAGGGCCTAATAAGAAACTGATCTAACAGAATCGACACCCTGCTTCGCTGAGTGTTCACGTGCGCCTCCGTTCGCTCGCAACCGCTCGCACTGTAGGTTTACGGTCTGGGGAATTTCCAGACTGCGGCCTACTACCGCCGGGAAACCGGAAACTGGATGGAAGGCACTGTTGCGTGTTGTAGTACAGAAAACTTTATTACGTCTTATCACGACGAAGGTTGTTACAAGAGAGATCGGCGGCGGCAAATCCGCCTTGGGTCGTCGGACACGTAGAGTCGAGAGCGGCGACTCGCTCTTGCCGCTTGCACGCGGCTGATGCCGGCGATGCTAGCGCTGCGGCAAGGTACGGCAGCATACGTAGCCCCTACACACTCCCCCCCAAGGAAAAGCGGCAGCGAACAACAGATACTTTGCTTAAAGGCTACATAGAATTACAAACGACTCTTATAAACTACGACTTACATGCTACGCGTATATTTACAAAACCTTAACCTAATGTACGGAGTCCGCAAAAGTGACTCTTTTACGCGAGTAGGTGCGCACAGGCACGCTCGGCAGCGACGGGGCACCGCTCGATACTGGGACTGCAAGTCCCTCGCAAACGCTATGCGCGGGTTTCAACAGCTCTACGGAGACGTTGCGCGGTAAACCGTTGACCTCGATTGAATACACTTGTTCGGAAATACGCTGAAGCACCCGATGGGGTCCCGTGTAAGGCCGTTCCAACGGTCTACGCACGGATTTAACAAGCATAAATACATGCGAACATGATCCGAGATCTTTGTATACAAAGGTTTTAACGCCACGCTTGTGCGCTACGGGCACAGGCTTGACGGCACGCATATACTGTCGGAATTCCTCGAGGAATGGCTGCGGATCAGGGCTAAAATTATCTAATAGGAAAAATTCGCCCGGCAGACGCAACGAGGTTCCGTAAACGTAATCGGCAGGAGAAGCGTTAGTATCGAGACGGATATGAGTACGCAACCCTAACAGTACAATAGGTAAGACGCGCGACCATTGCTGATTGGCGTGACACATAATTGCTGCCTTCAAGACGCGGTGCCAGCGCTCAACCATGCCGTTAGACGCGGGGTGATACGCGGTGGTTCTCTTTCTCCGGCATCCAACGAGCGCCAGGAGGGCTGAGAAAAGCTGTGACTCGAATTGCGGACCTTGATCACTCGTCAAAAATGCAGGAGCGCCGAAACGTGACACCCAATGCTCAAAAAAGGCGCGGCCGACCGTCTGAGCGGACGTCTCCTTCAGGGGAACGGCCTCAGCCCAGCGAGAGAATCTGTCGATCATGGTAAGGCAGTATTGAAAGCCTTCGCTGACCGGCAGCGGACCGACAAGGTCGATGTGTACGTGAGTAAAACGTCCGTCGGGCGCGACGAACTGGGACGGAGTCAGCTTGACGTGTCGAGAAATTTTGGATTGCTGGCAATCAACACACGACTTACACTGGCGAGCTATGTCGCGGTGCATGTCGGGCCAGACATATCGCTGTCGTATGAGTCGGTCAGTGACTTTCGCGCTCGGATGTGCGGGAGAATGAAAGAGCTTGAACAACCGCTCGCGCATGGAGGCGGGGATATACGGACGGATGCACTCCTCGGATACGCTGCAATACACAGGAGAGTGATCTGTGCCCCACGTGAGCCTCTTAAGGGCGAGAGAGTGGTCTGGCGATGCAAGAATTTCCCTGAGCTCGGGGTCGTTTTCCTGCTCGCGAGAGAGCTCATTCAAATCGAATTGCGTCGGCAGACGGATTGCCTCGGTACGCGAGAGCGAATCGGCAACGACGTTTTCATTTCCGGGCAAGAAGAGAATCTTCGACGTAAATTGCGCTATATAGCACAACTGCCGAGTCTGCCGAGGAGACGCACGCTCAGAGTTCTGCGCAAAGGCGTAGATGAGCGGTTTGTGGTCGGTGTAGATAATGAATTCGCGACCTTCTAGGAAGTGGCGAAAGTGGCGCACAGCTTCGTAAGCTGCGGTAAGCTCACGGTCGTATGTGCTGTATTTGCACTGAGCCGGGGAAAACTTTCGCGAGAAAAAGGCGAGCGGTCTCCAACTATCGCCACACAGCTGCTCGAGAACTGCACCCATGGCCACGTCGGAAGCGTCTGAGACAAGGCGCACGGTGGCCGATTCGCAGGGGTGCGTTATAAGGGCAGCGTTCGCAAGATCATCCTTGCATTTAACGAAAGCCGCTTCGGCTTCGGGCGTCCATGCGATGGGTCGCTTATCACGTTTGCGCGCGTCCTGCATGTACGCGTTCAACGGAGCTTGAGTGGCGGCAGCGTGAGGAATACAGCGCCGGTAAAAATTTACCATTCCTAGAAAACGACGCAGGTCGTCGATCGTGCGCGGTTTGGGGAAACGACTAATAGCCTCGACCTTCTCTGGAGTGGGTTTAAACCCCTCAGAGTTAACTAGGTGTCCCAAAAAAACTAACTCGGATACGCCGAAACGGCATTTATCCAGGTTCACGCGCAGATGAAAGTCACGTAAACGCTCTAGGACGATCGCCAGATGGGTCTCATGCTCTTCCGGAGAGGAAGAGGCGATGAGGATGTCATCGAGAAACGTGAAAACGAAATCGAGATCGCCGAGAGCACGGTTTATATATCTCTGAAAAGTTTGCCCCGCGTTGCGGAGGCCAAAGGTCATTGCACAGTATTCAAAAAGGCCGAAGGGAGTGATGACGGCAGTTTTTTGAATATCTTCGGCAGCTACGGGTATCTGATGATACGCTTTGTACAGGTCTAGCGCCGTGAAAATGGTCTTGCCGTGAAGGTTAGCCGGGAAGTCGTGCAGGTGAGGCACGGGGTAACGATCGGGTATCGTCACGCTATTCAAACGGCGGTAATCTCCGCATACCCGCCATTCACCGGACTTCTTTTTGACTAAGTGGATCGGACTAGCCCAAGGGCTGCTAGAAGGCCTGCAAATTCCTGCCTCGATCAGGTGTTTAAACTCGGCCTTCGCGGCCTTGAGTTTTTCAGGCGATAGACGCCGAGCACGCTCCGCGACGGGGGGACCGGTGGTGGAAATGTGATGATACACACCGCGCGACTCGAGAGGAGTCGGTTGCTCGAGTCCGATGACTTGCGGGAAACGAGCTAATATACTAGAGTACTTGAACGACGGTCCAAGGACGTTCACGCATGAAGAGGGAGAGCTCGCGATACCGGCCAAAACAAACAAACCGGTAGCAGAATCTATCAGGCGACGCCTCTTCAAATCTACCGTGAGACCATGATGCGTAAGCAGGTCGGCTCCTATGATGGGATACGGGACTGCTGCTACGCAAAAATTCCACTCTATCGGGCGGCGCAATCCGAAATCGAGGGCAACGCGAATATCGCCATACGTATCGATACGGGTGTCGTTCGCGGCAAACAATTTAAACGCGCTGGGACGCGCACGCGACGCAGCTGAAACCGGCAGCAAAGACAAATCCGAACCTGTGTCTACGAGAAAGGTACGGCCTGACTTACGGTCGCGTATGTGGAGACGTTTCGAGGACGCATAACACTCTCCAACAGTCTCCGAGGAGGAGGGTGGCCTCAGTTTTCCGACGCTCTAGGAGGACTGGGCCACGCGCACGGCTTAATGCAACGAAACGCGCGTTCGCCGAACTTCGCATGCAGACGGCAGAGACCGGAAGGGTCACGACTCTGGGACCTATTCCGCGTTCTCGAAGCGACATTTCTCCCGGGGCTACGCTGGCGTGTCCGCGAGACACGCTCGATCGCGGTATTCAATCTAGCTACCTCACGGAAGAGTTTGTCCAACTGCTCTTGCATGGAGCCCGGCCGTGATACGTCGGCAGCTGCTGCGAGGACAGAAGCGCTCGCTGGCTGTATCGTCTCGACGATCTTGTCGGCCAGAAGGGCCATCTCCTGCAGGTCGTCATGCTTGGACGCGACTAGAATTGCGCGGCACTGCTCGGGCAGCAGGTCGAAAAAAATCGATTTAAGCACATTATCTGCGCAAGCACCATTGTTTAAATTACGCATAAGTGACAAGATATGCGAAGGTTTGCCATGTGACGCTACCTGCCCCTTGAGGAGCTGCCGGAGTTTCGTTTCGGCCGAAGTGGAGAGAGTGGAAATAATGCGCTCTTTGATTCGATTATACGGCGCGACGGGATCCGGCGACAATATGAGATCGGATATAACCGACGCGGTATCCGCATCCAGGCCGGCAATTACGGTGTCGGCCATTGTAGTCTGGCTCGTAATTCGTGCGTTTCGAAACGACGCCTCGACCTGTCCGAACCATAGCGCAGGGTCGTTCTTGAAAAATGCGGGGAGTTTCGGCGCACGATAACTATCTACGCGGTTCGCGAACGCGTCGGCATCCGATGCAGAACGGGCGTTTAAAAGTTCGCGCGCGGCCTCGAGCTCCGCCTCTAACCGTGCGATTCTATCTTCCGGCGTGGGTTGCGACATTTTTCACACGCGAGACTAGAATTAAAACGGAACGAAAACGACTTAAAAAAAAATACGCTCACTTCACCACGACGGCAGCTTTTCACGGCTTCGGCAGCGGCGTCGGCAACGGTACCCACGTGGCGGCAGCAACGGCAGCGATAATGGTACCCTCGTAGCGGCAGCAATGGCGGCGACGGTGGTACCCACGTGGCGTCGATGGCTTCACGCTCGGCGGCTGCAGCGTGCAGCGAGCGGCCTGCTCGCCGCCTGGAAACAGGAACGGCGGATTGCAGCGAGCGGATTGCTCGCCGCCAGGAAACCTCTTCTTCGTCGGATCTCCGAACAACGTGCACGGTTTCCGAGCACGTGCAGCCAGGCTTTTCGGTACGAAAAGCACGTCGGCGGAGGTACAACGGCAGCAACAGGCAATGTCCGTTCCACGAGGCGTCCAATGCCTCGTCACAGTTTCGAAAATTTTCCGAAAACACGACTATCAGTCGGCAGCGATCACGTCGGGGTCACCAGATGTAGGTTTACGGTCTGGGGAATTTCCAGACTGCGGCCTACTACCGCCGGGAAACCGGAAACTGGATGGAAGGCACTGTTGCGTGTTGTAGTACAGAAAACTTTATTACGTCTTATCACGACGAAGGTTGTTACAAGAGAGATCGGCGGCGGCAAATCCGCCTTGGGTCGTCGGACACGTAGAGTCGAGAGCGGCGACTCGCTCTTGCCGCTTGCACGCGGCTGATGCCGGCGATGCTAGCGCTGCGGCAAGGTACGGCAGCATACGTAGCCCCTACAGCACGTGTTTCCTAGCGTCATCTTGCGCAAACAGAGACCACAAGAGAGATACGGGTGGATCAATATCGATCAAGCTGAGTTGACCATTCGGGTCGTGCTCGAAGCGAGATCACGTAAGCCAACAGGTTCTTCAAAACGGCTTGCAGTTCGAGGACGGAACAAAAGGAAGGGCGAATGATTGGTTGAAATTGAATAAATGTCCTTTGCTTTGTCAGTAGAACGGGGAAAACATTGAACGAGGCGTAAAGTGAGGCGTCGCGTCGTGTCGGCTTTCCCTTGATTGTGCCGCAGCTTGTTGGAATGCTCGAAATCCCAGTCGCGTGTCATGTATCGTTAGATACACCGAGCCCGCTGAATGGAATCGCGGGCTGAACGTTGCCGGAGATCGATAAGGAAACCACTTCAATTTGTGTAAACTACAGCGATGTCTGCGTAACAGGCGTGTCGTCTGGTCTGCAACCCGACAGTTCTAGCAGAGCTGCTACATTCTTTGTAATATCCTGAACGTAGAGAAGGATAGTAATTCAAAGAGAAGAAGGGACTTCAGCTCTCTGCTTCTCTCTCCTTTCCATTCGCCGACCTTTTTCACGCGTATAATCATGCAAATAAATTATTTTATTTATAAGAAGAAGTTTTTGAAGTACTATTTAAAAATAGTATTTTATTTGGAACATATTGAAAAAGTGAGACTTATTTTAAGGAGTGTGTAAAATAGTATTTCAAATAGTTGATTACTGCGACATTGTCGTCTGTTTATTAACATGTTACATGAAGATATTCGTATAATAATTAACCTACAACAAATACTTTCTTTACTATTATAGTATCTTATGTTAAAAATTATAATTTATAATATTATCTATTTGCTCAACTTATTTTCATTGTAAGGAAATATTTGGAATACGTATTTGAAATACAACAGTAAATTATTTTGTGTATCTGGTTATCAAAATAAAAATATTTTATTTGCCGAAATTTTTCGTTCTATTAAAAGTAGTATTTTATTTGAACCACATTAAATTATACTATTTGAAATAGCATTTTAAATATTTTTTCTCGAAATTTTTCCCAGGTCTGATTCAAAAGCTAATGGGCCGCTGGATAGGGCGTCAAGAAAAGCCATGTGCAAAATTTTAATCCTATATCTTAACCGGGAGGGTAGTTATGCCATAAAACGGAAAAGATTAGTATTTCTCAATTTCTTCATTTCTAATTTCTTTTATTAGTCTTAGTATTTGTATCTAGAAAACCTAGATACACATACTGTAATTAATTCAGATTTTTAGGTAGAACATTCTATTGTAAGAAATCAAAATCCTCAAAAAAGAACAGAAAATATGCAGATTACCTAAACCAGACTTTCATATGTTCTAAATCTAATATATTTAATAAGATATTATCGAAATAATTTTTTACAACAAAACGGTCAGGAATCGATTTTGTCCAGTTAATAAACGTCTACTCTGAATCAAGGGCCGGATTAAAAAGATGAGACACGAAGTACGCCGACAAATGATAGGCAAAAACGTGCCAGCGGTCGCTGGTCAAAAATCGAAGGGCGACACGTGTCCTCGGGGGCTGAATTGATACGATCAATAGGGAGAGGACAAACAAAGGGGTCCGCACCCCTGTATTTTCAGACGCGAATTAAATTCTCAATTTGATTCGCCGTGTAGTCGTCCGGAAACAAGCCGGGCAAAATTAACAACGATCGAACGAACAAAATGGTGGCGGAAATGAATAGAAGACAGCCCTCGGGTGTATGAACGATGAGAAGAAAGAAGCAACATACATACACGATGCTCGCGTGATCACCAACGGGGGTGGGTTGGCGTAAGGAATCCTGACTATTCCGAAGAAACGGGGAAGGACACATCGAATAATTTTAATCGATCCGCGGGAAACATGCCACGGTTAATGCGAAATTCGGAATGCGTCACCTGTGACCCAGAAATCGTGATCGAGATGGATCGACAGGCACCTGTCTGGAAATTGAAACCTGGGCTCCCGTGTGCTACTTCATTTCAAGAGTTAGTGGAAGCAATTCGTTCTACACGAGAATTGTCAAAAAGAATATTTTTTAATGGTCAATTTAATCCCTTAAACGTTCCAAATATCGATCTGTTTAAAAATTACGTAAAATAACACTAAAACGACGGGACCCGTTCAAATGAGTCTAAACAATGTTCTCAAGTCTTCATTTGTCTAAAAAACGCGTGAATTGACACTGGAACTAGAGGCCGCGTCAAAATGACGGATTAAAAATTGTATAATAAATATATTTCAACATGTTTACGATACGTTTATCGAAACAAAACACTTGAATAGGTATTCATGCGTCTGGTGCTTAAATAACGATATAAAATAAAGCAATTGAGTTGCTGAAGAACCTGCTGTCAAAACACGGATTTGATTTATCCCACTCAGCAGCTACACGGTGTTGACGGGAATAACACGATTTTCTCTCTGTAGAAATGTTCCAGCGTGGAATGAAAATTTCGTGTTCGTTCGTGCGTCACTGCATTCTCTTGAAAGCCACTCGAGAGCCATTCAGACCCGGTCACATTTTCGCCGTCAAAATAAAATGCAACAATAACCACAGTAAAAGCAAACGTTTCAGGCGATGCACCTAAAAATTTCGAAAGTCCCGACCAATCGTCTTACATCGAAAGAAAATTGTAGGTGGTAATAAAAATTGATTTTGAAGTTCGATAAAGAAATATTACGTCACTAGCATGTGACCGACGTGTTAGTCCAAGTTAACGAGAGATAAAATCGTAATACAGTGAATTCTCGATATTTGTCACAGGTCTTGCCGGCGTCAAGTATCGTCCAGGAGACATGTTTACACTCTTCGGCGTCCGAGGCCTCTCGAGCTTCGCGACCCCTCACGAAGTATACCCCGTAGTGAGGATAGTTCCGCGACGTTTATCATGCAGGCCTTGGCGACATATATAGAGAAATCACTTTGTATTACAAAATACCAGAAAGAGAAAAGGGAAGATGAACAGAGATGAAATGATGTTCGAACATGTGTTCGAAAAAAAATGAAATACGTCTCGATGCAGTGCGTGCATCCGAGTGGAAAATGTCCACTCATCAGCATGCACTGCGCATGAATTATATATGCACCGTGTACGCACTATATATTAACCACCTAGAAGCTTTGAAATGTTCGAAGTGAGTCGAAAACTGCGGCATAGTTTTGCGGAAATGAAAATCTTATCAGAGAGGCGAGCGTATACCGTGTAGCGACTCGAAGCGAAATTCCGGTAACATAATCGCCCTTTCGTCCAGCGACTGCGATTTCGGAACGAAAATTAAAATTAAGTCACATTCGCAAATTACCGCTGCGAAACACGCCTACGACAGCGAGCTTTATTGGAAGGAAATTTGTTAACAACCAAAGTTAACAGACATGGGTTCACCCAGCGGCGCGCGAAATTGACAGAGCCCGCGCGGGAAACAATAATTATGAAACTGCGAAGCCGAGAGAGGCGAGTCTCGTCCACTGCGAAATTGAATGATCGATGAGTATTTGGAAGCAATTGCGGTGCTGGCAAAGAGCGTCTCAATCGGGAGAAGTAATACGCTCGTTATGCACTTTATACAAGCAACAGAGGCTGATGAGACAATTAGTCATTCGACCGAGATCGGATTAATTGATTTGTAAGTTTGCGGGCCGGCGAGAAACTCGTCTGCAATAATCTTTAAATTTTCTTTGGAGGACAGTTAGTTAAACTGCGGACTTCTCTGCACAAGAAAAATTGTATCTGCATTCTATCGATGCGACTTGTCGATAAACGGACAATTTTTTCGCTGACTTGTAACTAGACTTGTAGATGACTAAAATACAGTAGTGTGCGAATTAATGCGAACATAGCAATATTTTTAACGTCTTATTAGTTTTCTAAATTTGGCAACATGACTATGTTAGTGGTTGCTGTGATGACCTATTGACGTGTCGTTAGTGGATAAGTCTGTGACAAATTACATAATTACATAATTATTTCATTTCCGCTAACGACGCGTCAATACCGCTCGACAGGTAAGCGCAGACTAATTCATCAAACGTACAACAAAATGGCCGCAAGCGCTGACAAAGTCATGTTGCCAACTTCATGTTGCAAGGTCCAATCAATTTACTCTGAATTTTAGAAATTTTCGACGATCTTCTCACGCTATAAATGTGTAAAGTTTCGCAATTTAATTACAGTAAATTCAATACGGTCCCAAGGAACAGCAATCTCTTAATTGCGCTCGTACACAAGCTTGTAAGTACTGGCTGCTAAGGGATGAAAAGCATCGTTCATGGTCTCGCATTTTAATATCCGCGAAACGATCGGCAAGACCCTCTGTCCGGCTCAGCACGGATAGTCTGCGAGTGAAATTAGCCAGCAGGCCATCAACGTGTAATAAACTTTGTTTAATCAGTCACGATTACAGAGGAAGGGGCATTGGGAACGGTAATCGAGCCGGAAACGCGCTTCAATTTCCGAGGATCGAATTTTCCACATACCAGGGATGCTGAACGCACTTCATTCCGTTTCATAATTTCCATTTCTACAAACCGATTGTAATGTCGTAATGACTATTGATCATCCCAAACTTTCATACCGAGAAATGCTAACAAATCGTTGGAATGCATGACGAACATGTAATTAATATACCGTCGATGTTTATTGGCAAATACAATTAGCTAGAACGAAATGTGCGCTAACGTCGTTGCTCGTTATACTGATATTCCAAATAAGCCGTAGGCTATCGATTGACGATTCGCATTAATTTAACGGGATTAAATTCCTGTTGCAGTAAAAATCTTCCAAAAGGAGTTCGCGTTGGAACAAAATGGCGCGTGTTCTATTTAAAATCGATGGATAAAAAATGTAATAACGACTGCCTGAGAACCTCGCTGGTTCTAAATTTTAACAAATTTTATTTTATTATTTGACTACTAGGAATATCGCCATTTTCGTTATCCCGAGGTAACAACTTTCTCTTTCACAACCAACTATGAAACCACACTGTCAAGCAATCGCAGTTAAATTACATCCCCGCGAACCCTCGGGAAATGGAAAACTTTCGACATCGGAGACGCGAGAAGTTCGCACAGGACACGTGCTCGAGAGATTCTACGAGCGTGATTGCGGCTCGTTCAGCTGGAAAAGATCCTAACCACGTGCTTATGCTCCCTAACACGGCTATCTAAAGCCGCGCATAAACGCCTCCAAGATCAAGACGGATTTATTCGTCCGTTTGTCAACCGCTTACCCGACTTTTCCTTTGACGCGTGTTGCATAACGTTCCCGTGAAAATTGAGTTGTTGTGACGAGTGCCATTTCGCTTTGTTCTATGCAGTTTTTCCGTTCTTAACGCAACGACCTCGTTCTCGAACCCTTCAACGAAATAGCTGATGCCCTCTGCCCCGGAAATGTACCTTCGATTTTCTCTGTGCGCGGAAACCGTCGCCAGTATAATGGCTCAAAGATAAATGGTAACAGATACGCCAATTGGGTCTTACCATCTCGTAATTGAAATAGTGGAATGACATTTCTCCCTTTCCTTGTATTTTGCTCGAATTACTCTTTCTCTCTTTCGCCCTCTCTCCTTCGTTAAGGGAATTCAAGTACTGCTTGCTCGCCAAACTACATTGCACTCAAGAGCCAGGACTCCGTAGATTTGCGATAATATGAGAATATTTTTCGCTGGGGAAGCGCTTATTTGAAAGAGGAAGGTTCAGTCTAGCGCGCGCTGGTCATGAGCTGACGAGATTATGCAGATATTTGGTAATATTAATATAAGCATTAGAAGTAGGCCAAAAATCGAGAGTAGCGCGCGCTAGAAAATATCTCCAGCTACAAATTGAGCTATATTTTGTCTTGATTCTCTGCGAAATAAAGCCAAAAACTTGAAGCTCGTTTCCGCCGTCAGAATTCATGATATCGATAATACAGAGCAAAAAATGTGACAAGTTTAGTTACAGACTTAAGACCCGTCGGATCAATACCAAGACGGATTTGAAGTCAGTGCCGAAAGGCTGTGAACAGAAATTATACAGCAGTTACCGATCTGATGACTCTGAAAAAGTCACGTGACTACCCTTGGCTCTTAATTACAATTTAATTCGCGGTAATTCGTAACCCAGTTGTGAACTGTACTGAATCCATCAGTTTGTCGAAGCTGAAGTTAGTCTAGTCAACTTTACCAGTCTGGAATTGCAGATTGATGCGAAAGGAGCTCTGCAAATTTGTTTATAACATCCCAAAAAGAGAGATTCGTATATATTCAAGTTTTCCATACGAGCAGTCGACCCTGCAATATTTTCTGCCATTGCCATTGTTGCAGATCGCAACAACGAAGAACGGCGCGTTCCGAAACGCCCGTACAGCGGCTTAGGCCGCGCGATTTACAACCCGACACCAGACGCAGAAACCCTACGGACTGGTACCGAACGTTCATAATTTACAGCTTTTTAGGGCCACCGAGACCCTACCATAAAACAGCCGGACACCACGTGCGAGAAGACAGAAACAGCGACGAACGCCACCATAAATTTAGACATCGACAAGACGAGACAAGCTTCCTGACAGCTTCCCCCTCCGATTTCCAAACTTCCCAAGACACACCCACGACCAATTAAAAAACGCAACATTCCACCATCTACATCGACAACCGACCAATGACGACACAACCGAGGTGACGTTAGACGAAACGTAATGAGACGCAAGTAGATCCTCTTAAAAACTCGAACAGAACATTCTAAAATCGCTACCTACAAATCGCCAAACATCGCAACACACAACCACGTCGAAATCGCTCAATACAACACATTACGGAATTTCGCAACGCACTCTGTATATATTGACGTTAAATAAATTGTGATTAGTGTACATAGTACCTCGTGTATACAAGTCAATCGAACAAGGTGCTCAGTGACTAACACTCATTGAGAGAAGGCGCAGTCTTCAAAATCCTGCTACCTTCGTATACAACCATCTTAAAAAACCTTAAAAAGCGTACCAGTCTGGTTCGACCAGTGACCCGCAAAATGGTGGTTCTAAAGATTAATCTTGATCGCGCATCGCGGTCAAATTAACGACAAGGATCGATCAGTTTCGGGCTTCGTTGCAAGGATGCGCGACAGGCATTGTGCTTGATGTATCGGCTACCTTGTACTGGGGATCGTTAATGGATTTTAATTAATGCTGCTTACTCAGCCAGGTGCTGGTCCCCATTAGCACGTTTAATTACAAGATGTTCTCCGGACGCTGCTCAAGCGTCATCACCGCAAATAATAGAACGGCCGATCGGAAGGAAAAAGCCCGACTGCGACAAATAATTCAGCAATCCCGATGCGCCCGAGCACTATAAATATTCGCCGAACTATGCGCTTCGGGAAGAAGACGCGGGAAATACGGCAATTTCCGTCGACGTATTTTTAGCGAACAAAGACACCACCTAACCTAACCTAAAGTCCACCTAACTGCACCGGACCAATACACCGATTCGTTCCCATCAAAAAGAGGAGAAACGAAGAAGAGAATTATCGAATTATTATTATCAGTGCTGTTGCAGATATGTAGGTGCACGCATTCACAATTTGAACCACGTGTGAAGGGCTCGAAAGTCGTTCAGTGTAAATCCAATTTTCTTATTTTAATCTTTATAATTCTGGGATTGCTAATATTACATATATTCTTCCGAACGTTTATGCACACATCTTTTGACATCGTCGATTTAGAAAAATTAAAGGAACTGTTGCTCAGTGATTTTTATGCAAAATAAAAATTTTCAAGCCTTGGAAGCTACATTGACATTTATTTCTTTTCTCAGTAACAATGAGAAGCTGAAAATAATTTTCAAAAAGTTATCTATTCGATCGATTCATTTTCGTTATAAATGCGTAAAATCCCATAATGCAAACGCGTTGACGTTGGTGTGGTGTCGTCCATGCGCGGTGCTTTTAATTGAGCCTGAATTCGATTACTCGGCTGTGGCGTTTACAACCGATATTTATGTAATTAGAACCGCGGTTTAATACTGACACGGCCTTATTGCGGAAAGAGCCCTCGGGAAATATCGATTTGCCAATAATAACTTCAACAGTGTTCGTTCGTTGGTCGGGTCACCCTAAACCCTTCGTGGAATCGAACGATCCCAGTAAAGCGACCGACAACAATCGAAAAGAATTCCGACGCGAGTTGGTCGCGACAAGCGGGAAGACATAGCGGTCGGAGCGGTAGCTGGTAGGCCGACTTGTGCCTGGGAAAGTTCGCAATCATGTTCGTTTAAGATGGCTTTCGTTACAAACCGCCGACTCGAATGCCCGGCGGCAACGCGCCCCGAGGAAATACGAAATTCCGAAGAAATAGAGGAACTGCCGGCGACAGTTTACCGTGTACGTAGCTAACCGGAACGGTGCTCACCCCATTATAACTGAAAATATGGCTGACAGCGAACCGCCGGTGAGCCGTTACCCAACCGAGACAAGGATAAGAGTTCCACGGTCTTGAGCCCTTTTCCTCACTCTACCGAGTTACCCCCTCCTCGCCGGGTCGTCGACACCCTCAAGGGCACACTTTGGCTGAAATTGAGGGCCAGAGTACTTTCTTTGGGTTCAGCTTCAACCACGCTGATGTGCAAAATCAAAAAGTGTGACAACAAATTTGCTCCGCGGTTGACATAAATTTCTCAAAAAAATTGTTTGCATCAGCTAAGAAACTAATTTTAAAATCTCGAAAAAATTGAAGCCCAATGAGTGTTATCGTCTTTTCGAAAGTGTCCGATTACTGCCGATTCCTGCCCAATTCGAACAACCTAGTGTCCGTAAATATAAAATAACACAGTTTTCGTAAGCTAATGATTTTACCATTGGTTATCACTCATTCCCAAATTTTGGGATCACTGTACTAAAGCCCTTGGGAAACAGAAATTCTCGAATCGAGACATTTCCATTTTTCCACATCTGCCATAAGCTAATGATTTTTCTTTTCACTGTTATTCGTCCCGAAACTTTGAGCTCACTATATTGACCCTTAGGCAGACCTGGGAAAATTTTAGTTAAAAGAAGAAAATAATATTGCTACCAGGCCGTTGCAAAACCGCTGTAATTTATCTCGGCGAATTTTTATTTTGCAATTCCTACACAGTGGGCATTCCATTACACGATGCACCGAAACAGATTGAACGGTTAGACGGAAATAAAAAATCCACCACCGCCAGAGGCATTCCAATTTCCTGTAACGAAAAAATCTGCGGCAAGTTTGATTGTATAATAACTATCGGAATTTCTTTCGGGGCATAGTCCGGGCTCCGATATCGGGAAAACATCCCACGATTAGGAACAATCTTTTCGGCTATCAAAAGTTTTCGAGTATTTCCGATATCATCGCGAACCGAATTACGCTTTGATAAATTATAATTAAATTACTCTTTTAGACGCTCTTTCAATTACTAAAGGGTCAGTTCGTCATACCGAACCGTAAGATTTTTCTGGATGAATTAGTTTACTACGCGAAGGGAAAAAGAAATTTCGAAAGAATTGCGGGGAAAATACTAAAAGTCCTTTTGTACGAGAGAAAACACACAGAAAATGAAAATTACTTGCATAGCAAAATTTTAAAAATTCGGTTCCGACCAATTGCAATTTTTTTATAAAAGATTCTTTTATTTCAGAAAATTCATTCTTCTAACATTTCGAAGAGACTTTCGGGTGTAAGCCGTGTCCTAAAGGAAGAATTTTCCCAACGTTTCGCAAGCATTGCAGCTAGCTTCATCAGGGGTTCAGAAGACACACTGATACTGATGTGTGTCGGATTTGTGATCCACTTATATAGTGGTGTTTGCTCATTGTTCCGGTTCGGTAAGCACCAATCAGAGTAGACTTTTAATTGGGCGGCCGAACAATGAAAAAAGTGGGAAGAGTGTGTGCCATATTGGATTAAGGTTGTAACCTGTATCTCTGTTGATGTTATTGGGGTGTTTCTTAATTTCCAATGTTTCCCGGTGTTTTCTGGGAAAATATCCTTTTGTTCTGGCTAGAACTGTGGTTTTATTAAAAAGGATGGTATGTCCTGTGGTTAACTGATGTTCGGCTACGGCTGATTGAAAGTAGCCCAACCTGGCGCACCGCTCGTGTTCCTTGACTCGAGTGCTCACACTCCTCCCAGTTTCGCCGATGTAAACTTTGCCGCATGAGCAAGGTATTTTGTATACCCCTGGCGTGGATAGCCGTGGCTGCGGATCCTTGGGGGAGGTGAGTATCTGTCCTATTTTTGTATGTGAGGTGAAAATAGTCTTGATATTATGTTTTTTGAGGATTCTGCTGATTCGGTCGGTTGTGCCCTGTACGTACGGTAGGAAGGTAGTTCTGTAATTTTCATTGTTGTGTGTTGTCCGGTTGTCCTTTGGTTTCACGAGTCGGTCTATGGTGCGGTTGATTTTGTGTTTGGAGAAACCGTTTTGGCCTAGTGTGGTCCTGAGATGCTCGAGTTCTTGGGGTAGGTGTTGTTTCTCGCTGATACTGATGGCTCTGTTTATGAGGGAACTAATGACTGAATTCTTCTGGGCTGGATGGTGGTGGGAGGATGCATGAAGATATCTGTTGGTATGTGTGGGTTTTCTGTATACTTGATGTCCAAGGGATCCATCGGGTTTTCTAGTGATCAGTACGTCTAAGAAGGGTAGAGATCTGTCCGTGTTTTCTATTTCCATGGTGAACTGTATGTTTGGATGTAGTGAATTGATGTACTGTAGGAAGTTATCAAGTGTGTCTCTTCCATGGCTCCACACCACGAAGGTATCGTCCACATATCTGAACCATTGTGTTGGTTTCAGGGGTGCATCGTTGAGAATCTGATTCTCTAGATGTTCCATGTAGATGTCAGCGATGATGGGGGAGATGGGTGATCCCATTGCTGCTCCGGATACCTGTTCGTAGTAGGTGTCTTGGAATGAGAAGTAGGTAGAGGTGAGGCAGTGTTGGACTAATGGTATTAAGTTTTCGGGTATTTTGTTTTTAATGATTTCGATACTTTCAGGGATTGGGACATTAGTGAAGAGGGTTCGGCCGCCCAATTAAAAGTCTACTCTGATTGGTGCTTACCGAACCGGAACAATGTGCAAACACCACTATATAAGTGGATCACAAATCCGACACACATCAGTATCAGTGTGTCTTCTGAACCCCTGATGAAGTTAGCTGCAATGCTTGCGAAACGTTGGGAAAATTCTTCCTTTAGGACACGGCTTACACCCGAAAGCCTCAACAGACAAAACTGTATGACGCCGGGCTGTGAAAGTCTCAAATCTCTGACTCGTTTCGTACAATTTTTATAAAGTTGCCATTTTAGAAGTGTCCGAATAGAACTGTGACAGACCGTATGTCTTCAGACACTATAATTATGGACACTACACGACGCTGTAATATTGGTACGAAACTATAATCAAATAAGGGGGGGGGGGGCAAACGGAATAACCAAGTAGCTTTGCAACCCCAGTATATTTCATCCCACCGTTCGCGTCACGGCCGAATGAAAAAGAATGCCGCTCGACAATGTTGCTGGAAAAATGAGCACAAGATTGACGCCGTATACTATACAGCACGTTGCGAGGCAGCCTTAGGTATTTATCGACCGTGGCCGGTCGACATGCGATAACGAAACAAAATCGAAGAGAAGGTGCTGCCGCGGTGAAAGTAGCCACGACCCTGCCGAGAAGGGGTGCAACTTAAAACAGAACCAATAAAGGTTCAATAAAGAACCCGTTAGAAACTCCTCACAATTCCCTTACATTTTCCTGGCGGGAAAACTCCGACCCAAAGCATACGCAAAACGAAGAAAATAAATATACTGACGAGAAAGTGTCCCTTTAACTAGAATCTTCCTGGAAGCACCCGTTTGCACTCGAGCGAATACTCCTCGTGACATTTTTCACCGTTTCCTACATAGCGTGCAAAGTATACTATTGTAGCGGCGTGAAGTGAGCGTGAAGAGAGAAAGAGAAAGAATGTGTCAGTACGCGTGAAGTGAGCATGAAGAAAGAGAGCGAGGATGAACGAATGAGCGTGAAGAAAGAGAACGAGTATGAACAAGCGAGCGCGAAGAAAGAGAGAGAGAGAGAGAGAGAGAATGAGTGAATACGTGTGAAGGAGCGAAAGAAAGGACAGAACGTAGAGTCGCGTGCGTGTAGTTTTCACAGAACAAAACGAACCAGCGTGCGAGACAGTTGTAAACAGCGAGTAAAAAATAATAAAAGTAAATCCCGAAAATACAGCGTGCACATTGAATAAGAGTACGCAACACTATTATAAAAATATTCTCAATTGTTCAGGGTAATTGTTTACGCCCCCTTGTATTTCATAATGCACCTCTGAGCATTCTTCATAACAGGCTCCGCTCTAAATGCAGAGGAAAATATTATTTCAGTAAATGGTTCATTTTATTCCAAATCGTTTGCACACTTCGGGAATAACGCGTTCGACTACAGTGACTTTTTTTTATTATTTCATTAAGTTCTTCCTCGCGAAAAGTCAGAGTACTTTATTCGAACAATAAAACGATTCATTCGTTCAATTCTCGCTTCTCCTTCAAAATACCATTTCATTCGAACTGTGTAACAACGATCGCGTTCCGAAGGCTGCAAATAATTTTGCTTTATCTGCTTTTCGTTTGTCTTATTTGATTTTCCGCAAATGAATTCACAGAGTCGGTCGCGGAAATGGTCGCGCGTGTATGGCAATCGCGATTTCATTCGTGCAAGAAAAATCAAATTAATATCCTCCGCGTAGACATTCAATGTTACATGCGATGCGAGAGAAACTCTTCGCGTTTTTGTCACTATTTGTTTTTCACGTTTCGTACGAGGACGTTTCACGTTCGATAAAATGGTACAGCTGAAAAAGGCTATTGCCGAAATTATTTCTCTCTCCGTGGTCGTGCGTTCTATCGTCGTAGCAGTTGGTCAGATATTAAATCGGAGTGACGAGCGACGGTCGAGGGATAAATCGTAACCAGAAAAGTGTAAATACACGTACGATCAAACGTACAGCGTTCACAGACAGGGAAAACCAACGGTTCGGTTCCCGGATTTGAGCAGGATCGATCTGCGTCTACGTTTCTCAATGGGATTTCGATTGCGGCATCTGATTCCCCGGACTCTTTCCTCATCTCTGACGTTCGCGGGGGTGGGATGGAAAGGGCATCGCGTGCATACGGTTTCGCTGTCAAAGGGACGATACGTGGTCTCCATCGAGTTTTGAAATGGTACACCACAGGTTGGCGGAGATATTGTTACCATCGGGGGTGCTCCTGTTCCTTGAACAGAAGTGTGGTATTTGCTGAGAGCAGGTTGGTGGCGCACACCGCAACACGGATTTTGTGCAAAAGACTCTAGAAAACCGTGCGAATCTGTGTCGCGCGAAAGAATTCTCCCCTTTCCACGGGCGGCGTTTTATTTCCCGAGAAATCGTTTGTCCCTGATTCGCGTGGCTGGAAAAATTGCAGCAGCGAACCTAATAAAAGTGAGAACACCTCTCCTCGCCTGTGACGAAATGCGGAAAATACGAAGCGGATACTGTTGCTCAACGTATCCTCTTCGAAACGGATTTATATTATTTAGTGATTGTAAAATCGAGGCAGCCAAGCGATGGGGGCAGAAATAAAATAAATCAGCATACGAGAAGCATGTAACAATTTCCAATATTTCGCAGCCGATTGAACGACCAGCGATCGAGCAGTGGCTCCTGAAACTTATTACTCTGACGCAACGGCGAAGGGCTGAGGGGGTGGGGCCGACACGAACGTAAACGCTTGTGTAGCGTGGCCAGTCGACCACGCGAACATAGCTAGATATATATATAGCATCGATTAATGGCGCGGAGAGGCAAATTTAAATATAAGATGTAATCGCGTATTTCATACATACGTATTTTATTTGTTTAGAGTAGGTAAAGAAAGACCGGGAGAGTTCCATAGAGATCCTTGACGAAATTCGAGTCGGCGAGACTAATTGCGGAATTTAGAGAAAGTCACGCAGCCTCTTAGAGTAGCTTCTCCAATTCTACATAAATTAGGGATAGTCGAAGTCCGGAATCAGTTAAGGACAAGAGGTCATAAATTCTGAGTCAAGGACCTCTTGGAACTCCCTCGGACCTCTCTCTTGTTCGGTCCCACATGGCCCCACGTCCCTTGTTTTGGCGGGGCTTCACCCTCATGCGTACCCCACTCCCGTGCGTGCGCTATTAAGATCCATCCACTACCAATCACCATCAAGCAGCAACCGGAAGACGAGTGATCCGACGAATCAACGCCTAGCCAGAAGATCCCAATTTTCCTATTGGCTAAGGAAGCGAGACGAGAAGGAAGAAGCTAGAAAAAGGATTCGAAGCTCCAGGATGAGACAGAACTCATTGTAGAACTGAGGGAGTTACATCTTCTAATAAAATCTACAACAGTTTTTTCGCCTTTAACTCTGTGTACAAAGTTTATTTCTTAACTTCCACGAGCAGAGCGCTTCAGCGCTCCACGGGCACTCGAACCCACAATAAAAGTCCCCATCCCACCACACTGCGACGCAACACTTGTAACCGTACAGGTTACATATCGATACACCCAAATATCGAACGTCGATGTCGACCCCACCATAACGCTCCGTGACGTAACCTGCGAGTCCTGACGAAGAAAAAGACCGCGAGATATCGCGACACTTGTCGCGATGCGCACGCATCGATCCACACTCGATACCGATCGAAGGAGGTCGATGCGTGCCGCAGATAGATCACTCTACATCTGGAAGCGGTTCTAGCCGCACGCGTTCGCGAAGTGTCCCGTCGGCGAAACACGGTACGCGATCGAGGGGTCAAACCGACCCGATAGAACAGACAAACCGACTGTTCTATCCTCGACGCGTAAGCGCCTCAAACCGAGGAGTCACAGGTGCAAACTGCGCCGTGGCATTGCCGACGAATAAGACGCAGTTTGTGTTCTGTGGCCGCGATCGCGGAGTTGTCACGGATTACTTAGAATTGGTAAATCGTTCGTCGTAATCGTGGTACCGACTGGACACTTCGTCATCGTAAATTTCGTGATTCTCGTTCGAAATGCCCATAACTGCTCCGGTAGGATTTGCACGGTCGTGATCATTCTGCCGCTATCAACAAGGAATACGTTCGGAGGCCACGTATCGTGCCGAAGAGCATAGTCCTTGGTAGCGTGGCGTGACCGACGGCTTGGTGTGCGTCTCTATCCATACCACTCATACGAGTATTCGGACGAGTGCATGGATGGTCTGACAAGTCCACAATCGTGCAGTGCGTAGTACGCATACGGATTGTTCGAACGAACTCACAATTTCCCTTCGGGTCGAATCGATACGACCGAACCCTGCACAATCCTTGTCATTCTGCCGCTACTTACACGGAGATTGCTCGGAGGCCACGTATCGTGCTGAAGAGTAAACTTCTTGGTCGCGTGGAGTGCCAGAGATTTTTAGTGTGTGTCTCCAACCGGACTACTCGTACGTATTTGCGGCCGGGTGCACGGTTGGTTAGACAGGTCACGAATTCGCATATCGCGAGGCGCGATCCACATTCAAATCGTTAAAATCGTTTATTGAAAAACCAGGTGTAGAGACAAAGCGAGCGAACTGCGTGCGTCGTAACACGGTATACACTGCGTGTTTACGTGTTACGAGAATTCGGTGCGGATTACCGATACGCGGTATTCTGCGCGTCATCATAACGGAATTTATTGCCCTGTACGACGGGAAAGATCACGGGCCGTCCTGTAAACAAATAGCTCGTTTCCGAGCATATCGGAGAAATCGCTCTTCGAAAAGTATAAATAGTTCTTCTAAGAATATACTGCCCTTTTACCAGAAATTTGTCTACAAGCTTTATTTGTCTCGTCCAAACCTCGCCGCTTTCCAGTGCCTGGAGGCACGAATCCATCTGCTTCGCGAATTGACACGCTTAGGGAATCGGGGGTAGTAACCGGCCCCCGTGACATAGTATAGATAACTCTTGAGTCGTCGAGACAGGGATAAAATCGAATTAACGCAGTCGAGTAAGGAATGGTAGCAGAACCGGGGGTAATGTAGAATGAAAAACGAGGAAATGTCGATGACAAAATTTCAGTGTAGCTGGAAAACGCGGAGTATCAAGCCGATTTTTTCCTTACGGCGCTGAAAACGTACCAATGAAATTATTGGCCACATGTAACACTGATTCCTACCGTGTCCCTGCAGGCCAATCCCGCGAATGGAAACGGTAAAATCGGATTCGTTACGTTCTGTCGAAAGCTCTTGATCGGGAGATTAAATATCTTCACATTCAAATTCGTGGAATTTAAAAGGTTTTTGTATCAGCCTATTGAGAGAATCAAATTTAAAAAATTATATTTTGAAGGATCATTCATCCCAGGCTAAACGAACAATGATTAACAAGGCCGAGGATTTTATAGATTCGTGTTAAAAATGGATGGATCAAACGCAAAACAGTATACAAGCATTTAGAAAATCTAGAAACGCTTAAACGATTGAAAAGGGAAATAAATTTGGTCTCTGTATTTTTCAACGAACGCAGGCGATATTTATTTCGCATTAAAATTCGCAATATATTGATTAATATTTCGCCCGAACGACTCGATGACTCTTCTCTCTCCGTAAACATGTAATCTGTTGAATTTTTCGATTTTAATAAGCGCGGACACGTTCGGCCAACGGACAAATAGACCATCCGCACGATTATACACGAAACGCGATAAAATAAATGCGTCATTTGTTGCGAACGTGATTTTTATTTTATTTTCAATCTCGCGAAATCCCATGGTCATTTACGGAAGAATTGAGTTTTAATATTATTTGCTACATTCGCAGATTTATGCTTGACGGTGAATCAAGTCAGGTGTCAAAAACAGAGCGTTGCTCGCGAACGTTGATGCGAAGAAGAACGGAAATTGAATTGTCCCGATAAAAAACGCAAAAATTCAGCAAATTTAGCCGAGCGGTTATAACCGTTGGAACGAACGCGGAAACTACGTTTCCTCGTGTCGCGCAATTATGAACTTTCTTGAGGAAGTGTATTTCAGTTATCAATGGAAACCTTTTTCAATACTTCATTCGCCTCTTTAGTTACAGTTATTTACAATCGTCTCGCGCTGTATCGATAGCGCATGTACGTTTATTTTGGTCCTTACTGGCTGATTTGATCGAGGGCTGACTACACACATGATGCGATGAAAATGTTACGTTATTCGTTTCGCTGGAACAATATTTTCAGAGTTCCAATTAACGATTCAACGCTCGTCGGCGAAATTCGATACGTGAGCTCGCAATACCAAACAATTATGAAACTTAACGAGCAGGTGGGTAAAAAGTAAAATACCGACGAGTATAACGCTGTACGTGAATTACATGGAAATTCGTATCTGCTCGAGCATTGTGCCACTCTCAATGACAGGGTGGTTCGGCTGTACGATTATTGATGTTTCCTTGAAATGTAAAATTTAAAATGAACTAAAACGTAACGAAGTCAGTCAATCAGTTTAACAGCTACCCCGGGAACGAATCTTAAATTTGCTGTTGTAGATTGCAGGTTTTACGCAGTAACTAAAATCTCCTTTTATGGTCTATAGATATATATATATATTTTGGACGTTACACTTCAGGACCGGACTAAGTAAACACAAACGACTTTCCTTGCACGCGGCTATACACAGAGTGAGGGATTCTCGGTTTCCTCACGTACGCTTTGCTACATATATGGTTCCTTAATACAAACGGAGATGTCGCGATTACAATTACGATCGGTAACGCGGAATCCTGGTTTCCAACATTTGCAACACGGTACTATGGAATTAAATACGCGGAATTCCCGGATATCGGACACTCAAAAATTGATCGGTCTTGAAACTCAATGCTGGAAGCGAATGCCGTATTCAAGAAACAACACTTTTCTGCGATTATCTTTGCATCGAATTGAAATGTATAAATACTATGAACGCATACAAACCCGCGGTATACACATACTATTTTTAACCTCGAAAATCGTATGTGCAAAGCACATCCCTTAACGATCTCTTTAACGATCGTTACATAACTCTCTACGAGCTGCGAAGATCATCGACTTTATCAAAACTGTTGCAACGGAAAAATCGTGTATCGCCATTGTACAACAGGATATTTTCGTGCCAACCCACGCGAATCTATCCGTGTTTGTATACTTCAAAAAAGTGTTGAGCATGTGAAAAATGATTAGTTTAGCAGATATTTCAATTTACATAATGATAAACGGTCCCAACAAGCTTCGCAATTGTTAATCCAGCTAATTTTCCGAGAACCGGACATCAACGAATGAATTTGTTAGATTAATGGCCGTCCAGGAAGGTGATTTCATACCCTTCATTTTACACAGGGGCTAAACAAGTGGCTCGGACGTCGAAACAGAAGATAAGCTCGCCGATGAATAATATCGCAGCTAAATGGGGGCTGGAGAGCAACAATTTGTCGAGCACGCGGAACCCGGGTCAGAGATATTTGATCCCGGACGGGGGAGTCTTTGGAGCAATTGGAAGCCATTCGACTGTCGGCGATCGTGTTCCGGTAAATTGGAACATTCTGGTGGACTACGCTCGGGGATTCCATGAATTCCAGCGTGAGCAACAGAGAGAAGAGAGAGAGAGAGAGAGAGAGAGAGAGAGAGAGAGAGAGAGAGAGAGAGAGAGACAGAGAGAGAAAGAGAAAGAGAGAGAGGGACGGAGGGTGTAAGAGAAAGTGAAAGAAACCGATGCACCTAATTGAGCGAATCTACGCGACGCGCCGGGAACCCTTGGTAGATTCTCCCGTATGACCTTGGCACCCTTGGAATAGTCTACCTGGCGGCTTGAACCTTCTGAACGGTTTAAAGTACCTGTATCGATAGCGAAAACTCGATAGCGGAACGACATTGATCGACGCTGTCGGACGAGCGAATTACAACTCGCGAGCTCGCCAGACCCGTGTCTTGAATCTTCGGGTTTTGTTCGGTGCGGAATTTTTTTTGAAAATGACACGCGGACGATTGTTCCGCCCAAGGTCGTAAATCTTGGGCCCGGTGGTCGCTGTCGCGTCACTCCCGATACCGCCGCGGTTTACTGTCCGCCAAATTAATTTTGGACAGCTGCTTCAAATATTGAGTTGCTGAATTTAGTCGGAAGCTGTTAGAGGATTCGTCAGTAAGGCTGATCTAGCAGGCCCTGCCTTAGACGCGTCGATTCGTCTCGTGTGATTGTTTTAGATCGCGAGAGCGTTTCGCGTCGGATCTTGATTGTGTTACGTGCCAGGGCTGCGAGCAACGCGAGAGGCCGGCGAGGGGTTGTTACCCCAGGAATATGGTTTCAATTTGTTAGTTAGGTACGCGGACGCACCCAATGCGAAATCGGGGAGCCGCTAGGATAGTTGACGTCGAGGACGCACCTGATGCGAAATCAGGGAGCTGCTAGGATACGGAAGAACCCAATGCGAAATCGGGGATCCGCTAGGTGGGAGAAATATTCGTTGATTTGAATTCAAGATTAGTAAGCCTCGTAACTTATATAATTTAATTGATACAATCCGAGCGGTAAGATTGTATCGTGTGGGAACGTTCAATTATTAGATTAGGATATTGGGCAATAATTAAGGGTTGTAGATTACGCGAGTTAACAAACAGGACGAATATATTCTGATTTAAGATAATTACAAATGTTGTTGTTTGTGTCGCGAGTGAATGTACAATTTGAGGATTTGTTACCTATGATGCACGGTGTTGACGCACTGGCAATGCGGGTTTAGATAGCGATTGTTTAATGCCAAATAGAATATATACCGAACTAACGGAATCTATAAGGTTACGAATTGATTCGAAAGGGACTTTAACCCAATCTCACTAGACTTGACGCGACGTGACTGCACGAGTACTGAACCGCGTCTGAATCTTGACTGAACCGCTTCTCGACTAACCAAAGAGGATGAAAACGAATGGGTTTATATACCTTGAAAATGAAAGGGGTACTCTGTTTAAGATTTGATGTCGCGTAGGGTCACAGTCACATTTTTTGTCACTTCTAATGAAAAGCAGGCCTCGGTTAGATTTTCGTTGAAAGGGGTTAATGAAGGTTATCCGGGCTATTTCCTATCAGAATATTGATTAATGGATGCCAGAAGGGAGTGTCTAGAGATTTTGATATAAAGAAGGCATACAGTATCTTTCGTTAATAAAAGGGGCCTGTTGGGACGCTTTTCGTTCTCAGAAAAGAGATTAGAAATTCTAATCGAAATAAACGTGGAGAACGTCTCCATACGTAACAATTGTGAGGCTCCTCTATGTATTGAGAGGGCGGTCCTCATGGGAGAGGAAGTGCACTGATTGGTTATGCTGAATGGTGTGTTGCCCAATCAGCGCATCCTTGACTGATTGTCACCCTGTTTAGGTGAGCTGAATGGGCCTTGCCCAGTGCTCTTTTATTTTGGGTGGTCCTTCGTAGGACTTAATTTATGACGTCCCGCAACCATAGAAGTGAAAACAAACGAAAGACAGGCTGTGATGCGAGCCTGGATGGTCGTCACTGTTGCGCCGTACCTAATCATTGAAAGTAATCACTTAGTTACGAGCGTATCATAAACGATTGTCCGAAGGCAAGCACCGCTTGAATTGTTCCTTGCGACGGAGCAGGTTTCCTTAAAATTTCCTAATTAAACAAGATAATTTCTCAATCATTTCCTCTCTTTTATTTCAGAACTTCCTACAGGCAAAAAATAGGGGAAAATATTGATATAGTCTCTGAATAGTTATAATTCAGTTTCGAACATTACTCCTCCGTTATTGTGGAAGGGGACATTTTTGAGAATTTATTCGAGAAAAATCAACGAATCGATTTATCCTCTTAACTTAACAATTATTTTGTAATAGTGTGTATAATACCCGAGTATTCTCGGGCTTTTAAGTTAAGAGGTTAAGGGTTGTTCTAGTAGAAACGGACTACTTTGTGGTGACTGAGTAGAAAAATTCTCGATGTTCTACGAAAATAAATATGGTTGATAAATTAATCGATGTAATTCTGGTATTATTGTAAAGAATACACTTTGTTGTACGTTTAAAAAAATCCTTGCAATTGTATAAAAACAAATATGACCGAAAAACTGATTTCCGTATTAGGGTCTCTTCATACTTGCCGGAACCGGAGGGTTTTACGTACGGACTATAGGTCCAAATGCCATGTTACCGATTTTCTGTCGAAGCTCGAGCGCCTTCGTTCCGGCCATTGGACTATTCCCAGAGACCGCCGTCGTCCGGCGGCAGAACAAGCGGCTGATCATTACCACATGGCCTTTCGAGACCGCGTTGACAGTTCCCTGCTGTGCGTGACACAAAAAAAAAAGGTTTCTCGGGGCTCTACAGGTCCTTAGGTAAACTATCGGTATCTCTCCTCTAGAACATTATGGGAATAGGAATGGTTCCTACCTCTTCGTGAAACAGCATCACACATCCTTATATATTAACGTAAATTATACATATATTGTAAAAACGAGAATAGTTGTTTTTTTTTTTATAGGAAGTATTCACGTTAGGAAGGGGATCATGCCTTGTGAATTCGATCATTTTTGGGGGACTATGTCTCGACTTTTGATGACATTGAAATGTATTGTGGTCCAAGTGAAACTGGAAGAAATCCGAAACAATACACCCAAAAGTGTCCGATATCGTGTGTAATGACTCAATCACATGGTAACTTGTAGAATAAGAAGAATTAATTCCACATAAAAATTGCATCGTTTTGTCTTACGACACGAAAAAATGTACATGGAAACTTCTGAATTCTTGTCCATAATGACCTAAAAATGATTAGATGGAAGGTTCCCTGGCAGGAATGCTATGGCGTATCTATATCTTGTCCAATGAGACGAGACAGTAGACGTAAACATAGGCGCACGAGTGCGACAGAGTTGAAGTTACCCTTGCAAGACGATTAGCAAAGGACGCACGCTGGGTGCTTCACTGCCTCGGTCCCGTTGGTCAGAGCATAGGTACGAATGCGCGGCCGATTGGATCAGAGTGCAAGGGACAGGCCTCGTTTCACACGTACTTTCGGCTATAGTCGAGATATTGGCTACAGCGGTCACATATACTATGTAGCGTGTGACGTCGAAGCCAAAACACTAGGACTACGGGCGCGGCTGATATGGGCATTGGCGGACCTAACGATAGACCCCCAAAAATGGTGGCACTTAAAAAATGGCGAAATTAAAATGGTTTTTATTGCGTCGTAAGACCTTACGAACGACGCGACAAGCGGAAACGGGTTTTCCAATTTTCCACTATTCCCACCACCTTTCGTACACACCTTGCAACCAATGAATTCTAATCATTTTAAATTTGTTCTCCGGAGTTTTGGCTTATAATCACTTATAAGATATAAGATATAATTTAACAATGCTAAAATTGATTTGTGAAGCTGATTTTCATCGTTCCATCGTTAAATTAGATTATAGTTTGAACCATTACTTCTTAACATTACAACTTAGATGAACAATATTCTTTTCTCTACTTCGAACATGGATTGTGTGGTGATGCTGTCGTGGCATCGGCGGCCGATGCCACGCGGTCTGTGCCAGGTGGCGGCCGCCGGTGCCAGGCGAGTCTGTGTCAGGCGGCAGAAAACGGATGCCCAACGGCTTGCCCAGCTCTCAGCGGATGCATAGGCATCCCCGGGGTGTAGAGGGGAGTAAACTGTTCGGGAGTTAGGTAGCGAACCCCCGCTGTGTGCGGGTCTTAGCTTTTGTTGCGAGCATCTCGAGCGCCTTCTCAGGTTGCTTTTTATGGTTCCGGTGCGTCTGTATTAGAAAATCGTGGTAGTATCCATACTAACGTTCGCCTCCGGCAAGTATGAAGAGACCCTTACACAGGCTCATCCTTCCCCTTTATTGTGAATTCTTAAAAAATTGATTTTAATTGGTACACACCTTGTTGATTATTTTAACAACATTGTCGCAATTGTGTATAAAGAAACAAGGTCCATAAAATATTTCCGTCCTACATCCGCCGCCGTTTTGCCTATTTCTTTCTAATCGATACCTGTTTCATCAGACGCGGCCTACCTACCACCTGTTGATTGTTTGAAAAACTATTTCCGCGAGAAGTGCAGCACGGCAGTGGCTGGTAACCAAAGAGAGAGAAAAACCCTCAAAATGATTAAACGTGGAACAGATTCGCGAAGGAATACGCACGAACCGCGCAACAGGAAACCGCCATTACTCTACCGACACGAAATGTTTCCCAGCGCTCCAAGGACACACTATCATATATTGACATATTATCATCACATGAATTGACATATCATGTATTTTTGCTCGTGTGATCTGGGAATTGTGTGTTTCGCAACATAGCTCCGAGGAAACCCCGAAAATTCTCGAAAAATAATCGGCAAACTTCGGCGCGAAGTGCCCGCCATTTTGGCTCGCGTTATACTCTTAGTTATTCTGCAGTCAATGTTTCATGTTTTTTAAATTTTTATTTATCTCTGTCGCGATTATCTAACAGTTGAAACAACTAATCTATAACCTTAAAAATGAGAAACACGAATTTTGCTGTCAGTAAATTTATAATTTCTTTTGGAGTATTAATAATATTGTTTGTAATCATAGAAAATGTAATAATGTATTTAATGATTTGTGGCGGACATATCCCGAATTAATAATGAACCGAAAATAAATTACGGGAGGTAGGAAATTTTCGCATAACAACTTCTTGAGGTACTCTTCTTCAACTACTGTAACGATGTAAAGGAAACGATACTTCCTATTAACTTCGTTTGTCTCAAGTTTCGAGCGTAAAATAATTTAAGAAGCCAGAAGACTTTACGGAATTCACCGCAGTAGAAAGTTCGAGAGTTAATACTATAGACGGTAATGTTTCATAAACTTTTGTTTTGCAGACGCCGGATTAATCGTACTCTGTACTACTTGCTTCAATATTCAACAAACAAGAGAGGTTGGCAGGTCAGGATACTGGTTGATACATTCGAAGTGGCCCTAAAAGTCCTTCAAAAATCCCTACTGTCTCAAAATCTTTGTCGGTGACAAATAAACAATATTATTTATTCGAACAATTTTTATAAACGAGTCACTGCTATTTCGTTGCACATCAAAAACTTGTACATTTACTCGAGTAAATAATTACTTGGTTAAGCTAATTTTATTTTTCTGAGTTTCTCTTAATTTTGAAAAATACGTTAAAAAATGTTGCAATTGAAGCGTTAACAGCTCCACTCTGAAAATCTAACTGTCTTCGAATATTTCATACACATGATTAAATGTTTATAAGGTTCCCACGGTGCGGATAAATTTTGGACAATTACGGTAGAGATCTTTTCGACAGTTACGGAGAGAATACGGCATTCGACGAACGGGAAACGAATTAATGACGAATTTGACACGAATAATGGGGAAACAACTAAAATTTTATTTATCCTTCGTTATTGCGAATAAACTTTAATAATTCAAGTTAATTTTTAAATTATTTTAAATTACTTTCGAATTGTTTGACTAAGACCGAACTTTGATACAGAGGCAGGCAAGCGATTTCCAGTTACAATCCGAATCGCGCTAATCACGAAAGCATTGTCTGTTGATAGTACAGCGTTACAATGGAAGTGTGAGTGACGCGCGTCGGTCCGGCGAACGCGCAATCCAATAAAGGACCGAAGAGAGAAAACTACGCGATTGTTGTTAAAAGACGAAACTATGCTGAATGTAGTCCGCGGACTGTTGCAGGTGCAAGCCGCAGTGGGTGTAGGGGAATCAAAGGGCGGGCTGCAATGTGCGGGGCGAATCCAGAGAGTTCGAAGTTACATAATTAAAGACCACCAGGATGGTGCGCTCGGTGCAGCAACAAGCAGCGAAACTATGTGTAGCAATCGGGGTAGTAATTTATTAAGCTGCAACTAGCGTCGAGAAGTCAAATGGAAATGCAGATTCACAGTTGGGGGAGATTTTATCAAGCCAATTTTTCCTAATTGTAAGACTCTCCCGAAATTAATTCTCGCGTTTTGAAATTTTCATCGGCAGACCCCGATTGTTAAAGCAAAATTTATGACGCGTTCAAAAATTTGATTTTGGGTGAAGAGGACTTTTCTAAAAATTCAAAAACACGATCCATTCGCTTAAAAATTTTCACAACCTATATAATCGACACAGGTCTACATAAATATTTTTAAAAATTTTCAATGTATCCGCGCTCTGATTGACCCGCGTTTTTCGTTAATAACTACTTAACGAAGCCGAGCAGAACATTTTCGCGGAAAAAAAGTTATATAAAATTTATTGTTATGGTAAAAGTTATTATAAAAAGTATATTCTGCAATGATTACACATCGACTTCTGTTCTCTGCAATTTTTTTTTCTTTATTGAAAATTGCAGAGAACAGAAGTTAAGTAAAAATGTATTCCTTCTTTCAACAATTCTAACGAACAGAAAATAATGTAATAACTAGACTGTGGATCTTTATCTTGTATTTTTGATTTTTATTTAGTGACGACAATCTACAACTTTAACCATTTGTCCTGCTTTAACTGCAAAAGATACGCGAACTCTTTTCACACGCGACGATTCTTTGGACGTTGTTAGAAATTCTAACTGTTAATAGAGATTTTAAGAAATTAGAATTGTCCCAAACAACGCGTTTTACGTTCTACGTGTCGTGCTGAGTATTGTAGAAGCATGAACTAATCGCGTGCCATAGCTCTGTTAATTTTACGGAATTTTTAATTAAAATTCCGGAGGGCCAGACAACGGTATTCGATTACAATATTTCTTGAAAATCAAGCCACGAAATTCTATCGTATTCTAACAATAATTATTCTAACGATTATTAAATAGATTAAGAAATAATTTAATAAATAATCAAATTGTTTGACGAATACTTCGCGTTTGCTTTAAACCTCACAAGAAAACTTCGATTGACTATTTCGCCGAGGGATTTTTCGCTTGCTCCGGGAAGTTCATATTTATTCATCGAATTGCATTGGCGTTTGAAACAAATGGAAAAATGGGATGAAAAAGTTCTTGTTTGCATACCCGACATATGTAGATATTCCCGTTGAAATCGCGCACGTGACGGGCTTTCTTGATTAGCCGTAAAAATTCGAGTTTCAATCTCCGCTCGAAAAATTTGCATCACAGAGGGGAATCATTATTCTCGCAGGGTATTATATAGTAATTCCGTTGGCCGGGATCGTGTGCGCCCGAATACGAGGCGCATACAATTACACGCGATCCGCTTCTTGTTCCATATTTCACGGTGGGCCCAATAAGGATCACAATTAAGCCCGTAGTGTTCGTCTTCCGCAATTTGACAGTGTCTAACTCTCCTTACGCAAAATTATGCGCGGTGACTTCCGGCCCGTGTTAATTGCGACGTGGAATCCGTGGAACACCGTATCGAACGCGATTGTCGAGAGTGGATTGCCAAAATGGAATTGAACAACGGGCAATAAACAAACATCGTTAAGTGCTAATTTTTGTTCGCTGTGGATTTTGTGCATTTATAGAAAAATGGAAACTGGAAAGCTAAATTGTGAAGGTGTTAGAAAAATTGGAGAATATTATTTTCAATTTATGAAAGTTGTTGTAAGAACAGGCACATTTTCATCTAGTTTTTATTTTTTTCGATCAACTTATTTATTTAGAACAATTTTATTTTCTATAAAGGTTTTCGATACAAGAATCGAAAGTTTCTTATCGAAATGCAACAATGGTGATGACACTGGCAAGACCCGTGTTGTTGACATATATCGAAAATTCACTGTACTTCCAAATTTCGGTAATTCAGAAATTGTCCGGCGATCGACAAACCAGCCCTCGATCACTTGTGACTCATCTCAACTTCGATGACCTTATGAGAACGACGAGAGACGTTTGACCTTAACTGCCGAGTCCTTCTATTTTGGGGGGTGTGAAAAATTCATGTGCTTTTTGCCTCTCATCGCGGACGCGATGCTTAACGAGATATTTTATTTATTATGGCGGGTGATTCTTGTCGATGGACTGCGGATGTTTGGGCAATTTTCAGTTTCTGTAGTCAAACTTTAAGAAACCCCACGAAATCTTATTTTCAGTGGTAGCAACTTTGTAGATCTAAAATCAAGAAAAATTCTACTCAATTCTATTGAATTTTGTAGTGTAGATATAATTGAAATCAATCTGAAAAGCCGGATATAATCATTTTCTTTGGGGTTATTGCAGGAAAGAAGATAGCTGAACTTCTTAAAGGTAGTTTCCGACGGATCGGTTGAAAATAATGAAAACGGTACGCTAACGTACACCGATCAGAAACATTTCTATCTTCGTTATATCTTGGAATTATTTCCTGCGCGAAATTGCGTGCAACATCCGTAAAAGTCGATTTTAATTTTTCTTTTTATTTAAGCACAATGGCATTCCTTATTACAAAAAAGTAAGATGTACGAGCAACAACGGTGTCAACATCTCCGCTAATTTCCCGTAAAAAAACTTCCCGCAAAGCAGCCACCTTTGTTCGCGTAAAAACGAAGGATCTCCTAAGTGGTTTTCTTGATTGAGGGGATGAAGAAATTCATTTTTATCTTCCGGAGATACGAGGACGCGCGAAATACGTCTGTAATTGTGTGTGAACCGTATAATCCTCGAGCATACTACTTGAGCATATTTCGATTTTCTAGAAACCGATAGATCTTATTTGTTTGCTAAAAGCCATTTTATTAATCGATTATACACTCGCCATATTTTGGACAGTAGTGGTCAGTTATGATACAGAAGCACGTTGGGGTGTTAAGGGTTAATAGATGACACGAACTTCCGCGTTTATCTAACCCGATCTAATTCGTCGGGGGTTACAACTCCTAAAAGCCCCGTTTATTCGACCGGTAATTTCAAGCGATAGATCGAACCGGGCAAGCGACGAAAGTTTAAAATTCTCTGACTTTATTAAACGTTGCTCGATCAGCTTGTAAACTTCGCCCGCGTCCCATTAACTAATTGTTTTCACAACGCCATGGTTTCCCGGCCAAGGTAAGTTATGAAAACGAGGCTGGCCGGTGCATCCGATAACTATGCGATTCGATTCCCTGCGTCTTCAGAGCTGCACATGACTTTTTATTCCTCGGCGGAGGCTAAGGAAAATGATTTCCATCCACAATGGCCGACGTCGCGGACGTTCTCGCCGTTCCCTCGAACTGATTCGTTCGATTGTATCAGAAACTTTCTGTATTTCGTCCTCTATAAAACGATAAGCTCTCACCTTGTTCTTATAAGGATCATTCATCGCGAAATCGGACTCTTGTTGCAGCAATGTTTCGCATTTTGTTCAAACTTGAATATATTGTAGTCACCTATGAACAAGTCTCAAAGGATTTTCATGATTTTACAGAAAAGTAAGAAAGTGTCACTCTTTTTTCATTAAATTATACGGCTAGAACTAACAAATCGACAAAGATCAAAGATGAGTTTTTGGGAGCTTATAGTGATAACGTAAGAGAGTATACTAAAAATGTTGTCATTTGAAAAAAATGTTTTTTTCACCATTCATTTTGCAATTGTTTGAAATAGATGCAATATTTTCATGGCCGGAATATTCTTAAAAATTTGAAAAAGAATGGGGAGATAGGGCAAAGTGTTCCCATTACTGACCCTTTAGGGTCTCTGCATACTTGCCGGGACCGGAGGGTTTTACGTACGGACTATAGGTCCAAATGCCATGTTACCGATATTCTGTCGAAGCTCGAGCGCCTTCGTTCCAGCCATTGGACTATTCCCAGAGACCGCCGTTGTCCGGCGGCAGAACAAGCGGCTGATCATTACCACATAGCCTTTCGAGACCGCGTTGACAGTTCCCTGCTGTGCGTGACACAAAAAAAAGGTTTCTCGGGGCTCTACAGGTCCTTAGGTAAACTATCGGTATCTCTCCTCTAGAACATTATGGAAATAGGAATCGTTCCTACCTCTTCGTGAAACAGCATCACACATCCTTATATATTAACGTAAATTATACATATATTGTAAAAACGAGAATAGTTGTTTTTTTTTTATAGGAAGTATTCACGTTAGGAAGGGGATCATGCCTTGTGAATTCGATCATTTTTGGGGGACTATGTCTCGACTTTTGATGACATTGAAATGTGTTGTGGTCCAAGTGAAACTGGAAGAAATCCGAAACAATACACCCAAAAGTGTCCGATATCGTGTGTAATGACTCAATCACATGGTAACTTGTAGAATAAGAAGAATTAATTCCACATAAGAATTGCATCGTTTTGTCTTACGACACGAAAAAATGTACATGGAAACTTCTGAATTCTTGTCCATAATGACCTAAAAATGATTAGATGGAAGGTACCCTGGCAGGAATGCGATGGCGTATCTATATCTTGTCCAATGAGACGAGACAGTAGACGTAAACATAGGCGCACGAGTGCGACAGAGTTGAAGTTACCCTTGCAAGACGATTAGCAAAGGACGCACGCTGGGTGCTTCACTGCCTCGGTCCCGTTGGTCAGAGCATAGGTACGAATGCGCGGCCGATTGGATCAGAGTGCAAGGGACAGGCCTCGTTTCACACGTACTTTCGGCTATAGTCGAGATATTGGCTACAGCGGTCACATATACTATGTAGCGTGTGACGTCGAAGCCAAAACACTAGGACTACGGGCGCGGCTGATATGGGCATTGGCGGACCTAACGATAGACCCCCAAAAATGGTGGCACTTAAAAAATGGCGAAATTAAAATGGTTTTTTTTGGTTTTTATTGCGTCGTAAGACCTTACGAACGACGCGACAAGCGTACGACCAAGGCCAGGTATAACAATTCCCATTGACGACGTATCGACCATTGACGTCATAAATCAAAAATCCTTCCGAATGTACCACTTTCGTAATTTTTAAGCCAGCTAAAAGCAGCATATGCTGAACCTTGTTCACCGTTAGCGTACTCAGATTTATAACCGTAGATGCTTGCGAACCAAATGTTGTACGTATACTTCCACTTTTCCAATTTTCCACTATTCCCACCACCTTTCGTACACACCTTGCAACCAATGAATTCTAATCATTTTAAATTTGTTCTCCGGAGTTTTGGCTTATAATCACTTATAAGATATAAGATATAATTTAACAATGCTAAAATTGATTTGTGAAGCTGATTTTCATCGTTCCATCGTTAAATTAGATTATAGTTTGAACCATTACTTCTTAACATTACAACTTAGATGAACAATATTCTTTTCTCTACTTCGAACATGGATTGTGTGGTGATGCTGTCGTGGCATCGGCGGCCGATGCCACGCGGTCTGTGCCAGGTGGCGGCCGCCGGTGCCAGGCGAGTCTGTGTCAGGCGGCAGAAAACGGATGCCCAACGGCTTGCCCAGCTCTCAGCGGATGCATAGGCATCCCCGGGGTGTAGAGGGGAGTAAACTGTTCGGGAGTTAGGTAGCGAACCCCCGCTGTGTGCGGGTCTTAGCTTTTGTTGCGAGCATCTCGAGCGCCTTCTCAGGTTGCTTTTTATGGTTCCGGTGCGTCTGTATTAGAAAATCGTGGTAGTATCCATACTAACGTTCGCCTCCGGCAAGTATGAAGAGACCCTTAGTCAGGTTATCCGGCTGTTGAAACTCGCGAGTCAGTCTTGCCTAAGCCGTCGGCGGTTGAAGTTGTGAAAAGTGAAAGTAAGTTAAAAACTATCATCCAGGTGACGAAAGCGGAAGCTGTTCTTCGATAAAGGTATGTAAATTTTTAGGTTTTATATAAAAATGTTGTTCGATTATACTTTTGGACCCCCTCCCCCCATTTTTGACGCAAATTAATAATTATCGAGATATTCCTGAAAAACTCCCGCTACTAGTTCATACGCGTGTATCTGCTACAGGTAGTATCTTATTTACCCGACTACCCGAGTACCCGTGATATACCGCCGCACAGTTGCCCGGATCGGAAAATTAAGTGACATTTAGTCTAAAAATGAACTTTCTGGTATCGATATCTAATCAATGAACATCATTTCTCACAACGTCCATGGACCTTGGAAATGAAGAAATTGGTACAATTTAACAAATATTATAGTTGCAATAAACATTGAAACTTGGACGATTTATCACCACAAAAATTGCTTCTCTTTAATGCGATGACCTGACGATCCTTTTTTTTTTAAAGGTATTTGCCTCTATTTAAAATCTCAAATTTTACAATTCTGATCAAAATTAGCGTACCGCAAGTATCTCCTATATTAATTTATAAATTTCGCTTAAAAAATTATATTCTTACTTATTATCTAATTGTACCTATACTATTGCCGAATAATAAAACATAATACTAAGACTAAAATCTAAAACTAAGCCCTAAAATATAAATTCCTAAGTCTATATATTTCGAGTTCTATTCTCTTATATTATATTTAGCTGTGTAACATAAAGGATTGCGGTGGTTGCGGAATGACAGGAGTCGGAATATCTGGAGTCATAGGATATATTTTCCAAACACGTTAGTACAAAGGATGAGGTGATAGGTTTTGTTATAAAATAGATTCTTTCTAAAGAGTGAGAGACAAAGCTAGCAACGATTAATTTAGGAAAAGATTTTATATAATACGTGATACCACCATCGGGCGTACGGTTTATTTCAACCGTACTCTCCCTCTGGGAATACGACGACGACGCGGTTTTGCCTGTTTTCTCATGTCCGATCGGCGGCCGGCCTTCATGGCCGTCCTCTCCGAAACGTACAGAGGAACCAGGCGTCCCTACTCTCAGGCGGCCAGGAAGCTACCCTGTTCTTTCCTCTCGGCGGGCGGCCGGCCTTCATGGCCGTCCTCTCCCATGTATCCAGAGAGGCGTCCAGGTGCAACCCCTGTCCTCTCCTGGGCTGCTGGGCGTCCGATAGCATTGCTTCGTACTCTCCCATCCTGTAGGCGGCCGTGGTCTTACCTCGTCCTCTCCTACAGGTGCAGCAAGAGTGCTTACTCCGCGGTAATCTACCGATATTTATATGGACTCGTTGCTATCTTTATCAATAACGCGTTACTAGGGGTCTAGAAGGTTCCAGACCCCGCGGTTCCCCTTGAACCGCCGGCCACGCTGCCTCGGCGCAATTCTTCTGTTACATCGGGGGGGGGGGTGACGAGGGGTCTTGACGCTTTATTGTTTCCTCGTCGCGTTACAGCTGTAAAAATCGCATGAGACGCTTATTTCGCGTGGTATTTCTTATAATTATTTTAGTCTAAAATTTTGCAAAAGCAGTATAACTAGTTCTAATTTATAAATCGCCAAGAATAATTGCTGAAAAAAGTAGCTTAAAAACTAAAATTGTCGCAGTGTTAACTAGTACTGAACCAATTACAACATTTGGAAAAATTTAAAAAGATTTAAAAGTTCGCAAAAATTGAGTTGGCTTTCCGAAAATCGTCAGGGAAAGCCGCTAAACGAATAAAAACTCCAAAAAATCGTTTAAAAACGCCTAATATTGCTTGAAAATTGCCTAAAATTGTGATTTTAGGGGAATTGACAAGAGGGAAGTGGGGGTTTTGGTATGATTAACCCCCACTTTTTCTTTTCGGAGTGAATAGCCCTTGGTGAGCCTGGCGTTCGTCCCTTTGAAAGTTTTTCGCTAAAACGTCTCCTTCTCCTAGTTGGTATCGATATCTCGGATAAGGGGGGGGGGGGTTTTGAAAATTTTTTGCCTTGGGGAACCCCGTTCCCCGGATCACAAACACCCCTTAGAATCCTCCACCGAGTCGACCCACGTACTCATAATTTTTTAAAATTCTAAATTCTTTGGACACCCGGTATATAGGCCAACATTAAACTTTGTCCGATTTTTACGTTCCGCGGCTCGTTGGATAGCTATGGGCGAGCCCTTTACTCTCCCCCGGTCCGTTTCACGAATTTCCCTAAGATAACTCTCCTTATTGCTATATCTTGGAATCGGGTGGGGGAAACGCGAAAAAGTTTTCAGGGGGGAGAATACTTCTCCTTTTCGACCCCTAGTTACTCGCCACCCTCGGAAATAGCAGGTCCTAAATTTTCACGGTGATCGGACTATTTTTCGTGATATCCCTACTATACGTGTTCCCCTTTGAAGTTTATATACCGTGTACCTATTTATACCCACTCTCGGTCTGGACACTTTAATTTTCTAATATTTCCTACCTTTATTCTCTTAGATCTTTCGACCGACCCCTCACGTTGCGGAGCCCTTCTCTTATTATCTTTACAGGTGGAAGTTTTCTAGTCCAGTCCGTCTCTCTCTGTCTCTCTCACTCTCTAGGCACTCTCCGACTTATTCCTTTTCTCGAACTAGTTCACTCTTTTTCTCGATATAATTCACTAGTGTTCCACTTCTATTTATTATTTCTCTCTCTAGCTCTGTTCATTGTTTTTCACTATTCAATATTTTTGGCGTCTCTTATCGCGAACTAATTTTTTCTTTTTCTTTGTAAACTTCTCTAACTTTGTTCCTAATTTTTAACTTTTTTCTCTTTTTCTTTACTTTTAGGTGGTTTTATCTTCCCGGGTGACGCGGTTATCCCGAAAAGCGCGGATTTCTGTGCACTCGTTTCCCGATTTATTCGATGGCAAGAGTCTTTCCACGTAAGTATATACTAATTTTATTTTTCTTTTTCAGGTTTTTCACGGTGAAAATGTTCGAGTTGCGGACCGTTTTATGGTGTTTTTATTCGCTACTCTACTCAGTCTCTTTTTCCGGATTTTTCTTGAAATTCTCCCTTCCCGAGGGATTTTACCCGAAGCACCGCGTATTTTTCGCGTCTCGGTTAAATATTTCGTTATTATTGGCTTTTCACTCACTTTTAATATTTTACTTATTTATTACGATCTAAGTAAGAAGCTAAGTTAAAACTCAAAAGTTCGTTTAAAGACTTTCGCGGCTCTATGTTCTCTTTCGATACTAACTCGTTGAGATTTCGATTCGCTCTCCTATGTGTCCTGACGATCCTATTTAATATTTTCTCTCGATTTTTGTTTTAATTAAAGAGCAGACTTTTGCGATGGAAATGATATCATTTGATAGTGATTACTGTAAATAATCTATTTAAAAAATAATATTGAATGCAGAAGTGAACATTTGTAAAATTTTTTACATTCAGAAAGACATATTTTCTAAGTTCCAAACAATTCCACATACGGACCAATCGGAACATTTTCAGTATATTGTTACCTATATAATTATGCAAGAATCATTTCCCACTTCAAACCACTTTGCAAATTATTGTTGTTCAAATGTCTTAAGAATCTCATTTCGCGACGCGTCTTACAGTATATGTATAGATTTTGTGTGTATATTTAAATGTTTTTGAAATATGTACATTTTAACAATAATTTTACATTTATATCAGAAGTAACTTATATGGCCATTTTAAGAGGTAATTCTTGTGGTTATGTTACCACAAAACAGAGTCAGTTTATTTAACAGGATAGTCTGTTTATTTAATCGCGTGTTCGATGTACAATGAGACCGACAGACAAAGTACGTAGACACGAAGCGCGAGAAGTGCAAGAGGTACAAGAGGTAGATTTTCTGGATTTCCTCCCTTTATATCCTGATCTTCGGAAAGGCGTTACCTTTCCGAGGATAGGAAGGCTGAGCTATGCTTCGCGGGGGTAGGAAATCCCGCATCTGTTGTTTATGGTCACTGGCAAAGGTGGTCGCCAAATGTTTGGAAAAAAGGTGTTGTCGGGACCGCGCGTGCCGCGCGGTCGGACGGGCCCAGCGGTACTCGGCTGGCAACGTTTATGATGGGGTAGTTAAATTTTTTACACCCGTAAAGTCATTCGGAAATAAAATAATTTCTGCCATCCTGCAAAAGTCAGGGTAGGTTTTATTACCTTAGACCCTAACATCTGTAGGCGGTCAACTCTAACATCTTGCGATGCCAATCACGTACCGCTACAATTCTTTTTTTTACTATTTTATTTAAGAAAGTTAACGCACAATACAAGTTTTTTAATAGTACAGCTACATACATTTATAGATATCTATCGTCGAAGGTTTGTGAAACGTGAAACTGATTCTAAACACTTTTAACAAACAGTTTAGATTATAGAGTATACATTGTATAACATTACCTGTCACGACATTCAGAAAAAGTTTATATTTCGTAGGAGGCAATTGCTATTGGCATTCAGTTGAGAGAGTATCATTCAGAGAGGCTCGTTCTGAAAGATTCAAGACAACTTTTCTATTACTTAAACCTTATATTCTATTTTTTTCGTTTTGTTCGCTTATGTTTTTGTGAATAGGATGTAGGAACATCTTTAGGGTGTATTGCACAAACAGCCTAAAAGTTTATCATTTACCTATTAACAATTTAATAACCCTTTCCATTTGATTTGATTTGACCCTTTGATTTCCTATCCATTATTATTATAACTTAAGTTTAATATTATTTTTGAATTGTGATTATTTTAATTGTGATATTCCATATTTGCACCCGGTACATACAAAAAGATATCTCGGATTTATATTTTACGTGTCCCATAAAACATTACATGTATGAAACATAAATATAAAGTACATACCTAAAAGTTAAAAATAGTTTGAAAAATTATATTTAAACAATTTTCCTTTCATCAAAACTAAGAATGAAAATAAATAAAAAATTATTGTTTAACAAATGCAAACCATACTTAATTATCAACCATTAAAAAACATGACTATTTTTAAATCAATTTTATAAATTTTTGGTTTTTTATTAAAAAAAAAATTATTTTGTATACTCTAATAGTGAGTGCATAATGTGCCAAAGTCCGATTTTAAAAAAAGACATTTTTACGGAGATATACGCATGGTAAATAACTATTTCTTAGCTCCTGGGAATTCAGCAGTTTTCAGTGCGATAGTTATGCAATTACTCCGACTCTAATTGAATACTTAGGGGTCTACAAATCATACGGGTTATTGCAAATGGCTTCAACTATAACTGGCAGAAAAATTTTTCAAAAGAAGTTATTTAACATTAACTAATATGGACTAACCTGAATCCTCTTTATGTTACGCGCATTTTTTATTTATGGAAGAATACATAAAATCCTTTGTAAAGCTTCAATTTGGAACTAATCCTTCCGGCAAGGTGTGATATTGGACTAACTTTGTGCAAAAAATTATGAGATCCTTCGGGACCCTTTCGCCGCAATTTAAGGGGGCCGGTAGGGTTTAAAATCCATATGCTTATGCATGGGTCAAAACCTTTCCAAACTATCGCTTCAATATTGCAATGAGCAGTTTAAAAGTGGTCACTTGTGTTTCCTAAAAGTCCAATTTATGTCTGTATAGAGCCCAAATTTCGAATTTCTACCTCATCGCGGAGTAATTAACAATATTCGGCAGAAAATTCGAATTCTGAAGCAAGTATGATGTTACAAGATGGCTGCCGCTGAGAGATTCTCTTAATTTCGCGAGATTTAGTGTTCCTATCGAAAAAAGGGCTCTATACAGACATAGCGAAGACATGTACAAACACGGTGGTATGCATTTTTAATTGATTACTTACTTATTTAAGACGTAAAATGACTAGAAAAAAAGGCACAATTTTGCGGTTCCGGTTACTAGCGCCACGGTCTCTCCGCGGCAAACACGTACGTTGCGATAGAATACGGTCGATAATGCAGATCGATAGTACAGGTTTACGTAAGTACGATATGTATACTGCCAAATATTGTAAATTACTCCCCGATGAGGTAGAAATTCGAAATTTGGGCTCAGTACAGAAATGTATTGAACCTTTGGGAATGGCAATTGACCATTTATAAACAGCTGATTGCAATATTGAAGCGATAGTCCGAAAAAGTTTCTGACCCTTGCACTTGTCGCCCCCTAAGATTCATACCGTTTGAAAGTCATAAGAAACCTATGACATACAAACGCGACTGACGTTCAAACGAAAGGAATATCCGTCTCCGATATAATGTTGCACGGAGAAGCGGACAGCGAAGCTCGAGAGCTGCCGTCGCCGAGGAGTGTGCCACACATTGTCGGCTATATCGGTGTGAGACCAGAAGACCACTACTAATCCAATATCAAAACTTCTTTATTTTTCGTTATGTTTTTATGAAACTTTTACCAACATATTCGTGGCATTTTTCTGATTAAAATGAAACCAAATATAAAAACCAACAAGCGATAAAAGTTTCGAACACAGAGAAGGACAGCGTATGGGAAGGAAAGAACCGCGGAGAGTCGCGGCCGCCGGCACAGATCAAAGCCCGCGTGAGCGCAGGCCTTTAAATGAAAAATTTAACTTCTTTATTATTAATTATTTTTTTATGAGACTTTCAACAATATATTTGTGGCATTATTGTGATTGAAATGATGTCAAACGCGATATAATTCGGATCACATTTACACTAATTTTCCGTTAATGTAATTGTTATGGGAAGACTTCTATTGTTCATTACACACGTAAATATCATCGGAATTGCATATATCGTATTTGGTATCATTTTAATCAGAAAAATGCCACGAATATGTTGGTAGAGGTTTCATAAAAAAAATAACGAAAAATAAAGAAGTTTTGTAGTTGGATTAGTAGTGGTCTTCTGGTCTCACACCGATATAGCCAACAATGTTGTGGCCGCGACGGCTCTCGAGCTTCGGCACTCACCGCGGTGGTGTGAGGTTTTCCATTGGCTTGGAAACGCAAGGTTGGCACTGGCATACAATGAGATTTCACTGTAATCGTCAAAGGTACTCTGAAAATGATCAGCTGTATCTTACAAATAACGCCTCTCAAATAACTTCTCGCCACTAGAGACGTTGAATGCGCTACGCCGTTACTTCGAGATTCGATAAACCACGGATGACGAATACAAATCGTGAAGAGTATCTTACGGATAAACTGTGGTGAATATATATCTGAGAAAAATGAGTACGAATAAAAGATAACTGAAAATTAAATTTCAAAATTTTACATAAATTTTTGCACATCTCTGCCAGATGTGTACGAGGACTAACCAGACCTGCGCGGAGCGGAAATACAAAATGTTACGTCCCGCGGTTCGATTCGGGCAGCAGCGCGAATCACAAGGCCGCGAACAAGACGTTAATAATAATTTCAGCTTTTGAGTCCACACGGCGAGTATAACCGTGCCTGACTCGGAACATGAGACTTTCGGACGCGCGTAATTTAATGTCTGACATTCACCGGACCAGACCCCTTCGGCAGACGCTCTTCAGGCAGTCCCTTTGGCTGACGCTCGCCGGCTGTGTCGTTTAGGCTTGGTGTTGTCGACGCTGCTCGTCCTGTGGGAGAGGATTCTCCTGGTGCTCGGCGGGCTGATACTGGGCCCTCTCTCGAAGATGGTCGACAGGAGCCAGCGTGATTCGGGCGGGCGCACTGTGGGCCAAAAGCGCCAAAACGTGGCCAAAATGCAAAAAATAAATTTCACGTTAGGGGTATGGCTCTTGCCGTATTGGATTCTCAGGTAATGACTGTATAAGAAGCCGAAGGTAAAAAGGTCTTACTACCTATACCTGCTAAATGGTTGGAGTACAAATATCTCGTACAGTCGTCTCGCAGTTTTCGTGCGGTGAACTACGTTGTGAAAAAAAAGGTGTCAAACTTACAGTTTAACGGAAATTGAATATATTTTTGTGCGTGTACGATGGATGCTGTTCCTGGAAGTAAATACTATACATAATAATAACATTGGATTTATATTAATTAATGTTTGGAATGTATGATGTGAACGATAATACTTAGTGCACAGATTTTACAAATGTATACTAAAAGTTGTATATTCCACAATATTCCACGGAGATTCTTGTCGAGTCTTGTAGTAGATACTATTATTTAACATTATTTTGAAAAAGTAGCTGCCCAAAAGTGCCCCTTTCGTAGTGCGATCCATTTTTGTGACGCAGAGGTAGTCATGGTACTAGTTACAAGCATGTTTCCTCAAGAAATTTAGAAGTTATAATAAAATTTGTTAAATAAGCATTGTATGGTTCCACTTATAGAGTTTTCTGATACAACAATTTCTTTTTTAACAATAATTTTTTTATTGTTTAAAAAAAATGTTATTTTTGTTTTTTGTAATTTTGACATCAGATTCCTACTCGCCGGCCCGAAAAATGTGGGAATACCAATTTTTAAGAAAGTCCAATAATTTTTTTGGTTACGCATCCGCCATATTGAATCCGCCATTTTGGTTTTTGTAATTTTGACATCAGATTTATAATCAGCGACCCGAGAAACCTATGAGTATTAATTTTGAACCAAATTGAAGTACTCCTTCCTATTTTGGCCACGTTTTGGCGCTTTTGGCCCACTGTGGGGCGTCCTCCATGTGATTTATTCCTGTTGGTCAGGAGTGCGGTGCGGAGTGGGTCAATGGAGCGAGGGTGAGTCAGGGCATGAATGAATGGTGGGGTAGGAAGCGTTAACGCGAGGAATGGGGATCGCGGGACGCGATTACGTACTCCCGAGCGTCGTCGCGCCGTTTAGGGTGAGGTGTTTAGCAGGATATTATGAGAGCAGGAAGGTACGTGTGATGGTAAGGTGGATTGGTAACTTAACTATCGGATTGTTCTTATGTCCTATCGTGTTTGTGTTACATTAAATGTGTGCTTAGAGCTACGCAAACATAAGGTTGAATAAATGATTTTATTTATTTATCACCGACATAGATTTGAAGACAGTGAGAATTTTTAAAGGACTTGGCCTACCAACCTCTCTCGTTTGGTGGATATTGAAGTAAGTAGAACAGAGTACGATTAATCCGGCGTCTGGGAAACATAAGTTTGTGAAACCTTACGGTCTGTAGTATTAACTCTCGAACTTTATAGCGCGGAGAGTTCCGTAAAGTCTTCTGGCATCTTAAATTATTTTACGCTCGAAATTTAACACAGAAGAAGTCAATAGACTTCTGGAAACTAAGTCAATAGTTTCCTTTACATCGTTACAGTAGTTAAAGCAAGTATTGCAAAGGAGTTGTTGTTGTTGTTGTTGTTGTTGTTGTTGTTGTTGTTGTTGTTGCTGTTTGTCTTACAACAGTTTCCTACCTTCCATAATTTATTTTCGATTCATTATTAATTCGGGACACGTCCATCAAAAATAATTAAATACGTTAATATAGTTATCTATAATTACAAACAATATTGTTACCACCTTAAAAAAATTTATACATTTACCGACAGCAAAATACATAGAACGTGTTTCTCATTTTTAAGATTATAGATGAATTGTTTTAACTGTTAGATAATAGCGGCAAAAATAAATAAAATGAATAAATAAAAATTTTAAAAACATGAAACACTGACTGCAGAATAACAGGTAATATACGAAGCATTAAGAGAATCTCGTCCCTTTTCGATCTTTTCTGCATAAAATGTAATATACTCCGAGTCGAAACGTGAACCAAAATGGCAGACCCTCTGCACCAAAAGTTGCCCCCCATCACCGCGATTGGGAACTTCTTACGAGAAACAATTCCGCGACGAGTATTCGAGGTTTCCTCGGCGATGTATTGCAAAATACACCATTTCGTGATCAGACGGGCAGAAATACATAATATGTCAAGTTCCGATCCTAAGAGGCCGCGACGCTAAGGTCTCTTCTGTTTTTAGTGACCGAGATTCCACGGAAATCGAAATCTTCGCTCTGTATTTTCCGGTCGCTGATGCGACAGCACTCCCTTTCAAGAAACGGGTCTCGGGAGCAGCGAAATCTTGCGAGATCGCGCGAAACTCGATCACGCCGTAAGATCGAGGCTGCTTGAACTGTATATTTGTTAAGAAAATATATATATATAATATCTTTGTTTATATAGGAGACTGGGATCGTCAGAATTAATAAACCAAATTAGTTTCTCTGTAAATAAGAGTTTTTGTATTATAACCGATATTACTATTTACAATATATACAGAATGTACAAGTTACCTGTAAATAAGAGAAACGACAATTAAGGTCGATTATCCGTCTCTCCTTTAATCACCTATATTGTTTGTAACCACTGACTATCTTTATCCTAGCACGTGTTCTCTCTTGTAATTCCTCTATCTCTCTCTAATCTATTCATTTAATGTTTGACGCGACATTTAGCCGTTGTCATAGAAGCGCGCGCGGAGCGTAAGCGCGCTAAATTTAAAGAGTGTATATTCTCTTTACATATATATATCGCTCTGTCTTCGTTGCGTATGATAAAGAAATTCCCGGGGAGTTTGTTATTCCGTCCGTACACTTTGTGGTAGTGTATCCTACGAACGTTGGGAAACATTACGTGCCGGGAGAATAATGGCGGATTTCTGTTGCGCGGTTCATGTGTATGTTTGGGAATTTTTCTTTGTCCTTGATTACCAGCTACTGTTGTGCTGTGGCTCTCGCGGAAAAAGTTTTTTCTATCAATCAACAGATGGTAGGTACGCCACGTTTGATGAAGCAGAAATCGATTAGAAAGAAATCGGTAAAACAGCGGCAGACATAGAAGGAAGATAAATTTTTGGACCTTGTTTGTTTATATACATTTGGGACAATTTAAAAAAAATAATAAACCAGGTGTATCGATAAAATCAAATTTTTAAGAGCAAGTAAAGAGGAAGTACCTATTTAATACGGAAATAAATTTTTCGGCCATATTTGTTTACATACAATTGCGACCATTTTTTAAAACAATCAACAATGTATACTCTTTGTAATAAGACCAGAATGAAATGGATTAGAATAAATTTTCCGAAGGCTTATGATTGCAAAAATTAATTTATGAGCCATATTTATTTCCGTACAACTCCGACAACTTTTGTAACCAGTCACCAAGATAGTGCGTTTCTACTGGAACAAACCTCAAATCGATCCATCGATTTATCTCGAATAAATTCTTAAAAATGTCCTTTCTCACAATAACGGAAGAATAACGTTCGAAACTCAATTACGACTATTACGAGACTATAATGTTGAAATAATGTAGTCACATTGTGAGTAAAACTCACATCCGGGAATGTCGGGGCGTAGACGCGGCGTCGCTTTGGCTGTTACAATGTAACAACTTATAAAAAAGCCTAATGGAGTGTGCGTCATATGTCGAAATGACGATCGGAGGAAAAATGACGATCGACACGAGACTAGAGTGGGGAAGACGTTAGCTGCACGTCCACCCAAAGTTCAGTTCGATAAAAGAATCGGTTTGAGCAGGACATACCTGGTACGTGTAATAAGTTCGACACAAGAGTCGGTTTAGGCAGGACATACCTGTGTTATATATATATATCAAGTTTTTATATTAAAGAAAGTTCCTTATTCACTAACGCTGTGCTTTATGATAGGACAAACATCATTCCTATCATATCCTCGACATATAACAATACTCTCCGAGTGCTGTGCCGGAGTCATTTTTGACCCGCTGCACAGTGCGGACAAACGGCCTGTTTTCGGCACTTCTCGTAGTTTGGTTATTGTATATATAGAGGAAATTTTTTACAGACAATTATATTTACCAATATAGTTAATAATTTTAACAAAAAAAAATAATTTTTAGAAAAAAAAATTTATTATTAAAAATTAACAAATTTATTTTTAAAAACTAACAAGTTTAGAACAAAATTAATAATAAATGAACCATATGTAAAATTAACAATAATAACAAACAAATACTTACTTAAACAAATACTTAAACAAATTATAATACTAGTGGATAAAATGAATAAACTCAACAAAATGCTATCCGAGCATGCTGCTGCTGCTTCGCTATCCGAGTCATTCTCAGTACTTTGATTGCGACTCAAAATCATTGACTCTCGTGATCTTGCACATTTCGATCTATCTTTACATTCTTATTACTTTTTCAATAGTTATTGTGGTGTCGCGTCGATCCCGGAATTGGGGAGAATCGGCTCGCGACTGGGTAAGGTTTAACGGCGAATGAGTGTAATTTCAAACTCCGGAGAACTAGTCTTTATTTCTAAATGCAAGACTCGGCTTGCCTTCGGTAACTTCTAAACAGCTCGGTGTTTGAAGGAATTCGGTTCTCGATAGTTCTAGACAGCTCGGTGTATCAGACAGTTCTAGATCTTGTTACAATATTTTGGAATAAAGAAGGCTCGGATGTGGGTGTGGTCTTAGGAAGTTGTCTATGATAGCTTAGTTTCTTACGATACTCTGCCAAGGGAGGTCGTGTACGACAAGACTCAAATCGATATTGTATGATATATTGATAAATTTTCATGTTTCTGGTATCTATTGTTGAATGTTTTTATTTATTTGTTTGTTATGTCCATACAATCTACAAACGAGCCAACATGTAATACATACAATAGAAATATTGAATTAATATTATTTTTTCATAAATCACGATGCTGTTATATAATACTATCGTCACGTCCCGCGTAGCGTCGCGTCGCACAGTGGTCCAGATCGAGGAATTAGCTGTTCATTTGATATAAAAGCAACTTGCTCATATTGATTTTTATTGAATGTGTATTGCTTCTTAAATATCCATGACATTCGAAAACGGCGAAATTAACGAGATTTATAAAAAATTGTGTTTAGAACAATCATTTATAAATCAACACTTTATGAATCCTATTTTTCACCGAAAAAATTACCTCATTTCGTATTGCAATCCTGTAGAACCATTAACCCTTTGAGCGCTATGAACCCATATATGGGTTCTCACACAACCATTCGTTTTTGGCTATGAACCCACATATGCGTTTTCACATAACCATTCGTTTTTGGCTATAAACCCACATATGCGTTCTCACGAAACCATTCGGACGACCGTCCATTTCTTTCGATAGGAATGAGGTAGAGCGATGAAATTTTTTTTAAATGAAAGCTGCAACTTTGTAGAATATGGGAAAAATAGAATATGGGAAAGTTCTTTGATTTTGAATCCGATTTCGTCTAAATTGCCCATTGTGCGGCACGCGGCACACAGTGGTCAATTTTCTCGAGGTTAAAAAACGTTCGTACCACAATCTCTCTATTTTTCCCATATTCTACAAAGTTGCAGCTTTCATTTAAAAAAAATTTCATCGCTCTACCTCATTCCTATCGAAAGTTCCTTGCTTTTGAATCCGATTTTGTCCAAATTGCCCACTGTGCGGCGCACGCTCAACGTCTGGCAACTCAGCGCTCAAAGGGTTAAAAGACCATTACGTTAATCCTGTAGACCATTTTAAAACAAATAACTTTTTTAAAATTGGACCAAACTGCTTGAATTTGTTCTAAGTGTTAGAAGGATTAATTTACTGAGTAATGCATAAATAATTTTTTTTAAGTTGCTATTGGTCGTAATTGTGAAGAAAAAAGTACAGGTCTCGACTTTTAAGTTTGTTTTTCTGTGAAAATTTAGGTGCTGTGGCGGCCTTGCCGCCGCTTTACGCCGCTGTCGAAATTCCGTGTATTTAGTTCCATAGTATATCGTTGCAAATTTACAATTCGTTCCCAAGGTAGCTCTTGAACTTATTAATTGACCTTGTTTCATCATATTTTAGTTCATTATATATTTACATTTCAAGGATATTTCAATAATCGTGAAACTGAAGCACCTTGTTATTGAGAGTGGCCCAATGCTGAGCAGATACGAATTTCCATGTAATTCACGTACCGCGTTATACTCGACGGTATTTTACTTTTTACCTACCTGCATGTTAAGTTTGGTAGAATTGTTTGGCATTGCGAGCTCAAATATCGGATTTCGCCGATGAGCGTTGCATAATTCACTGGAACACTGGAAATATTGTTGCGTCGAAACATTTAATGTAACATCTGCATTAGGGCCTCTTCATACTTGCCGGAAGCGAACGTTAGTATGGATACTACCACGATTTTCTAATACAGACGCACCGGAACCATAAAAAGCAACCTGAGAAGGCGCTCGAGATGCTCGCAACAAAAGCTAAGACCCGCACACAGCGGGGGTTCGCTACCTAACTCCCGAACAGTTTACTCCCCTCTACACCCCGGGGATGCCTATGCATCCGCTGAGAGCTGGGCAAGCCGTTGGGCATCCGTTTTCGGCCGCCCGACACAGACTCGCCTGGCACCGGCGGCCGCCACCTGGCACAGACCGCGTGGCATCGGCCGCCGATGCCACGACAGCATCCGCACACAATCCATGTTCGAAGTAGAGAAAAGAATATTGTTCATCTAAGTTGTAATGTTAAGAAGTAGTGGTTCAAACTATAATCTAATTTAACGATGGAACGATGAAAATCAGCTTCACAAATCAATTTTAGCATTGTTAAATTATATCTTATATCTTATAAGTGATTATAAGCCAAAACTCCGGAGAACAAATTTAAAATGATTAGAATTCATTGGTTGCAAGGTGTGTACGAAAGGTGGTGGGAATAGTGGAAAATTGGAAAAGTGGAAGTATACGTACAACATTTGGTTCGCAAGCATCTACGGTTATAAATCTGAGTACGCTAACGGTGAACAAGGTTCAGCATATGCTGCTTTTAGCTGGCTTAAAAATTACGAAAGTGGTAGGTACATTCGGAAGGATTTTTGATTTATGACGTCAATGGTCGGTACGTCGTCAATGGGAATTGTTATACCTGGCCTTGGTCGCACGCTTGTCGCGTCGTTCGTAAGGTCTTACGACGCAATAAAAACCAAAAAAAAACCATTTTAATTTCGCCATTTTTTAAGTGCCACCATTTTTGGGGGTTTATCGTTAGGTCCGCCAATGCCCATATCAGCCGCGCCCGTAGTCCTAGTGTTTTGGCTTCGACGTCACACGCTACATAGTATATGTGACCGCTGTAGCCAATATCTCGACTATAGCCGAAAGTACGTGTGAAACGAGGCCTGTCCCTTGCACTCTGATCCAATCGGCCGCGCATTCGTACCTATGCTCTGACCAACGGGACCGAGGCAGTGAAGCACCCAGCGTGCGTCCTTTGCTAATCGTCTTGCAAGGGTAACTTCAACTCTGTCGCACTCGAGCGCCTATGTTTACGTCTACTGTCTCGTCTCATTGGACAAGATATAGATACGCCATAGCATTCCTGCCAGTGAACCTTCCATCTAATCATTTTTAGGTCATTATGGACAAGAATTCAGAAGTTTCCATGTACATTTTTTCGTGTCGTAAGACAAAACGATGCAATTTTTATGTGGAATTAATTCTTCTTATTCTACAAGTTACCATGTGATTGAGTCATTACACGCGATATCGGACACTTTTGGGTGTATTGTTTCGGATTTCTTCCAGTTTCACTTGGACCACAATACATTTCAATGTCATCAAAAGTCGAGACATAGTCCCCCAAAAATGATCGAATTCACAAGGCATGATCCCCTTCCTAACGTGAATACTTCCTATAAAAAAAAAAACAACTATTCTCGTTTTTACAATATATGTATAATTTACGTTAATATATAAGGATGTGTGATGCTGTTTCACGAAGAGGTAGGAACCATTCCTATTCCCATAATGTTCTAGAGGAGAGATACCGATAGTTTACCTAAGGACCTGTAGAGCCCCGAGAAACCTTTTTTTTTTTGTGTCACGCACAGCAGGGAACTGTCAACGCGGTCTCGAAAGGCCATGTGGTAATGATCAGCCGCTTGTTCTGCCGCCGGACGACGGCGGTCTCTGGGAATAGTCCAATGGCCGGAACGAAGGCGCTCGAGCTTCGACAGAAAATCGGTAACATGGCATTTGGACCTATAGTCCGTACGTAAAACCCTCCGGTTCCGGCAAGTATGAAGAGACCCTTATACCGTGTATAGTCAGCCCACAATGAAGCGGACCAGTAAAGACGAAGTAAACTGACATACACGATTGATACAGCACGAATCGATTGTAAATAACTGTAACGAAACAAGCGAATGAAATGTTGAAAAAGGTTTTCATTGATAATTTTGCTACGTGTGTCGAGAGGCGATACTAAAATATACTTCCCCAAGAAAGTTTATAATTCCGCGAGACGAGGAAACGAAGTTCCTGTGTTCGTTCCAACGGGTATAAACACTCGACAAAATGTCAACGCACAGGTTAAGGGAGCCAATTACTGTGGGGGTGCCAATTACTGTGCCGATATTAATTATACTTATTTCGAAAGCATCATGAATATTAAAACAAAATATTAAATTTTTTCATTAAAATTAGTTAATATATACCTATATTCATTATGCTTTAAAAATAAATATTATTAATATAGGCACGGTAATTGGCACCCCCACAGTACTTGGCTCCCTTGCCCTAGTTTGAGTGGTTGCGAGCATAATGCGGAAAAAGGATTTTCCTTCGAGCTCATTCTGTTGCCGTAAACGCCCTTTCTCGCGTGTCCCGACGGCTCTCATGAAGACAAACGACTGGAAAAATTACATTGGCAAGGAGCCTTCGCCTATACTACCCATTTCTTGAGTAGGAAATATCTGCCTTCCGGAATGATTATGAAATCAAAATTTGTATAGCTTCAAAGAAATCGTTCGAATATGATGTTACGTATGGAGACGTTTCTCCACGTTCATTTCGATTAGAAGTTCTAATCTCTTTTTCTGAGAACGAAAAGCGTCCCAACAGGCCCCTTCTCTAATGATTGTACTCCGGCTGGACGCAGCTGGCACGAAGCATGATTCAGTAACAGCACCGTACGATTTCCTAATATGGAAATCTTCAAAACATCCCCTTCTGGAATGTTTTGTCAAGATAGTCTTTGATAGGAAACATCCTGGCTAACCCTTCGTTTTACCCCTATAAACAAAAGATCCAGCTGCAAACCTTAAACTCACTAGAAACGACAAATACGAGTATGCGACCGTAAAATAAAACAGATACATTCCCCTCTCATTTTTAGGGTATATAAACCCATGCATTTTCATCCTCTTCGGTTAGTCGAGAAGCGGTTCAGTCGAGATTCAGACGCGGTTCAGTACTCGTGCAGTCACGTCGCGTCAAGTCTAGTGAGATTGGGTTAAAGTCCCTTTCGAATCAATTCGTAACCTTATAGATTCCGTTAGTTCGGTATATATTCTATTTGGCATTCAACAATCGCTATCTAACCCCGCATTGCCAGTGCGTCAACACCGTGCAACATTAGGTAACAATTTCTCTAATTGTACACTTACTACATCCAGTCCCGACACAAACAACAACATTTGTAATTATCTGAAATCAGAATATATTTGTCTTGTTTGTTAACTCGCGTAATCTACAACCTTTAATTATTGCCTGATATCCTAATCTAATAATTGAACGTTCCCACATGATACAATCTTACCGCTCGGATTGTATCCATTAAATTATATATAAGTTACGAGGCTTACTAATCTTAGATTCAATTCAACGAAGATTTCTCCAACCTAGTGGCTCCCCGGTTTCGCATTGGGTGCGTCCACGAAAATTATACCATCCTAGCGGAACCCTGATTTCGCATTGGGTTCTTCCGTATCCTAGCAGCTCCCTGGTCTTGCATCAGGTGCGTCTGTGAGTTATCCACCTTCCTTTAAATCGGGTTCGCCGCGTGTCTCTCCTAGTGACTCCCCGATCTCGCATTGGGTGCGTTCACGAAGTTTCATCCTCCTAGTAGCTCCTCGGTTTCGCATCGGGTGCGTCTGCGTTTGACTCCAACCTCCCAGAGGTTCCCTGATTTCGCATCAGGTGCGTCCTCGACGTCAACTATCCTAGCGGCTCCCCGATCTCGCATTGGGTGCGTCCGCGTACCTAACTAATAAATTGAAACCATATTCCTGGGGTAACAGCCCCTCGCCGGCCTCTCGCGTTGCTCGCAGCCCTGGCTCGTAACAATGATATGCCAGAAGTCAATAGTGTTATCGAACCTTTCAATTTTCAACGATTTTTTGTGTTTCTTTCCTGACAGGTACAGGTTCTATTCCAAATGTGTAATTTGAAAAATAATTCTTGCTTGTAGTATTTTGAAATTAATAAAAATACAAAAAACAGTTATTCGTTCGTCCGCGCAATGAAGCGTGCATTTCACAATTTTGAAAGCAATAACATGTTTGGAGATCCGAATATTGCTTGGCGTTTGCAACTGCTGGTTTAAATATTTCAACTGGAGCATGACTTTTATTAAAGTGTAATTATGACGAACTTGGTTAGCATTAAAATTGTTATGGAAGTTTGAGTTCAATGCGTTTCGCGGTAGTGGTGGTATTATTAACACTTTTGTGCTGAAAAAGCTTTTAAATATTCAAATTGAATTAATTACTAATTCTAACAGAACTTGTGTGTTGGACAATGTTTCTACATTGTAATGATATTATATATTACAATAAATTGTATAATACTGTAGGAACATTTTATACGAACCCCTACGCCTTGGGTGTGGCGTATGGGGTTGAATAGGACGACACTGGTTAGGCTAATGTCTTTTTATTTTTTCTTCACAACTCGCAACTTCTCGTGGACTCACTCGCTCGCGGCTCTCACTCATCTGACATGACATCCCTTGCGTTCGTTCCTTTTATCTGAGGCTCACTTTCATTCTTCCTCTCTCGCACTTACATCTTCTCTCTATCAATCTCACCTGAGACCAGAAAACCACTACTAATCCAATAAGAAAACTTTTTTATTTTTCATTATTATTTTATGGGACTTTTACCAACATATTTGTGGTATTTTCCTAATGAAAATGATACAAAATATAATATGATTCCGATGATATTTACTTGTGTAATGAACGATTAAAGTTTCGGGCGCGAAGAAGGACAGCGTATGGGAAGGAAAGAGGCGCAGAAAGTCGAAGCGAAAAGTAAGATCGCAATTAAATGAATGCTGAAGTTATAAGCCAATATCTTCCAGTAAAATTCCGACGGTCCCCCTCCCACCTTTCCACGACAGCTATTTTCTCCACGGGAAGCGACTTCACCCTCGCGAATCATAGTTCATATATAAACTACATATAAGAATATGTAGGAATCTTGGGAAATGGGGAGATTAATCTCTTCGAAACACTTTACCGAATACTAATATATTTAGAATAAATAACGATATATAACGCTGACACAATTAACGCTCTTTCTCGCAAGGCAGTCGCAACTGTACTCTCTCTCTCTGCTCTTCCCGAACATCCACGCTTTATACTCTTTCATCCCCTTGCATTCATCTCGCTTGCACTCTGTTTCTTGCATCCATCGCTTTCATTCTTAGAAACACACAAACTCTCCTATCACTTAGACCTCAACACTTTTCATTCACGCCTCCTCGGTCACTCGAGTTTTCCAAACATACCGGCGCCGGACCGTCGCAACATGATCCGGTCGCCCGCCCGCACGCACGCACGCACAATGAACCATTCATCCCACAAATATAAGGATCTATCCTCAATATCCTGGATATATCCTTATAATTTTACGTTTTATACCATATTATGCCTTTAAATACAACAATTTTTATTCGCAACCTTTTCACGAATCGTTAAAACATGTGCACGGTCTCTTCCCTGTTTTGTATACTCTGACCCAGCCAGTCAATAAGTATTGTATGTATAATATAGTGGCAGCATTATGCGCGACACGTAAGTTAATTTCTTAACAGGATTCTGGGTAAAATAATTAAGCTAAACATTTCGCGAATCGTTGTTGCATCGGCGAACTTTTAAAGCAACTTGTAATATATTCCTGGCGAGAATCGACGCCCGGGAACGGTTTCCGGAGATCGATTCATGCCGATGGCCGTACAACCGCTAAGTCCCAAAAAAGAGCTCGAATATCTCGATGAAATACATTTTCAAACTGTTCAAACACTAAAAATAGATTAAATTGCAAATATTCCGCACCGCAGAAGAATTTTCCAAGCGAGGTAATACATTGAACGTTTACTAGTTCCACTATTGCAATGGATTTGAATCTCAAAAAATTCAGTCACAGGTATATTAAATTGATATTCAGTGGCTTTTCAACCCACCTGTACTTTTATTCGGACAAAAAGCTTCATTAAACACATGGAATATTTCGATTCCCATGAATTTTAAAAAATGTGAAAAGACCAATTCGAGATACATGAAATTGAGATTTATCCAACAAAAAGGCAGTCGCGTCTTAAAAAACCCGTATTTTTATCTAAGGAAAAAGATTCATAAAAGCGTTAAATATTCCGATGCACATGAATTTGAAAAAAAATTGAAAAAATTCTATTGCGGAAATAATAAATTGTTAATTTTCCACCAAAGGAAAAGGTAGCGGTTTTTTAAATTTAACGTTTTCACGAATCGTTAAAAGATATTTCAAATGTACAACGTTCATGAGGCACGACTGTATAGATATAAAAAAAGTTACAAAAGAATTAAAATTAGTCGGCGATTCTCGGTGGCGACCTGCAAATTTCGAAGCGCGACGGCGGCATCAAATGAAATGCTTTAGCGACGATATCCGGTTTTTGTGGCGTCGCGTCGCGTCGGCAAGCCCCCTTTTTTCTCCGAGAGCTTTTCGCTTGCCTCGGCAATTCACTAGATTTTTGTCACAAAATGTTGCATTACCGCTCGCGTAGCTGTCGTGAACGATAAGCGCCGAAGAATTTGATAAAAGTTACAAGAACGACGACGACCTGCGGTTGGCAGCACGCCGAACCGAATTCCTAGCTCCTCTTCGGCATTATCGGCAATGTTCTCCGTTTTTTCATCATTGCTGTCAATTTTATTCCCAGCAACTCTACTCGACGCGTTTCCGTCTTCCGCTGAATCGGAGTTGTTCTCGATTAATCCCTCGGGCGCGAAAAATTCAAATTTCCGTTCATCCTCGCGTCTGCGATCGCGAGCAGCACTGTGTTTTTGATACCTGACTTGATTCGCCGTTAAGCATGAATTTGCGAATGTAACAATCAATATTAAAACTCAATTCTCCCGCAAATATCCATGGAATTCACTATTATGGAAATAAAATAAAAATCGCGTTTGAAGTGACGCATTGATTGCATTGCATTTCGTGTATAGTCGTGTGAATGATTTATTTACACGTTGACCGGACGTAATCTGCAGTTATTGGAATCGAAAAATGCAGCATATTTCACGTTTAAAGGGAAGAGTCATCGAATCGCCCGGGTAAAAGATCAATCACTAGATTGCGAACTTTATTGCGATGTCAATATTGCCTGCGTTCATTGGAAAATACAAACACAAAATTTATTTCCCTTTTAAATCATTTGTAGATTTTCTAAATGCTTCTATACTGTTTTGCGTTTGAGGCATTCATTTTTAACACGAATTTATAAAATTCTCAGCCTTGTTAATCATTGTTCGTTTACCCTGGGATGAATAATCTTTCAATATATAATTTTTTAAATTCGATGCTCTCGATAGGACGATATAAAAAACTTTTAAATTTCAGGTATTTGGTAGAATTCACGCTCGTGTCGACCCCACCCTCGCTTCTCTTCGCTGTTGCGCCGGAGTAATAAGTTTCAGGAGTCACGGCTCGACCACTAGTCATTTAATCGGCGGCGAAATATCGGAAATCGTTACATTCCTTCCGTATGCTGATTTAATTTATTTCTGCCCGCTGCAATTTCTACCTCATCGCTTTGTTGCATCGATTATACAATTAATAAATAATATGAATCCATTTTTACGAAGAAATGTTAAGCAACAGTATCTGTTTTATATTTTCCATATTTTGTCACAGGCGAGGAGAGGTATTTTCCCTTTGGTTAGTTCTACTGCCACAATTTTTCCAGCCACGGGGATCACAGACAAACAGTTTATCGGGAAATAAAACACCGCCCACGGAAAGAGCAAATTCTTTCGCGCGACACAGGTACGCTCGGTTTTCTAGAGTCTTTTACATAAATCTCTGTCGCGGTGTGCACCAGCCACATGCTCTCAGAAAATACGACTCTTTTCGTCAGTCGTCAGTAACAATATGTCCACCCTCCTTTTTTATGTATTAACTCGAAAACATGATTGTTCATACTGTTAACTAGTTTTTTCAAAGTTTCTTCAGTAATATCATTCCACGCTTCAACAACAGCCGTTTTTAGCTCCAAAATGTTTGAAAATTGTTGATTATTTTTATAAACATGCCGTACCATGATACCCCACAGATTTTGGATTGGATTTTGATTTGGGAAGCATGCAGGCCATTTCAATACATTGATATCAAACGTTTCAAACCATGCTGTAGTTTGTCGACTTTTGTGAATTGGAGCATTGTCTTATCGATAAGTCCATGAATCATGACCGTTTGCACGAATAAACGGCATTAAATGATTTTGAAGTATTCCAATATACTCCGCAATATTCATTCGTGCAGTTGAAAAAGCTAAACTGAACTTGCCACTGCTGGAGAATGCACCCCACACCATAAGTGTGCCTCCACCAAAATGGCACATCTATATGTATACAACTTCAATCAATATCAACTAGAATCCATTATTTATACTCCTCTGTCATACCATATTATTGGCTTTTCCGAATTATTTTCTTACAGGTCGAAAATATTAAAAATGTTAGTGGTGCTATAGTTATGCGCCGCAATCTATATAGAAAAAGTTATTTATTAAACGATCTTCCAAGCATGCGTTTTCACAGTCTCGTCAGCGCTCGTAGATTAAAAAACTTTAAATCCGTCATTTTGACACGGCATCTAGTTCTAGTGTTAATGCACGCACTTTTTAAACAAATATTATATATTAATATTTGGGAACACTCAAAGGGTTAAACTTGAAGGGACTTGTGGTTCGCGTGCTCTTTAGATGATTCGAGACAAGTTATCGGATTCGAGGTACTTTATTTTACTAATGGAGACCTGTATCTCGGTGCATCTCAGGAGTTTCTGACCCTGCGTTTTCCGCAATCGTTCTGGGGAAAACTCTGCAGGGCGTGTCCTGTGTGGAAAGATTTGCTGTCCAAAAAGGACATCCAAAAAAAACGCTATCCAATCAGGTATCTTCCTTGGGCCTGATTACCCCTATTGTTCCTTGCGCTCGAGGCGCACTTTTTCGGGAATGCTAAGCGTGACCGTGGAGGTTTTGTGATAATAGCGGGTTTTTCTTCGGGCCCGTGAGGCACATACCGCGGCCAGCTGTGGGCCCTCGGACCTCGGTCGGAGCGACCCTTCAGAAACTCGGGTGTTTATGATACCCACATTTGCTATTGAGGCCGGAAACGAAAGATTCTGAAGGATGAGACGCGCATTGTCTAAAACATTGTAATTGCACGCGTTGGAAACTGCTTTATCAAAAATAGCTTCGCTGTCGCTCGCCTCATCAAACCGACCCGACTATTTGCACGTCAACTGTTTTATTGTACGTGCCGATGACCGCTACAAAGTTAACGCTGCGCGAGCAACAGGCGGCCAGAGACGGCCAGGATTTCCCGACCCAAATTGCAGGATCTCGGCTTTAGTCGCTGCACAAACGAATCAAAATTTCGGGACAGAAATGCCGTGATCTCTCGTGAGCTGACACTGATTTTGGAACTCTGTTCTGTTCTCAATTATTTTTTATACATTGCATAACTCTGTACATATATGAATATTGTAATATGTGCGCCCAGAGTGGCAGCTCAGGGTTATTTAAACGACGACTAATACAGTAATGGACAACGTCAGGAGATGAACTGAGCGACTGCGTGACAAATTCAATGTACCGTGTCTTGCGATTACAAACATTGCAGTTCTGCCAGCAAAAAGTTGTAACGAGTCCGTTTCCCTGCGGAGCTCGTACAATGGTTCCTCGGGGCCGGATTTGGCTCGCCGTGCCAAGGTTCGCGGCGGGATAACGCGAGGGTTACGGCGGGATACGGGCGGTCGGGAACAGGAGAATAACGGCACGTGTTTTGCGGGTATCGCTCACTGTCCCGACGTTCACGTCTCGGTTTACGGCGCTCGCGACTCGGGTTCTGGCCCTCGATCGCTCAGCGTTCGGGTCGGCACCTCCAGGCGGTCTTGCACGCGGCGGCGTGTACGGGTTTTCGCGTATCGCGAAGACACGGCGAAACTGCTCGACAATTCGTCGCAAAATACTCGCGCGGCTCGTATCGGTTTTCTCGGTCTCCGGTGTTCGCGTCGAACGGTTCGGTTGTCGGATCGGTGCGGTCGGTATCGGCAGCTAGCTATCCACAAGAACGGTCTAATCGCGGCGGAGTCGGGAATCCAAAGAGGCCGTTTTCCGGCTCGTCTCTCTCGTCTTGCTAGGCGAGGGGTCCGGTGCGGTGCGGTTCGCGGGCGGTTTTTCCGGTGGCGTCACGCACCCGGCAGGACGGTATCGCATCATGGCGGGTTCCGGTTCCCGCCAAGATCGGTTCGACGGTGCGGGGATCGCGGGGGGCGTTCGCGGGTACCGGCGGATCTCGGTATCCGTCGGTCGTGTTCGGGGCGGTTCGCGTTCGGGGTGAGCACGGCTAGGAACAGGCCTGGCGCGGCCAGGTCTGTTACAAGTTAATCGAAAAAGCGCAACCAACTTTGCCCCAGCGTCGCGGAACAGTCGAATCAGTCGCGACAACGATAACGGCTCCGATGGCAATCAAGTTACTAGAAATGCGATTACCATCGTTCGACGGAAATATTGAAGATTGGGTGGCATATTTCGACACATTCACCTCAACAATTGACTCTAACGAAAATCTGACTCCGTTACAAAAACTGCACTACCTCCGTTCAACCTTACACGGAAAGGCGTTGAAGTGCATCTCCGCGTTAAACACGACAGACGCGAATTATTACGATGCAATAGAACTGCTCAAAAAGAAGTACGATTGTCCGCGAAGAATAGTATTAAAACACTGCGACGCAATTCGAGATTATCCGAGGTTAGTGAAGGACACCCCAGAGGTTTTAGACGATCTCGTTGACTCGGTCAACCAACATCTACGAGCCTTGAAAAATCTAGGAGAAGATTTCACAATGTGTAACGGCTTCTTAGTATCTATGATATTATCAAAAGTTAGCAGCGACACTGCATGGCTTTGGGAACTTACACTCAAAGACAAAAACATGCCGTCGTACACGGATCTCTTAGACTTCCTCGAGAAACGCGCAAGTTGCGCACGAACTGGACCATCGAGTGCCTCCGCGGTGCCTAGAGCGAATTTTACAAGCTATCCGCAGTCAACAAGATCACCCGCTAGAGCTCACACTTTTTTAACAAATTAAACAAGTCAGACCGTTGATAACAAATCAAGGAACGCGACGAATTGGAACTTGAATCTAACTTCACAATCGAAGGAGTGCCCGATCTGCAACGGGAATCACAGCACATGGGGTTGCGAAAAATTCTGCGGAATGACGCCCGAAAACCGCAAGTCCGCCGTTGAAAGGGCAAAATTATGCACGAACTGCCTACAACCAGGGCATAGCGCGCAAGAGTGCGATCGAGGTTCGTGCCGAATATGTCGGCTACGACACCACACGTTGCTGCATCACTTCGAGCAGGTAGCGTCAACAAGCGGAATAACGAACGCTCAATCCAAAACACAATGACGGCTAAACCACAGAGAACCAAACGAAACGGGCTACCATCGAGCGTTTACCATAAACGCAATCACAAATGAAATTTTAGTTACGGCACAAGTCCAGATTTTCAATAAAAGAAACCGCCCGATAAATTGTCGAGCATTAATCGACACTTGAGCATCGATCAACCTAATTTCTGAACGCCTTGCTCAGAAAATCAACCTCCCGCGGATGCAATGCTCGGTTCCCATTGGTTCTCTGAACGCTATGACCACGGTAGCAACCCACGCACTGAAGGCTACTATAGCTTCGCGTGTGAGTAATTATCAACGCTCGCTTACGTTCCTCATTGTGAACGACATCGCGCCTTTCGTACCCGATCAAGAGGTAGATCGTGGAACAATAAAAATTCCGCCGAATCTGCACCTTGCAGATCCGGAATTTCATCGACCGGCACCGATCGATTTACTGCTGGGTTCCGGAACAGCCCTCTCAATCTTATGCGTCGACCAAATTGTCTTGTCACGCTTAGACGAGTCCGATCTCTACCTACAAAAATCGCAACTCGGTTGGGTGATCGAGGGGAGCGCGCCAGTCGCTTCTCCCGCTCATAGCACACTTGGCCACGCGACCACGGCGTTAGAATTCGACCTCACCCGTTTCTGGGAGGTTGAAGAAGGCCCACAAAGACAGCATCTGTCTGAATCTGACGTAGTTTGCGAAAGCCATTTCCAAAAACACACAATTCGGAATCCTGACGGCAGATACGTCGTGGCTTTACCATTCAACGAGAAACTGTCGCGTCTCGGAGACTCCAAGGTACAGGCAATAAAAAGACTGAATTCATTGGAGCGAAAACTCCAGCGAGAACCCGCACTCAAGCAAGAGTATCATGCGGTGATCAAAGAATACCTGGACCTCGGACATATGAGCGAACTGCCACAGGAACAACAGTCACCTGAGGGGTATTACCTACCACATCACGGGGTGGTTAAAGTCACCAGTGACACAACCAAACTCCGCGTCGTCTTCGACGGTTCTGCCACGACTAATTCAGGAATATCTTTAAATCACGCTCTCCACACCGGTCCAAAAATTCAGGACGATCTACTCTACATTTTACTAAGATTCCGCATTCATCGATACTGTTGGCAACAATGGAAGTTTCTGTTCACACATCCAATAAGCCCCCTGGCGGGAGAACCCGACAAAAGTCAGAAGAAGTTTGCCCGCGCTTTGTATCGCACGCGTTTTACCAATGTATCACCAGTATTAAATATATTCTTTATTTTGTATTACTACGAGCTCGTGGTCCCGTCTCAATTATTTACCAACAGATACGTACTGACGGGAGATATTGAAAAGATGTACCGACAGTTCCTTGTACGTCCGGAAGACAGGAGATTCCAGCGTATTCTCTGGCGCGATACTACAGGTTCCATTAAAACTTATGAACTGAATACTGTAACATTTGGACTATCTGCCGCACCATATCTTGAAATATACTATAACGGATAGCAATCAGGATGACGTTCTTCGATTACAATGTGTCTGGCAACGCAGTACCATCCATCGCGTACCTCGATAATCTGGAAGAAGATCAGTCGTTTGTAAATGTCACGTTACCCATATACCCGAGACCCAGCCACCTTATGAAAACATTCATCATTCTATTATACGCAACGATATTTCTACTATCGATGGTCGGAAATTCGTCTGTTCTAATCACGCTGGCATGCAACAGACGTGTGGCGGCGACAAGCTGGCGCCACGTCTCCGCCATGTGTTTAGTTTTAAGAAAGTATGTTTGTACGAATGAATATCGGGTTGCGTGCTGCGCGATAGCGTCGAGTGGATGTTTAGATGACTGGGTCGAGTGTCGCGTAGGCTGAGTGTGTTTAGTTTAGTTAAGAGCGAATGCAGACCGTGAGAATGAAGAAAGAGGGATTGTTGTGAGGATGCGTTAGCGAGCGAATGGTTAGTTCGTAAGTTTAGTTCTGTAAGAGAATTCGTCGAGAGCGGACACGCGGGCTACGCGGGTGTATCGTCCCTCTCAGAATAAAGTCTAGTCGAACCACGAGCGGTACACCTTTAATACCCGTAACCTATCCCGACTGTACTCACCATCCACAGACGGATGAGGACTGTCACCAATGTGTACTTGTTGAATCTGGTGAGTAAACTTTGGTGCTGACACTCCTGCAACCCTTTCCCCTCTTTGTCGATCCATTATGCTTATGTTTGATTCAAATTGTGCTATATGTAGCACTAGGGTGGACCTTATTTTTCGACCATCTGATTTTTTTTATGCGACCCCCTAGATCTGTTCCAGATCCAAAAAAAATAAGTTCTGCAGAAGAAGAACTCAATTGGACAACAGGAAAGGGTGTCGCAATCGGTTTGAAGTTTGAAAATTTCAGTAATTTCCCTTTAATTTTAGATGCAACTCAAATTTTATGTTTTAATGATAAGAGTTACTGTTATAACATAAAAATATCATCTTTTGGTTGTATAATAAGAAATTTTACTTGAAAGTTTCAACCCTATTGTCAATATTTTGGTTTATTACATTACGGAGTAGAGCTATGAGCGCGCCAAACGGTCGCCAACAGGCCCGAATATTCAACTTTTTAAAAAATTTCAAAATAGTTGGCCTGAAATTAATAAAAATAATTACATCCCGGGAACGCACGACGATTACGTTCTGAAACATATTAATGATATACAAAAAAAATCGAAATTTTTAAAAATTACACAAAAATGAGTCACCCAAGAGATGACTACAAAGAACTTTTAGAATTAGCAATAATTTTTCTTGGGGGGATTCCTTTGGGTGGCATTTCATTCAAAATGCCTGGCGCATTTCACCATGCGATGTGGATGGCTAAAATAATATACACTTTAAAAATATTTATTTTTCGAAACGAATTTCCTCTCAACCAGGAAGAGTATAGTAGCAGTAGAGATACATGTGTATTTCTAATTAACATTTATATTGAGCCGTGGATTTTGACCCCAATAGCTGCTATGGCGCCACGTGTAGATCTAGAATTCATCAAAAATATAATTCATTACAAAAATGTTAACGAAGAAATAAGCGATGTGGCATTAAAAAAAATTGTGAACCATTTATGGTACTTGTCACCGGAGAATGCGGCGCTATCGTTTTTTGATAAAAAAGTTTCAGTAGAAACAAAAAGATCGATGGTGCAAGCACTACAAAATGTAAACAATAATAATAATTATAAGAGATACATGACAACGACTATAGAAATTAAAAATCTTGGGAATTTGGAAATACAACATTTCGTATCATCTGAATCAAATAATTTTTTCAAACGGTTCAATATAAATTCAGATTTTCTTTTAATTGATCCAGCACTATGAGAAACTAATAATAATTATATCGAAGCGATAGGTATTATAACAAAATTAGAAGTTGTGAATGACGTTGCAGAAAGAGCAGTAAAATTAATGAAAGATTATAATTTAACGTTATGCAAAAACGAAGAAGAAAAACAATTCATATTACAAATTGTAACCGATTATAGGGAAAAATACCCAAAAATTGATAAAACAACATTAAGTACAGATTTTTTAAAATTATTTATACTCTTATTATAATTAGGCCTATAAACAAAATATTCAATTATAAGTATTTAACTGTCTTTTTCCACTTTTCCTTATATTAATGTGAGATCAAATTTTATATTTAAAAAATAAATATTAAATATTTTGCTTAAACAAATTCATTAAACAATTTAATTTTTGCTTTGATATAATAAGAATATTACATTAAAATAGTGTTTAATGACCAGTGGGATTGAAAAATGTGTACTTTTTCATTTTTCGCAAAATTAAAATTTTTTGCATAAACAAACTCGTTGCGACACGTCTTCCCTTTGTCCGATCGACTTGAAATTTGGAGGGAATTAGTTTTTTACCGAGTAGAACAGATTGCAAGGGTCGCATCAAATGAATTAAAAAAAAAATTTTGCACAAGAGCAACTAAGGTCCACCCTAATATATATATATATTTTTTCAAACATTTTTAATAGTGTTATTCTACGCGGAAACGCACACTTTTTGGCGTAACTTTTCGAATTTTATTCGAATTCGTTCATAGGTCACTAAAGACAAAGACTTCAACATATTTGAATTTGAATAAAATCCGAAATTTTACGCCAAAAAAAAATCTTCGCGTGGGATGATCTAATAAAATAACAGTACTCATCTATATTATAATAACACTGTCGAACACCAAATTTGTTTCTCAATTTCTGTTGGGTGGTTCTTGTAGAGTTTTTCGCGCTGATTCCGAATCTGCCTTTACTTTTCCTCCTACACGCAGTTTTTGAGAAACATGAGTTTGAAAAAAAAACCTATTTTTCAACTTTAATCAAATATTGCAATGATATTATAAAAGATATTGAATTGTTCTTTGCAGCAAAAGATTCTGTAGATTTTCCCGAATACAGTGATACCACTTTTCCACCATTTTTTAAGGATATTTTTGAATTTATCTCAAAAGATAAGGGTCCAGCGTAAAATTGAACTATATCACGCGATAGAGCGGATTTTTATCTTGGGAAACCCCCTTTGAAGTTTGCAACATCAACGTTTTTACCGAACCAAAAAGCAAAATATCTACGCCCGACATGCGTTGCCGCCACTGGTGCAGTTCCACTAGCGCGGTCGTTCGTCGGGATAAGGCGCGGCGCGGCGTAACGGCGATGCTGTGGCTAAAAGCGCGCAATTATGCCAGGCTGATTTATAAATTATTTGATGAATTTTTTTAATGTAGTCTCTTGCTCATAGTATATTTCGTACTAAAAAGGTCTTTTGTAACAAAAAATAATTTAATATAAAAATCTATTTAATATTGCTTATTGTGGAAATGTTAAATAAAGAACACTGAATACAAAAGAAAAACTTACTAAATTATTTTTTATAAATTCAAAAATATCCTTAAAAAATGGTGCAAAAGAGGTATCACTGTATTCGGGAAAGTGTACAGAATCTTTTGCTGCAAAGAACAATTCAATATCTTTTATAATAACATTACAATATTTGTTTAAAGTTGAAAAATAGTTGTTTTCAAAATCATGTTTCTCAAAAACTGCGTGTAGGAGGAAAAGTAAGGGCAGATTCCGAATCAGCGCGAAAAACTACAAGAACCGTCCAACAGTAATTGAGAAACATAAAAAAGCTGAAATTTGTTGGACAGTGTAATCATATACTGTAACTAAATGTATGTGGTCATTACTTTATTACTGTTTATTTATTTTTCTGTCATACCTTTCTAATACATTTTTAATTTTATGTAACCATAGGCAAACATTACATAATGAAAAGCTGGGTGTGGATACATTGTAAGAAGTCTTCAGATGGAAAATCTGCAGTATGTGAAATCTCCGATAGAGAGCTTCAGACACATGGATCTACTACAACGCTGATCGATCATTTGAAGAGGGTTCATTCCATAGACTGTTCTAGTAGCAGAAAACGTCAACGCATAGAAGCTACAACGTAATACTCAAATATTTTATCATGTTTTTATTATTATTACTTTTAAAATATCTATCTATGTATCTATCTTTCAACATATCTATCTATATGTATGTATACAGAGAATAGAAAAGTTGTTTATATTTAACAGATGAATATATGTATTGTATTATTACAGATCAGCTGAAGATGGATCGTACATTTTAACAGATTCGCTGTCAGGATGTTCGACTCAAGAAGACAGTGTACTGGATATGGATATGTTACCCGCTAAGCGGGCTCGTCCATCAATAACTCGTTCAAAATCCGGGTTCATTAACAAAGAACGTGCTGAAACCATTACACAAGCTACAGCAAAATTAATAGCAGTTAATAGACTACCATACAATTTTGTATCTAGCTCTGGGTTTCAAGAGTTTATGAAAAAATTAGAACCCAATTACACGTGTCCATGCAACCAAACCATACTTCGTCGTTTACGTATTATGGAGGATGCAGTACGAAACAAAATGGAAAATCAATTAGCACAAGTGTCTTTTGTTGCCCTTGATACAGATTGCTGGACCTCGAGATCTCAGGAAGGATATATAAATGTTAATGCCCACATTATAGACGATCAATGGAAGCCGCATATTATGACTATTTGTATAGAGGAACTAGAAGAACGCCATACAGCAGAAAACTTGGCAGATTGCTTGCAAAATGTGGCTATTCAATTTGGCATACAAGATAAAATAGTCGCCATAACGAATGACAGTGCAAGCAACATTGTATCTGCTGTAAATCGTTTGCCTAACGTCGAGTTTGATGTAACGTGTGCTGCTCATAAAATACATTTGGCAATACAAAGTGCGTTGAAAGAAGGAGATGTGTCTCACGTCCTTGCGAAAGCAAGCAAAATTGTGGCACATTTTCGACACTCGGTGTTGGCTTCGAAAAGTTTGGAAATGAAGCAGGAGCAATTAAACTTGCCAAAATTAAAATTAATCCAAAGTGTTCGAACGCGGTGGAATACGGAGTTACAAATGTCCGAGAGACTGGTGGAAAATCGCAGCGCGATTACAAATGTACTCGCCGATAGAAATATTACAAACCAGAAACAGGCACAAAATTTAGAGATGCTGGAAAGTGAGTGGAAAGTCTTGGAAATACTGATACAACTTTTGAAGCCTCTCGAAGTTGGTACAACAATTTTGTCAGGAGGAATTCTTTCAATGGTTCAACCAATTGTGCGAGCCATCATTAGCAATCATTTGATTCCTGCAAAAGATAAGTACAATGAAGAAGACAACATCATTGTAATCATAAATGAATTGACCACGCAACTGTCAACGCGGTTTTCTTTAGAATGGTACTTGGAAAGTACAGTTCTAGTTCCAGCCGCAAGTAAAACTTCCTTTCTGGATCCTAGATTCAAGCAGCTTCTTTCAGAAACCGGAACAGCAAAAATTAAAATAAGAGAAAGCATTGAACGCGAAACAACAGAATATTCTCTGAATATTGGAGAAACTGATGAAGCTGAAAAAAACAGAACTAGAGCTCTGGATTTTATTTTCATGCGAGCCGGCGGTAGGCAGAACACATCATCCAGTCAACAATACATGTTGTACCTTGCGGAGCCAGAGATAGACGCGAACATGGACCCATTTGAATGGTGGAAATCGCATGAACAAAAAATGCCAATTATTGCACAATTGGCCAAAAAATACTTATGCATCCCTGCTACCTCGGTGGCTTCAGAACGAGTTTTCTCTGCAGCAGGAAACATAGTTACACCGAGCAGAAATTGTTTAGCTAACGAAAATGTGACAACGAATACATTCCTCCACCAAAATAAAACTTACTTGTAATATTATAAAAAAATTGCAAAAATCAGAAAGTAAGAATAATACAATACATTAATAGTTTTATTTAATTTTGTTAGTCGTAGTACGTAAAAGTGTAAATAATATAATCAATGTATGTAGCATGAGCGGTGTGACCAGTGCGACGAATGTTGTACGTATATGCATGTATGCATGTATGTATGTATGTATGCAATGTGTATGACTGAGATATCGTTAATTGTTACTATCTGTTTTGTTTTTTCCAGTGTTACTTTGTCTTCATGAAATCTTGTTTAAAATTTATTTGTACAATAAATATATTTTTTATAACTGTATGTTTGTGTTTATATTCTGTCAAAATTCTGTAAAATTGTTTAGCCTGTCTTGCCGTTCTTTCCGTTTAACCCGCGATATCCGATTTCACAGAATTTAATAAAATTCATTGAAATTTTGTTTCCAAAGTATTACTTTTCAAGTACATTCATAATATGATCCCGAAATTTACTAATAGAATGCAATTTCTTAAATTTCATTTAATTACGAACAATCCAAACGGAAAGTTCAGTCTCAGTCACCGGTGACTGACATGGCGCTTAACGTGTTAATATTTTTATTTATCAAAAATGGTGACATGCTATGAAACTCGTAAGTTACAACTTCATCTTAATACCTGAAGTATATTGAGATCCAGAGTAGGTTTTCAAACACTTAAATCCAGATATAAATATGGATTAATTAATCCGATAAATCGCATTATTGCAGTCTCAAACACTCTCTACAATCGTATTGATTTTTTTAGTGGGTCTTTACAAACATTTAAAAGTCAATTACGCGGGATTACCGGAAATCACCATACCCTTTGTACCGTGAGTTTTTGTGCATCACCCGTTTTTTTGTTATTTTATGTATAGTCTTCTTTCTTTTATGTAAACGCTTATGTAAAAAGGACTTCTACCCGTCTATAAATAAATAAATAAATCTTCATACATTTCGAAGACGGAAATTTTTTGCACTTCCAAGACTTCGACACTTCGAAACTTCGAACCTTCGATTCGTTTCCAGTTAACGGATAAAAGGAATAAATTTTCATAATTATTTCAATAATTTATTGTTAAGATAATATATTTATTATTTGAATTATCATTTCGATAGTTCACTGATGAAATAATTGTTTAAATAAATAAATTGTTACAATTTGTTTCTATATTCATTATTTGAATTGTTATTTCAATTATTTATTGTTAAAATAATGGTTAAAATGAATAAATTTTCAAATTTTGTTTCTACATACATTATGTGAATTATTTCAATATTTCATTGTTACAATAATTATTTAAAGAATGTACAAGTATTTACATAATGAATATAGAAACACATTTCTATAGATTATAAAAATTTCCGTAGATTATAAATTTTTATACTCTATAGAAATGTATTCCTATATTAATTATGTAAATACGTGTACATTGTCTAAACAGTTATTTGCTACTTTGTCAAATGCTAATTTGTCACTTTGTCAAATATAGTGTTACGAGTATCGATATGTTACGATATCGAGACATCGCGCCGGATGGTCTTCGTTGTATCGTCGTCACTAAGACGACGCGGCTAACTTCTCGGTTTTATATATTGTATACATATATAAAACTTTGGAAAATGCCGACTTGAGTAGTAGCGGAAGAGAGAAACGAAAATTGAGAGAGATAGCTAGCGACTAGACATGGTTGCCACATATCATCCTTCGCCTCACTGTTGCCATGTCATCAATCCCGTAAATGTACAAGCGTTTCGTGAAACTGATTTCTGCATGAGCCCGATTCAGCCGACCAACACATGCTAACACGTACATTGCCACGGGCGCGTAGATATATGCAGGACTCGTTGTCACATTACCTTTGAAATGAAACTCGAAAGGCGGTCACGTGTATGCAAAAGCTAGGGAAATCATTTGATTTATATTAAATTGAATCAGTTTATTCTTAACAGTATAATAATTTTATACATATATTACCAGGACTTCTTTTAAAAAGAAAATGAGCCGGAATTTACTTCCTGTCAGAAAGAAAATTATATTCAAAATGAAATTTTATGCCACGAAGCGCATAAAAAATTAGACAAAATTGATCATATTTTTTTTACTTTAGATGTCAAATCTGAAGACAAGAAACAAACAAATACAAATTTACAACTAAAGATCTCCTTTTTTTTTGTGAAGTTTCGCGATTAATTACGTGACATTTTGGCGATCCTGCCAGGATAGTGTTTACTGTTCTTCGGAAAACTGACCATTTATTATTACTACGAGAGAATAATAAGATCAGGGCTACGCGCTACACCAGAAGACGAACACACTATTACGGGCCGACCAATGTGAAGAAAGACTCCAAGTGAAAACTATTGATTCAACCGGTCAACTCTACGGAGCACCTACTACGAAGAATTATATAGGTAAATACTGGATTCATTTGTGAAATATAGAGTGAGAAGGGACAGCTTCTCCAGTCAAGATTCAACTAATTCAAGCGAAAGTAGAAAATCAGTAAGAATGGCAAGCGCACAAAAAAAGGAAGAAAAGACTGAAATTAGACAGCTGCTTGACCTGATGCATATACAAAGCGAGAAGACAGAAACAAGCCTTGCTGAAATGAGAAAAATGTTACTCATGGCAAATGAAGAAAACAGCAAACGAGCCAGAGAAATCGAAACGTTGGGTAAAAGCTTAGCAAGCTTACGAGTTGCAGGAAGGCTTGCGCCATCCGATTTCGGTTCATTTATGACCAAGGACGAGAGTGTACGCACTGCTCATACAAAAAGGAACTCTAAACAGAATAACCTGACAAAACCTGTCAAAGAACCAAGAAGAGAACCATCCGACGACGAGGACGAAGAAGAAGAACCCGGTCGAGACACCTGCGAAAGATCAACGCATTCGGCAAAATTATCAGTACAGTTTATCCCAATACTGAAAGGAAGAGACGACATAGGAGTCGAGGGATTTATAAAGAAAATCCGAAAAGCCCGCTCCCGATGCCGAGAAAAGGAAGAACTATTGGATTTGATCATTGCCACCCGCATAACAGATGACGCAGAACGAAGCATCCGCCACCTTGATATCGAAACATACGCAGAACTGTACGACGCATTGCGACAATTCGTGAGTATTCCAACCACAGCAGACAGTGCGAGAGATCGTTTACGACAAATACGACAAGGTGTTACAGAAAGCGTGCACAGTTACATTATCCGGTTCAGAAAATTACTCAACGAACTGACATATGCACTGCAATATGAACACAAAAACGATATCGAACGACGAGTCGCAATCGATTCGGAGAACAGACGTTTAGTGAAAATTTTCATCTTGAACCTCAGGGACGACATCGAAACAAGAGTATCCGCCGCATCACCGAAAGATTTGATGGAAGCACAGGAAGCCGCCTTCCAGGCAGAGACGACCATCAGCGAAAAGAAACGCTTACGCTCAGCACAATACCGAGTACCGACAACTGCACCACCAATATTACGCAATCGCCGCGATACAGCTGCACCGATCAGGCGTGACGACAGCTTTAACCAACCAAGAGCTGCACCAGCACGAACCACCAACAGCTTTCAGCGAGCAGAACAACGAGCTCTGATAGAACGCAGAGAAATGAAATGTTTTAAGTGCAATCAGATAGGACACTTGGCTAACCAGTGCGCAAATTTTCGTGTACCCAGCCAACAAAACCTACCGCCACGGAGAGTGAACAACATATACGAGGAGAATTCAGACGAATACCAATACTCAACGCCACCAGTTACAGCACCCTTGATGAATATCTACACAGGAACACCCAGATCATCCAGATTCAGCGATACCTCAGAAGACACAGTAGTATACAATGCGATCGAAGAACCCAAGTTAATATTTGAACCACAAAAGGTAAAATTCCATCGATCAATACTTAAACAAAAATAAGAAATTGGAGGACCAATTTCACTCTAAATTGGGGGGAATGTGACGACTTACATCATAACGTCACCTTTATAATTAGCACATGATTAACCTTTTGTTCTCGGTACTGGTCCCTTCCTAGTATCGATAAGCTTAAGATAACGAATTTAGTATATAAGGACCACCCGAAGGCGAACTCCTTTAGTCTTGATTTGGAGGCGAGGACGCGCGTAACGATAAGTATTATTGTACTGTGAATAAAAGTTAGAGTGTTGGGCTGCGGCTCAACATCTCCTTTTTTTTTGTGAAGTTTCGCGATTAATTACGTGACATCTGCGCCGCGGAGAGACGGGAACCCAGATTGCGCAGGAGACGGCTTTCGGGTGGGTCATCTCTGGCCCCACGCTCCCACGACCCGATTCCTCCCGCGCCATCGCGACGTCGTTACAGTGCCGGACGGACGACGAATTAAGGGTCTCTTCAAACTTGCCGGAGGCGGCGTTAGTATGAATACTACCGCGTTTTCCTGCTTCATTTTAGCCGGGACCGTCGCTGGCAACCTGAGAAGGCGCTCGAGATGCTCGCAACAAAAGCTAAGACCCGCACACAGCGGGGGTTCGCTACCTAACTCCCGAACAGTTTACTCCCCTCTACACCCCGGGGATGCCTATGCATCCGCTGAGAGCTGGGCAAGCCGTTGGGCATCCGTTTTCGGCCGCCCGACACAGGTCGCCCGGCACCGGCGGCCGCCAACTGGCAGAGGCCGCGTGGCATCGGCCGCCGGTGCCACCACAGCATCCGCACACAATCCATGTTCGAAGTAGAGAAAAGAATATTGTTCATCTGAGTTGTAATGTTAAGAAGTAATGGTTCAAACTATAATCTAATTTAACGATGGAACGATGAAAATCAGCTTCACAAATCAATTTTAGCATAGTTAAATTATATCTTATATCTTATAAGTGATTATATAAGTCAAAACTCCGGAGAACAAGTTTAAAATGATTAGAATTCATTGGTTTGCAAGGTGTGTTCGAAAGCTGGTGGAAATAGTGGAAAATTGGAAAAGTGGAAATATACGTATAACATTTGGTTCGCAAGCATCTACGGTTGTAAATCTTAGTACGCTAACGGTGTACAAGGTTCCGCATGTGCTGCATTCGGCTGGCTTAAAAATTACGAAAGTGCTGGGTACAATCGGAAGGATTTTTGATTTATGACGTCCATGGTCGGTAGGTCGTCGACAGGGATTTTCATACCTGGCCTTGGTCGCGTGCTTGTCGCGTCGTACGTAAGGTCTTACGACGCAACCCAAAAAAAAACCATTTTAATGTCGCCATTCTTTCAGTGCCACCATTTTTGGGGAGTCTATCGTTAGATCTGCCTATGCTCATCTCCGCCGCGCCCGCAGACCCAGTAGCTTGGCTTCGACGTCACACGCTACATAGTATATGTGACCGCTGTAGCCAATATCTCGACTATAGCCGAAAGTACGTGTGAAACGAGGCCTGTCCCTTGCACTCTGATCCAATCGGCCGCGCATTCGTACCTATGCTCTGACCAACGAGACCGAGGCAATGAAGCACCCAGCGTGCGTCCTTTGCTAATTGTCTTGCAAGGGTAACTTCAACTCTGTCGCACTCGAGCGCCTATGTTAACGTCTACTGTCTCGTCTCATTGGACAAGATATAGATACGCCATCGCATTCCTGCCCGGGAACCTTGCATCTAATCATCTTTAAGTCATTATGGACAAGAATTCAGAAGTTTTCCATGTACATTTTTTCGTGTCGTAAGACAAAACGATGCAATTTATGTGGAATTAATTCTTTTTATTCTACAAATTATCATGTGATTGAGTCCTGAGGATTTCTTCCACTTTCACTTGGACCACAACATATTTCAATGTCATCAAAATTCGAGACATAGTCCCCCAAAAATGATCGAATTCACAAGGCATGATCCCCTACCTAACGTGGATACTTCCTTAAAAAAAAAACAACTATTCTCGTTTTTACAATATATGTACAATTTAGGTTAATATATAAGGATGTGTGATGCTGTTTCACGAAGAGGCAGGAACGGTTCCTATTTCCATAATGTTATAGAGGAGGGATACCGATAGTTTACCTAAGGAGCTGTAGAGCCCCGAGAAACCTTTTTTTTTTGTGCCACGTACAGCAGGGAACTGTCAACGCGGTCTCGAAAGGCCATCTGGTAATGATCAGCCGCTTGCTCGGCCGACGGGCAACGGCAGCCGGTGGGATTGCTCTAACGCCGGGACGACGGCGCCCGCTTTACGACAGATAATCGGTAACACGGCATTTGGACCTATAGTCCTTACGTAAAACCCTCCGGTCCCGGGAAGTTTGAAGAGACCCTAAAGCAGCAACTGCGGGGTTTTTGGGAAATCGAGGAGGCGACTCCTATCTCTGTCCTCTCTCCCGACGAGACGAAATGTCAGGCGAATTTCAAGGCCACCGTGGCACGGCGGGAGGATGGCCGTTACATTGTCCGCCTCCCCCTGCGGACAGAGCCCCCCTACCGCTTGGTGCGTCGCGGAATGAGCCCTCTCGGTGCTACGAGGAGTCGAGCGGCAATACGAGGAACTCGACCACATTTAATATGGATTTAATATGGAGCAATCTGTCTTAATTATGTACTTAAATCGATAAAATAGTCCCATTTACATCGTGTTTGGACTTATTTTAATCGGAAGAATCTCGAATGTCTATTGGTATTACAATTATAAATGTAAGACAACAATTACTGAAAATAAAATTTTCCAGTCACCGCATTGCTGTCTTTCCTTACATTGTAACAATTTTGTAGTCTGTAGGCTGTTGTCTATAAGAAAATTTCGTATGTCAGAGCTCAGTTTCGGTTTGAAGTCAGGTCGAAGTCAGCCGTGTTAAGCATTTTAAAACATTATAAAAAATTTTATAGTTATTTATAGTATTTTAGTTTTTGTACATACAATATATGTATTTTAGTAGTGTACTTTAGTAGTGCAATTTAATAGTGTAGCGTTCGTGTGTGTATTTTATATATACATATATTTATTTATTTATTGATATTATTTTACATGATACAATGTCGCGGAAGTGTATAAATCAGCCGGACTGTTTTTGTTATATTTATGACGAAATTATTTTAAAATCAAAACAAGGAATACAATTCCGGCATTAATCTTTCATCAAGATATTTCAACAATGGAAAAACGTTACAAAGGAAAAGACTAATGTGCGATGCTTCCTGATTACTGTTGGACACTTATTATTGAAAATCGGGATATCAGGAACAAGCGTCAAGCAAGGCGGAAACATTTTTTAATTTGTTTACATCAGAAATAGGTAAGTTTTTGTTTTCAATTTTCTTCATTAAGCCACAAAGAAACAAAGAAACGAGTTATAAACGATTAAAAGTGCCAGTTTAAGTCGAAAATCGTGAAAATGGCAATTTCCTCACTTTTAAGCGTTTATAACTGGTAAACGAATTAACCAATATCGGTGAAATTTTCAGCATGGATATAATTTATTCGAGCGAATCAAACACATTCTTTAAATTTTCAATACAGGCTCAGATACAAAAGCTGAAAAAACCAACTTTTACTATTTCTTTTGTGATTCCGACCAATTCAAATTTTTTTCAAAAATTTTTTACACTTCGTCTAATAAACTTATCCTTCTAACTCCTCAATAACATTCAAGTCGTTTTGATCTAATTTTAAAAAAGTTATGTTACTGAGTGTTATACACGTGAGTGGTACCAACGTCGACTACGCATAGCCCGTCGACGGCCCTGGCGAGTAGAGAAAAAGCTGCAATGGCCGTCCGGCGCGCACGCGTCGTGCACTAGCTGTCGACGAATATTTTCTGAACCTTCTCGTATATTAAGGGAACCAAATACTTTTCGTGAATGTTTTCTTTACCAGAAATGTCTGTAGAATGCATTCCTGTATAGTAAATTCCTGCTAGATAAAGGATTTTTCACGTAAATACAAAAGTAGAGCGTACAAAGTACCCGCGTCGGCACATTTTCAAACTTTAACAACCATTTATAACTATTAGGAAGTACATCAAAATATAATTGGCTATATGGATATGTAGAGGAGAGTCCCCTCTATCTCTTGACTCAAACTTGAACTTTCTCGTGTGTTTAGTTTTTACGTAACACGTCATTTTTTATAAAAATCATGCATTTTTACAAAAACCAATATTTTTCGAAAACGTTGCGTGATAGAGCAATTCCGCTTTCGGATTTGGTTTTAGAATGACAAAGTGTATAAGAATCGCCCAACAGGTATTGCAAAACAATTTTGGTGTTGGACAGTGTTATTATCGTCCCATGCCAATTTTTGGTAGCTTATGAAATAAATTAATTCGTTACTTTTTCCTTCATCTCCTGTGTAGAACTCTTCTTGAAAGTTCTATTCACACAGCCTTTAATCATGCACGTGGGCATTTTTACCAATAATGGTATCACGGATCACTAATAATTTATATTTTTATAACAATTTTTATGCTCGATATACAACACTCCTACTATTTCATTTGAAATTTTAATGCTAATTACGTAATTTAGAAATCGTACCAAACAATAGTATATTTTAAAGTAACCAACGAAGCACAACGCATGCGAAAGCAAATGAATATGACAAACTAAAAATTTGAGTAATCAAAGAATGTTTACCAGAGAGGATATGGTAGCTAACTGAACTTGTATGCCGTAAACCCAGGTTCAAATCTCTCGTGGTACCATTTTTATGTAATGTTTTACACGTAAAAATGTAGATAAACTAGATATGCAATTTTCGCCTCTCGTGAACATTCGCGAATTTTTCCAATGCTTAATGCGATTTGTGCGCTAATATTTTTAGGGAAAGATAATTTTCGGTTATCCTTTTTATTCGCGTGTTTATTTTTCGAGTTTCGTCCGTGGTTTTCGGGTCTAATAACGCCATACACCACTGTACGATGTCATGAAAAACTTCATGAGAAAAATTGCATGTAGTTGGATACGAACCCTGGCCATTACGGTAGCATTTCGACCAGTCGGTTCATGAGCCATTTACGTATGGTTATTTAATTATGGAGTATTTGGTTATCTAGTGCATGAATTATCCACAAGCCGCAGATTTACAACCTTCTGGTAACATATTTTCTTTGTCTGATACGCTTTGTTTAATACGCCAAGACTAACTCAAACCTAACTCGACAACTATTTCAATTCGAATCCAAACTTAACCCAAACCAATTTTTATGATGTCGTTGTTGTGTTTTTGGTCGAAAACTACTAAAAAGTATAAAAGTCTATAATTTTTAATAAACTTAAAATTCACCCCGTAATGTTTTATATTTAAGAAACCAAACCTTCGTCATCAGTTGTTGTAAAAAGTTCTCACGGTATATAGATCGTTTGACGATCGTCGTGATGTACATATGTATCTGTAGAAACAGTTCATGAGCGATCGCACCGCACCATGCTGATGCATACGCACGTGTAGGAAAAAGATGTTTAGAATGTTGAGTTTTACAACATATTTAAATTTTTTCAAAATCAGTGAGGACAACAATTTGTCCATGACTGACAAATATAATAACACTCACACCTCTAGCTATTTATGACCAATACATTATAGCGCACAAATCGCACTATACATTGGAAAAATTGGTGAATGTTCACGAGAGGCGAAAATTGCATATATGTACATAGCTGGATTCAAACCCCGGCCATCACAGGTAGCAGTTCGAGCAGCGGGCTATTGAGCCACTTACATACGTTTACTTAATTATGGAGTATTTGGTTATCTAGTGCATGAATTTTCTACAAGCCGGAGATTTACAACCTTCTGGCAACATATTTTCTTTATCTAATACGCTGTGCCAAACGGACTTTTCGAAACAGCATTACTATGTATATATGTACTTTTGCATGTAACGCGCACGATACAGATTGCACAGATTATATTGATTTTGCTGTGTATTTGTTTTTGTGAATTGATAACTATTTAATGGTGCTAACATGCAGACAGAGTACATGAAATGTGAAAACTTTAATTTTACAGTAGTAGTCTATCGCGTGGAAATCGTCGAAAAACACTTATGTATTCTTTTATACCGCGACGCACCTAACCACAAAATCTGACAAAATTCATGAACAATACTTATACCCGTGCACTGATACTGTAAAAATATAAATGATATCGGTCTTAAATTTCATTGCGGAATATGCATTTCTCCAATTTTTTTAAATATTTCACAACAAAGATATTCTACTTAATAATCTGAAATAATTGTAGTATTTGTATTTGGGTATTTGAAATCTGTCAGATTTTTTCTGAATTTTCGCATAAATAGGGAAAATAGAGAAAAACTAATCTTTATCTACATTTTTACGTGTGAAATATTACATAAAATGGTGCCACGAAGAGATTCGAATCTGGGCTTATGGCATACAAGTTCAGTTAGCTGACATATCCTCTCTCGTAAACATTCTTTAATTACTCAAATTTTTAGTTTGTCATATTCATTTGCTTTCGCATGCGTTGTGCTTCGTTAGTTACTCTAAAATATACTATTGTTTGGTACGATTTCTAAATTACGTAATAAGCATTAAAATTTCAAATGAAATAGTAGGAGTGTTGTATTTCAAGCATAAAAATTGTTATAAAAATATAAATTGAACTTCATGAGTGTTTAGTCGTGCACCTTTTGAGTGGTGCAGCTGGTGCAAGGAACACTCTTGTGCGTGTCGGTTTGCACTTTCGATTCTGACATTAACAGAACCGAAGAAATAAAAAGAAATACGCGGATTTGGTGGTGGACTACGACTCTACGGTTGCTCGGAGGAGTAGTGGTTTATTCGAGGCTACTTGGTTGACTGGTCTTGTCGTCTCTTGTCTCCTTGCAGCTAGGCTCGGTGTGGGTGGGGTCTAAGAATCTCTGTCTTCTAATTTGTTCGTGATTGGTCAATCATTGTCATTGCTCTTCGTTGACGCCTACCATTGCCAGAGGGAGGGTGACCTTGTGCCGAGGTGGCCGCGTGGTACCCTCACTCGATGGGTCCGGAAAGGCGTTATAAACCTGGGCCCGGTAAGGTGTTGTAAATTTTGTCCCGGGCCGCTACCATAAATGCTAGTGCATTACAAACGTGGTAGACTGGAGGTAGGCCGAAGACTGCCACCCAGATGTTTGTTTCGTCTTGTGACGGAACAATGAGAGAAATTGCATGTACACTGCCGCTCAAAAGTATGTGGACACCTTTTCAAGCGGAATAACTTTTTTAAAATTGGTCCGAATGACTTGAATCTTTTTTAGATGGTAGACCGACTAGTTTGCTAGAGAATGACTAAACAAATGTTTTTTAGATTGCAATTGGTTGGAATGATAAATAAATTAAAAAATTATGTTTTTTCAACTTTTTCATCTGATCTTATGACGATAATTTAAAAAATGCGTTTTGTAGATTTCGATAACTTATATGCATACTGAAAATTTCATAAAAATCGGTCAATGTTGCAATGGGCTACAAACGTTTCAAAATGATCACATAAGGACCAAACTCCCTGAGAAGGCCAAAATTCTGCGACTTTCGCCCTTAAGCTTTCATCGTTAAACGTTTGTAGCTCAGTGCAATGTTGACCGATTTAGATGAAATATTCAGAATATGTATGTGGTTATGTTGCCACAAAACAGTGTCAGTTTATTTAATCGCGTGTTCAAAGTACAATGAGACCGACAGACAAAGTACGTATACACGAAGCGCGAGAAGTGCAAGAGGTACAAGTAGTAGATTTTCTGGATTTCCTCCCTTTATATCCTGATCTTCGGAAAGGCGTTACCTTTCCGAAGATAGGAAGGCGGAGCTATGCTTCGCGGGGGTAGGAAATCCCGCATCTGTTGTTTATGGTCACTGGCAAAGGTGGTCGCCAAATGTTTGGAAAAAAGGTCTTGTCGGGACCGCGCGTGCCGCGCGGTCGGACAGGCCCAGCGGTACTCGGCTGGCAACGTTTATGATGGGGTAGTTAAATTTTCTACACCCGTAAAGTCATTCGGAAATAAAATAATTTCTGCCATCCTGCAAAAGTCAGGGTAGGTTTTATTACCTTAGACCCTAACATCTGCAGGCGGTCAACTCTAACATCTTGCGATGCGAATCGCGTACCGCTACATCACCCCCTTGCCAGTGATAACGCTATGTACAGTAAAAAAAATATATACAGTATTTACATGTATTCTTACAAACTATTATGCCTTATACCTATCGGTAAACCTAATGACTCGTCCATAACGAGTTTTAATCGGCGCAGACTGTTTTAAAATACCTTTCGTTTTTTTATTGGTATTTGGTTGATTGGCTGCGCTTGATGGTAGACTCGGAAGTGTAGTTTCAGTTTGTGATTCGGAACGTTCTATATCTATATGCGCTGGTTTGAGTCGATCGATTGATACGGTTCTTTCCTGTGATCCTATTATAATAGTGAAATGTTTATCATTTCGCTTAATGACTTTATATGGTCCGTCATACAACGGTTGTAATGATCGTTTTGTTGCATCATGTCTTAAAAATACATGTGAAGCTGTTTTCAGGTCTTTATGAATGAATGTATTAGATGAACCGTGTCGTGATGCTGGTCGTGGTCGGATATTCTGCATATTTCGTTTCAATTGGGTAACAAAGTCGGAACTTACGGTTTGTTCTTTATCGGACGTAAAAAATTCTCCTGGTAATTTCAAACTAGAACCATACACCATCTCTGCTGGAGTTGCTTGAATATCGTCTTTATATGTGGAACGTATGCCTAGCAATACCAATGGAAGTATTTCAACCCAATTTTCTGTTTCGTGACATCGGATGGCTGATTTTAACTGTCTGTGCAATCTTTCCACCATACCATTAGCTGCGGGATGGAAAGCTGTAGTGTGGATATGATGTGAACCAAGGCATCGAGTTAACTCTTTAAAAAGTTGTGACTCGAATTGCCTTCCTTGGTCACTAGTAATAAAATTTGGAACTCCAAAACGTGATATCCAGCCATTCAAAAGAGTATTTGCTACTGTCTCGGCTGATATATCTTCCATAGGTATAGCTTCTGGCCAGCGAGTAAATCGATCTACGCAAGTGAAACAATATTTAAAACCTTGCGAACTCGGTAATGGACCAACAATGTCGATATGTATGTGACTAAAACGTGCGCTGGGTACTGAAAAATTACCTACGGGTGACTTTGTGTGTCGTGTAATTTTATTTTTCTGGCATGGAATACATTCTTTGGACCACTTATTACAGTCTTTATTTACTGAAGGCCAGACGAAACGGTCGGTTATTAATTTTCGAGTTGACTTAATACTAGGGTGCGATAATCCATGTAAACTGTTAAAAATTCTTTTTCGCAGATCTTTCGGTACGTATGGGCGAATGCTAGAGGTGGAGATATCGCAAAAGACTTCTATGTCACCTTCGCTGGTTGGAAAACGTATCTTCTTTAATTTAAGGGCTGTCTCAGACAGTAAGAGGCTTCGAAGCTCTTCATCTGCCTGTTGAGACAGAGCCATTTCTGTATGATTGACTACTTTGCTTATTTGTTCAACCCGTGATAGTGTATCAGCGACTATGTTATTTTTCCCGCTTACGTGCTGTATATCAGTTGAAAATTGTCCAATAAAATCAAGATAGCGGAATTGTCTAGGTGAAGCTTTTTCGGGGCGTTGTTTAAAAGCAAAGATTAATGGTTTATGATCAGTGAAAATAGTGAAAACATGGCCCTCTAATTGGTATCTGAATCTTTTGACCGCGGAGTAAACTGCTAAAAGTTCTCTGTCATATGCACTATACTTGCGTTGTGCAGATGACAGAGTTTTTGTAAAAAATGACAACGGTTGCCAGGTGCCATCTACCCATTGCTGAAGCGCCGCTCCCATTGCATAATCTGATGCATCTACACTGATGCAGAGTTTCGCACCAGGTAGTGGATGCGTTAGGAGGGTAGCTTCCGCAAGGGCTTCTTTTACCTGCTTGAAGGCTATTGTTGCTTCGGTTGACCATATAATTTCGGGATTACCGCGAGGAGGTGCACCTTTGAGTAAATCTGTTAAAGGAACCAATAATCTAGCTGCATTTGGAATAAAACGACGGTAAAAATTTATCATTCCCAAAAATCTTCTTAATTCCTTTACATTTTTAGGCTGTGGAAACTTTACAATTGAATCTACTTTTTCAGAGTTGGGACTTGTTCCTTCTGCGTTAATAGTGTAGCCCAAAAATTCTATGGTATCTTGACCAAATATGCATTTTGCAGGATTAATAACAATACCGTAATCTTGAAGTCGTGCGAAAAGTTGACGGATATGGAAAAAATGTTCTTCTTCGCTACAAGAAGCTATAAAAATATCGTCTAAATACGCGTAACAGAAATCTAAACCGTGTAAAACTTCGTTTATGAACCTTTGGAATGTCTGAGCGGCGTTCATTAAACCAAACGGCATTTTCGCATACTCAAACAGACCAAAGGGTGTGGTAATTGCTGTCTTCTCTATATCTGACGGTTCGATCGGGATTTGATGATAAGCCTTGACAAGGTCTACCTTTGAGAAAATGCGTTTTCCAAACAGTGAGTGGGAAAAATCTTCGATGTGTGGTAGTGGATATCGATCGGGAACTGTACGTGCGTTCAAAGCTCTATAGTCACCACACGGTCTCCAGCCCTGATCCTTTTTAGGGACTAGGTGGAGAGGTGAGGCCCATGGGCTCTTCGACGGTCGAATTATGCCTTCTGACAACAAATACTCGAATTCCTGTTTAACGATCTTTAACTTATCAGGAGTTAATCTGCGCGGTTTTGCAAAAACTGTGGGACCCGGTGTTACTTTGATGTGATGGGTGATTCTATGTTTCGCGACTACACCTGCGCGCGTTGGGATAGTAATGTCTTTATATTCGGCAAGGATCTTATGGTACGGAGAGTCGCCGGCAATTGTTTTGATACAATTTAAGTCTGCGACACCCAATTGTCCTTGAATCGATAGATTTGTCGTATTGTCGATCAATCGCTTATTTCTAATATCTACCAGCAAGCCGTAATATTTTAATAAATCTGCGCCGATTATGGGTTTCGAAATATCCGCGATGATAAAAGTCCATTTTATAACGCGCCGCAATCCAAAATTTAGGTTTAAAACAATGTCGCCATACGTCGAGATGGTCGAATCGTTCGCGGCATATAAAAGAAATGTTGACTTTGGGGGTTGTCCCCTTACAAAACTACGCGGGTATACGCTTATGTCGGCACCGGTATCAATAAGGAACTGTACCTTACTCTGCTTGTCGGTTAAAAATAAGCGGCTCGTAGAGGGATCGACAGGCTCTGCCGCATCTAGCGTCGATCGGCTTCGTTTCCCTGGTGTTGGACGTATGTGCAGGGCGTTGTACATCTCGTCGACTTGTCTCCGAACCTCCGATGGTACCAGCACACTCCTGGTTGGGATGGACTTGGGCTGCGGCTACGGCTGCGATTACGGCTGCGATTACGGCTCCCTCGTCTCCATCCTCCACGTCCTGGACCACGGAAGTTGCTTCTGCTTTGCCGTTGGTTCATTTTTAATTCGGCAACCTCTTGTGTGAGCCGAGTTATTTGCTCGCACAACGCTGCTATTTCTGGATTCGGAGTGACTGCTGCGCAATGTCCGATCGGTGTTATCTCATTTATTTTGTCCGCTAGTGTTGCCATCTTGTCCACGGGTTCGTCCATCCGTGTGGCTAAGACTGTCCTCATGGATGCTGGGAGTCGATTCAGCCACATTGTCCTTAGGAAATTTTCCGACAATGTATTGTCTCCGGCTAACGTTTTCAAATGTCGCAAAAATTGCGACGGTGTCCTGTCACCAATTTCCTCCTGTTCGAGTAACTGCTTGATACGCTGTTCCTCGGATTTGGATAATCGGCGGATGAGTTCATCTTTGAAGCGGTCGTATTTTCCAGTTGCTGGGAGATTGTTTACCACGTCCTCGACTTCTTGTAGGTATTTTAGTTCTAATTGGGACATGGCGTAATAAAACTTGGTCATGTCTGCCGTAATTCCATTCAGCGCGAACTGAATTTCGAGTTGTCGAAACCATAGTGATGGATTGCTGCTCCAGAAGGGTGGTACTTTTATTGCCACCTTGTTTACTTCGTTTGATGCTTGTTCACTCCCGTTATTAGCCATCGCGATCGCAACACTAAACTTTCAACTTTTAAAATTTATCGAAAATCACGTCGGCGTTACCACTTTGTGGTTATGTTGCCACAAAACAGTGTCAGTTTATTTAATCGCGTGTTCAAAGTACAATGAGACCGACAGACAAAGTACGTATACACGAAGCGCGAGAAGTGCAAGAGGTACAAGTAGTAGATTTTCTGGATTTCCTCCCTTTATATCCTGATCTTCGGAAAGGCGTTACCTTTCCGAAGATAGGAAGGCGGAGCTATGCTTCGCGGGGGTAGGAAATCCCGCATCTGTTGTTTATGGTCACTGGCAAAGGTGGTCGCCAAATGTTTGGAAAAAAGGTCTTGTCGGGACCGCGCGTGCCGCGCGGTCGGACAGGCCCAGCGGTACTCGGCTGGCAACGTTTATGATGGGGTAGTTAAATTTTCTACACCCGTAAAGTCATTCGGAAATAAAATAATTTCTGCCATCCTGCAAAAGTCAGGGTAGGTTTTATTACCTTAGACCCTAACATCTGCAGGCGGTCAACTCTAACATCTTGCGATGCGAATCGCGTACCGCTACATGTATAATTGATACATATGTTATCAGATACTCTCACACTCCTACGATCATACCTACCCTAGCCTACGCCGTTTTAACCATAAGGGCCCCGAACCCAATAAATCACTTTCCGGAACTGAGTTTTCGTCGCCCATAGAAAAGTCAACCGTCCTCTCCGTCCTCCCACTCTTCCCCACCCTTTCCTTCTCTACTTTCTCTTCTTAGAACCAAATCGCAACAAGACTTTAGCCATCCTTGAAATAGACGAAAACCAGACATCCTCTCCAGCGACCATCCCTTGACTTGTTTCCGACTTTCACTTTTCCTCCCCCATAATTCTCCTACCCTAAAGTCATCCTTCTCCCCATTTTTCCTTGCATCACCAGCTCAGAATTCATTCGCACTTCGAACCGAACGCATCGTGACACAACTTGTATAAAATAAAGAAATCAACTAAGCACGAAAGACTTTCTCCTTCCGGGATCACGACACAAAATTTGGCGCAGTCGGTAGGACCTGTCAGTGGTGAAGGAATAATAAGACTTTATTAAAAGTGTTCTTCATCTGTGGATTTTTATCCTTTGTGACGGGAACTAATAGTGTCAACCGGAGAGTCTACGGATCTGATCAGCCCCTCAGAGAAGGAAGTCAATCGCTGTCACGCACAGGAACTACTTCGCTGGTAGACGACAGGTACATACACCTTTGAATTTTGTTGCTTGTTGATCATCTTTTGTACTCAGATCACGATGTCTTTACCATATCCAGATAATTCCTCTAATTCCTCTAATTCCTCTGATTATCCAATACAGTTTCTATGTAACCTAATTCCAAAAGAATTTTCTGGTAACCGGTACGAACTCGGGCAATTTATAGCCAATTGCAATAATGCAGACGAGCTCGCTTCAGCGAGACAGAAAACGCCTCTTTTGTACTTCATTCTGTCAAAAATCTCGGGAAATGCTAAAGAACAGCTTGCCCTTCAGAATTTTAGTACTTGGACAGATTTAAAAGAACAGCTTAAAATATTATTTCAAGATAAGAAACATTATTGTCAAATAATGGAAGAACTAAACAATAGTAGACAACATCATTCCGAAAATATTACCGCTTTCTACCAAAGATTATTAACCTTGTCCTCAAGAGCACTTAGCGCAATACAACAATATTCAAATGATCCTCTAGAAATTCCAGGAAAAAAAAAATCCGTTGAAGAAACGACCTTAAATCGATTCGTTTATCATAGTTGTCCTCAGATTTCTCAAATGCTGAGATGGAAAGAATTTAGCTCCTTAAATTCCGCATATTCCGCCGCCGTCGCAGAAGAACGAGCCTTAAATATGCATAAATACGCTAGGCGAGAATCTTGTACCATTTGCGGTAGAACAAATCATGGATCATCACAATGTAGATCAAGATTACCTGGTCCCGATCGTAATAGAGTCATTAATAACGTACAAGTTTCTAAACCAAATCAAAGCTCTTATCGAAACCAACAGCAGTATCAGTCTCCGAATGAATTTCGCCAACCTCAAATGCAAAATCGAATTCAACATCAAAATCCTATTCATTCAGACACGATTCAACATGCTAGCCAATTAAAGTTTTGCAATTATTGTAAAAAACAAGGTCACGTAATTATAGAATGTCGGAAAAGACAATATAATAATAATCGAAGGCAACAAATAACTAATAATACGACTCGACAGACCGAAAACGCCGCGGTACATTTAAACTCCCAGGAACCCCCAGCAACGAACACCGAGCTGGAGGGTCCGATCTCTCGCTTAACGGTGTTCGAGAATTAACCATGTCCATACCATGCGATAATTTAGATTATATTATAGTACCATCGTTACACTCGAAAAACGCAAATCAAGCCTTCACATTCTTGGTAGATACAGGCGCAAACATATCGTTAATTAAAGCGTGCAAATTAAATCCTAACACGTATTTCAATTCGAGAGATAAATTAGTACTACAAGGTCTTAGCGTGAATACCCCAGTCGAAACTGTAGGCAGTTGTTTGATTCCTGTACAAGTAGGTGATTCCACTATCGATATAAAATTCCATATCCTAAACCAAGCAACAAACGTCCCTTTCGACGGCTTATTAGGTAAAGATTTTTTACAGAAAGAATCTGCGATTATCGACTATCAATCACGCACTCTATCTCTTAAGTCATCAACGATACCAATTAACTTAAATCATCAAAAATTTGAAAACCAAAATATAAATTTAATCAAGCTTAAGGCGCGAACTGAAACCCTCATTGAAATCGAAATACAAAATCCCGAAATCCAAGAAGGTATTGCTCCGGAATTAGAATTACAAAAAGGAGTTTATTTGTCAAAAGCAATCATTAAAGTAAACGAAAATAATAGAGCTTATGCTACGATCTTAAACACGCGCATAATAGATTTACAAATAAAACCAATTTCGGTATACTTAGAGCGACTTCCGCACAGCTCCGCGATCCTTGTAACAAATAATTCAAACTCACCTATACTAAAGCGACAACAAGTATTAGAAAACAACATGCGGTTGGAACATCTAAATTCAGAGGAACGACGATCAATTTTAAATATTTGTAAAGAATATTACGATATATTTCATCTTTCCGACGATATATTAACTGTAACAAATACTATGGAACATGAAATTAACTTAACTAATCCTACTCCCATTTATACTAAATCATATAGATACCCGGAAATTCACAAACACGAAGTAAACAACCAAATAGATAAAATGTTAAAACAAGGAATAATACAACCATCTACTTCTCCATGGTCATCCCCCTTATGGATAGTACCAAAAAAATCGGATTCCCCCGGTGAACGAAAATGGAGAGTTGTAATTGACTATAGGACATTCAAAATATTTTACAACCCTAGACCTGGCATCTGGGTTTCACCAAATTCCGATGCGAGAATCCGACAAACAGAAAACAGCCTTCACCACCCCTCTAGGACACTATGAATTCACGAGAATGCCCTTTGGGTTAAGAAACGCTCCTGCAACCTTTCAAAGGCTAATGAACTCAATCCTAACTGGTTTGCAAGGTCTCCAATGTTTCGTTTATCTTGACGATATCGTCATTTATGCATCATCGATCGCGGAACATTCAATAAAATTGAAATCCATTTTTGACCGTTTAAGAAAAAACAATTTAAAACTACAACCTGATAAATGTGAATTCATGCGACATGAAGTGGCATACTTAGGCCACATTATATCGGACAAGGGTGTCCAACCAAATCCTGACAAAATTAATGCCATTGCTAAATTTCCTACACCTAAAAATCAAAAAGATATCAAAAGTTTGCTAGGCCTTGTCGGCTACTATCGAAAATTCATACATAATTTTGCTGCTATCGCTAAACCATTAACGATTTTATTAAAAAAGGATACATTTTTCGAATGGACCTCCGAACAAACGAAATCTTTCGACAATTTTAAGCAAATATTAAAAACACAACCAATTCTCCAATATCCCGATTTTAATCAAGTATTTATTCTTACCACCGATGCCTCCAACTATGCAATCGGTTCTGTACTAAGCCAAGGTCCTATCGGAAAAGATTTACCACTTGCATACGCTTCTCGTACCCTAAATAAGAGTGAACAGAATTACAGTACAACAGAGAAGGAGTTACTTTCTATTGTTTGGAGTGTTAGGCATTTTAGGCCCTACCTGTATGGCCGACGGTTCTGTATCGTAACAGACCATAAACCGCTTACCTGGCTATTCAATTGCAAAGACCCGGGAAGTCGACTACTACGTTGGCGACTGAAATTAGAAGACTACGATTATGAAATTACGTATAAACCAGGAAAACTCAATTCGAATGCGGACGCGCTATCCCGCGCTCCATTAATAAATGTCATTCAAAATAGCCAACCTTTCGACAGTTTTATACAATATCATTATAAAAATCTGGACATCCCAAAAATCAAATCTATGCCCTGTGACAAATTTAATTATTTCCCAAATGTCTTATTTTATTCGAAAGATTTAGACGAGAGCAATTTATTTTCAGAAGCGTTACGAAACAAATACGACATGTCCAAAAGCAAAGAACCCGATGACCTGTACTCATGTATAAAACTCGTTAACGACACGCAAACCACATATATCTGTATTTGTAAAGCATTTCACTTCGATAAATTAGAATATAAAGAAATATTTTACTCACTACAAACTTTGAATAAACATTTGCAAGAAAACAATTATTCCGGAAATCTTTATATCCACGACGTTACAATTAATAATAAAAATATTAAAAGAAGCATGTTCGGTGAAATTATATATTATATTTTCAAGGATACGAATATTACACCTATTATCTTAGATACTGAACGCGTCACTCCTAAAACAAAAGACGAAATCATACAAATCTTACAAGAAAATCATGATTCCAAGTTGGCTGGTCATTCAGGTTTCCTTAGAACATATAGAAGAATCAAGGAATTTTATAAGTGGGACTCAATGAAGAAAGACATAAAAAATTATATAAAGAAATGTCCCTCTTGCCAAATAAATAAAACCAACTTCCGACCCTCTAAGGCTCCAATGGAAATCACGTCTACGTCCAATAAACCCTTTGAGAAACTTGCAATCGATATTGTCGGACCTTTACCGCAAACCTTAAACAACAATCGTTTTATACTCACTATGCAAGACGACTTAACAAAATTCTCATATGCTATTCCTATTCCGAATCATGAATCTGAAACCGTTGCCAGAGAATTGTCGAAATTTATAACCTTATTCGGAATTCCTAGATCTATACTCACCGACCAAGGAACTGATTTTATGTCACGTTTAATAAAAGATCTAACTAAACTATTCAGCACCAAACACATAGTATCTTCCCCTTATCACCCTCAGACTAATGGCGCTCTAGAGAGATCGCATTTAACTTTAAAAGATTACTTAAAATATTACATTAATGACAAACAAACCGATTGGGACGAATACATAAGTTTTGCAATGCTAGCATACAATACGCATGTACATAAATCAACCGGATTTTCTCCATACGAAATACTCTTCGGAAACAAACCATATTTACCGAGTAATATAACTCAGGAACCTACACTCAACTATTCTTACGACGATTACGTAGTTAATTTGAAACAAAAATTAAATCATACACAAAAAATAGCAAGAGATAACTTAATACAGTCCAAAACAAAATCAAAAACTTATTATGATAACAGAATCATTTTACACAAATACAACATCGATGATTTAGTATATATTTTAAATAAACAAAATACCCCTGGATTAAACAAAAAACTTACGCCTAATTATAAAGGCCCCTACAAAATAACAAAGGTTAATCCTAATAATACAGTTCAAATTCTAAAGAATAGGAAACTAATCACATACCATACTAATTTACTGAAACCTTTTGTTTCAGGCAATGAGGATGATTAGGAACTATTATTCTCGATTCACGCTACCATTGCTAATACTCCTCTCACTAACTCCCACCTATCCTCGCACAATTAAACCCTATTATGAAATTTTTAAAATAAATAATAACGTAGGATTATATTACAACCATGTAGGCAGCATAAAACTATCAAACTCGCAATATACTTTATTGACTCATATCAATCTTACAATCGCAGAACGACGATACGACCAACTTTTTAGATTTTATACGAAATCTTTAAATATGTGTGCAAATAAACCCACACAAATACTTCATAATGATAATGAGTACTTTTGTCACCAATCTCTTCAAACTATACAATCGCGTATCTCAGTAATTAAGGATAAAATTGAAACTTTAAAGTGCATGTTGAGGGGGGTTTTTCGTTTGATAAGCCGACCGATCTATCGATGCGTATTTAGACGCGTACAAATCGTAACTGTCTGTGCGCCTCAGCTATACGAAATTCTATATCTAACGTCCGTACACCAACACGCACGCACACAAGTACACCCATCAACCGAGTAAACCCAAACATCGTACCGGTCGGTGACGACTCACACACACACACAAGCGCAAACTTTGAAATATATCCAACAGTGCATGATAAACAACGAATCAATTAAAGGTAAAACGATAACAAAAAGAGGATTATTTGACAGCACTGCTTATATTCTACGTTGGCTATTCGGCACTCCTAGTATCGAGGACGTCGAATTTTATAAGAAAACAATAGACTCAACTACCTTTGAAAACAGAAATGTCCAGTTATTAATGAAACAACAAATCTCAATTATTAGCAACACCATCCAAAATTTCAACTCATCTATTCAAAACCTCCGTGCTGATGAGGATAAACTTAATGAAAACATCAAACTATTCAATAACTTTTCTAATTTGACCACTAATTACCTTAACGATATTTTTAAACGACATCTCATTCTCGAACAAATATTTTCTCTATCACAAATATCTTCGGAACAAGATGACTACTACAACACGATTATCTATTCTATCACATTAGGAATTCATAACATATTACACCCACAGATAATCACCCCTCAAAACCTACTCCATGAATTGAACAATATTACTCTCAGAGAAGGATTGAAATGGCCTATTGCATTAACATATTCCAACATATACAAGTACGAAAAATTGCATCAATTAAACATTGTCTGTATCAATAATATATTAATATTCAATATTAAAATTCCATTAATCGAGGAAACACATTACGAGCTCTACGAAATGTTACCGTTCCCTGCTCCTCTCAACCCTTCAAATACCTACTCATATATCCAACCGAGTTCTCCCTACATCTTACTGAGTACAAATAAGGTGTATTACACATTGCTTCAAAATCTCGAAGCATGTTTATCAGTCGATACCGGTGAACGCATTTGTTCCATCAAACACGTGACTCGAACATCTGGACAACCAACATGCGAGTCAACGCTACTCACCTCCACTGTCAAGAGAATACCATCATCGTGTCAGATTCATACAACCGAACCTGATTTCGAGATGTGGCACTACATCCAAAACAACGAATGGATCTTTACCGCCGTGCATCCTTTACAATTAACTCTGACATGCTCTCCGACACATATTGAAGACGTCGAACTAACATCCGCCGGAATTATTCGACTTCAACCCCAATGCAAGGGTTATACAAAAACAATAGTTTTGGAACCGTCAGAAAAAGTCACTACAAATCGTAGTCATAATTCAACACTTCACAACATCGTTGAAGATGATTGCTGTCCCAAAACACACGGGAATTCCATAATTACGCCAGTACGTTTGACACCAATCAAAATCACAAATACGAGAACAGAAGAATTTAAATATCTAAATCACAAAGTTACTCAACTGGATACTCTCCTACAAGAGCAACTAAAAAAACCGACAACCATCTACCATAACCAATGGCACACGGTTCTACTAAGTGTCACAATATCTATTGTCGGATTGATACTTATAATCAACCTTTTACGCTACTGTGGATTACTGCGGCCTACAATGAGACACCTGTGTTTCGCTAAGGAATCAAAATCAATAAAGGATACCTGCTGCTTCAAAGTAATCAACACGAACATCAACACTGCACCTGTGGCGAGGACACAGTTGTCACAAATTCTGGAAGAAGAATACAGGGCCAAGTCAGAAGAGAGGGAATTTGACCCTCGCTCAACCCATAATTTTGATGGTTACCGCCAAGCTGATCCCTCGATCCAGCCGACCTTACCACATGGACTAAGAAGATCATCATCCCGTACCCCTTCCGTAAATATGGATTAATCCCATTGCGATTCATTAATAATAATAAAAATATATATATATTATAGATAAGATTACATCATATCGCGATCCGTATTTATAGTTTAATATTGACATCATTGCGTTAATTTTATTATTCTTGCGTTATATCATCCGCATCCCTAATTTACAAACTCGTTAATAAAAAAAAAAAAAAATTGTTTTCCGTTCTCTTTTGCTAGTATACGTAATTAAGATTAATTATAATTTTCGACCTACTAACAATATTTAGATTAGATCATTTACCTACTTAGCACATATAAACTTTTCCACGCATTAATATCTACACATTCATAATCTTTCACATGCGAACTACTTACTAATACTATCATTATGTAAACCAATATCATTAATGTAAAATTATTGCTAGATATTATTGTCATTCCGTATTACTAATTTTTACCGTACCACGTTTATAATGTCGACCGCAGCGATAGAATCTAATTAATTCACGTTTTGATATCCGTAAATTAATCTACAGGAGGGAGGTGTCAGATACTCTCACACTCCTACGATCATACCTACCCTAGCCTACGCCGTTTTAACCATAAGGGCCCCGAACCCAATAAATCACCTTCCGGAACTGAGTTTTCGTCGCCCATAGAAAAGTCAACCGTCCTCTCCGTCCTCTCACTCTTCCCCCCACCCTTTCCTTCTCTACTTTCTCTTCTTAGAACCAAATCGCAACAAGACTTTAGCCATCCATGAAATAGACGAAAACCAGACATCCTCTCCAGCGACCATCCCTTGACTTGTTTCCGACTTTCACTTTTCCTCCCCCATAATTCTCCTACCCTAAAGTCATCCTTCTCCCCATTTTTCCTTGCATCACCAGCTCAGAATTCATTCGCACTTCGAACCGAACGCATCGTGACACTAATTGTATAAAATAAAGAAATCAACTAAGAACGAAAGACTTTCCCCTTCCGGGATCACGACACTGTCTTACCTACCACGACCGGTCATTTGACCGGTAGATCGATTTATATCTTTTTGTAATAGTATTCTTTCAAAGACTCAATTCCGAAACTATAAAGTCGTTACAAACGGAAGGTAATGCAGTTGTGGCATGATTTTAGCCGAAAAGTGCTTACAGTTTCAAAGTGTTTACAGTCCTCGCTCGCCTATCGGCCTCGCGGTCTTTATTTGCTTGATTGGTATCCGAAGCGGTCCAGAACCTCGGATTTTCTTACACCGTCTTATCTACTATGACTGTAAAATAAATAAAATCATAGCCGAAGGAGATGCCTAGACGTCTTCTCACGAATTCAAATCAGTAAAGTCTCGTGAGCTGGACAGAGAGCATCAAAACGTGAAAGTTACAAGGAGCATATTCGGCAGTCTTTTACTATTTTGTATTTTTATTCTATTATTATTCTACTTTTATTTTCTATTGTATTACGCGTTATAAGTGTCATTTTCAAAAAAGTGAACAAACCAACAATACTTCGTAGCAAGTTTCACATTTTATCTTTTGTTCATTTTTTTATCCATCTTGATTTACATTTTTATATTTTAGTTTTTATTTTATCCCTTGAATATTCATTCCCAAAATGTAAAGACGTTCGAAATTTTTGATATTGCAAATGACAATACGGAAAATTATGATCTATTTGAGAACGACTCGAACACCGATGAGGACGAAGGGAATGTTTCGAACGTACGTAGAGGACGAAAGAGGAGGAGATTTTTAGTTACTTCCGATAGCGAGAATGAGGAAGAGGTAATCGAAACTGCTATAGACGGAACTGTTTGGCAAGAAGTAAAAGAAGGGTCTAATCCTGGAAGAGCACCTATTCATAATATGTTTAGGGGAACATCAGGCCCAACAGGGTATAGTAAACGAAATATTATGCGGTGAAAACGAATAAAATATACATTATATACTCCTAAATAAAAGAAACTATATTTTTATACTGTCAAATTGGCTATTATCTTCATTCTATATTAAAAAATATAAGTTGTGCTACAGACCGGTCATTTGACCGGTCGCGGTAGAAATAGGTATACGCGAAGTTTCGGTAGGAATAGTGTTAATGCGAATAGTATTTTTAATACGAATAAGTTGTAGAGCTTATCCAGATGAAAATGAGTCCAAACACGACATCATTTGGATTATCTTCAACAAGATTTTAATTTTTATCGTAACATTACGTATCAATAAAATTGTTCGATTACACTCGAGTTTGGACTCATTTTCATCAGGAAAAGCCCCTCAATTCACTCGCCGCAATTTTATGGAGGTATATTGAAAAATCTAAAAGTTTGAACTTTCATTCGTGCGCGATTCTCCATCTGCTTACATTGTATACCGTTTGTCAGTCGCTGGGTCTTTGAAGATCGGCGTTCGTCGGACCTCGTCGCCGCTTATTCGAGCTGGCAAAAGTTATTCGAAGATTTATCCGAAGCCTTTGAATAAAAGATACAGATAAAAGATGAAAATTTATTCCAAGTTCGAATAAATCCGCTTCGAATAAAAAAAATTCTCTCTATTCGTCCGATAAATTCTCGTCTAATAAAATTATTTATTCGACAGAGATACTTTTTTTATTCGAACTTTCGAATAACGAATAAAGATAAAATATCTTTGATTCGAATCCTTATTTAAATAATTTGTTATCTAAATAGTGCCCAACTCTGTCTGGAATGCAGTGCAAGGGACACTCTTGTCCGTGTCGGTTTGCACTATCGACTCTGACGTTAACAGAACCGAAGAAATAAAAAGAAATACGCGGATACTACGACCGCTGCTGCTCTGGTGGACTACGACTCTACGGTTGCTCGGAGGAATACTTGTTTATTTGAGGCTAGTTGGTTGACTGGTCTTGTCGTCTCTTCACTCCTTGCAGCTAATCTCGGTGTGGGTGGGGTCTAAGAATCTCTGTCTTCTAATTTGTTCGTGATTGGTCAATCATTGTCATTGATCTTCGTTGGCGCCTACCATTGCCAAAGGGAGGGTAACCTTGTGCCGAGGTGGACGCGCGGTACCCTCACTCGATGGGTCCGGAAAGGCGTTATAAACCTGCGCCCGGTAAAGTGTTGTAAATTTTGTCCCGGGCCGCTACCATAAATGCTAGTGCATTACAAACATGATAAACTGGAGGTAGGCCGAAGTCTGCCACCCAGATGTTTGGTTATATTGAAATATTTGTTTTGTCTTGTGACGGAACAATACCAAAGTAAAATTTAAACTGAAAAAATTAAAAAGAATCGGGTTTAATGGTATATACTGAAATATATTTTGTATTTTTAAATCATTCTTTTTGTTTTTTAAATTTAATTACCCTTAAAAAATGTTCAAAACTAGTTATTATAAATATTGTTGTTCAATCTTTTATCAATCCCAAATAATTAAATTTATTAGAATATATATGCTGCGAATGAAAAGCAATATCAGAAGTACATTGAATAAGTAGCTATTAAATAGTCAAATGAAATTAATGATATCAACGTCGTATTTTATTTAATTAAATTTAAACTACATTCTTACTTTTGGCTAATATTGAACTAATTTAATTTTTTATAATTATGTTATTACACTGTTGTAGTTGTAATTGCACAGGGAAGACGACTGATGTAGTAGAAAGAACAAGAAAAAAGTGTTTAACGAAAAAAAAATCGTTCCATGCGGGATTCGATCCGGGACCAAAATATTCTCAGCCGGAGACGTTACGTTATTATTATTATTACATTACGTCTCCTTCGATGCACTCGCGTGTCAGCCGTAATGGAATTAAGAGGAAACAACATTCTTTTGTTTCATTCATCATATGAATCCTCGACATGAGATTTAAAATTATATCAGCAACAGCGCCATTGTAGAATATCGGTTGCACAATATTAGTTCTGGATGATACGGTAGGATGTGACACGGAATAGTACGGGGGCTCTAGAGCCCCCCGAGCGTGAGACAGAATAATACATTGGGTGATTGGTCTACTCCTATACCTCGTCTGTGGTATGGTATTACCTACAGATGTGTAGCTGACTGATGAATACGAGATGGAAACACCGGCGTGTTGGATAACGAATAAGAAAGGAACTGAAAAGGGAATCTTTCAATTTTATTAAATGTTGGATATTTATAGGGAGGAGGGTCCTAAGTGGACATGTTTTTTTTTACCCGGAGTATGGAACGATCAGGTGTCAGACGTTATAACAGAATAAAAATTGTAATTGTTACATTACATTTATTTCAGTATCACTGTCAAAAAGTCTACGTGCATTTGCATAAGAGTATGATCCTAATAATGATAATGTATGATTAGATTAGGTCCGGATACGATGTTTTGCGAATGTTATAACTTAAAAATACTTTACCACTATTATTCATGCACACACCTCGGTCTCTCTTTTTTTATTATGAAATAAATGTTTACAACAGAGTCAATAAATTCATGTGTAAAGCTAAATTAAACCAAAAATGAAATGATTCAAAATTTCAAAGGTCTAAAAAGAACTACGATTCATAAGTGTCTATATATAGACTAGAGTTTTATTTGATCCTTGCTTTGTCATTGGGCGATACAACCACATACATTGCAACGCGCGCGCCAGTCTTTGACTGCTCGTCCTCGTTACAGCATTCGAACGCGCCTCCGGAAATTATTCGAAGTCAAATAAACCGCCGAAAAAGACAGATGAAAATGGACATGTGGCAGCCTGGGCATCGCGCAGCGGCAAGCACGCCGACGAACCGCCAACATACATTGTATACGCGGCGGCGCGGCGACGGTCCACGGGAAGCTGCAGAGAAAGAAGCGAAGATCGGTTCCGAAGGCGGTCGAAGGAATGCCATCGAACATTCGCTCGCAAGCGTCGGCCAGTATTCACTTCAGAGCAGCCATTCGTGTCAGTGCCGTGTGTTGTAAGTACGTATTATGGCGATTAGGTTTGGAGTATACATTTTGATAAGTTTTCCCGAAAACAGGCCATTTGTCCGCACAGTACGGCGGTCTCTTTATTTTCCGAGATATTTGCAAAAACTGTCCATTTTGATGTAAACTTCTGCCTATTTTGAATGACCGAATTTGTTCTTTAGGGCGCGGGAGGGTTCTTTGGTTAAAATGTACAAGGAGATTTTTATTATCCACCCTATGAAATTATCGAGTCGATGTTCTCCCATTTTGCAATCAAATTCACAGAAGTTATTTATTCATGATCACTATAAGTTGTTTCTATATATGTATTCATTGAGTGATACATGTTATTATTTATTTCCAGTGTTTTCAAATGGGTGAGGTTGGCCAACGGATGCAATGCTGGTTCGGTCTTTACCTCACGCACTGGTTCCTCGGTCACCCCAGGGTCTCATGTTTCCTTTTCAACGGTTAAGAAGTAATTTTGCAGGTATTTCCTCATTATTTCTTTATCAATGTTTTAATTTGAATAGATCTTGTTTTCTTCAACTTGGAATTTATGGGATATGGGTCGTAGGGATTGGTATTTTCTTATGACTTCTGTGAAATATATTCTTTACGTTCCTCGAGTTTTAGCGCCTTATATATATACATTAATACGTGAAGCGAGGTATGAAATTATCGAGTCGAAGTGGTCAATGTTTTTTCACTTTGCAATCATATTCACAGAAGTTATTTATACATGATCACTATAAGTTGTTTCTATATATCTATTCATTGAGTTTATAAACGTTGAATGAAGTGCACAAGTGGATGTATTTCAGGTAGAGACAATTTCTAATCGCACCGCAAACGATCCCTTCATTTATTCTCAGGTTGTCCCTATAATTTATTTTCCTTACCGCGTGTAGTAGCTTAAAAACTTTACCTTCTGCCGTTGAATACATGTTATTATTTATTTTCAGTGTTTTCAAGTGTGAGGCCGGCCATTGGATGCAATGTGGGTTCGCTGTTCACCTCACTGACTGGTTCCTCGGTCACCCCAGGGCCTCGTGTTTTGTTTTCAACAGTTAAGAAGAAATTTCACAGGTATTTTCTCATTATTTCTTTATTAATGTTTTAATTTGAATAGATCTTGTTACCTTGAATTTGGAATTTATAGGATATGGGTCTTAGGGATTGCTATTCCCTTGTAACTTCTGCGAAATATATTCTTTACGTTCCTTGAGTTTTCTCGCTTTATATACATACACTAACCAGCAAAACTGAGTCTACACTATTTGAGCCAACATAACTTTTTAAAAATCTGATCAAATGACTTGAATTTTATTGAGAAGTTGGAAGGTTTAGTTTGTTAGACGAGGTGTAAAAAATTTTTGAAAAAAGTTTGAAATGGTCGGAATCGCAAAAGAAATAGTAACAGTTGGTTTTTTTAGCTTTTTTATCTGAGCCTGTATTGAAAATTTAAAAAATGTGTTTGATTCGCTTGAGTAAATTACATCCATGCTGAAAATTTCACCGATATTGGTTAATTCGTTTACGAGTTATAAACGCTTAAAAGTGGAAAAATTGCCGTTTTTCATGATTTTCGACTTAAAATCACACTTTTAATCGTTTATAACTCGTAATCGAATTAACCAATATCTGTGAAATTTTAAGCGTAGATATAATTTATTCGAGCGAATCAAATACATTCCTTAAATTTTCAATACAGGCTCTGATAAAAAAGCTGAAAAAACCAACTTTTACTATTTCTTTTGCGATTCCGACCAATTAAAATTTTTTTCAAAAATTTTGTACACCTCGTCTAATATATATATCAATTATTGATTCCCCTCGGGGTTACAATTTTAATTACATCTCCCTCTTACCCCAATCTTAACCTTAAACTTATCCTAACTTACCCTAACTTAATTAAACGTGTCCTAAAAACACGCCATAGAGAGAGAGAACGATCTTTCACTAATATCCGCCGCGTTATTATTTTTCCCTGTCCCACACATACATGCTTCTCTGCTCTCTCCCCTCCCTGCACCTCACCCATCCTTCCCATGCCTCCTGGACCTCCTCTTTCGGCTGCTCTCTCTTTCACTCCATTCCTATGCATTCTCTCCATTTACTTCATCTCCCATATCTCTCCATTCCTGCTCTTCCTCCATTCATCCACCTTCCTCATCCATTCCTCTCCTCCTTCATCCCCTAATACTTCCCCACCATCCCCTGCCAACCACTCCCCTCAACCCTCCCTTACACATTTCCCATACATGTTCCCACGTTTCCTCCTCTCACCCACAGACCTTACATACTTTCTTCTCCTCCTCCAACCAATACTTTCCACCTCTCATCTCGTTTCCCAACCTGTACCTGGCCACCCTTTGCCACCTGCTCTCTCCCCAGCCTTTCTTCAGATACCCCGGTATCCGCTCTCCCTTCACCCTCCCGTACCACATGTTGTACCTTGCGCTTCCTATCTTTTCCCATCTCTCCCCTGTTGCTTCTTCTTTTCCCCTTTCACTATCTCCTCACTCACTGCCTCTATCCTCTCCTCCATCATCTCCTCCGCCTCCTCCGCTGTCCAGCCCCTCTCTTCCCAAAAACGCCGTCACTCCTTCACCCACCCTACTACCTCCCCTCCCCTTCTGCCCCTTCCTCTTCCCTGCTCCCAGCACAACCTAGCTAGCTCCCCCCCTTTTTCCACCCTCAACTTCTTCTGGTACCCCCATGCCCTCAACCCCGCCCTCCCTCTCAACAACTCCCTCTGCAGCTGTTACCGCACCATATACCCCGGTGCGTACCTCTCTACTCCTAGGACCCACCTCAGAAACCTCTCCTGCAACCTTTCCACCTCTTCCCATTCCTTCCTACACCTCGTCTAATAAACTAATCCTTCTAACTTCTCAATAAAATTCAAGTCATTTGATCTAATTTTTAAAAAGTTATGTTGCTTCAAATAGTGTAGACTCAGTTTTGCTGGTTATTGTACATTAATATATACATTAATAACCAAATTACGAGAAGTGCCCGAAGACAGACCATTTGTCCACACTGTACGGAGGTCTCTTTATTTTCTGAGATATTTGCAAAAAACTGTCAGAGTCTCCATTGCGAATTCTGCCTATTTTCAATGACCGAATTTGTTCTTTAGGATGGAGGAGAGTTCTTTCATTAAAATCTATGTTATGTCGTGCAGTTTCTCGCAATTGTAGGAGAGGTTCTGCGTGTTATTTTGTCGAATTAATGACCCGACACCTTCCTTTGCAATAACAACTTTGGTTTATTAGAACAATGACTATATACAGTTTACATTCGGACTGGTGATTATTCGGTTTCCTTTGAGAACAAGTTTGTATCTAATTTCTGCTCTGGGGTCAGCTCGCTCTTCACCTCGGTGGTGACTTTGGAGAAGAGTGGGAGATGGTCCCATTTTTGGGGGAAAGAAATCTCACTTGCTGATTGACTTGAGGGAGGAGTCATTTGTATGCAACCCCTGTTGGTGGTGAAGGAAGTCCCCACCCCAAGTCAAACGCGTAGAGAAAGTGCCTAGACCAGCACGTGACGATTGCCAGACCCCAGAGCAGCGTGACGAAAAAAAGGGCCCAAGTGGCCAGCACGTGCCTATGGTTTATTACCCCCTTGTCCCATGAGGGCGAGGACCATCGAGTTTGGGAACAATGCTTCCTTGGAAAAGCTAGATTTTCCAAGGACTTGGCAGAAGAGTCACTTTGTTCCAGTCATCTGGCAACTATGTTTATTAGGGGTCCCCAAACTGATGGCCCAAGGGGTCTGCCTTAGGGTCTCTAACCCTCACGCACTACGCGGATGCCTAACCCGTGACGATTAGGCCTTAACTGGTAACGTGTATATAAAAAATGCGTAGGCCTTCTCGAGACCCTTGCAAAAGTATCCCGAGGTCTAATGGTCTTTCCTCGGAAATGGCTGTGTGTCATAACAATCTACAAGGGAATTTTTATTATCCACCCTATGAAATTATTGAGTCGATGGGGTCAATGTTCTTGAACTTTGCAATCAAATTCACAGAAGAAATTTATTCATGATATACTATTGTATATGTATCCATTGAGTTCATCAACGTTGAATGAAGTCTTCACAAGTGCAAGTATTTCAGGTAGAGACAATTTCTAATTGCACCGCAAACGATCCCTTCATTTATTCTCAAGTTGTCCCTACAATTTATTTTCCTTACCGCGTGTAGTAGCTTGGAAACTTCACCTTCTGCCATTGGATACATGTTATTATTTATTTCCAGTGTTTTCAAATGGGTGAGGTTGGCCAACGGATGCAGTGCTGGTTCGCTCTTTACCTCACGCACTGGTTCCTCGGTCACCCCAGGGTCTCATGTTTCCTTTTCAACGGTTAAGAAGTAATTTTGCAGGTATTTCCTCATTATTTCTTTATCAATGTTTTAATTTGAATAGATTTTGTTTTCTTGAATTTGGAATTTATAGGATACGGGTCTTAGGGATTGCTATTCCCTTATAACATCTGCGAAATATATTCTTTACGTTCCATGAGTTTTAGCGCCTTATATATATATACATTAATATATGAAGGGAGGTATGAAATTATTGAGTCGAACTGGTCAATGTTTTTTCACTTTGCATCAAATTCACAGAAGTTATTTATTCATGATCACTATAAGTTGTTTCTATATATGTATTCATTGAGTGATACATGTTATTATTTATTTTCAGTGTTTTCAAATGGGTGAGGTTGGCCAATGGATGCAGTGCTGGTTCGCTCTTTACCTCACGCACTGGTTCCTCGGTCACCCCAGGGCCTCATGTTTCGTTTTCAACGGTTAAGAAGTAATTTTGCAGGTATTTCCTCATTATTTCTTTATCCATGTTTTAATTTGAATAGATTTTGTTTTCTTGAATTTGGAATTTATAGGATACGGGTCTTAGGGATTGCTATTCCCTTATAACTTCTGCGAAATATATTCTTTACGTTCCATGAGTTTTAGCGCCTTATATATATATACATTAATATATGAAGGGAGGTATGAAATTATTGAGTCGAAGTGGTCAATGTTTTTTCACTTTGCAATCAAATTCACAGAAGTTATTTATTCATGATCACTATAAGTTGTTTCTATATATGTATTCATTGAGTGATACATGTTATTATTTATTTTCAGTGTTTTCAAATGGGTGAGGTTGGCCAACGGATGCAGTGCTGGTTCGCTCTTTACCTCACGCACTGGTTCCTCGGTCACACCAGGGCCTCATGTTTCGTTTTCAACGGTTAAGAAGTAATTTTGCAGGTATTTCCTCATTATTTCTTTATCAATGTTTTAATTTGAATAGATTTTGTTTTCTTGAATTTGGAATTTATAGGATACGGGTCTTAGGGATTGCTATTCCCTTATAACTTCTGCGAAATATATTCTTTACGTTCCTTGAGTTTTAGCGCCTTATATATATACATTAATATATGAAGGGAGGTATGAAATTATTGAGTCGAAGTGGTCAATGTTTTTTCACTTTGCAATCAAATTCACAGAAGTTATTTATTCATGATCACTATAAATTGTTTCTATATATGTATTCATTGAGTGATACATGTTATTATTTATTTTCAGTGTTTTCAAATGGGTGAGGTTCGCCAACGGATGCAGTGCTGGTTCGCTCTTTACCTCACGCACTGGTTCCTCGGTCACCCCAGGGCCTCATGTTTCGTTTTCAACGGTTAAGAAGTAATTTTGCAGGTATTTCCTCATTATTTCTTTATCAATGTTTTAATTTGAATACATTTTGTTTTCTTGAACTTGGAATTTATGGGATATGGGTCTTAGGGATTGCTATTCCCTTATAACATCTGCGAAATATATTCTTTACGTTCCATGAGTTTTAGCGCCTTATATATATATACATTAATATATGAAGGGAGGTATGAAATTATTGAGTCGAACTGGTCAATGTTTTTTCACTTTGCATCAAATTCACAGAAGTTATTTATTCATGATCACTATAAGTTGTTTCTATATATGTATTCATTGAGTGATACATGTTATTATTTATTTTCAGTGTTTTCAAATGGGTGAGGTTGGCCAATGGATGCAGTGCTGGTTCGCTCTTTACCTCACGCACTGGTTCCTCGGTCACCCCAGGGCCTCATGTTTCGTTTTCAACGGTTAAGAAGTAATTTTGCAGGTATTTCCTCATTATTTCTTTATCCATGTTTTAATTTGAATAGATTTTGTTTTCTTGAATTTGGAATTTATAGGATACGGGTCTTAGGGATTGCTATTCCCTTATAACTTCTGCGAAATATATTCTTTACGTTCCATGAGTTTTAGCGCCTTATATATATATACATTAATATATGAAGGGAGGTATGAAATTATTGAGTCGAAGTGGTCAATGTTTTTTCACTTTGCAATCAAATTCACAGAAGTTATTTATTCATGATCACTATAAGTTGTTTCTATATATGTATTCATTGAGTGATACATGTTATTATTTATTTTCAGTGTTTTCAAATGGGTGAGGTTGGCCAACGGATGCAGTGCTGGTTCGCTCTTTACCTCACGCACTGGTTCCTCGGTCACACCAGGGCCTCATGTTTCGTTTTCAACGGTTAAGAAGTAATTTTGCAGGTATTTCCTCATTATTTCTTTATCAATGTTTTAATTTGAATAGATTTTGTTTTCTTGAATTTGGAATTTATAGGATACGGGTCTTAGGGATTGCTATTCCCTTATAACTTCTGCGAAATATATTCTTTACGTTCCTTGAGTTTTAGCGCCTTATATATATACATTAATATATGAAGGGAGGTATGAAATTATTGAGTCGAAGTGGTCAATGTTTTTTCACTTTGCAATCAAATTCACAGAAGTTATTTATTCATGATCACTATAAATTGTTTCTATATATGTATTCATTGAGTGATACATGTTATTATTTATTTTCAGTGTTTTCAAATGGGTGAGGTTCGCCAACGGATGCAGTGCTGGTTCGCTCTTTACCTCACGCACTGGTTCCTCGGTCACCCCAGGGCCTCATGTTTCGTTTTCAACGGTTAAGAAGTAATTTTGCAGGTATTTCCTCATTATTTCTTTATCAATGTTTTAATTTGAATAGATTTTGTTTTCTTGAATTTGTAATTTATAGGATACGGGTCTTAGGGATTGCTATTCCCTTATAACTTCTGCGAAATATATTCTTTACGTTCCATGAGTTTTAGCGCCTTATATATATATACATTAATATATGAAGGGAGGTATGAAAGTATCGAGTCGAAGGGGTCAATGTTCTTCCACTTTGCAATCAAATTCACAGAAGTAATTTTTTCATGATCACTATAAGCTGTTTCTGTACTATATGTATCGATTGCCAAATGATTCCTTCAAATATCTCGATGCTTTAAATTTGACTGTGAGTTCCGACCTGACATGAGTATAGAAATGCCGCGAGTGGAAATACTGGAACATTTCGGCAAGAAAAAAACGTAGATAAAACGAAAATATACGAAATAGACATAATAAAGGATTTATTTTGTACATATTAAGAAGCAATATTTTATTCACTATATTGTCTTTTAATCTATTTCTTTTTTTTTTTACTAATTATTTCGCCAGTCTTTGAGAATACTCTTTCGGAAGGAACAGATGTTGCCATAACACAAAGATACTCCTTTGCAAGCTTTGATAGTGTTACGTCCCGAGTGGGATGAATTACGATTTTAAGAGGATAGGACGCAGTTTCAAACCTACCTGCATACACCGGCTATGGTTCGGGAAATTGAGGATCGTTTAAATAACTTTGTACCCTTATTTTGAAAACAACAATATTATTGATTTATTCAAAGTGTGGTTCTGAATCAGAGATTACAAATTTGATTTTACAAATATGGTTTATATAGCGCATATACTGGAGTGCTTATAAATAGTTTGATAATAATAATAATAATATTAATATTACCGTGATCACGGGTTCGAATTCGGTTACAATATACTCCGACTGCTGACACTGGTCTTTGAAACGGTTTGTCGCGAAACAACTGAATGAACTATTTTAACTTCAAAAGAGGTTACTGGACTATTGACTATGACTGAATAACTGATTGTTCACGATTGTCTGACCGACTGACTGTTTATAACTGAATTTGAGGAGTTGGTCCCCCTTTTTATGAGATGGACAGTCCTTTGTTTTTCAAAGATGCTGGCACAGGAGTCTCTACCTTGCATCTTTTTATCTTCTTGATGTCTCCTGACTAGTCAGCTGTATGCCGACAGGATCTTTTTACCATGAAGTCGGCGTCTTTTCTTATAATTTGGCATAATTGGACACCTTTCCTGTTTCTTCTCAGGGTGAAAACTGATCTTCATCTGCGTGTCTTGCAGGAAGATAAGTTGGATACGTTTCTCGTGCTACCTTACTGCGTAGAATTTTTAACATATATCTTAATCCTATTTTTACTTCTCCTCGCGCGACATCATCGGATGTCCATAATAATTCATAATAATTCTTCATCTGAGGGTTTATTCGTTGGCGGTCGAACCACCGGACGTGACACCTTTATAAATTTGAGGATTATAAGGACTGCTAATATTCCTGCACTGAAGGATCCAAATGTTATGGGATGAGAAGAAAAAAATGTGTACATGGTGTGGGTGCGCTTGTCACCATCGGGTGACTACTTCTTGGGCGTAGCCAGTGTGGATCAGCCATCACTCGTCCACGTTCATTTCGAAGTTCTCTTCGATGCATTCCGTGCACTCCCATGCCTGACGGACCCTTCCTAGTTGCCGACCGCAGTCTTGGCATTTGGAGTAGGTGTGGGCCGGGTTCAGCTGACACACGATGTGCCAGCCCCCTTGCTCGTAGTACCAGTGCTCTCTTGGGGTTAGGCGGCCATAACATGTCCGGCATATCCTATTTTGGTGGTACACGTACGATGCTTCTTGCTGTGATGTACACACACAGTATAAATTTAGAAGATTCCGGTACGTTTCAGGGTAATGGTGTGGTATTACCCCATCTATCGGCCCATAAAATTCCTCCAATACCTCCTCTTCGGGGCGGTAGTCCATACGTCTCCTCCGTACGTCTCGGTCCGGAAAATTCCCGGCGGGCAGTCCATATTTGGAGTAGGTTTGGGCTGGATCTAGCTGACACAAGATGTGCCAGCCTCCTTCTTCACAATACCATTGTTCCCTTCTGATCAGGCGGCCATAACACGCACGACATATCCTATTTCAGTGAGGTATATAGGACGTCTCTTGTCGTGGTGCGACGACACAGTACAGATTCAGGAGGTTCCGGTATGTTTCTGGATAGTGGGTCGGTACTATCCCATCTATAGGCCCGTAGAATTCTTCTAACACCTCTTCCTCTGGGCGATAATTCGGCCTTGGGACAGGCATTGTTGTCTTTCTGAATTGATCCTTTGTCCCGCTATTACCTTCATCGATTTTATATAGTTGGTCTCTGGGATATCAGGGTTTCTGATGTAATTTATCACTGGTTTACCCATACAAGTTGATGTGCTGAGGATTGATAGCAGCTTCTCTGGACTAATTTTCCGATATACATACATACTCATATATTGAAGGTTCTTTCCAAAACTTTCTAATATTTTGTTGATCAAAGGTCTTTGTCACTGCGCTTTATCCCACCGCTGTCACCAATTTTTGTTATGTCCCAGGTGGGGCGGATTATAATTTTTTGGGGATAAGTCGCAGTTTTGAACCTACCTGCATTCATCGGCTACGATTCGGGAAATTGAGGATTGATTAAATAAGTTGTATCCGTATTTTTAAAAAACAACAAAATTATCGATTTATTCAGAATTAGGTGCTGAATCAGATATTCGAAGTTTGACTTTACTTTACAAGCAGGGATTTTGTATAGCGCATAAGCTAGAGGGCTTACAAGTGTTTCGCTTTATAATAATATTAATTTATCGAGTCGCTGATTCTTGGAGATCGCTCGCAAGTTTGCAGTCGCTGATTTCGGGAGGGCGCTCGCAGGTTGTAGTCGCTGGTTTTCCGCAGTGGCTCGCAGGTCGAAGTTGCTGAACTTTCACGAGCACTTCGCGGGACTTATACGTCGAAACTCGTAGATTTTAAAAAGAACTGTTAATAATTGCACGACGCGTCTAACGTATGGATCTTTTACTAACTGACTGAACTCATTTTGAGGAGTTGATCTTCTCAATGTCTCCTGATTAGTCAGCTGTGTGTTGCCAGGGTTCTTTTACTTATGAAGTCGACGTCTTTTCTTGTAATTCGGCATAATATTCTTCTTGTTTGTTTCCAAGGTGTAAACTGATCTTCGTCTGCGTGTCTTGCAGGAAGATAAGTTGGAGTCTTTTTCCGCGCTACCTAACTGCGTAGAATTGCTAACATATACTTTAATCTTATTTTATTTCCTCTCGCGCGACATCATCGGGTTTTTCTATAATAATTAATACTAATTCTTTATCTAAGCGTTTATTCATTTACGGTCGAACCACCGGACGTGACAACGCATAAATGCACTGTCCTGAAGGAAGTTTGTTTTTGCTAACAATTACATGAGCTAAAACAACTCTAACAAGTCCTTTGCAGAAAAATATAAACGGCTGTTTCGGCCTAATTATAAACTGCTCCTTAGCCCCAGCAACAGTTGTCGAGATCATCCAATATGTATCAGTCGCTCCATAACACCTAACGCTGGGGTTATTTGCTTCTATGTCAGGATGTATCTCATACATACTAGCGCCGACAACATGGGTAGGCCACACATTCACTTCTGTACATTTCAATCCCCAGAGATTATCGGATCCCACTTTTTGGTACTTAGTACCCCATGCATTTTGATTAGGCTCAGTCTGTGTAGGTATCCGCACCAGTTTAGCGTTGTGATGGTGATCTCGCTTCGAATGTGCTTGTGACACGCACCAATCTCTGCTTGATACGCCTAGGAAAGCTTCTCTTAAAGCGCTTGCTTGTTGAAGTGTTTTCCGTAGCGAGCAGTTTCCCCCATTCAGCAAACGTATCCGCCCGGGCTTGGCGTATCAGAGCCACAAGCTCCTCATCCTCCCCGCGCATAAGCTCCACCTCCGCCGGGCGGCGGAACGAGCAGGCGATGTGGTATAACTTCCCACGCTCTGCCGCCGCCAAATGGAACGATGGAACCGTTGCGAGGAGGCCCACCACCTTGACGGAGATGGAGCGGTATCCCCGTGTGGCCCGCAAGGGGCTGTTTCAATAAATGAAAACAATAATATTTTACTCTCGAATGGTTTAGGAACGACTAACTGGCAAGTTTCGATAGCCGAATAACCTGATCCAGTGTTTTGCGATGCGACTATCGAGTGTGCCGCGCGGATTTCCACTGTATATCCACCCGAGGTTGTAAGGCTCGGATTCACCGTTGTGAACGCGTCGCGTACCCGTATCGCCGAGAAGTTACCCGCCAATTTAATATTGGGTAACGGGATCCGATTGAAAGTGCTGTGGTTGCGTACGATCGCGAAAGTCTGATAACAACGGAATGACTGCTGCGTTTGCTGTGCGAGCGTTTGATAAGAAAGGAAGACTCTGACAGACTGCCCCGGGGTCCGTTTGCTGGCCATCTCGTTGGTGTCCAACTCTTCCAAGGGATGGACCCGAAAATCCCGAAAGACTCATCCCCATTCGTTGATTGACCTGAGGGGAGGCGCATCATGTCTACTACGCATCATGTAACTCGCATCATGTCATTTTACGTATTCTTAATTTGTTTTTAATATATGTTTTACACCTACTGGAAAAGTAATAAGAATGTAAAGATAGATCGAAATTGTTTATAGCGAATAGTGATTTGTTAAGTTTGCTTATTTTGTTTACTACTATTATAATTTGCTCAAGTCTCTTATTACTAATTTTGCATATACTTCATTTATTATTAATTTCGTTTTAAATTGAATGTTTTTAAAAATAAAATCTTTGTTAAATTTATTAATTATATTGGTAAATGTGGGTGTCCGGTGTAATGATCGAGGCCGTGTTCGGTGGTATACGTCTTTATTGGTCGGTGGACCGTCGACTGCCCTGTATCGACGTTCGCGACCGAGTGTCGATCGCATACCTTTGACTGACCACCTCTCCCTCGCGTCAGTCAATTGTTTAACAGATGGCGACCGTCCCCGGAGCCGATCTTCACGTGTTTCTTTGCGGCTTTCCGAGGACGGTCGCCGCCGCGTTTACAATGTATATTGGCGGTTCGTCGGCGTGCTATTTGCACGGGCCGCCACAGTAAATTTAATTTTCTGCAAACAATTTCTGATATATATTTATACATTAATAATCAAATTACGAGAAGTGCCCAAAAACAGGCCATTAGTCCGCACAGTACGGCGGTCTCTTTATTTTCCGAGATATTTGCAAAAAGCTATCTATTTTGATGAAAAATTCTGCCTATTTCGAATGACCGAATTTGTTCTTTAGGGCGGGGGGGGGGGGGGGGGGTTCTTTGGTTAAAATCCACAAGGAGATTTTTATTATCCACCCTATGAAATTATCGAGTCGATGTTCTCCCACTTTGCAATCAAATTCACAGAAGTAATTTATTCATGATCACGATAAGTTGTTTCTATATATGTATCCATTGAGTTCATAAACGTTGAATGGTCTTCACAAGTGCAAGTATTTCAGGTAGAGACAATTTTGTAATTGCACCGCAAACGATCCCTTCATTTATTCTCAGGTTGTCCCTACAATTTATTTTCCTTACAGCGTGTAGTAGCTTGAAAACTTCACCTTCTGCCGTTGGATACATGTTATATATATATATATATATATATATATATATATATATATATATATATACAGGGTGTTAAAAAAAAACCATTCAATATTTATATGGTATATAGGATACACAGTGCTGAGTGAAAAAGCTATAGTAAACATAGGTCGAAAGGTCAACCGTTTCTGAGATATAAACATTTTTGTTACATTAGACGAATAGACTTGATTCGTTGGAGGCGTCGTGAAGTGTTATAGTGATATATACAATTTAGAAGTGTGCGAGAATGTTTTGTTCGACATCGTATCATATTCTCGAACAAAGATTGTGAGTGACTGCCGGTGTGCAATAATTCGCAAGAGTCGTGCACTGAATCGTTCGGACGTGTCGGAAATCCATGGGGTCGAGACGAATCAGTGAAGAATTTTGCTCTTCAGTGATTGATCTCGATCCTATGGATCTCCGACCCGTCCCAACGATTGGGTAACCGATTCTTTCGAATTATTGCACACTTGCAATGACTTACAATCTTTGTTCGAGAATCCGATACGATCCCGAAAAATCCGTTCTTGCACACTTCCAAATTCCAAACAACACTATAATACGCGTCAATTTGAATCAGACATTTTCGAGACGGCGCATGAAGTAATTCTTTTTTCTTTTCCAGAATTATGGAACCAAACACCATCAAATTTGAAAAAATGTCCTTAGAACAGGGGCCATCCGCCCCAACGCCACGGGCCTCGCGGATACCGTGGCCCATTGCGGTAAAATTGTTGCCGCCCAACTTTCCGCCCTCCCGCATCCCGAGGCCATTTGAACGTGGGCCCCCGCCCACCTCCACGGCTAGGCTAAATTATGATTCTTATGTAAGTAAATATAGAATAAATGAAGAAATAATAAAATAATAAATAAATGGTAAATAATTAAAAAATTATAAAACATAATATTATGTTTCAGAATAAATTGGCCAAGCTGATAAAGCGGGCGGAGTACCGCCAGCGGATGCGGGGCTAAAAAAAGAGAGGCTGCTTTCATCACACACAGACGATAAAATAAACTAAAATAAATAATAATAACTATAAATTAAAATAATAATAAATATAATTCTTATTATATAATTTAAATACAAAGTAATTATAAATTATTTTTATAATGTTGTTAGGCTTCTTTTATTCACTTTTCACGCTGTATTTTTGGAATTCACTTTTATTACTTTTTTACACGCGGTTTGCAATCGTCTCACACGCTGGTTCGTTTGCTTCTGGTGAAAACTACACGCACGCGTCTCTACGTTCTATCTTTTCTTTCGCTCCTTCACACGTATTTACTCATTCTTTCTCTCTCTTCCTTCGCGCTCATTTGTTCATACTCGCTCTCTTTCTTCACGCTCATTTGTTCATCCTCGCTCTCTTTCTTCATGCTCACTTCACGCGTACTGACACATTCTTTCTCTTTCTCTCTTCACGCTCACTTCACGCCGCTACAATGTTATTTCCAAGAGGCCGCGGGGAGGTGGCCGCGGCATCAATATTAATCATAATTATTATTATAGATGATTTCTTTTCTTTTCGTTTGTTTGTTTGTTTATTTCGATGTTTTAGTTTGTTTTGTTTGTTTGTTTCTGTTTAAATTTAATTTTACTTTGAATATTCCCCTAACATAAATTATATAATAAATATTCTGTAAGGAAATAAAAATAAATATATATAAAATATAAGTTTGTTTGTTTGTTTATTTTCATGTTTTAGTTTGTCCGTTGTTTCTTTGTTTCTTTTTGTTTGTTCGTTTTTGTTTAACATGAACGTAGGGGACGGAGCCGTTGGCGGAAATCGCCGATTAGGTCAGCGAAAACGCAAAAACGACCAGCGTTTTTGTGGAGCAGGTCGTCCGCGGATGGCCGAAAAACATCAACACAACGACAGGTGAATGCCCGAGCGAGCGCGTGCGAATGAATGTGAGAGAGTAAGGAAGGTGCGACGACCGCGAGCGATGTAGGTGATCCGATTCGGGTGTATGTATTAAGGGGGCCGGCAGGGTTTGAAATCCATATGCTTATGCATGGGTCAAAACCTTTTCAAACTATCGCTTCAATATTGCAATGAGCAGTTTAAAAGTGGTCACTTGTGTTTCCTAAAAGTCCAATTTATGTCTGTATAGAGCCCAAATTTCGAATTTCTACCTCATCGCAGAGTAATTAACAATATTCGGCAGAAAATTCGAATTCTGAAGCAAGTATGACGTCACAAGATGGCTGCCGCTGAGAGATTCTCTTAATTTCGCGAGATTTAGTGTTCGTATCGAAAAAAGGGCTCTATACAGACATAGCGAAGACATGTACAAACACGGTGGTATGCATTTTTAATTGATTACTTACTTATTTAAGACGTAAAATGACTAGAAAAAAAGGCACAATTTTGCGGTTCAGGTTACTAGCGCCACGGTCTCTCCGCGGCAAACACTGTACGTTGCGATAGAATACGGTCGATAATGCAGATCGATAGTACAGGTTTACGTATGTACGATATGTATGCTGCCGAATATTGTTAATTACTCCCCGATGAGGTGGAAATTCGAAATTTGGGCTCTGTACAGACATGTATTGAACCTTTGGGAATCACAATCGACCATTTATAAACTGCTCATTGCAATATTGAAGCGATAGTTTGAAAAGGTTTCTGACCCTTGCACTTGCCGCTACGCGGCTCGTAACGTCAGGCTTGTTTCGTACGCCTTGCGACCGGCATCATGCTGCCGAATATTGTTAATTACTCCCCGATGAGGTAGAAATTCGAAATTTGGGCTCTGTACAGACATGTATTGAACCTTTGGGAATCACAATCGACCATTTATAAACTGCTCATTGCAATATTGAAGCGATAGTTTGAAAAGGTTTCTGACCCTTGCACTTGCCGCTACGCGGCTCGTAACGTCAGGCTTGTTTCGTACGCCTCGCGACCGGCATCATGCTGCCGAATATTGTTAATTACTCCCCGATGAGGTAGAAATTCGAAATTTGGGCTCTGTACAGACATGTATTGAACCTTTGGGAATCACAATCGACCATTTATAAACTGCTCATTGCAATATTGAAGCGATAGTTTGAAAAGGTTTCTGACCCTTGCACTTGCCGCTACGCGGCTCGTAACGTCAGGCTTGTTTCGTACGCCTCGCGACCGGCATCATGCTGCCGAATATTGTTAATTACTCCCCGATGAGGTGGAAATTCGAAATTTGGGCTCTGTACAGACATGTATTGAACCTTTGGGAATCACAATCGACCATTTATAAACTGCTCATTGCAATATTGAAGCGATAGTTTGAAAAGGTTTCTGACCCTTGCACTTGCCGCTACGCGGCTCGTAACGTCAGGCTTGTTTCGTACGCCTCGCGACCGGCGGCATGCTGCCGAATATTGTTAATTACTCTCCGATGAGGTGGAAATTCGAAATTTGGGCTCTGTACAGACATGTATTGAACGTTTGGCAAAGACAATTGATCATTTATGAACTGCTCGTTGCAACATTGAAGCGGCAATTTGGAAAGGTTTCTGACCCTTGTACGTGTCGCTACGCGTCTCGTAACGCCAGGTTGCTTCGAAATATCCGTTATATTCCAGTAACTAACTAGAATGAAATATGTTGTTGTCCATGTGACAGTAGAAGAGGTTTAGCAATAATTTCTTTTTTGCAGCTTGAGGACTATTTTTAGAAATTACAGGCGAAGTTTGCAATTTCTGCGTACATTGTCGATGAACGGGCTTCGCTTGCGAATTATTATCACCGGAACTGTTTCTCCACTTCAGCTACACTCCTTTTTGTTTAATTTAGAAAGGATACGGCTGTTGTAAAATAATGTTTTCGACCATGACAAGTAACTTTATAGTGTAGGAAAGTGTAAACAAATTTTTTTTTACGTTTTTTTTTCGATGATGAGCCAGTGATTCACATGTTGGAAAAAATGTGGTCACATTCCCTGAAATTTCCCCTTCAAAATGAACCCTTCAGAAGAATGGAGAATTCTGATTGATTATGTATAGATGTGAGTTTGTATGTGACTTGAATATGTTCTACAAGAAAGGTGTCATTTCTCAATGAAAACCACGAGAACGTGGTGATTATTTACTTGACAATTAGGGTTTCATAAAATATACTTCAAAACCAGAATTTTATGTTGTCGGCTTTGCAGTCTGCAAGGTACTGTCTGCAATATATATGTTTAAATAAAAATTTCAAATAACGAATAAAAGATAAAAAAAATTTTATTCGTTATTGGAAGGTCATATCGTCGATTTGGGAGTTCTAGTCTTAGAATTTAATGGAAAAAGGGCGACACGTTTTTTGAAATGTTTGTAAAATCAACAATTTATAAGAGATCGAAAAATACTTTGAGATTCGGTCACTAAACACTACATATATTAAAATTTGAATAAAAGCCGAAACATTACTACAACAGGGATGACCCATAGTTCTCGAGGTAAAAAAGGGTCATTTAGTCGTAAATAGGGATGTGCGGGCCGCCCGATTGTCGGGCGCCCGAATCGTCGGGTCGGGTCGCAGAAAGTCGGGCGCGCGATACTTCATGACACATCGGGCGGCCCGAGCGTTTCGGGCTACCCGAGAGTTTCGGGAAGCCTGCTCGACTTCGTCGGGCGGGTTCGGAATGAATCGGACAAGTTCGGGCGAGCGAGTTATCGCGATACCTGAGATTCAACTCTGCGTTCTTATGAAATACATAATGGTAACAATGATATATGATTTCGAAATAATGCACGTTACACGTGAAAAATTTAAGAGAAAACAGCACAAAATGTAAAAAATTGTCATAATTTACCATATTCTCATACGTTCTAGTTGTATGTAATTTCGTAAGGATATTTTAACGACATTATCGATACATATGCAAGTTCATTCGGAGGAACAAATTCGTCAGAATGCCAGAAATATTGTCTCTTAAATTTTTCATACAAATAAAGATTATGCATATGTTTGCCAATTATACCTACGGTAATTATGAAAAAAACCAAGTATATTAAAAATTACGTTAATTAAGCTATGAAAGAAGTATCATTATTGCCATTATGTATTTCATAAGAACGCAGAGTTGAATCTCAGGTATCGCGATAACTCGCTCGCTCGAACTTGTCCGATTCATTCCGAACCCGCCCGACGAAGTCGAGCAGGCAGCCCGAAACTCTCGGGTAGCCCGAATCGAGACCGCCCGACTTTCTGCGACCCGACCCGAACCCGAATACCGGGCGGCCCGCACATGTCTAGTCGTAAACGAAGTCTGCAGGTATTGCGGAGCGCACCACTCACCTACCTGAAACGGGGACATTCCGCGTCCTTTTCCAGCTCATTGTGAAGCCAATGTTCAATTCTCCATCCTTCTAAAGGGGTCATTACGAAGGGGAAACATTTTTAGTAGATACTTTTATGGTTTTACTTTTCTGACTTTATAATGTAATGAAGAAAGGGTGATCCTTTTTTTAACACGTCTATTTAAAATCAACAATTTTTAAGATATCGAGAAATCCTTTGACATTTGTTCATAGGTCGCCAAAGACTACAACATATTCAAATTTGAACAAAATCCCACAGTAGTACTCGAAAATGTGCCCGATTTCGCGTGGAATGACCTCGGTACACAAATGACTGATGCATGAAGCTTGAAGTCCATAATGAAGAAGCGCGGAATAAAATATAGCAGGCCGCCGAAAATTATCGGAAAGTAGTAAAAAATATCACCTCGCAATTCTAATTACGGATCAGACAGGATGTCAGTATCAGTCAACGTTCGAAAGGATAATATCATATAAGGGAGAAAAGACCGCATTTGTTCAAGAAAAGGTAGATGAACTTATGTCACATCACACAAACGTAATAGTAACTTGTTCGAAATCCGGAAAATCACAGGAAATTTATAAAATTTAATATATAATTATTATATAAATAATAATATATAATAATAGTAAATAATCTTGTTGTTAGTAAATAAATACATGCTATTTATAATTCAGAATGCAATTTTATGCGTGTTAATCGATTGAAAATATAAATACATAATGATAAAACATAATAAAATTTTTAAAAAATGCGTTAGTCGACAGAATTTGAACACTGGTCGTCCGGCTGAAAACTTGGCACGCTGGCAAACCAAATCTTGTTGTACCGTAGAAAAAATACGGCATTACACAGGAAATAATGAAACTCGAAATCTATTCAGTATCTGCCGCTATAATGATATATATTCGTGAACAGGACAATGAGATCTATAAGTGTGCAAAGTTTCAACAGAATCGGTGACTCGAAGGTCGTGGCGTCTTGCGAAACGTGCAAGGGTCAGAAACTTTTTCAAACTGCCGCTTCAATATTGCAATGAGCAGTTTATAAGTGGTCAATTGTCTTTCCTGAAGGTTCAATCTAGGTCTGTTCAGAGGCCAAAATGCGAATTTCTGTCTCATCTTCGAGTAATTTGCAATATTCGACAGCATACATATTGTACATATGTAAACCTCTACTATCGATTTGCATTATCGACCGTATTCTATCGCAACGTACAGTGTTTGAATGGTGCCTTTTTTCTAGACATTTTACGTTTTAAATAAGTAAGTAATCAATTAAAAATGCATACCACCGTGTTTGCGCATGTTTTTGCTACGTCTGTGCAGAGCCTTTTTTTCGATACGAACACTAAATCTCTCGAAATTAAGAGAATCTCTCTGCGACAGCCATCTTGTGACGTCATACTTGCTTCAGAAAGCGAGTTTTCTGCCGAATATTACAAATTACTCCACGATGAGGTAAAAATTCGCAATTTGGGCTCTGGACAGACGTAGATTGGACTTTTAGGAAACACAACTGACCACTTTTAATCCTAAACCTAAAAGTCATAAAAAACCTATGGCACACCAAAATGACTAACATTCAAACGGAGAAAATATCCGTCTCCGATATAATGTTAACACGGATAAGCGGACAGCGAAACTCGAGAACCGTCGTCGCCGAGGAGTGGATCACACATGTCGGCTATATCTCGGTGTGAGATCAGAAGACCACTACTAATCCAATTACAAAACTTCTTTATTTTTCGTTATTTTTTAATGAAACTTTTACCAACATATTCGTGGCATTCTCTGATTAAGATGAAACCAAATATGATATAATTCCGAAACACTCGGCGAAATGTCAACGGATATGTACATAGTTGACGTACTGACGTTACTGTTGCCATAAACGCCCTTTCTCGCGAGTCCAGTGCGTATTTTCTCTTTGCGCGTGACCTGATGGCTCCCATTAAGGCAAATGTCTGAAAAAATGACCCCGGCAAAGAGCCTTCGCCTGTACTATCCATTTCTCGAGTAGAAAATATCTGTCTTCCGGAATGTTTATGAAATCAAAATTTCTACAGCTTCGAAGAAATCGTTCGAATATAAAATACCAGAGGTGAACAATGTTATCGAAACTTTTAATATTCAACGATTTCTTGTGTTTTTTATCGTAAAAATTCAATTTCCATTCTTCCTCGCATCTACAATGGCGAGCTACGCTCTGTTTCTGACACCTGATTTGATTCACCGTCAAGCATGAATTTCCGAACGTAGCAAGCAATATTAAAACTCAATTCTTCCGCAAATAACCATGGGATTTCGCGAGATTGGAAATAAAATAAAAATCACGTCCGCAACAAATAACGCATTTATTTCATTGCGTTTTGTGTATAATCATGGGACAAACAGTTTCTCTGGAAATAAAGCATCGCCCATGGAAAGGGCAATTTTTTCGCGCAACATAGGTCTTTTACACAAAATCTGTGTTGCGGTGGGCACCACCCACGTGCTCTCAGCAAATACCACCCTTTTCTTCAGTTGCAACAGAAGCATCCCGATGGTAACAATATCTCCACCGGCCTTTTTTTTTTGTTTGTGTCGGTGGGGAAATGCCTTTACGTACAACCTCCGACGTTGAAGTTTGGTGGGTAGTGTGGGATTCAGCCCCCCGCCCCCGATGAAGGTTGGGGGGAACGGGACTTACTCCCTGGCTCCTACCCACTAAAACCCCACCGCCCAGGGCTACCGTCCGAACCCTCCGCCAAGCCCGATACGCCAGCACCCAGGGTCCTATTGTTCGCATTTACTCCTGGGTGCTGGGAGGCGCATCACATCGGGTCACCTCCAGTCGCAGTGGCCTTATCCTCTTCCACCGGCCTGTGTTGTACGCTTTCAAAGCTCGTGGGAAACTACGTATCGTCCCTTTGACAGAGAAACCAGTTCGAGGGAGGAGAATTTAGAGGGAGAATTGCTTACAGTTTTTGAACTCTTCCAGATTTAATCAGATGATTTAATCACAGATTTAATCTGTGACCAATTGATATGATCATAAAAAACCTGATGACGAAGAGAGAAATAATTAACGCGTTTGCTACTAGCGTTTGTTACTAGCGGTTGTTTTGGCAACAAGCTTCATCATATGATATTCTTCAAAACGTCCTCTTTTAAAATGTGGTATCATATACGATCGGTAAAATATCGAAGGAAATAGAAATAATTACAGTATAACCTCGCCTGTTGCAACCTCATTTATTGCAAGAACTCCTCGTCCGTTTCACGTTCAGTGTCCCCAGATGAGGAGGGAGAGCACGAATTGAGGGGACAAAGTTATACCCTCTGTTTGGAGAAGACTTGTAGGAGAGGAAATTCGAGCGGCAACAAGTATTGATCTGGCGACTATGTCCGTTGTCAGGGACGCCATTACGAGTTGCTGGGTCTTGTTGCGCACCCTCGATTTTGCGATAGAAAGATACATAATTAACGCGTTCGCTACCAGCGTTTGTTTCGGCAATATTTCTTTAAGGTGTAACTTTTTATCAAACGCAACACATCCTCTTACGAAATGTGAACAATATATGATTACAAAAACGCGAAGAGTTTCTCTCTGAATCGTTCTATGCTTCATATGTAATATTGAATGTCGGAAATCGCGATTGCCATACACGCGCGACAATTTCAACGACCGACTCTGTGAATTCATTTGCGGAAAATCAAATAAGAAAAACGAAATGCAGATAAAACAAGATTGTTTGCAGCGTTCGTAACGCGATCGTTATTGCACAGTTCCGATGAAATAGTATTTTGAAGGAGAGTGAGAATCGAACGAGTGAATTGTTTTATTGTTCAAATAAAATACTCTGACTTTTCGCAAACGACGACTTATTGAAATAACAAAAAAAGTCACTAAAATCGAACGCGTAATTCTCCAAGTATGCAAACGATTTGGAATAAATTGAACCATTTACTGAAATAATATTTTCCTCTGTCTTTAGAGCAGAGCCTGTTACGAGGATGCTACCTGATAATTGCGTTTCCACCCCCTACTCGATGATAGTGTTATACCAGTATTACAGCGTCGTGTAATGTCCACAACTGTAACGTCTAAAGACATACAGTCAATTAATAAGACAATTTTTTAATAATTGGACCAAACGACTTTAATCTTTTCGAGATATTAGAAAAATTAGTGTCACAAAGCAACAGAATTTTTTTCAAAAAATTGCAATTGGTCAAAATCGTAGAGAAAAATTTGAGGGTTACTTTTTATTACTTTTTTTTTATTCTGGCCTGTCTTGAATATTTAACAACTGCATTTGGTAAATATTTGTCCTGAAGATGGAATTTTTCATTTCTCGCTAGAACATTTCTACAAAGAAAATATCTGGGTTGTATTTCTTGTTACTTGATCGTTTCAAGGTACTTCGCTGTTTTATTTCGAACAACGCCATGTAGGTTATCTATGGGAACGGATGGCTGCCCCTGGCAAAACGCTTTTCCCACCAACGTGGTTGGCTACGCTGGGTCGTACGAGGGAAAAGACGAAGGGGCACCGCAGCCCGGTGAAGATGCGAGCTGCGCGAAAGAGATTTGGTAGGGGAAGCAAGCGGCTCCTACCGTGCCATTCCATGTTTTCACAGCACATTCTTGTGCAGCGTAATTGTTTTATTCTTGCATCATTATTCAAGTACATCAATGTTACTGATACGCATACTGAAAATTTCATCGAAATCGGTAGACGAAGAAAAAAACAGCGTTTTCTACTAAGGATCTCGATAAGAACGATTGAATTTTGTCAGTACTTGTAGATTGTATTTATTCTGTTTTTTTTTATTCTATAATTATTACAGAATATTTTTTGTTTAAGAATCATTATTTTATAAATATCGCAATAATTTCCAAAGTAATTTTAAATTCTGATATTTTGTTAGAATGTCACCTAGTAATCACTTTCATATTTCCTATATGTGTAAACTCCACACAATCCAATTTTGCAAAAACTTTAACAGCTTCTATCTCAATAACTATTCGTTTGCGACATATTGTTCCTTTCAATCTTTTTCTCTTCTCGATAAGCAGAAGGTGTCAATGTAAAAAAGAAACTGTAACAACAAGTTTCTTCGTTATAAACAATTTTACGGCAAGTTTCTCTTACGTCCACCGATCGAGAGATGTAGATTCATCCCTAGGACGGATGACCGTTACTATTTATACACCCTGTACATAATCTGCTTCATACAAAGGTAATAGGGGTATCGTTCGATGCTAGCCGCCATTCTGCTTGGTAACAATAAAGGGAACGAGACAGGGGATTCAGGTAGCTGCATCAGAAAGGGGATTCGCATAGTTACAAGACATTTTTAATTCGGGGGCCGGCAGGCATTTGGCCTTGACTGTCACGCTATGTTACGCTGTGCCTTTTTTTCTAGACATTTTACGTCTTGAATAAGTAAGTAATCAATTAAAAATGCATACCACCGTGTTTGTACATGTCTTTGCTACGTCTGTATAGAGCCTTTTTTTCGATACGAACACTAAATCTCTCGAAATTAAGAGAATCTCTTAGCGGCAGCCATCTTGTGACGTCATACTTGCTTCAGAATTCGAATTTTCTGCCGAATATTACAAATTACTCCACGATGAGGTAGAAATTCGCAATGTGGACTCTATACAGACGTAGATTGGACTTTTAGGAAACACAATTGACCACTTCTAAACTGCTCATTGCAATATTGAAGCGGCAGTTTGTCTAGATTTTGACCCTTGCATACGTATATGGATTTCAAACCATGCCGGCCCCCTTAAGGAGGCCGGCAGGCATTTGGCCTTGACTGTCACGCTATGTTACGCTATGCCTTTTTTCTAGACATTTTGCGTCTTAAATAAGTAAGTAATTAATTAAAAATGCATACCACCGTGTTTGTACATGTCTTTGCTACGTCTGTATAGAGCCTTTTTTTCGATACGAACACTAAATCTCTCGAAAATAAGAGAATCTCTCAGCGGCAGCCATCTTGTGACGTCTCACTTGCTTCAGAATTCGAATTTTCTGCCGAATATTACAAATTACTCCACGATGAGGTAGAAATTCGCAATGTGGACTCTATACAGACGTAGATTGGACTTTTAGGAAACACAATTGACCACTTCTAAACTGCTCATTGCAATATTGAAGCGGCAGTTTGTCTAGATTTTGACCCTTGCATACGTATATGGATTTCAAACCATGCCGGCCCCCTTAAGGAGGCCGGCAGGCATTTGGCCTTGACTGTCACGCTATGTTACGCTATGCCTTTTTTCTAGACATTTTGCGTCTTAAATAAGTAAGTAATTAATTAAAAATGCATACCACCGTGTTTGTACATGTCTTTGCTACGTCTGTATAGAGCCTTTTTTTCGATACGAACACTAAATCTCTCGAAAATAAGAGAATCTCTCAGCGGCAGCCATCTTGTGACGTCTCACTTGCTTCAGAATTCGAATTTTCTGCCGAATATTACAAATTACTCCACGATGAGGTAGAAATTCGCAATGTGGACTCTATACAGACGTAGATTGGACTTTTAGGAAACACAATTGACCACTTCTAAACTGCTCATTGCAATATTGAAGCGGCAGTTTGTCTAGATTTTGACCCATGCATACGTATATGGATTTCAAACCCTGCCGGCCCCCTTAAGGGTGCGTGGCCGTTTGAGCTCTCCAATGCTATCGGAGAGTGCTATTCCTATCTTGCAAAATAAAACACTGACGAATTTTTCTCTCGAGAGTAAATCGCGACAGTTTTACTCTCAGAGACACGACTTATGTTTTTTTAATGTAATTTTTCAGCATCGTGCGATACCGAAATTCGTTTTACAAGGAAAGTTTTCCTTGTGATTAAAAAAATTTAAATCAGTGATATTTTTTAATTTCAAAATTTACGTCCACAATCAGAGACCTCAAAACGTTATATTTCAAATTTTTGCGGAAATCAAATAATTTTTGCAAATACACGACCGCCATTTTTTTTTATTTTGAGTGCAGATCTGTAACCGGCGATCCCGAAAACCTTAGAATACTAATTTTTTAACAGAACGAACAATTTCTTAACGTACACGTTCGCCATATTGGATCTGCCATTTTGTTTTTTTAAATTTTGCGTTCAATTTCGTAGTCAGCGACTATCAAAACATTAAAACACAAATATTCAATTAAAACTGGGTCCATGACGGTCTTCCTGGAAATTGCAATCCGCCTAGGTAAGGGGCCACTTCTGTAAGGTCCTGGTCTGCGCAGGGACATGATCGTATGCAGGAAAAAGAAGGAGATATTGGTGGAAGATTCGCTTCCTTGTTGGTCTAGTGATGGGATATTGATCGGATTTGTTGACGCAGGCGCGACGATTGTAGCATGAGTAAAGTACAATTTTGGCTAAAATGGGGTACTTTAGTCATCCCGTATAATTTCGCAAAATGATTTGATTATGAAAAATGAATGTATAACATGTGTATGCCAATCAAATGGTAATAATAATTTATCAAAAATATGTAACACGCTTGTTTCGTCGTCTCGTCCTGGACACTTCCGGTTTTTCCTGCCAATAATAGTACCCCACTACTGTCGTCACAATATAGATACATTACTGCGCCGGACGCGCATGCGCAAAAACCCCGACGAAAATCCCCCCACTGAAGTAGTCAGGTCATCCGGCTGACGGAGCTTGCGAGTTAGTCTTGCCTAAGCCGTCGAACCGTCGAACTTGATCTACGCGATGAAGGTATGTAACTTTTTAAGTTTTATATAAAAATGTTGTTTAACCCTTTGCACTCGAAGCTATTTCAATTCCAAAATGAAACATTTCTTCCGACCTAGAATATTGCCCTCCTATATATTTTTTTTCATGTTATATATACGAAAATAGTGCAACTTACTCGTACAATACCGAATGTTTAGTAATTTATTAAATACAAACAAATTTGATAATGTAAAAAATATTTACAGTCATCATTCGATTGCTAAGGGTTAATAAGACTTTTGGACACCCCCACCCCGAACCGCTCTTTTCGAAATATGACATAGATTATTCTAGTCCTTTTTTACATGCTGCACACGAAATGTTGTCGTTTTTGGCGCAAATGTCATCTTATTTATTTAATATATGTTATTTACCCGGCTACCCGAGTGCCCAGGAGATGCCCCCGCGCCGCACCGATTTTGATAAAATTTAAATATACTGTAAAACTCAATATTCTGAACTTTCTCCTATACATATAACCGCTGTTCAGCATTAATTTATGAAATATTCGCGAAAAACTGGAGTTACTACTACATTGAATTTTTCCTGTATGTGTACGTCCGAGGGGTGCGTATGTGTCAGCATGGTACGATCGCGCGACTATTTCTACAGATATATCACGGTGTTTGTGCCCTTCGGCGGCCGTTGTCACAACGAAGTGCGTCGCGGCGATCGATTTCTTCGGTTGTTTTCCCCTGAAAGTCGCGTCGCGGACTTCGCGTTTTTTTTGTTTCGACCTACCTCGTTTTTAACTTTCCGGCACGTAGTCACCTCAGAGCAGCCATTTGCAATGGTCGCGCTACTAACGAACGCCATTTCTCGACGTGCCGGGTGTAAGTACGTATTATCGGGTTTGGTTTGGACTACATTTGGATTAGTTTTCGAGGTAGGTTTGAGTTAGTCTTGAGTTAGATTCAAAATTTACTGTGCAAAATTCAATGTTAGTGTATATCACCATATAAAATATATTTCTTTTGCAAAAAATTTATATTAGGATGAAAATTGACATGAATAATCATATAATAATCATTTTTATGCATAATACAATTTTGTAAAAATTATATATCAATCATTTTTATGTATTCTTAATTTGTTTTTAATATATGTTTTACATCTATTGGAAAAGTAATAAGAATGTAAGGATAGATCGAAATTGTTTATAGCGAATAGCGATTTGTTAAGTTTGCTAATTTTGTTTACATTGAATGTTTTTAAAAATAAATTCTTTGTTAAATTTATTAATTATATTGGTAAATTTAATTTTCTGTAAACAATTTCCGATATATATTTATACATTAATAACCAAATTACGAGTGCCCAAAAACAGGCCATTTGTCCGCACTGTGCGGCGGTCTCTTTATTTTCCGAGATACTCGAAAAAAACTGTCTATTTTGATGAAAAATTCTGCCTATTTTGAATGACCGAATTTGTTCTTTAGGGTGGGGGAGGGTTCTTTCGTTAATACCTACAATGCACAACAAACTTTCGTTAATACACCCTATGAAAGTATCGAGTCGATGGGGTCAATGTTCTTCCACTTTGCAATCAAATTCGCAGAAGTTATTTATTCATGATCACTATAAGTTGTTTCTATATATGTATTCATTGAGTGATACATGTTATTATTTATTTCCAGTGTTTTCAAATGGGTGAGGTTGGCCAACGGATGCAATGCTGGTTCGCTCTTTACCTCACGCACTGGTTCATCGGTCACCCCAGGGTCTCATGTTTCCTTTTCAACGGTTAAGAAGTAATTTTGCAGGTATTTCCTCATTATTTCTTTATCAATGTTTTAATTTGAATACATTTTGTTTTCTTGAACTTGGAATTTATGGGATATGGGTCCTAGGGATTGGTATTTTCTTATGACCTCTGTGAAATATATTCTTTACCTTCCTTGAGTTTTAGCGCCTTATATATATATACATTAATATATGAAGGGAGGTATGAAATTATTGAGTCGAAGTGGTCAATGTTTTTTCACTTTGCAATCAAATTCACAGAAGTTATTTATTCATGATCACTATAAGTTGTTTCTATATATGTATTCATTGAGTGATACATGTTATTATTTATTTTCAGTGTTTTCAAATGGGTGAGGTTCGCCAACGGATGCAGTGCTGGTTCGCTCTTTACCTCACGCACTGGTTCCTCGGTCACCCCAGGGCCTCATGTTTCGTTTTCAACGGTTTTAAGAAGTAATTTTGCAGGTATTTCCTCATTATTTCTTTATCAATGTTTTAATTTGAATAGATTTTGTTTTCTTGAATTTGGAATTTATAGGATACGGGTCTTAGGGATTGCTATTCCCTTATAACTTCTGCGAAATATATTCTTTACGTTCCATGAGTTTTAGCGCCTTATATATATATACATTAATATATGAAGGGAGGTATGAAATTATTGAGTCGAAGTGGTCAATGTTTTTTCACTTTGCAATCAAATTCACAGAAGTTATTTATTCATGATCACTATAAGTTGTTTCTATATATGTATTCATTGAGTGATACATGTTATTATTTATTTTCAGTGTTTTCAAATGGGTGAGGTTCGCCAACGGATGCAGTGCTGGTTCGCTCTTTACCTCACGCACTGGTTCCTCGGTCACCCCAGGGCCTCATGTTTCGTTTTCAACGGTTTTAAGAAGTAATTTTGCAGGTATTTCCTCATTATTTCTTTATCAATGTTTTAATTTGAATAGATTTTGTTTTCTTGAATTTGGAATTTATAGGATACGGGTCTTAGGGATTGCTATTCCCTTATAACTTCTGCGAAATATATTCTTTACGTTCCTTGAGTTTTAGCGCCTTATATATATACATTAATATATGAAGGGAGGTATGAAATTATTGAGTCGAAGTGGTCAATGTTTTTTCACTTTGCAATCAAATTCACAGAAGTTATTTATTCATGATCACTATAAGTTGTTTCTATATATGTATTCATTGAGTGATACATGTTATTATTTATTTTCAGTGTTTTCAAATGGGTGAGGTTCGCCAACGGATGCAGTGCTGGTTCGCTCTTTACCTCACGCACTGGTTCCTCGGTCACCCCAAGGCCTCATGTTTCGTTTTCAACGGTTAAGAAGTAATTTTGCAGGTATTTCCTCATTATTTCTTTATCAATGTTTTAATTTGAATAGATTTTGTTTTCTTGAATTTGGAATTTATAGGATACGGGTCTTAGGGATTACTATTCCCTTATAACTTCTGCGAAATATATTCTTTACGTTCCTTGAGTTTTAGCGCCTTATATATATATATACACATTAATACCCAAATTACGAGAAGTGCCCAAAAACAGGCCATTAGTCCGCACAGTACTGCGGTATCTTTATTTTCCGAGATATTTGCAAAAAACTGCCTATTTTGATGAAAAATTCTGCCTATTTTGAATGACCGACTTTGTTCTTTAGGGCGGGGGAGGGTTCTTTCGTTAATACCTACAATGCACAACAAACTTTCTTTAATACACCCTGTGAAAGTATCGAGTCGAAGGGGTCAATGTTCTTCCACTTTGCAATCAAATTCACAGAAGTAATTTTTTCATGATCACTATAAGCTGTTTCTGTACTATATGTATCGATTGTCAAATGATTCCTTCAAATATCTCGATGCTTTAAATTTGACTGTGAGTTCCGACCTGACATGAGTATAGAAATGCCGCGAGTGGAAATACTGGAACATTTCGGCAAGAAAAAAACGTAGATAAAACGAAAATATACGAAATAGACATAATAAAGGATTTATTTTGTACATATTAAGAAGCAATATTTTATTCACTATATTGTCTTTTAATCGATTTCTTTTTTTTACTAATTATTTCGCCAGTCTTTGAGAATACTCTTTCGGAAGGAACAGATGTTGCCATAACACAAAGATACTCCTTTGCAAGCTTTGATAGTGTTACGTCCCAAGTGGGATGAATTACGATTTTAAGAGGATAGGACGCACTTTCAAACCTACCTGCATACACCGGCTATGGTTCGGGAAATTGAGGATCGTTTAAATAACTTTGTACCCTTATTTTGAAAACAACAATATTATTGATTTATTCAAAGTGTGGTTCTGAATCAGAGATTACAAATTTGATTTTACAAATATGGTTTATATAGCGCATATACTGGAGTGCTTACAAATAGTTTGATAATAATAATAATAATATTAATATTACCGTGATCACGGGTTCGAATTCGGTTACAATATACTCCGACTGCTGACACTGGTCTTTGAAACGGTTTGTCGCGAAACAACTGAATGAACTATTTTAACTTCAAAAGAGGTTACTGGACTATTGACTATGACTGAATAACTGATTGTTCACGATTGTCTGGCCGACTGACTGTTTATAACTGAATTTGAGGAGTTGGTCCCCCTTTTTATGAGATGGACAGTCCTTTGTTTTTCAAAGATGCTGGCACAGGAGTCTCTACCTTGCATCTTTTTACCTTCTTGATGTCTTCTGGCTAGTGTGTCGACACTCCTATTGAGGCGTCCGAAAGTGTCGTCAGTCCGCCTGTCCTACTCCGCGGGGTCGTAAATCCCGTTTCGCTTGCCCGCGGACGATATTCGGGCCTTGAAGGAGTTACTGGGTAGCTACGTCTAGTTGAAATGAAACTCGACGTTTTAGAACAACACTTCAATATATTTTAACTTAACATTTACAAGTCAGTTGGCGAGGTATGACGCGTGCAACGAGTTTTCTAGACGCGATCGATGTGTGTTTTCTTCGAGGTATCTTAGCTTTCTGCGGTTCGGTGTCGTGTCGTCTATAAAGTCAACTCGGGCTCTTCTTCTATTGGTTAATGGGTGGTGCATTCGGTCGTCGGAGTGGGGATGCGATTTGGTGGAATTGTGTTTAGATGATCTGAATGGATTAGGTGTGAGAGATATGGGAAAGATGGTCTGGAAAATTAAATGTTTGTGTATTGCCCCTTCAATGGGCTCGTTCACGGAGGTCTCCAAGTGGTGTCCGATGACACTCCAAATCTTGGGACCGTCGCTTCGCCTAAAGTGTTTTGGCTATCGCAGCCGACCGTGTTTATTATAACTCACGTTCGGTCTGTGTGGGACCGAACACCTACCATGAAGTCGGCATCCCTTCTTGCAATTTGGCATAATTGGTCACCCTTTCTGTTCGTTCTCAGGGTGTAACTGATCTTTGCTGCGTGTCTTGCAGGAAGATAAGTTGGAGTCGTTTTGCGCGCTACCTAACTGCGTAGAATTTTTAACGTGTATCTTAATTCTATTTATTTCTCCTCGCGTGACATCACTGGGTTTGCATTGTCACGTTGCCCTGATTTTCCGGCCCGTCCGACGGAAGAAAACCTGGGTAACGGCGGGTTTTTATAGACCGTGAGGCCGGGCCACAGAATGCTTCTTTCCGCTTGATCGATGATTTTAGTAGTAAGTATTATGTCAAGTAAAATATCCGGTTCGTAGCAACGAGATCTAGCGCGCTTAACCAGTCGTATACAATCCTCAACCCCGGAGTCATCCCGTCCTTTGAGAGGTTTTACGGTGTCGACCAGGTCTTTGGCCCTTTTAAAACGATGCTCGTCATACCTGGGCTCCGTATTGTTGCTAACCTGGCCGGAGTTTTGTCCAGATGTACCCGGTAGTCCGAAGTGGTTCTTAAATGATCCGTCTCCTTCGTCCATTTCCCTTTCCTCTGCGGGATGTCCCGTAGGGTTGCCTGCAGCGATGTCACCATACGTAGCTGTAGTCTCGTCGTCCGCAAGCAATGGTTTTAATACTTTATGAAATGGCAGTGTTTTCTGTCTTCTTTTGTCGTTTTCAGTTACCAGTATCGCAATATTTTGCGTAATTTTTTCCTGTTGCGTGGTCAAGGTTTGGATAGATTTCGTGAACGCCACGATAGCTTCTTCGAGAGGATTGGACATCCTTATTTTTCCCTTCTTTGGTCCGTTATACAAATCGTGACGACCTTCTGGACTTGTCCCTCAGCTTTCAACAGGTTCCGTGGATCCGGTTGTCTCCCGAGTTTTCCAGTCGTCCTCTTGTGTATATCCTGGCAGGATCGCCAAAATGTTACGGGGAAAAACGTAACTTCAACAAAGATACCGCCTAGCGATCGCGTTCCGTAGATACTCGGTCGAATAGGGGTTTAAAATAAAAGAGTCACAGAATTTAGTCTAAGACTGACACGAATATTCTGGTTCTTTATTGGAGGTTCTCCGGTTTAAGTACTATTTCTTATCGCTATGGATGCGCTGGTTTTTGGGGGTGGGTGGATACAGTCATCGGGTACTATCTGCTAAGGGCAAGGTACAGGGGCGATCGGTGGCTGCTTGTTTGTTATACAATGTGTCATCGGTCCTGAGTCATCTAGTCGTTACACGTTCCAGCTCAATAGTAATAATCCGTCATAAACCGCTCCATACAGAGCAGCGCCGGGGGACGGTACCTAAACAAACCGAGTCTATCGTAGGTATGCCTATGCCCATCTCTGCCGCGGCTGTTGGCCCAATTTTTGAGGCCGAAGGCCGTCACGCTACACAGTATGTGTGACCGCTGTAGCCATTATTTCGAATTCAGCCGAAAATGCGTGTGAAACAAGGCCTGCCTCTTCCACTCTGAACCAATCGGCCGCGCATTCGTATCTAGATACGTCACCGCAGTCCTGCCGGGGAACCTTCTTCTAAGCTTCGCATCAAAACAATGTCATCACTTCGAACCCATACGAAATGGCGTCTTGTCACCCCCTACAATCGTGTAGTAGTGGGTGGTAACAGTTTAATATCTTAGCCCACTCCTATAATCCACACTGTATACGAAGGCAGCGATGAATGGTTTCCCCGATGCCTTCTCTCAATATGTAGTATATAATATTGAGCACCTTGGTGAGGAATAGGTTGTACACTGTTTGGTATAATAACTTTATTCCTCTATGGTATGTAGCGGCCCGGCTGCCGCCACACCGCTCCCTCTTGTATACCGAAGGGTACCAGGGTTTTTCCCGAGACACCGGCGTGACCTCGGTATGGACATACCTGGTACCTTCCTCTGCGCGGTTAGACTGTTATAAATAGCGCCAAAAAGCCTACCGAGTTCAGTTGGTTGCTCGCTGCCGTTCAGGACCACTCCTGTCAAACGTTGTATCATCACCGAAATAATAAACACCGTGTATACATCCCAAGCGACTTTCCTACCGCGTGTTATTGAACCAGTCTCTACAGGTACGATGGTTCGCGTTACAACTGTTCGTTTCGAGATTTCTTAAGTGGTACTTGGTGGTTCGCGATATATGTTTATTTCGGAGAGTTCGTCTCGTCCGTCTGCCTGTTCGATTTGTATCTGCTCTGTCTTGTCGTGTCCTGTCTATCGTCAGTTCGGTTTTTTCGTGATTGGATGATTTTGGATTTAGGTGGGAAAATATAGTGTTTCGTAATTGGACGTGGGTGCATTGGGAGGAGTTTTGAGTTGATGGGAGTGGGAGACTGTCAGGGATTCCTGGTTTTGTCTTCGTTCGTCAATGGCCTGATTTATTACTGTGTTTCGTTCGTCGTTTCGTTAGTTTGGTCGCATGTGCTGTCCATCTGTCGGGGTCAAGATTGTCGAATTGCGGTGGTCGTAAACTAATTTTTTCGGTCGTTTATACCTACTTCGCACGTGTTTTTAATGGGACATCCCCTTCAGGTATGTCCCTTTGTCGCCTGGAGGAACGGTACGGTACGACCTTCGGTGTTGCCGTCGCAACACACAGCTTACATCCAATAACATGGAGTTAATCACACGGGAATTTCTTAGTAAAAATAGTATCTATTGAGTCATTGGGAAACAAGAATGCACAGGTTACCTGAAAGATGGCAACAAGTCCTTACAAATAATGGAAATTATATCATTGAATAATATTAAACACGTATTTTTATAAATTGATTCAAATGTTTTCTTTAAAATACGACAGAACTTTCCCTCCAATCTAATATATTTTTATAACAGTTTCAAGTACCCAATATTTGCAGTTTTTGATGCTCCGCGAATTAAAAAACGGAATTTCAAACAGGAAGAATCGTAGAATACGACCATATCTTAAAAAAATTTTTTACACTTTATAATCGGTGGGAGAATTTCCAGAACAAAGATGTTTCTAATATATTTTCATTAAGAAATTACATTTGCGTATAACATGATAAATTATTTAAGAAGAATTTTATATGTATAATTTACGTGTGATAAAATACATATTCATTGGGTTTATTCATTGACGGTCGAACCACCGGACGTGACATGGTATATATTCGTGAACAGGAGAACGAGATCTATAAGTGTGCGAAGTTTCAATACTATCTGTTATGAGGACAACGGTTCTGGCTTATATCGGTTACGGTTATGGTTCTTAAGTACCAATATTATATCGATCCTATAACTGTTATTTTTTGGTTCCAGTTTCATTTATAATTCGGTTCTGTGATAGAACGTAGAGTATACAATGTGTGCAAGCAACTAAGTCATCGTCAGTGCGACCCTAAAATACCACGATGAAAGGTTAGCGTATGCTGACAAAACACAAAACTGTTCGACGAGATCGGTCAACTATTGATATCTGTACCACCTCACCTCACCTATTTCGATGATTTTTTAATATGTTGTAGATGTCAACATCGTGAACACAATTGTAAAAACTCACTTGTATATTTATCGTTTCGTTCCTATATAGGGCGAAAGCTCGGGATCTGCTTTCGCCGTATTTCAGATCAGGTTACCTATGCGACTTGACTTTGTTATGGAGTCGCCCGAGAGTGAACACGGAGAATGAGAGAGGCGAGAGGTAGTTGCAGACCATACAGTTGTCAGCCGTGTAGCAATACAGTATTCCCTCCGAAAGTGATAAAACCTCCGGGCTCTGGAGTACAGTTTTCTTTTGCTATAAGTCGATGGCTCGGTACGACTTTTGACCTATTATGAATAACGGTATCTATGTCGCTTCGGTTTGTTCTTGAGCGGGCCGCGAGTGAGTAAGGAGAATGTGCCAGAGGTTTGAATGTGGCGGCAAACTACAAAGTGGTTGGCCGAGCAGTCATATCTTTCGTTGCAAAAACGATAGCATATGGCATACCCTCTCGTTCTGGCCGGTGTCGAGCAGACAACTTCAAAAGAAAGAGAGGGGATAAACATTTTCTTCTTGCGAAAAAGCATCGTCGTCTTATTTCGAAAGAAAACTGTATCAATGATCGTATAGGACGTAGGTATTTACTACGTTATTTGAAGTTTGCCGACGATAGAGAAGGATAGCGCGGTGACTACAAAGAGGAGTTGATTAAAATGAGTGTAATCACGGCATAATTTTGATGTTGTATACTTATTTAATGAGTGACCATAGCTCGCTAGAATACAAGTAAATATCATTAAAACTCTATCGAGCTTGGTCTCTTTTCAACCATATAAATCTCATAAATCTGAAAAGAAATTACAATGTCTTGTTCATTGATCACTCTTGGAATTGTCGAAGGGGATTCGGATGCTAACAGTGATCACTGTCGGGATAGTGGTAGCGAATTTTGACCGCTGTCGGCGGTGTAGGTCATTCACTAGACCTTTAAAACATTATGTTTACATTGACCACTTCTGCAACAGTGGAAGCCTCATCACATTGATTGAATTGATGGTTTAATGGAACCTGATGCATTACTAATTGATCATCCTGTAATGCACAGTTTTACTGTTGTCACAAAACAACTGTAAGGAAAATGAAAACGAAGATGAAGATTACAGAGAAGTTAAGATGAAGATTAGAGAGAAGTTAACGAATTGCGGAGACCAGTACAGCAAGATATGAAGAAGAAAGATGTTGGTGCGAGTGGAAATGTACATATACTCAAAAACAGCGTGTTCAGCTTGAACACGAACGGGCGTTGGCATGCTCTCTACAATTACATTTGGAGGCCTTGGAAATATTTTACTTGATAAACAAAACTTACAAAAACATAATACAGTTTTGTTGAAGAAACGGAGATGGATCAGAACGGCTTCTGCCGTTTCTTGGATCACACTACCTATACGGCTTGACTTTGCGAGAGGCTCGAATGTAGCGACTATAACTATAAAGTGGTCGGCCGAGCAGTGGTACAAGTGTAACATGCCCTCTCATTCTGCTGCATATGTACATCTTGTATTTGGCTTGACTTTGTTCTCCTGTGAGTCGAGAGAGGAGCAAGATGGAGAGTCAGCAAGAGGGGAGAGGTAGCGCAAGATCATAAAGTTGTCCTTCTCCTTCTGGCAGTAAACGGTATCGGAAGAATATCGACCGCAAAGATGTTTTGATATATTCTGTCTCGAGAAACGGCACCAATGTTCGTTTCGTGAATAGGAAATTTGTGTCTTCTCTGCTTCTTTTCAAGAATCCATCATACATGTTTTTCATCAGTACTGAAGAACACGAAGTCGACCACTACGACAGCTGAGCGATGAAAACCCCGAGATAAAGATTAAAGAGGAGCTACTATGAATTAGTACAAAAGTAAAAAAATTCCAAACTATGCCGTGTTTAGACACATTTTAATAAGAAAAATCATCTAAATATGCTATTAAAATTTCTAGAAAAAAAAAAAGGAAAAAAAGAAAGTTTTGTATCTATGTCGACTGCTACGACTCTGTGCATCTCCTTCTTTCCACACGCTGTTCTTCTTTGCGTTTTAAACATTCGTTGCTTCTTAAATAAGTAAGTATAATCGAAATTCCCCCATAGTAGTGGGGATACAATTTTATCACTCGTGGAAGGAAGACTGTATCTTTCGTTTAAAACGATAAAATGTAACATACCCTCGCGTAACGACACTAAGCGGCGGGAGGGGATAACGATTTCCTTATTTTGGAACAAACACCGTTGCCTTATAACGGAACAAAACTGTCTTATTTCAAGAATTATTTATTAGTATTTATTACTTAAACAATTACTTACATACATACGATTGTCGATCGTCGATGATTCATTTGCTTGTATACATTGTATATTCTGATATATGGCCGAACAAAATAACAGAATCGAAATATAACCGAAACTAGAACCAAAATACAGAATCGAGAAATAACTGTTACAGAACCATAGCTTCGATGCCTAAGGGGACACCTAGAATGCATGCTGATTGGTATGCACTGGAGTGGGGATCAGCGCGTTGTCCCTTATGTATCTGTAGCGTCCAGGAATTCGTGATTTTCGCTAATTAATGAGATCGAACATTGTTCGCAACCAGATTTTGTAACCCATTTCATGGCCACAAATCCTGCAAAATATTCAACCGCAGTGACTTCTAATGTTTTATCAATTATATATGACGCATCAATGACAACTTCTTCGACATCAATAAACGTTTCTTGATCAATTTCACATTCACGACTTGTATTTGTCGATATTAGTGCGACATTAGATGTAGCATCATATTTCGAGCTTGGAAGTAATGTTTCGTCCTCATCATATAAACAATTGGCAGATTGAGCCGGTTTTGATAAATTTAATACAATATTTTTTTTGCAATGATAAGCGAAAAGCTTTTGCAGACGGGTTTTGATTATAAATTCCACCATAAGTGCGCATCATTGAAAATATATTTTCCAATGGGTCTTGATTCACTCTAGACGTTACACAAAAAATTAATTCCATCGCACTTGAGATCTTCCCATAATTGGAAAATTGCTTTCACAGAAATTTCCAAGCCTTCGAAACATGGTGGTATATTCTGACCATTAGTTTTAATGGTGCGCCATTTGGGACATCTTTCTAATAATGCAGTTAAATTATTTTGTGAATTTAATCGAATTTCCGACAATTTACATCTATCTGGATTCGAATCGTTGCAACTCCGGCTGTTTAAGGAATCAAAACTATCATTAAGAATTTTGAAAAATTCAGCAGTATGCATTACTGTTTGACTTTGAATTCCCCCCACCGTTCCCGCGGTTAAAAGAGCTGCTGAAACTCTGCGACTAAATACTTGCAGAGCTAAACGACATTTAATTTTTTCAAAGTTATTTGGATAAACGTGTTTCTCCGTTAATTTGCAAGGAGCTCTCGTTGCTTCATCACCTTCCAATTTCCATAACGAACGTACGTCTTTCCACGATGCAATTTTATGATCATCAAACATAATATCATATCTCAAAAGTTGATATCTTATAGATTTAAAAATATGCGGTATATCAAAGGTCGTGTACATTTTTTGATTTCCAGGCATGAAATATGGACGGTCTACAGAAATTCTATATTTAATAGCACTTCGATTACTGGCATTTTGATCAGAAACAGCAGCACGTACTTTTAATCCCGTGCTGAAAATTGCTTCTATTATTTCATCCAATAAGGATGATAAATCGCTCATTTTTACTGCATTACTGGTCAGAAAGTATGCTACAGGTTGTTGAGTTAGACGCTAGATGTTGTTGCTTTGCCGGTTTTCGAGAGTCTCTTCTTTCCTGGTCGGCATGTGAACCGAGCGTTGGCGGGGGGTTGATTTCTCGAAATTCGATTGGCGGAATATTTTTTGGAAGACGCTCCTTGTGGGGGTGGACTAACGCTGGGAATTGCCCGATTCGTCAGCGCAGGTAGTTGACGGTTACGGCAATAAAACAATTTTGGACGTCCCGAAGTTTATTCCGTGTTCATAAAATGCCCAACCGTTTTTTCGGCAGACGCATTTCCGAAGGTGGTACAAATGATGGTTTTTATGGCGTTTTACTGTAAATTCAATTGTACCCCTCACATTTCGAAAAGACCGATAGGGGAGGGGTCCAAAGTCTTATCGAAATGAAAAGTTTGTATAAAACCCAAAAAGTTACGTACCTTCATCGCGTAGAATAGCTCCGCTTTCGTCCGCTACAGACCGTAGACCAAAATCTTGAATTTTGAATTAAATTCGCAGATTAGTAGTTCTTTTTCCGACGGCTTACGCAAGACTAGGACGGCATTTTCCCTACCCTACTTGAAGAGTAGCCTATTTGAAGACTTCAAATTCTGCCTTCGTGTTTTTAAATATGAATTAATTGTTACGTCCCAGATGGGGCTGTTTATAGTTTTCCGGGGATAAGGCGCACAGTTTTGAACCTACCTGCGTTCACCGGCTTTGGTTCGGGAGATTGAGGGCTGGTTAAATAAATTGTACCTTAAATTTTATATAAAAACGGCAAAGGTTTGGTTTATTTAGAGTCTAGTTCTGAATCAGATTATACAAGGATGAATTCTCATAGCGCATAAGCTAGAGCACTTATAGACAGTTCGCTTAATAGTACGTTTAAATTACCGAGTCGTTGGTAGGCGCTCGCACGTCGTGGTTGTGGGGTTTTTGGGCGCTCGCTGGTTGTGGCCGCTGGACGCTGGGGCATAAGCGGACACTTCACGCAACGGGGTTTCGAAATTCGGCGACACTATCTTACTGCCGGCGCGACGCGTGTGCGGTACAAGGGTCTGTCAACGGAACTGAGCAGTAGCACTGATTTTGAACTGAGTGAATCCGAATGGAAGAGCTGGTTTCCTTTTTATAGTGTGGGCGGTCCTTTGTTTTCTTGAAGTGCTGATTTAGGGTCTCTGCATACTTGCCGGGACCGGAGGGTTTTACGTACGGACTATAGGTCCAAATGCCATGTTACCGATATTCTGTCGAAGCTCGAGCGCCTTCGTTCCGGCCATTGGACTATTCCCAGAGACCGCCGTTGTCCGGCGGCAGAACAAGCGGCTGATCATTACCACATGGCCTTTCGAGACCGCGTTGACAGTTCCCTGCTGTGCGTGACACAAAAAAAAAAGGTTTCTCGGGGCTCTACAGGTCCTTAGGTAAACTATCGGTATCTCTCCTCTAGAACATTATGGAAATAGGAATCGTTCCTACCTCTTCGTGAAACAGCATCACACATCCTTATATATTAACGTAAATTATACATATATTGTAAAAACGAGAATAGTTTTTTTTTTTTAAGGAAGTATCCACGTTAGGAAGGGGATCATGCCTTGTGAATTCGATCATTTTTGGGGGACTATGTCTCGAATTTTGATGACATTGAAATATGTTGTGGTCCAAGTGAAAGTGGAAGAAATCCTCAGGACTCAATCACATGATAATTTGTAGAATAAGAAGAATTAATTCCACATAAATTGCATCGTTTTGTCTTACGACACGAAAAAATGTACATGGAAAACTTCTGAATTCTTGTCCATAATGACTTAAAGATGATTAGATGCAAGGTTCCCGGGCAGGAATGCGATGGCGTATCTATATCTTGTCCAATGAGACGAGACAGTAGACGTAAACATAAGCGCTCGAGTGCGACAGAGTTGAAGTTACCCTTACAAGACAATTAGCAAAGGACGCACGTTGGGTGCTTCACTGCCTCGGTCTCGTTGGACACAGCATAGGTACGAATGCGCGGCCGATTGGATCAGAGTGCAAGGGACAGGCCTCGTTTCACACGTACTTTCGGCTATAGTCGAGATATTGGCTACAGCGGTCACATATACTATGTAGCGTGTGACGTCGAAGCCAAGATACTAGCTCTGCGGGCGCGGCGGAGATGAGCATAGGCAGATCTAACGATAGACTCCCCAAAAATGGTGGCACTGAAAGAATGGCGACATTAAAATGGTTTTTTTTTGGGTTGCGTCGTAAGACCTTACGTACGACGCGACAAGCACGCGACCAAGGCCAGGTATAAAAATCCCTATCGACGACCTACCGACCATGGACGTCATAAATCAAAAATCCTTCCGAATGTACCTACCAATTTCGTCATTTTTAAGCCAGCTAAAAGCAGCACATGCTGAACCTCGTACACCGTTAGCGTACTACGATTTATAACCGTAGATGCCTGCAAACCAAATCTACTACTTCCACTTTTTCCAATTCTCCACTGTTTCCACCACCTTTCGAACACAGCTTCCAACCAATTTATTCTAATCACTTTAAACATGTTTTCCGGAGTTTTGACTTATAATCATTTTTCGTAAACCTAGTCGTGATCCGAGTACCTGCCCAATATCGGGACCTACACGACACCACAGTTATTTAACATGAAAGTGGGATAAAATCATTTGTCTTTATGAAACCGTATATTTTATTAGACTGTATACGTGCTCATCCATAATCACGAAAATAATTATGATGTAACGAGTCCGTTTCCCGGCGGATCTCGTACAACGGTTCCTCGCGGCCGGATTTGGCTCGCCGTGCCAAGGTTCGCGGCGGAATAACGCGAGGGTTACGGCCGGATACGGGCGGTCGGGAACGGGAGATTGACGGCACGAGTTTCTCAAGCGTTCGTCGCTGTCCCGGCTTCGCGTTTCGGCGGTCGGCGGTCGCGGTTCGCGACTCAGATTACGGCGGGGTCGGGGCCGTACGCGGCGGCGCACAGTGGGCCGGATTGGAAATTCACACGACATTTGTGAATAACTTTTGACTCGTAATAGATATCGCAATGAAATTTGAAATGAATACTTAGAACTATAATTCCGTTGCAATGATACATTTTTTGTTTGTTTAATCCATTTTTTTATTAATGTTATAAACAATTTTTTTATAGATTATATCATAAATCAAACATAAATTACATTATAATGAACATTATATAATATATGTATAATAAACTATATAATAATTAATAATATTTAACAATAAACTATATAAAATATACATAAGTACAAGAATAAAAAGAAAATATGAGAAAAAGAGAAAATAAAATCTATTTTTACTGTAATAAATTCAAAATGGTGGAAATAAAATGTAATGCTGTAAAAAAAAATAATTAAATTAAAATTAAGTTAGTTATTGCATAAACCATAAAAGAATAAAGTGTTAAAAGTAGAAATATATGTAATGTAACTTACGTGTCATGTAACTATATTTCTCTTAGTTAAATAGATAGCAATTCCATAGCTTCTGGATCCAATTTTTTCCGTTCTTTTTTTGTTGATTGTATTCTTAAAGAAGACATGTACGGATCTGACGTTAATAGAAGTCTGTAAAACGTGTCTTCATTTGTAGAGATCCTTGAAATTTTTCTGGTATTTTTCGTCCTGTATTTTTTAAAATCTTTGTGTCTGGTTTCTTGTGCTTCCTCGGACAATTGTCCAATAGGAAGCAATGCATGTTTTATTATATCTGCCCCGTGCAAAAGAAGTTTGTGGACAGACGGAGGCATATAATACCATCCGTAATTTTTAACAAAATGGTTTGCCGTTTCAAAAGTATATGCCTGAAATTTATCCGGATCTATTTCATATGGTGATGAGATTACTTGTAAAATGATATGAAATCGTTTTATCAATGTTATATCTAATTTTGTTATTTCTGCTGAGATTTCAGCATTTTCGAAGAAACGACGTGCGGTATTTCCGTCGTTTGAACTACCCCACCCTTGTTTTACATAATCGACAAAAAGACCTAATTTCTTTTTGAATAGTTCTTGGATTTCTTTTTTTCTTTCTGCTTGTAGCTGCTTCATTTGTGGCTTGGTTGCTGCCCATTTTTGAAATGGCAGATTATATGATATATGCAACAAGCATTCAAAACTTCGAATCCAGGCATGGAGTGATGAAATGCCAAAAGAATAGTTGTTCGTATTGCACGGTTTGGTAGAGAGCAACGTTAAATTGTTCATTTCTACTGGTGTAGCGTTGCAAATATAGCAACGCATTGTAGACGTTGTACCCGTGTTGGCGTTACATACTTTGTTATCAACCATTGTTAATAACATGTTATATTTTATTTGAATACTTCCTATTTGAACTGATTTTAAATTTTCTATTTCATTGTTAATACGGGTTATTTCTGAATTTAAAACTTCCGTGGTTTCTTTGATAAATTCAAATTTTATGGGACGACAAAACCACGGGGATGATGGGCGTGGATTATCCCATAAAACTTCTTGATTTCTTTCGTTATGTAATCTTAAAGGCACAAGACTAGAAATTAAAGTTGATTCTTCATTTATATCCTGACCTGTGTGAGATATTTGTTTGTATCTGGGTTGCCCAGAGGTTCCATCGCAACCCCATTTGCATGTCAAAATTAATGTGCTATTTTTTTCCAATTCCTTTAATGTTTTTACCAATCTTGAGACTGTATGATTTAATAAAGTTTGTAATTCCACTCTAACATAAGTTTCTGTAACTGTTATAGCACTTTTTGGAGGATAGCAATTTTGCTTTTCAGCCGCCAATTTAAAGTAAGAAGGAAATGGATTATTTTTGTATTTTATTGCCTCATTCCTAATGCTAATGTAATGATATTTTGAAAGATCTGCTAGTATATAAATGTTCAATGCTTCCGTTGTTGTAATTAATTTTCTATTTTGACACACTTTTTTCTCAAAAATGGCTTTAATCTTGTCATAATAATTATATCCTTGAAGGCAACGAATTAAATACGCTTGGTGATGCATTCCGCGCAGCTTGAAACTCAATTTTGTCGCATGTAGTAACTCTTCTAACGAGAAATTGTCAACTAAAGAGCGAGCTCTTCGCAATTGCTCTCTATCACTACAATCTAAAAACAATTTTTTTCCTTTATATATTTCCACAGTTGAGTTTCGTCTTAATGTTTTTGATGTTGAACTTCTTGTTGATGAAATGTTTAACATACTAGTGGGATAAATAAAATCTGTCTCTAACCATTTTTCATTTTGTTTTAAAAATCTGTGTTCAGTATATCTTGCTTTAATCCACTTCTGCTTCAGTTTCCAAGTAAATTTCATTAATGCATTTCGTAACGTTTCCAAATCTTCTGTCGGAATCTCAACCGTCTCTTCTATTTTTTCACTCAAAAACAAATAATCTTTAAAATCTTTCGAAGCGTTTTTTAATTGGAAGTACAAATCTTTATATTTGCGAAATGCCTCCATTTTAAAGTACTATCTGCATAATAGGTAAAAATTGATCACGTGAGAGATAGAAAATGACTTAGAAGTAGTTTATAGGAGAAAAATTACTTACCAAATATATGTAGAATGAAATGTAAAAATTAAATTATACGTATAGCTTATACAATAAATAAGACTTAAATAAACTATGACTCAGCTTAAATTGAGAAAAAACGTCGTGGAATCGTTGTGCACTGCCGAAAGGAACTCGTCGAACAGAATGCAGTTAAAACATTAAAAATAACTGAATGCAAAACATAAAAGCATCAAAAAAAAAAAAACGAAACGTAAAACAAAACGTAAATGCATTACATGCTAATAGCCTTTATTCGAATTCAACGAATTCAACGCGCACGTGTACGAGCGATGCAGTTGTGTTCAAACAGTAATTTCTCCCGGGGTGGTTTCGAGGGGGATGTGATTTTTGTGGCATTACATAGAAGAAGGTTCACTGAAAAGATCCTTACTTGTTAGAAAGTGGGATATAGTGGGAGTAAAAAGATCGGGACTGTCAAAGATAAAAAAATTTCACAATTGATTGCATTTTATTCAGCATTTTTTTTAAATATGTTATATATCATAATTGTTAATGAAAACTGATTTCTTATCAATAAAGGGTGTATTTTGATGTAGAAAAAAATTCAGGGCAAGAAGTTGCACACAGTTATCAGGACACTTTAAGAACGAACGACCAAATTATGTAGGGAAAATCGAGATTCCGAGAATGTCTAACTTTATGCGTGTATTGCAACTAAAACTGTTATTATATTTAATTAATTTTTTCATTTTCGTAGTCGGTGGACATTTAGGAATCAATAGCAATTGAAAAAATACCAAAATTAGAAAGTCGACTTTTTCGCAAAATGTCGTGTGAATCTCCAATCCGGCCCACTGTGCGGCGTGTCCGGACCAGGGTAATTTCGGCGGGCGGAGAGCCCGTGCCCCAGGACGGCCGGCGTGGGGCCGGCCGCGGGTGGTTCGCTCTCCGTGGGTGTGTGGGCGGAAGCGGAGGTATCGGGTTAACGGGAAAGAAAGGTACTTACCCTGGGTCCGGTCTTCGATCGCTCGGCGTTCGGGGCGGCTCTCCAGGTGGTCTCGTACGCAGCGGCGTGGATCGGTATTCGCGGGTCGCGAGTAACGCGTCACACTCGCGGTTATAAGGCCCGCGGGTAAAATAATACTCCGCGAGAATCGGCGGGTGGCTTCTCGGCCTCGGAATAGCGCGAGTCCGAGCGTATCCGTGCGGTCGGTATCGGCGGCTGCAGAATAACGTTCGCTACTAATACGACTGGTCGCTATGACGGCGGAAAACCGAAGAGAGTGTTTTCCGGTTCGTCTCGCTTGTCTTGCCGGGCGAGAGGGTGCGGTGCGGTACGGTTCGCGGCCGGCTTTTCCGGTGTCGTCACACATCCGGCGCGCCGGTGTCGCATCATGGCGGGTTCCGGTTCCCGCCAAGATCGGTTCGGTGTTGCGGGGCTCGCGGGGGCGCTCGCGGGTACCGGCGGATCTCGGTATCCGTCGGTCGTGTTCGGCTCGGAACAGGCCTGGCGCAGCCAGGTCTGTTACAATGACATTAAAATTTCATTATTTTAGTGATCAAGGTACAATTGTAAATAACAAAAATGTTATACTCGAAAGCGTAGGGATTTAACATAATATGAAGAAATAAGCATTACAATTCACAGAATTTGAATGAAGGAACAGAACCAAAGATATAATTTAACAATGCTAAAATTAATTTGCGACGCTGATTTTTACTGTTCCTTACAGTTTGAACTATTACTTATTAACATTACAACTCAGATGAACAATATTCTTTACTTCGAAAAATTATACTTTGGAGAGCTTTCGGGCGTTCTTGCACATTGTTGTGTCACCCGGCGGTCGAACATCCACAGAGATCGCTTTGCCTGTCATCCTGGAAAGGCACCGGACTGTCGCCGGATGCCGAGCAAATCGGCATCCCCGGTGTGTAGGGATGTGCGGGCCGCCCGATTGTCGGGCGCCCGAATCGTCGGGTCGGGTCGCAGACAGTCGGGCGGGCTCGATTCGGGCGCGCGATACTTCATGACACATCGGGCTACCCGAGCGTTTCGGGCGGCCCGTGCGTTTCGGGCTACCCGAGAGTTTCGGGCTGCCTGCTCGACTTCGTCGGGCGGGTTCGGAAAGAATCGGACAAGTTCGTGCGAGCGAGTTATCGCAATACCTGAGATTAAACTCTGCGTTCTTATGAAATACATAATGGTAATAATGATACTTCTTTCATAACTTAATTAGCGTAATTTTTAATATACTTGGTTTTTTTATGATTACCGTAGGTATAATTGGCAAACATATGCATAATCTTTATTTGTATTAAATTTTGAAATAATGCACGTTACACGTGAAAAATTTAAGAGACAATATTTCTGGCATTCTGACGAATTTGTTCCTCCGAATGAACTTGCATATGTATCGATAATATCATCAAAATATCCTTACGAAGTTACATACACCTAGAAGGTATGAAAATAAGGTAAATTATGGCAATTTTTGACATTTTGTGCTGTTTTTTTTAACTGTAATATAATTGACTTAATATCTTGTTATAATATATAAACTTATTAATAATATAATTTATTAATTAACTGTCATATAATATAATATATAAACTTCTGGAAATATAGTAACTCAAACGCGGTCGCGGTTAGTAACAGAAAATGTTGAAAAGTTAAGTTTTCTACATTTTAATTTAAATAAAATAAGTTAATTTATAAAGTAAGTTAAATCACAATTAAAGTAAATGTATTAATATTAAAATTATAATATTTATATTTATATTCATGAATATATTATATTAAAGATATCGCACATGATTTTGTGACGACTACGCGGCCCCTCGGAAGGACAGAATCCTAAACCGAGAGCGCGGGATCTCTCTAGTCGTCTTAGAATTACACCCCTCTGTAACACTGCTTCCCCGACGAGCAAAGCATTAAAGGAACAGGAGGCTTAAATAAAGACTATGGGTTCGAATAGTTAACAAACCATGTATAAATGTATATATTCACGCAAAACAAAGAGAAACAATCGAGCGTACGGCAAGGCCACGATCGAACAATCAACAATATTACAACTTGAATAAAATACAACATAAGAATATCACAAATGAATTAGCCCGATTAACGACCGCACTTTAACAATAGTATATTCCCTTTGGTGTAAAATATATAGATACATATATAATAAAATAACAAGCAGGATAAAAATAGATAACAAACAAGATATAAATAAATAACAATCGGTATCTGAATAAATAACAACAAAATATGGTAACGGAATACACACTCACCAATCACAGACTCTTTCTCTTAAGGGCCCGGGTCAGTCACGTGACTTTTCAAGATTCGGTGGTCGGTATCTGCCGTACAGTTTCCTTTACAGAAATGCTATTACCTACAAATGTGTAGCTGACTGATGAATACGAGATGGAGCTATCGTCGTATTCTATTATGAATCAGAAAGAGAACTCGATTGACGTTGCAACACAAGAGGTGTGTGACGAGGAAGCTAGATTTTACTGCGTTGTCAGCTTTTAAAAGGGCAATGTTGCCGTATCATATTCATATAAACACCGTCGATGATCGCATGGAAAGCGTTCGAGCTGGTTCGAGCGTTCTTTTCTTCCTTTCGGATCTGTCGAAATTTGGAGACTTATTCTTTCTTAATTTAAAATATGGAATTTTCAATTGTAAATAATTGTATTAAACGATCATTGAATATTGACTTGTTTAAAAATCTTCTGAATTTTTTAAACTTTCTATACGAATATAACACGAATATATGTATATGTAACATTTACAGAAGAAAAGTATAGTTTTAACAATTACGTTTTTTATATATTGTTAACAAATATATAAACACATATGAACACATGAATATAATAGATTTGAATTTTAATACGAAGAGTATTATTTTTCGACGTGGAAATGAAAGGTATAAACAATCACGTCAAGATTAAAATATTAAAAATATTAAAAGATATTAAAAAGATAAAAATAAGAAATATTATAAAAAAACAAAAAACCCGACTGCGAAAAGAATTAAAAAGAAAAGAAACAAAAAACTAATTTATCAAATAAAATATTGATAATAAATAAAATAAAAAATAAAATATAAATAGAAAGTATAAATTATCAATAATTCTTTTCGCAGTAAGATTTTTTGTTTTATTAATAATATTTTTTATTTTTATCTCTTTAGCGTATGTCGCGGTCAGGTTTTTTGTTTATTTTGTTTGAAACGTGCGTAAATCGCCCCATCTGGATAAGCTCTAAAGGTTCGACAAGGATACCGAAGAGCCATCCCGAGACTGAACAAGATAGACATACTATGACGAGCGACCGCGATCGAGCTCTAGCACTTGAAAGCAGAGTTGGGTAAAATATTCATCTAAATAAAAATTTCGAATAACCAATAAAAGATAAAAAAATCTTTACTCGTCGAGAATCGAACAAATAATTTTATTCGACGAGAATTTATCCGACGAATAAAGATAATTTTTTTTATTCGAAGCGGATTTATTCGAACTTCGAATAATTTTTCCATCTTTGATCTGTATCTTTTATTCGAAGGCTTCGAATAAATCTTCGAATAACTTTTGCCAGCTCGAATAAACGGTGACGAGGTCCGACGAGCTCCGAACTTCAAAGACCCAGCGACTGACAAACGGCATACAATGTAAGCAGATAAAGAATCGCGCACGAATGAAAGTTTAAACTTTTAGATTTTTCGATATACCTTCATGAAATTGTTACGAGTGAATTGATGGGAGTTTCCTGATGAAAATGAGTTCAAATTCGAGTGTAATCGAACAATTTTCATTGATACGTAATGTTACGATAAAAATTACAATCTCATTGAAGATAGTTCAAATGATGTCGTGTTTGGACTCATTTTCATCGGAATAAGCTCTTTTCTTTTCTGATAAAAATTACACCGAACATGATATAATTAGCATCACATTTAATTGACGATTACAAATCCTATCAAGTACAAGCTTGCTGCACACAAGTTCTCGTACAATCGACCGAAGCAAGGATGTTTTGTGTGAGTTCTGGGCCAAGGTCGCAGGACAGTCCCTTTGTCATCGGCGGGGCAGTAGCGAGGGAGAACTAATTTATGGCACACCCAAGTGTCACTTTTCCTTCCCACGGGGGTCTACAATAACAAAAACTCAAGTCAAAACATATTACACTCTAAAAATATTGAAAATTATCAGCATCATGTTTTTTTTTTTTTTTTTTTTTTAGTGTTTTGAGTGCAGGGAGGTAAAATGTTTTATACACTATGTCCAGGGGCCATTCCAACCCCCGGGAGTGTGGGATTCTCCATCATATGGTACTGTTGGCCTACCCACTAAACCTCCTCCCAACACTTGACTCCTCCTTGGTTGTAATTACTAGACTGCGGATTGTATAGGTGCATTTTCCATAATGATCCGCAATCTAGTCATTACTTCAGATTCTTCCTGAACACATGCAAAAATATTATTATATTAAAATTATAAAACGTAAGATAAATACAAAATGAAAAATTAGAATTAATATACGTACGGATATTTGTGCTCATGAATCTATTAGAACAGCTCTCCATATGCACTGTATTGCACTCGCCGGTGCAGTCGCAATAGGCCATAAAACAGCTCTTCATATGCGCTGTATTGCACGCGCCGGTGCAATTGTGACCTTCAATTACAATCGTTTTTTAACAGAACCTTCTTCGTGTATTATCCCACGATGGCTCCTACACCAGAAAGGGAATTATAATCGCCGCCACGATATGACCTCTTCATCCAGCTGCCATCTGCAACTACCGGAATGAACGGTATATTACATCCTGGATGTACGTCGCCTCTTGCTATGGCTAATTCCCTCTCCTGTCTTCCAGCATCTTCCATCTCTCGTTGTGCAGCCACTTCGAAGGCATCGATTATTTCGTCGTGGCATTTTCGGTATAAATGCTTAGACATGCACGACATATTCATGCCACATATCATTTCTTCCAGCTGTTTATATCCGCCTCCTGTCAGTATTGTTGCGGAAACTGCGCTGCGATTGATATCCATGGCGTCATTATTTTCTTGAATACATCGTATGCGCTCCTTGTGATTGCACATCTGGCATTGCACGTGATAGATTTTCTCTAGTCCGTTTTGTTGACATCCAACTATCTTTAAATGCTTGATGCCGCAATTTATTTGTGAATGTTCTTCAAGCTTTAAAATTTGATCGAAGACATAGCTGAAGTCAACAAAGTCTATTCCTTGCGATATTGCTGGTTCCACTGTATCCGATTCTTCATTCTCTATGATCCAGCAGGATTCGGAATTAGTGCCATATTCGACATCTGTATCTTTTTCTTCGTTCTTTGCTGCTTCTTGTATAGTGTTGGCACTGTGTGATTCTTCTACAATTTCTTCTACAATTTCTTCTATTATCTCTATGTTTTCCGTATTGTACATCGACGTAGCTGGCAGCATTTCACGATAATTATCCGCACAGAAATCTACTTCTATTTTGTTATTGCCTGCTTCGTTGTTGCATGCTGCTGCATTCAATTGTCGTCGCCTGAACATATAGTTTGTTTAACGAGAAATAGTTTCACATTTTTCAATTTAACATCTGATTAAAATAATTAGTAAGTAATTGAATTAATTGAAAGGTTTGAATTATGTAATTCAGTTACAACGTAGTTCAATTACTATATAATTGAAATATAATGTAATTCAATTGTGCAATTGAATTACAACGTAACTGAATTAGCACAACTATGCCTACATAATTCATACGGGTGATTCTACGTCAAATCGATTACTTTTTTGGCCTCGATGTCAGGGATTTTGATGAATTTGAAATATGCTGTAGTTCATATGTAATTGAAAGGGGAACCCCGCCCCCCGGGGGAGGGTGTCATTATTTTTCTTATTTAAAAATTATTGAAAAGATACTATTTTGTATTTTTAGATGAATAGAGAGGTTTATGATACGAACGCCTGAGTCCCGCTATTTTTGTGCAAAAGGTACAACTGGTATTCCAGATGTTTTTAACTCATTATTGCAGTCAGGCCTAAGGTTCGTTTTTTTTTTTTTTTGGACACGTGCACCTCTACGGCTCTGACCCTCTAAATAGCGATTTACGTATCATAAACCTCCAGATGCGATCCTGCTTCGGGCATTACGAAGCGCGCGACCCCCCACGGACCTATACCTGAGCGTTTCCTTCGTCAATAACTACTACTGCTTTGTATTAAACGTTCGTATTGTATATTAACATACGTTTACTTATTTGTATTTATTGTAAACCAGAAAGCATGTCAGCTCACTGAAGATAATAATAATAATACGGTTATTCCACGCAAAACCGGACACTTCTTGGAATAATGTTGCGGGTGTTGTTCAAATTTGACTATGTTCTATTCTTCAGTGACCTATGAAGGAATCTTCAATGATTTTTCGATATCTTAAAAATTGTTCATTTTACAGAAGTGTAAAAAAACGTGTCACCCTTTTTTCATTAAATGATAAGACTAGAATTAACAAACCGATGAGAATGAGTTTTTAGGAGCTTATAGTGAAAACATAGGAGTATCTGCTAAAAATGTTGTCATTTGAGAAAAATGTTTTCTCAACATTTATTTTGTAATTGTTTTAAACAACTGCAGTGTTTTCATAGCAGGGACATTTTTAAAAATTTGGAAAGAAATGAGGATACAGCAGTCGAATGGAGAAATGCAGTGAAGGTAGAAGAAACAAACTTTACCGGAAATTGAAGCAGTTTTCAAACACACCCTGCGTGGGTCTGTGGTACGTCAAGTTTCATTGTGAAACGGTACGAACGGGCAGACTTTCTCAAGGACGTGAGAATGGTTTTTTTGCCGTACCCGAGTCGTAAAGTAATAAATTCGCCTAAGAGACAGGAAGAGGCTCTGCAAAATGACATCGCCTAACTCGACCATAACAGAAACCCAAACTGAAATTCGAACTGACATCAGAAAACACATGTTTCGAGCATGTACTGTTACACAGGGTGAGGCACTAAAACCGGCCACCTGAATAACTTGGTTGCTATTGGTGATAGGAAAAAACGCATCAGGCCAAAATTATTTGGTATCGAGCGGCTGATTATTCGATGTTACTATTTTTTTGATTGGTGGAGGCGTCAAGAAGATATGAATGTCATCTCAGTTTTTGTTTAATGGAACCACATATTTTTGAACTGCTACGATTGTAGCCCTTCTCCAGACAATTTCAACGACATAGTCATGGTCATTCAAGGTCGTTCAAGGTTATAAACGTTAACAAGGAGGAAGAATATAAATTCACTGTGAATGCTACGTAATGGGATATTTTCTTTATAACAATCGAACCGAGTCAATGCAAAATATGAACAATGTGCTTCAGTTTTTCATAGTGAGTATTCACACTGTTTTTGGGTAAGTATTGTATATCTTTTATTGAATCATAACAAAACTAAAACTTAATTTTTTACGTTTTCTGCAAACTTTGCCTGCAGACATCCAAAAGCTGCAGATAATTAATTTGACTAGACAAATTGACCAAAAGTTCATCAATTTGAAAACGTACTGGTTAAATTAATTGGCTTATCTTTTATATTTGTTATATTTTTGTTTATACCTTTATCTTTTATAAACGCATAACACGTATGTGAAATAATACGAAATAACAAAGGGCGTAATATATAGCATGGAAATTATTTTAAGATAATTGAAAAATTATCTATAATTATAATGAATGATTATAAAAAATACTTTTTGACACGCCTGTGATGCGTTTTTGCCTTTTCGGTAATTTTGGTATGCATTGAATACAAAAAGATAAATATAAAATACATATGCAAAAAGTAAAAAATGGTGTAGAAGATTATAATTCAACGAAATTATAATTCAAATGGAAAAATTACCAATTTTCATCCTAATATCCATTTTTGCGAAAGAAATGTATTTCATATCGTGATATACACGAACATTGAATTTCAAAAAGTAAATCTTGAACAGTAAATTCCACACTGTGACTAAGGCGAACAAGTGGCAAAATTTTGGACACAAATCCAAATGTGTTTACGAATGTATATGTATTGTTAATTAGTCACAAAAAATTAAATTTAACAATAAAATTAAAAAATTAAAAAAAATTCACAATATTTATGCATAAAAATAATTGTTATATGCAGTTTTAATATGCTCCTAATATGCAGTTTTGCCAAGGGAATTTTTCGTACATCCTGATATAAACGTCTAGTGAGATGTGCTCCACTTGTCTGCACTGTGCGCTGCGGCGCACAGTGGGCAATTTGAACAAAATTGGATTCAAAATCAAGGAACTTTCGATAGGAATGAGGTAGAGCGATGAAATTTTTTTTAAATGAAAGCTGCAACTTTGTAGAATATGGGAAAAAATAGGGAGATTATTACCATCCAATCATTTCAACGAAAAAATGACTTCATTAGTTTTTGTCACAAAAATCTATTTTTTGCAAAATCCTGAGGTCGTAGACAAATTTTGAGACCAGATTTGAAATCAGTGTGAAAAAATCTATGGGAACTGATGTGTAGCATGTTAAACAAAATTTTTTTCCGCGCGTGGTATTGGAAAAACTAAAATTTTCTTGAATTTGTGCGCGTTTAACGAATGTTCTCGATGTTAAAAAACGTTCATACCACAATCTCTCTATTTTTCCAATATTCTACAAAGTTGCAGCTTTCTTTAAAAAAAAATTTCATCGCTCTACCTCGTTCCTATCGAAAGTTCCTTGACATTGAATCCGATTTTGAACAAATTGCCCACTGTGCGCCGCACGGGAACACTGTAGATGTATCTCACTACATGTTTATTTGACGATGTACGAAAACTTCCTTTGGCAGAACTGGATATTAGCAGGAAAATCATATTATTATTCATTTAAAAATCATGTAACAATTATTTTTATGCATAAAAATTGTGAATTTGTTTTGTTATAATTATTAACTACATTGGTAAATATAATTGTCTGTAAGAAATTTCCTCTATATATACTAACCAAACTACGAGAAGTCCCCAAAAACAGACCGTTTGTCCGCACTGTGCGCCAGCGGGTATTATGAATCAAATTTTAGAAAGAAATATATACAGGGTATCCCAGCTAACTTGACCATCCTCGCTTAGTGTTAGTCATAGAAAAAAACGTTATAGGGCAATATTAATCTAACCGAAGGGGCAATATAATGATTCGGAAAAACTTTTTTTCAAGGTCATTTTTTTCTAGATATCAAGGTCGTCAATTTTTTCTAAAAGGAACTGTATATTTTTTTTATGGCGATGTAATAGTTGGGGTGAAGACCTCTTCAATGACATATTATACAATGACCTTCGTATGACTCTGGGTACGAAAAATCCAAAAAGCATTACAGGTATTATCAGCGATAATTTACTACACTAATTGGTTTGATTGAACTACTCTATTTCAATAAATGTTCGAAATGATGAGCATTGTTTGCAATACATTGTTGTATACGGAAAATAAATGATTCTCTGGCTGTTCTAATAGTTTAATTGCTAATATTGGAACATATGATGTACAGTAAAATCTCTTTCCCTGTCCAACAGCCATGGTTTTATATTTATTTATAACTGCGTCTATTGCGCCGGCCGCGCCGACCGCACCGATGAATGGAATGTATTGAATGTTAGTGAATAAGTTTTTCTTATCCTCAATAATGAATAATTTCAATTTATAAACGCTGATAAGCTTTTGATTTCGTTTACTACTGTTAGTTCGATGTCAGTTTACAATAGAAAACAGATATATTTATTTATGGTGAGGCTGGAAACTCTGCGGAAGCATCCCGTTTATACGCGGAGAGACACCCGGAAAAACGTCATCCTTCTCGAAGGAGCTTCGATGTCGAGTAGTTCAATCAAACCAATTAGTATGGTAAATTAATCACTGATAATACCTATAATGCTGTTTGGATTTTTCATACCCAAGGTCACACGAAGGTCATTGTATAATATGTCATTGAAGAGGTCTTTACCTCCACGATAAAAAAATATATAGTTCCATTAAAAAAAAATTTATGATCTTGATATCTAGAAAAAATGACCTCGAAAAAAGTTTTTTCCGAATCATTATATTGCCCTTTCGGTTAGATTAATATTGTCCTAGTACGTTTATTTCTATTACTAACACTAAGCGAGATATTCAAGGTGGTCAAGTTAGCTGTGACACCCTGCATATATATATATATATATATATATATATATATATATATATATATATATATATATATATAATTGGGAGACCATATTACCACGTTACCAAGTTACCATGTCTTTCTCTCTATTACATTCGACATATATCATACATACATAAATAAATATTACTAACAGCAAATTCATAGTATAAAACGTAACTTACCTTTCTCGCCACTTTTTATTTTTAGATGCGCGGGTCCCAAATGGTGTATAATGGTTTTTTCTTTTACGCCCCACGTTGCTTTGCGCTTCATCACCTTGTATTCTTCCTTCCATGATTGTAACACCCACACAATGACACTTTACACTATATTCACATTTACACTTTACACTTTACACTATATTCACATTTACACTTTACACTTTACACTATATTCACGCAATTACACTTTACACTTTACAAAATTATTAACAAACCGCGTTGTAATAACGAATCGCTTCGTACTTTCGTACTGTAAAGCGCGCGACGGTGAACTGGTCAACAAATTCTGTCACACATCGGTTACAAATCGGTGAGAGAGCAAAAGATAGTGCAAACATATGATTGAAGTATTTCTCTTTCTTTTTCTCTCTCGCTCTCACCCCCGCTTTCTCTCTTTTTCTCTCTCGCTCTCACTCCCGCTTTCTCTCTCTTTCTTTCTCACCCCCGCTTCCTCTCCCTTTCTCTCTCACTGTCACCACCGCTCTGTCACTCTCACCCCCCACTCAAAGACAAATGAATGCAAGAGGCGCCCTGGGCCTTGCCGATAGGACCTGGCAAGGGTGCGATCGTCAGAAAGAAAGTTGTCGTCCAGCTGGAAACATCGTAAGTACCCTTCACTCTTGCTACGCCTGTCTCTTGCAGGAAATCTCTTATTCTTTTTTTCGTGTCACTAATTTTAACGCGGCTTTTCTATGAAATCAAATATTTTGATCGAAAGCATCTTCATATTTTAAATTGGTTTTTGTACAATTTGCTTTGGTTTAATACAAGTTTCCTATTTATTTGCAAATCTGTTTTCACGCGGTATGTATATTCTGCGTACATGGTTCCTTTTTTTACACAAGTTTTGTATTTTTATTCCATTCTGTTTCCTTATTTTGCACGGTCTTTTTATACGGTACGTATCCACCGTGTAAAATGACACCGACGTGTATCTGATTTTGTAACCTTCACTGAGCATACAGTGAAGCGCAAAACTAGAAGTAGAATAAAAATAAAGATATTTGTGCAGAAACAGGAACAATGCACGCAGAATAAACTGTGTGCAAACAGATGTACAGAAAAGTAGGAAAGTTGTGTCAAACCAAGGCAAACTCTACAAAAACCAATTTAAAATATAAAAATTCATTCAATCAAAATATTTCATTTAGCAAACATATTTCAAGATATAGATATGTAGAGTTTTGTAGAGTCTGCTACAATAATTTTTGTAATTTTTTTCAGATGCCAACCGTAGCGACACAAACGGAAAGGAGGCTGACGTCGCGCCGCTCGCCGGCATATTCGCGCCGGAGCTCGCGATCGCCGAGACGCGGGTCGCGATCGCGATGCTCGCGGAACGAGTCGCGTTCTCCGAGACGCAGGTCGCGATCGCGATGCTCGCGGAACGAGTCGCGATCGCCGAGACGCGGGTCGCGATCGCGATGCTCGCGGAACGAGTCGCGTTCTCCGAGACGCAGGTCGCGATCGCGATGCTCGCGGCCCGAGTCGCGATCGCCGAGACGCGGGTCGCGATCGCGATGCTCGCGGCGCGGATCGCGGTCGCGGTCGCCGACATGGCGGTCGCACGCGTCTCGAAACCAATCTTCGGACGAGAGTCTTTTTTTCGCAAAGAAGGTACGTACAATAGTTTTGTGATTAGATCAAATGACTTGAATGTTATTGAGAAGTTAGAAGGATTAGTTTCTTAGACGAGGTGTAACAAATTTTTGAAAAAAGTTTCAATTGGTCGGAATCGCAAAAGAAATAGTAAAAGTTGGTTTTTTTTAGCTTTTTTATCTGAGCCTGTATGGAAAATTTAAAAAATGTGTTTGATTTTCTTGAATAAATTATATCCATGCTGAATATTTCATCTATATTGGTTAATTCGTTTACGAGTTATAAACGATTAAAAGTGCGGCCGAAAATCGTGAAAAATGGCAATTTTTCCACTTGCGTTTATAACTCGTAAACGAATTAACCAATATCGGTGAAATTTCCAGCATGGATATAATTTATTCGACCGAATCAAATACATTCTTTAAATTTTCAATACAGGCTCAGATAAAAAAGCTGAAAAAAAAACAACTTTTACTATGTCTTTTGCGATTCCGACCAATTCAAATTTTTTTCAAAAATTTTTTACACCTCGTCTAATAAACTGTTACGTATGGAGACGTTTCTCCACGTTTATTTCGATTAGAAGTTCTAATCTCTTTTTCTGAGAACGAAAAGCGTCCCAACAGGCCCCTTGTTTAATAACGAGATAGAGGAAGAACAAACACAGGCCTCGCATGCAGATGTCAAACCCTCTGCGTCGATCTTCTAAGGAGCAGGACCTACCCCCACCCTTCAGCAAGAGAGATAAGAGCATCCAGCCCTATATAAGCAGAACACCGATCCCTAGCAGCACATAGTCTCAGAACCAATGAGCCAGAACGCATCCACGCAAACTGAACCATCGGAAGGACGATCTAGTATCGCGATTCAGACGGGACAAAGCGGGTGCTGGGAAAAACCCAATAGAACGGGAAAAATCCTCACTGCTCGACCTTACCAACCTGCAAAGGGAGGCAGAATCGTGAAGGGTCGGAGCACTTCAACAAGGAAAGTTAAGGAAACTACAGCTCACACCCAAACCGACCAACGGAAGCGACCGTACCACAGCATCGAACTATTCGAAGTCACCGACCGAAACATCCGAGACTGGACCCCGGGAGAACCATGCCGGAAAAAGGGAGCAGCCTAAAACTCATCGGTTCCCGTAAGGTGGAAGCTTCTTTCCGCTGCATCGTCCGTGAGGTCGAAGACCAGACAACCGTCTGGATCACAGCGGAGGAACACCCAGAGGAAGTGGTGGACTTCTTCAGGGCCTTTGCCAACCACATGGCACAACGGCACCACCTATGCATACCGGTGCTGGCAGCGATCAAGCCGGGTCTACTCGTGGCCGTGCGGGATGGTCCCGTCTGGCCGAGGGGCGAAGTGAGGGAGGTCGACGAACGAGCCGTCTCCATCTTTTTGGGCGACCGTGGTACCATCACGGTTCGGGAGATCACCCAACTCTGGATTCTCCCGCCACGTTTCCGGACCTTGCCCTGGCAGGCAGTAAGAATGGTGCTGAGGGGCGTCCGCCCCCGTAACAACAGAGCCATCCACCGGATCAGCACCATCTCCAGGCTGGTAATGAGGGACCGAAGAGGCTACGCTAGCGGAGTGACCGTCACTAGTAGTGGCCACGCCGAGGGTCACCTCCTGTTGGACCGTCTACCGGATCAACCCCCACTGGATGTTGCGGAACACTGGATTCAAATGGGCTACGCAGTCGAGACCACAACCAACCCTGAACGACACCTCCAACAGTAGAAGACCACATATAAATATAAGTACACTACATACTACACTACACTACACTACACCCGGCATTTTTCTTTACCATAGCTCTCAGGACGTTTTTCTTTCTCAGATCGAAAGCATCACGCGAACCGCGATGTTTCATTTAAGGGGGGAGATGTTACGTATGGAGACGTTTCTCCACGTTTATTTCGATTAGAAGTTCTAATCTCTTTTTCTGAGAACGAAAAGCGTCCCAACAGGCCCCTTGTTTAATAATTGTACTCCGGCTGGACGCAGCTGGCACGAAGCATGATTCAGTAACAGCACCGTACGATTTCCTAATATGGAAATCTTCAAAACATCCCCTTCTGGAATTTATTGTCAAGATAGTCTTTGATAGGAAACATCCTGGCTAACCCTTCGTTTTACCCCTATAAACAAAAGATCCAGCTGCAAACCTTAAACTCACTAGAAACGACAAATACGAGTATGCGACCGTAAAATAAAACAGATACATTCCCCTCTCATTTTTAGGGTATATAAACCCATGCATTTTCATCCTCTTTGGTTAGTCGAGAAGCGGTTCAGTCAAGATTCAGACGCGGTTCAGTACTCGTGCAGTCACGTCGCGTCAAGTCTAGTGAGATCGGGTTAAAGTCCCTTTCGAATCAAACGTAACCTTATAGATTCCGTTAGTTCGGTATATATTCTATTTGGCATTCAACAATCGCTATCTAACCCCGCATTGCCAGTGCGTCAACACCGTGCATCATTAGGTAACAATTTCTCTAATTGTACACTTACTACATCCACTCGCGACACAAACAATCACACTTGTAACTATTCCAAATCAGAATATATTTGTCTTGTTTGTTAACTCGCGTAATCTACAACCTTTAATTATTGCCTGATATCCTAATCTAATAATTGAACGTTCGCAGCCCTGGCTCGTAACAAAACTAATCCTTCTAACTTCTCAATAACATAAGAGTCATTTGATCTAATTTTTAAAAAGTTATGTTGCTTCAAATAGTGTAGACTCAGTTTTGCTCGTTACTGTATATGAATGAGAACATTTAAAAAATTGTCCGTTTAATAATGTTTGTTTTTAACGTTACAGCTGCAGGAAATACAAAAACAAATCAAATCGATGAGACGAGGAGGAAGTGGCGGCAGGGGTGGCAGTGGGGGCTGGGGCAGCAGAGGAGGCAGGGGTGGCAGGGGTGGATCAACCGATGGTCGCGGCGCTATAAGTTTGGCCTCGTGCCACGGGTCTGCAGGTCGGATCCTTAGCTTTCTTTTGTGGACTACAAAATTTTGTCCCACCAGTTTCCTGGCTTGCTCCGGTTTCTCAAATGTGACGAATGCCTGATTTCCCGTAGGTTTCCTCAGGACAACCACGTGTTCCGCTCCATGCGGTCGGAAAACTTTCAATAAATCCTCCTTCTTTGTATAATTGGCCAGTCTCAGTATTAACAATCTCCTTCCATTTCCTGTTTCCCCTGAGCTGCACCCTGGTTGTGGCTCCATGGTTAATTTATAATCCTATGGTTACAATGTTCGTATAAGTTCGTGTAAATACAATAGGAGACAACACAACATATAAATAATAGTATTTTTATTCGGTCCCTCATTACCAGCCTGGAGATGGTGCTGATCCGGTGGATGGCTCTGTTGTTACGGGGGCGGACGCCCCTCAGCACCATTCTTACTGCCTGCCAGGGCAAGGTCCGGAAACGTGGCGGGAGAATCCAGAGTTGGGTGATCTCCCGAACCGTGATGGTACCACGGTCGCCCAAAAAGATGGAGACGGCTCGTTCGTCGACCTCCCTCACTTCGCCCCTCGGCCAGACGGGACCATCCCGCACGGCCACGAGTAGACCCGGCTTGATCGCTGCCAGCACCGGTATGCATAGGTGGTGCCCGTTGTGCCATGTGGTTGGCAAAGGCCCTGAAGAAGTCCACCACTTCCTCTGGGTGTTCCTCCGCTGTGATCCAGACGGTTGTCTGGTCTTCGACCTCACGGACGATGCAGCGGAAAGAAGCTTCCACCTTACGGGAACCGATGAGTTTTAGGCTGCTCCCTTTTTCCGGCATGGTTCTCCCGGGGTCCAGTCTCGGATGTTTCGGTCGGTGACTTCGAATAGTTCGATGCTGTGGTACGGTCGCTTCCGTTGGTCGGTTTGGGTGTGAGCTGTAGTTTCCTTAACTTTCCTTGTTGAAGTGCTCCGACCCTTCACGATTCTGCCTCCCTTTGCAGGTTGGTAAGGTCGAGCAGTGAGGATTTTTCCCGTTCTATTGGGTTTTTCCCAGCACCCGCTTTGTCCCGTCTGAATCGCGATACTAGATCGTCCTTCCGATGGTTCAGTTTGCGTGGATGCGTTCTGGCTCATTGGTTCTGAGACTATGTGCTGCTAGGGATCGGTGTTCTGCTTATATAGGGCTGGATGCTCTTATCTCTCTTGCTGAAGGGTGGGGGTAGGTCCTGCTCCTTAGAAGATCGACGCAGAGGGTTTGACATCTGCATGCGAGGCCTGTGTTTGTTCTTCCTCTATCTCGTTATTAAACAAGGGGCCTGTTGGGACGCTTTTCGTTCTCAGAAAAAGAGATTAGAACTTCTAATCGAAATAAACGTGGAGAAACGTCTCCATACGTAACAGTTTATTAGACGAGGTGTAAAAAATTTTTGAAAAAAATTTGAATTGGTCGGAATCGCAAAAGACATAGTAAAAGTTGTTTTTTTTTCAGCTTTTTTATCTGAGCCTGTATTGAAAATTTAAAGAATGTATTTGATTCGGTCGAATAAATTATATCCATGCTGGAAATTTCACCGATATTGGTTAATTCGTTTACGAGTTATAAACGCAAGTGGAAAAATTGCCATTTTTCACGATTTTCGGCCGCACTTTTAATCGTTTATAACTCGTAAACGAATTAACCAATATAGATGAAATATTCAGCATGGATATAATTTATTCAAGAAAATCAAACACATTTTTTAAATTTTCCATACAGGCTCAGATAAAAAAGCTAAAAAAAACCAACTTTTACTATTTCTTTTGCGATTCCGACCAATTGAAACTTTTTTCAAAAATTTGTTACACCTCGTCTAAGAAACTAATCCTTCTAACTTCTCAATAACATTCAAGTCATTTGATCTAATCACAAAACTATTGTACGTACCTTCTTTGCGAAAAAAAGACTCTCGTCCGAAGATTGGTTTCGAGACGCGTGCGACCGCCATGTCGGCGACCGCGACCGCGATCCGCGCCGCGAGCATCGCGATCGCGACCCGCGTCTCGGCGATCGCGACTCGGGCCGCGAGCATCGCGATCGCGACCTGCGTCTCGGAGAACGCGACTCGTTCCGCGAGCATCGCGATCGCGACCCGCGTCTCGGCGATCGCGACTCGTTCCGCGAGCATCGCGATCGCGACCTGCGTCTCGGAGAACGCGACTCGTTCCGCGAGCATCGCGATCGCGACCCGCGTCTCGGCGATCGCGAGCTCCGGCGCGAATATGCCGGCGAGCGGCGCGACGTCAGCCTCCTTTCCGTTTGTGTCGCTACGGTTGGCATCTGAAAAAAATTACAAAAATTATTGTAGCAGACTCTACAAAACTCTACATATCTATATCTTGAAATATGTTTGCTAAATGAAATATTTTGATTGAATGAATTTTTATATTTTAAATTGGTTTTTGTAGAGTTTGCCTTGGTTTGACACAACTTTCCTACTTTTCTGTACATCTGTTTGCACACAGTTTATTCTGCGTGCATTGTTCCTGTTTCTGCACAAATATCTTTATTTTTATTCTACTTCTAGTTTTGCGCTTCACTGTATGCTCAGTGAAGGTTACAAAATCAGATACACGTCGGTGTCATTTTACACGGTGGATACGTACCGTATAAAAAGACCGTGCAAAATAAGGAAACAGAATGGAATAAAAATACAAAACTTGTGTAAAAAAAGGAACCATGTACGCAGAATATACATACCGCGTGAAAACAGATTTGCAAATAAATAGGAAACTTGTATTAAACCAAAGCAAATTGTACAAAAACCAATTTAAAATATGAAGATGCTTTCGATCAAAATATTTGATTTCATAGAAAAGCCGCGTTAAAATTAGTGACACGAAAAAAAGAATAAGAGATTTCCTGCAAGAGACAGGCGTAGCAAGAGTGAAGGGTACTTACGATGTTTCGGGCCCCCAAGTACACCGCCCCCAATGGTGGGGGCATAACAGGGCGGCCCGGCCCAAGCAGGGCACTCCTCCAGGGTATGCCGCGCCGTGTCTACATCTTCGCCGCAGTGGTGGCACTGCGCAGTCGGCTCCCGTCCCATTCTGTGCAGGTACTCTCCGAAGCAACCGTGGCCGGAGAGCACCTGCGTGAGGCGGAAGGTCAACCTTCCCCGCCTCCTGCACCATATATAAAATATGGTCAGGAGGGCCCGGACAATCGGACGTGTGGAGGGCGTTAGCAGCGCCCTCCATTCCGAAAGACTTTCCGTCCGGGCCTGGCGATTCTGGCCCTCGAGCTCCAACTCCTCCTCGCGCGTGAGTTCCACCCCCGACGGGCGGCGGAAGGAGCGGGCGATGTGGTATAGCTTCGCCCGCTCCGCCGCCACCACAGTGAAGGGTGGAATCACTGGTTTGGTTAACCTTACAATTGTTCGTACCCATCCGAGGATGTAGCTTAGCCTAAGTTGTTCTGTAACTTATTTACAATAGTTTATTAATTTTTACTTAAATAGCTTGCGCAATTCGCCAGTCGGGCCCATCGTTGCACAAGCGCTGACTGCGTCGATGCGTCTAATTCGTTAAAATTTGCAAAATGAATGACAGTGAATCTTTGAGCATTGACGTGACTCTCTCTTCCAGCGTTAACAAGATTTATAATTTCAATTTATCTACATGTTTGGTGAATTGTTTTCCGTTATCATCTTCTAAAATAACATTGTTCTTTGCCAAAATTCCAACAATTTTGTATGGTCCATGATAACGGCTACTAAACTTTCCAGCTCGCGGTTCAATTACGACGCGTACCATGTCCCCTATTTTCCCGCGGAACGCTCGCGCCTTTTTATCATAATAGCCTTTAGATCTTTCTTTAGCTTTATTCTGATTCCTTGCGGCTAATGTATGCATCTCGTTTAGTCGAACAATTAGATCAGAAAGATAAGTATTATATGTAGGTAGTCTTTCGTCCTCTGGGAACGAACTCGGACAACGAGCAACCTTTCCAAACACCAATTCATAAGGTGTGAAGTTGGTCGTCTCATGTACCGAAGTATTATACGAAAACATTGCGAACGGTACTAGCCTATCCCAATCGTCACATATCTATCTACATAATGGCTGATATATTCCGTTAAGGGGGCCGGCAGGCATTTGGCCTTGACTGTCACGCCAATCCTCGAACGGTCCTCGAACGGTCAGTAGGGAAAACTGATTGTGGAATGATTAAAATTTTTTTTGTGGAACTACATCGCGTCTACGACATATCGGTAAAAAAGAATATATGAAATGCCGACTTGAGAAGTAGTGGAAAAGAGAAACGAAAATTGAGAGAGAAAGCTAGCGACTAGACATGGTTGCCACATATCATCTTCGCCTCACTGTTGCCATGTCATCAAACCCGTAAATTTACAAGCGTTTCGTGAAACTGATTTCTGCATGAGCCCGATTCAGCCGACCAACACATGCTAACACGTACATTGCCACGGGCGCATAGATATACAGAGGACTCGTTGTCACATTACCTTTGCAGTTTTTTGCTACAATCTCTGAAATCAAACTCGAACAGCAGTCACGTGTATGCAAAAGCTAAGGAAATCATTTGATTTATATTAAATTGAATCAGTTTATTCTTAACATTATAATAATTTTATACATATATTAACAGGACTTCTTTTAAAAAGAAAATGAGTCGGAATTTACTTCCTGTCAGAAAGAAAATTATATTCAAAATGAAATTAAAGCAGCTTTTTTTATGCCACAAAGCGCATAAAAAGTTAAACAAAATTTGTCATATTTTTTTACTTTAGATGTCAAATCTGAAGTTAAGAAACAAACAAATACAAATTTACAACTAAAGACTAAACGCAAAATAAACTTGAATAATATCATATATATATAAAAGTTTATAGCATTTTCCAAAGTTTTATATATGTTTACAATATATAAAACCGAGAAGTTAGCCGCGTTGTCTTAGTGACGACGATACAACGAAGACCATTCGGCGCGATGTCTCGATATCGTAACATATCGATACTCGTAACACTATATTTGACAAAGTGACGAAGTTTCTGTCAAAATCAAAGAACTTTCGATAGAAATGAGATAGAGCTATGATTTTTTTTTAGAAGTTAAAATATTGCAAAAGAAGGGAAAAATAGAGAGACTATGGTACAAACATGTTTTAACTTTGAAAATAAACTTGGAATATTTAAACAAAATTGTGATTTATCCAATGCCATGCACGGTTAGATTTTTCTTGACATTCTGTACATCTGTTCTCGTAGATTTTATCACGCTGACATCAAATCCGATCACAAAATTTATCTGTCACCTCAGGATTTTGGAAAAAATCGATTTCTGCGAAAAGAAACTAATGAAATCACAATTTTTCCATTGAAATGATTTGATAACCCTCTGGTTATTCTGGTTCAGAGGCCAAAATGTGAATTTCGCGAGGCGTTCGAAACAAGCGTGGCGTCACGAGATGCTAAGGCGAAGCCACGACCTTCGGCCTGCTATATTTTATCAAAATTAAATCGGTACTTTGAAGTGAAATTGATATTATAAATATACAATGATAAAACATAATGAAATTAAAAAAAATACGTTAGTAGACAGGATTTGAACACTGGTCGTCCGGTTGAAAACTTGGTACGCTGCTTTTTTTTTTTTTTTGTAAAAACGTTTATTGGAGGTGTGCGTACATTCAAAGACTACATAAGGTACCAAAAACGTGACATAAAAAAAAACCAAACAATAACTTAATAAATATCTGTTTGATCGAAAGTATCGATTCTAATAGATAGACAACTTTGTTATAACTAACTTAGACTAATTACAATATATGGGTTTAGGAACCAGAGGGGTTGTACAGTTGTTGCCACAGTATACTGAGCTATCAGTCAAGGGAAAAGAGGGTGACGAAAAACCCTCGAACCAGTTTTAAGAGCTAATAATAATTAATAACAAATAACAGATAACAGATAACAACAAAAAAGAAAAATATCATAGAGAAAGGATAGCTTGACAGAGAAAAGGGAAGAAGGAAGGGGAGAGGGAAGGCTATTTACATAGAGGCGAAAAGCACGTTTAGTAAGCGCCATTGTGTTTGGCTAAAATTTGAGCTAATACTGTTTGCGCGGATTATCGGGGCCTCGGTCGGGGTTGACTTGGCCTTCGCGCGTTGAGGTTGCTTAAATGGGTGGTGTTAGGTGATAGCCACCAGTATTTTTTGAAATCTAGTCTGTGGAAGTCTAGATAATCTCGGTTAGGGATAATTGAGGAGAATTTGAATTTGTCTCTGTTCGTTATGAAGTCGTTGTGGTTAAGAGCAACTCTTTTATCGGCTTTGTTCCTGCGCCAGTGATAAATAATTGGAGTGTTGTCGGCGTTTTGGATAAGGCCGTTAATATCGCAAAATAGGAACGCTTGTGGGGTGGTATATCCTGTGGCAAGTTGTCTACGGGAAGTAGCGTCGTCTTGTTCGGATAAAGAGCGGACGATGGCATTGTCTATGAATGGTAGTTTACTATAATAATCTCTCGTGAGCTTGATCATGAATAGATCAATTCTAGGTATGTCGGCCTTGTTGTATATTGTTTGGTTTTTTACGTAATGTTGCCAATCTGAACTTATTGATCTATATAGTCGGAGGCAGGCTCTCAAGCATTTGCGCTCCATTTGTCTGATTTTTTCTGCGGTTGTGTGGTTCATGTTCCATAGGATGGGCGCTGCGTAAGTAATTATGGGGCGGATTAGTAACATGTATAAAATGATTTTTGTTCGGTTAGTTAGGTATTTGTTATAGAAGATTTTGCTGTTGGCGTGAAAGGCTTTGTTGGCTTTATCAAGTTGTATATCTATGTGTTTATTGCCGCGGAGGAGGTAGTCAATGTGGACTCCAAGGTATTTTACTATTTTTTTGTGTGGGATGAGTTCTTTATTGTGAGTACCTGGTATTGTGGCTGAGATGCGGAAGTGTTTACTGCCAGCTTTTGTTTTGGAGTTGAGCATGTCGAGAGGCTTTCTGAATAAAATGGTTTCACATTTTTTCGGATTTAGTCTCAGGTTCCAAGCTGTGTAATATTGATTGATTTTATTTACAATTGTGTCGAGATCGTTTTGTACCGACTCGACTCTGTTACCCGAAACATAGACAATGACATCGTCCGCGAATGCAATTAGGCCGGGACTATTAGGTTCGTTGAACTTAAATAATTTGGGGAGATCGCTTAAATAAATATTAAAAAGGATCGGTGAATTAACGGTACCCTGTTGGAGCCCTTCTTTGATATTGAATTTAGATGAAGACAAGTGTTTGCCATCCCAGGTGAAAAAAGATTTTCCGGTGACCATGTCCCAGATTAAATGAGTTAGCCAGGTTGGAAAGTTCTTTTTGTGCAGTTTGTATAGTAATCCATTCAGCCAAACTGAGTCAAAAGCCTTTTCTATGTCGAGGAGGGCAGCACCCACTAGTTGGCTATTGCTGACCTTTTTGGAGATGTCAGTTAGTAGCTTATGGACGGCATGAGTGGTAGAATGGGACTGTTTGAAACCAAATTGGTGATCGGGGATTATTCTGTTGATGTAGCAGATATTTGAAATTTTGTTATTGACAATGGCTTCAAATATTTTGCTGATGCTAGGGGTGAGGCTAATGGGGCGATAGCTCGAGGGGTCTTTAGGATTTTTGCCTTTTTTTAAGATTGGCAAGACTTTAGCACTTTTCCAGGCTTTAGGGAAATAACTGTAATTAATGGAATTGTTAAAGAGAATTGTGAGCTTGATGATTAGGTTTGTGGGAAGGTGTTTAAGGACTATGGGTGGGATACCGTCTAGGCCACTGGAGGTTTTGTTGGGAAGTTTCTTGAGGATATAGGATACAGTGAGGGGGCAGCAGAAAGGGTCAAGGGTGTGATCAGGGAGAGATGGATTAATGGCAGAGTTGGTTGGGCTGAATTGTATAATATAGGAGCCTCTAGATCTAGCCGTGAAGAATTCTGATTTGACAGAGTCTGCGGTTTTATCGACTATCTTTTTCAGAAGGGAGCCGTCGTTTAAGGGTCGCGGTGAATTTATTTCTTCAAAGAATGCGCCTATTGTGTTTAATTTATCTTTAGGGGTATTAATGATGTAGTTATTGTTGATTTTTTTGGTATTGGGGAGATCATAATTGCATCTGTTGATAATGCTGCTATTACTTTCGTGTATATGAAGTTCATCTATCTTGGATGGTTGTTTAGGTCTGAAGATAGCATTAATTTTTGGGAAAAATTTGTCGGGGTTGCGGTAATCAATTTTTTTTATAGTGTTGGTCCAGTAATTTTCAGCAGCTATTTTAAATTCGTGTTGTAGTGCTATTAAAAGTTTTTTGTGTAGTGTTATGGCGTATCTTGTGATGGGGTTTCTTTTTAATGGATCTGTTATGTGAAGGTGGTGTAAAAGGGAGACGATGTACTTTTTTGTTTTTGGAGTTTTAGAATTCTGTTGTTTAGATATCTGTTAATGCTATCTTTGGATTTGACTTTAGGGATGGAAGTGGAAATTGCTAGTTTGATTGCTTCGTTAAGGGTATTGAGGTTATGGTCTATTTCTTCGAGGGTTAGATTACGATCGGGAGGGATGTTGTTGGTGTGGAGTTTGGAGAGGCGTTTAGTGAATTTTTCCCAATTAGTGGCTTTGAAGTTGTAGATAAAATTGGGTGGCGGGTGGTTTTCCCACGGAAGGGTGCCGGTGTGTAGTTTAAAAGATAGAGTAAGGGCTGCATGGTCACTGTCGTATGGAATGGTTAGGGCTCTACCTTGGGTATTGTTAATTAAATCGAGTCTGGAGTCAACGAGGCAGATATCTAAGTACGACTGGGCAGGTTTGAATGTGGCGAAAGCCGGTGTGATGATTTTAAGTTTGAATTTAAAATTGTGATTTGTTTCCCATTGTCTAAAGTATCTGCCTCTTTGGTTATCACATCTGTCGCCCCAGGTTTTCCTTCTGGCATTGAAATCTCCCGCTACAATGTAGTAAGTGTTAATATTATGTAACTTAAGGCTATCGAAAAGAAAATCTAACTCTGATAAAAATAGACTTCGGCTGTCATTTTTGGCATATGCGCTGACTAGAAATAATATATTACTATTGTTTAATTTTAATTTGATGATGGTGTATTCTAATATTTCATTATTTGCAGAGGATGGGTGTGTAACTTCTTCGAATGATAAGTTTTTGCTAATTAGAATGGCCGTACCACCCCCTTGAATAGCATTTGGTCTGTCTCTTCTAATTATTGTATAATCTTTAAATGAGATTTTATGGGAGGGGTTGAGCTTAGTTTCTGATAGAAATATTATGTCATGATCGTAGTTTTTTAAAAATTGGCAAAGTTCTAGTCTTCTGTAGTTGGCTATTATTGAGTTGACATTGATTGCCGCTATTCTAATTTGATTGCTGAGTGTGAAGTTATGGTCCATGATCTCTATTGAAAATTGTATTTAGAATGAATTCAATTTTTTCGGAGTTAGCAGAAATTTGTGCAGCTAATGTTTTAAATTGGGTTGAAACTAATATGGTTAATTCATTTTTTAAATCGGTTACCCAGCTAGGAGGGTTGATTGAATTGGGGTTGCTGGAGTCGTCTCGGGCAGTTATTGGATTGGGCGTTACGTATACGGGCTGGGGGGGATGAGTGGTCTTCGTAGGCGGGGGCTGTTTGGGATCTTGAAGGCTGGCTGCTTGAGCATATGAAGTATTTTCCCTGATGGTGGCAGAGATACGGTTGAGGTTTCTTAGGGTTGAGCGGGTTTGGGAAGTCTTTTGCTCTTTTTTATTTGCGAGAGCAAATTTGATAAAGGGACATCCTTTGTATGAGGCAGGGTGACCTTGTTGATTACAATTGGCGCATTTGAGATTGTCACGACTGTTAAGGGTTTCGACGCTGCATTTGCCTGGCTCGTGGGTCAGGGAGCATTTGACACAACGGAACGGCAGATGGCAATTCTTGCTGGCGTGGCCAAGTCTTTGACATTTTTTACATTGAAATATTTTTTGTTTTCTGAGGTGTTCCCAGTGGACTTTTTGGTATGCTATGGCTTTTATCTTGAAGAGGTCTGTAGTCTTGCTATCGCTGGAGAGTTGGACAATGAAATGGTGTTTTTCAGGTGTGCTTTTATTATAGTAGAATTTGGCGAGATTTGTGATTTTTAAATTGGGTATCCCTAGATCTTCTAATTCCTGTTTTATTTCCTCTGGGCTGAATGAGCCTCTGATGCCTTTTAAAATGATTGAAATGGGTTTCAAGTGTTTTTGCGTGAATGTATAGAATTGGATCTTCTTATCAATCAGCCCATCGCAAATGGTGGTGTGAATATCGGTGTCGCTGGCATAGATGGTGTGAGAGTCCTTTTTGACTTCTTTAATTAGGAAGGCTTTTTTGGGGATGCCCAGAGCTACGATAATATTTATCAATTCATGAATCGTGGAATTCAATGTGAAAATTGGAGGCGGTTTGCCAAATTTAGATGTTGATTTGACAGAGTGGCTGTTTGTAGTGAAGGAGGCATCTTGATCAATAGTGTTTTTGTTCGAGAGCGGTTGAAATCTATTGAAGTTAGCAGCGTCAAGAATAGGTGAAGGTGTGTCGGTTTGGGGGATTTTGCTTGTTTTTTTGGGAGTTTCCCAAATTTCGGAGGCCATGCCATCGATAGGAGTGAGGTTGGTTGTAGAAGAGGCCTGCACTGCCCCCTTGACCAGCGTGTTTGTAACAGGTCCGCGGGCCACCTTTAGGTTAGGCTTAACCTTATTGTTAGATGGCACATTATTTTCTTTTAGAAAGTCTTTGTAGAGGAGCTCTAGCTGAAGCGAATTCAGTTTAGGTACCTTCGGCCGTCTGAATTCGGAGCTGGTGCCGGGCTGGGGGCTCTCCCCGTCCTCCGAATCCGACGTGATGGAACGCTTGGTTTTCGGAGAAGGGAAGCTCGCCATCGGATCCATGGGCGAGCAGGGAATCCTGCTGCGACCCGGGAATCAAGATTCGGTTAATAAAAGTACTATACCGCACTATATAAATGTTCAGCGATAAAGGATTCGCATATAATATCACTATACGAATCCGCGGCGTATAGGTTAACCAAAGAAACAGTGAGCTGAAGTTGACTGGATGCTAACACGTCCTGTTCGGTCAACGGTCGGCAGCCGACTCCACTTGGTACGCTGCAGTCACGCCAAACCGAATCTTGTTGTACCGTTGAAAAAAATACGGCATTACATAGGAAATAATGAAACTTCAATCGTTAATATCGCGAAAATTATTGAGTATCTGCCCCTATAATGGTGTATATTTGTGAACAGGACAACGAGATCTATAAGTATGCAAAGTTTCAACAGAATCGATGACCCGAAGGTCGTGGCCTCTTTCGAAACGTGCAAGGGTCAGAAAATTTTCAAATTGCCGCTTCAATAGTGCAATGAGCAGTTTCTAAATGGTCAATTGTCTTTCCTAAAGGTTCAATCTAGGTCTGTCCAGAGGCCAAAATGCGAATTTCTGCCTCATCGTCGATTAATTAGCAATATTCGGCAACATACCGCCAGTCGCGAGGCGTTCGAGGCAAGCGTGACGTCACGAGATGCGTAGCGAAACGTGCAAGGGTCGAAATCTTGACAAATTGACGCTTCAATATTGCAATGAGCAGTTTAAAAGTGGTCACTTGTGTTTCCTAAAAGTCCAATCTACGTCTGTCCAGAGCCCAAACTGCGAATTTATACCTCATTGTCGAGTAATTTGCAATATTCGGCAGCATACTGCCAGTCGCGAGGCGTTCGAGGCAAGCGTGACGTCACGAGATGCGTAGCGAAACGTGCAAGGGTCGAAATCTTGACAAATTGACGCTTCAATATTGCAATGAGCAGTTTAAAAGTGGTCACTTGTGTTTCCTAAAAGTCCAATCTACGTCTGTCCAGAGCCCAAACTGCGAATTTATACCTCATCGTCGAGTAATTTGCAATATTCGGCAGCATACATATCGTACATATGTAAACCTGTAATATCGAACTGCATTATCGACCGTATTCTATCGCAAGGTACAGTGTTTGCCGCGGGGAGACCGGGGCGCTAGTAAGCGGAACCGCGAAATGGTGCGTTTTTTTCTAGACATTTTACGCCTTAAATAAGTAAGTAATCAATTAAAAATGCATACCACCGTGTTCGTACATGTCTTTGCTATGTCTGTCCAGAGCGTTTTTTTCGATACGAACACTAAATCTCTCGAAATTAAGAGAATCTCTCTGCGGCAGCCATCTTGTGACGTCATCCTTGCTTCAGAAAGCGAGATTTCTGCCGAATATTACAAATTACTCGACGATGAGGTAGAAATTCGCAATTTGGGCTCTGGACAGACCTAGATTGGACTTTTAGGAAACCCAAGTGACCACTTTTAAACTGCTCATTGCGATATTGAAGCGTCAATTTGTCAACATTTTGACCCTTGCAAGTTCATATACGTATATGGATTTCATGTATGTGTGTGGTTACACAGAGTCGACCTGCCGGCCCCCTTAACACTATATGGCTTCTCTCTAGTGCTCCATTCGTTTGTGGTCTATAACCAGATGTCATAAAGTGTCGGATTTTGAAAACCTTCGTCAATTTTTGAATAACCTTGTTTAGAAAACTAGTACCTCTGTCCGTTAATATTGCCTGAGGAGTACCATATTGTAATATCAAATGGGTCGTTAAAGCGTGCGCGATTGTCTCGGCCCTTATGTCAGGAACGGGAACTGCTATGCAGTATTTTGTTAAATTATCTTGCATCGTTAATATATGCCTATTTCCGTTGGGAGTTGTCGGTAATGGTCCTACTGTATCGAACGCTACCCTCTCAAAAGGTTCTGCGGAAGTATCCGTTATTAACATGGGTTCGCGTGTTTTGGAACGTACCAACTTTTTGCTTTGGCAACTGTCGCACGAACGAATAAATCGTTTTATTTCTTCGCGCATAATAGGCCAATAAAATCTCTCCCTAATTCTATTGTATGTTTTAGTGACACCCTTGTGTCCTCCTATTAGGCTCGAATGCATTTCTGTAATTATTTGCTTCCTATATTCCCTAGGTGGTATTTGGATGTTTCCTTGACAAAAGGTTGCTGTTATTTCGCTTCCGTCTAAAATATCTGCTAGTATTCGCTTTAACTTGTTTTGTGGTACTTTCCCTAGCATCTCATCCGTTTGCGATATCCGGAATGAATTTAAATTTAACTGTGTCAGTTTACGTCTCAAGTTTTCCAATGCTATCTCCAAGTTTTCTATTGTTGGTTCATCAAAATAGTTCTTTTTAATTACTACGCTGAATATCATGTGTTTACCCTTTTTGGTAACCAGAATTTGACCTATTTTTAGTCTATTGTTTTTGAGGGACTCTGTATTTAGTATTCCTAAATCTAACAGTAGTCTGTTTAATGGTGTAGCTAGTTTACAATCTGTTGAAATAAAATGCACATAATTTCCTGGTCTGTATGTCAAGTTTTCTCTAGTGTTGCTAACGTTCTTACTATTAAATTGGTGTAAGGTTGGTTCTGGTACTATTGTTTCTTTTATTTGGATGTTAGATGAACATGTGCCCTGTGTTTGATGTATGTGTTTGCGCATACGCGTACCTCCCTCCTTAGAGTTCGGTCCGTGTATTAGGTTTCCTAATCTATGGTATAAACTCTGATTGTCTATGTCATCACTGTCTGACTGTGTGTGATTATGTGTTTGTTCAAGAATAGTTGTGTCTTCTGATGAATAGTCTGTAAGTGTCTGTTGTGTCTGATTTGATGTTAAGAAAGTATCATCCGTGTCGTCACTGTCTAGTATCTCTGGCAAATCTATTGAAATACTATTGTCTGTTTCTGATTCCGACTCGTCGCTCAACGAGGTGTCGTCCGTGCCTGAAGCCTTAGGGTTAACCCACAATTGCTTTGAATTAGGCTCCAGACTCGGCAAGACACTTCTACGTCGTCGAAGTATCGGTGTGTCTGTCTGTTCGTCATCTGTAGTGTCACTATGTATGTCCGTATCAGTACTGTCAGAGTCAATTTGTTGTTGTGCATTTTCTACTATTTTAGATCTAGTTCTCGTTGCTATAGACTCTGGATCGGGAGTTCTAAACCTAACTCTAGTTGTTTTAGAGCCTTTCGGTCTACCACGGCCTCGTTTTCCTATTTCCGATGTTGACTCTGCTAAAGGAAATACCCGTTTAGGTGACGGCTCTTCATCGTCGATATCTGACGATGACGACAATGAAAAATCGTCAGATGAGATCAATTCATCGACTATTACTGGATTTCGGGACAATGCATCAGCATTGGTGTTTAATTTCCCTGCTTTATGAACAAAATCATATTCATAATCCCTCAATTTCAGTCTCCAACGAACCAATCTCTGTCCTGGGTCCTTTATAGAATCTATCCATCGTAATGGCTCGTGATCGCTAATTAATGTGAACTTCCGTCCATATAAATAAGGTCTAAAATGAATAATTGCGTATAACACAGCTAGACATTCTTTCTCTGTAGTAAAATAATTTTGTTCCGGTTTTGTTAATGTCCGTGATAAATATGCTACTGGCAAATCATTCCCATTAACTTCCTGGCTAAGGACCGCGCCTATGGCTGTATCCGAAGCGTCAGTTGTCAATGTGAATGGTTTCTGAAAATCTGGATATTGCAAAATTGGATTCTGGCATAAAGCTTTGCGTAATTTCATAAAACTTTCTTTCTGAGGTTTGCCCCAAACGAATTTCGCATTTTTCTTTAATAGTTCTGTTAACGGCTTAGCCTTTGCTGCAAAATCTTTAATGAATCTACGGTAATAACCAGCTAATCCCAAAAATTGTTTAATATTTTTCGGGTTTTTGGGACGCGGAAAATGTTTGACGGCTACTATCTTTTTTGGATCTGGCTTCAGCCCTTTTCTACTAATGATGTGTCCGAGATAACCTACTTCTGTTTTCAAAAATTCGCATTTATCTGGCTGTAGTGTTAAGTTTGCATCTGCCAATCGCGAAAATAAACGCCTTACTTTCTTCTCATGTTCTTTTAGATTCTTTGCATACACGACTATATCATCTAGATATACAAATACTTCGATTCCTTGTAAACCTCTCAGCAATTGATCCATCAACCTTTGAAAGGTTGCTGGTGCATTTTTCAAGCCTTCGGGCATTCGCACAAACTCGTAATGCCCATTAGGTGTGGTAAAGGCCGTTTTTGGCCTATCTTTTTCACTCATTTCTATCTGCTGGAAACCACTGGCTAAATCAAAGGTTGAAAAATATTGGGCTTGACCCAAATGGTCCAGAATCTCAGAAATATTAGGTAACGGATAAGCGTCTCCTATCGTTTTCTCGTTTAATTTCCTAAAATCTACCACCATCCTCCATCTTGGATTGCCTTTAGAATCGGGTTTTTTCGGAACTATCCACAGTGGAGAGTTATATGGTGACTTAGATGGCTTAATAATTCCGTCTTCTAGTCTTTTTGCAATTTGTCTGTCTATTTCCTGTTTATGAACTATTGGAAATCTATATTGTCTGGTGTTAATAGGAATGTCATCTGTTGTGTGTATGTGGTGTTTAATGTAAGAAGTAACAGGCAATTTGTCAGTAGGTAGGTGGAAAATATTGGGAAATTCTTCAACGATATCAATTACATGATCTTTTTCCTCTACGCTTAGATGGTCTAAATGTAATCTATTCACTATTTCCGTGACTCTGTCAGTGGTTTCTGGCATTTCTATATCTGAGTCTGTGTCGAAGTATTCCTGTTCTTCAGGAAAATTATGCAATTCAAAAGGAATCAATTCCTGAGGTGGAATCTCTATTCGCACATCTTCATCAAGAGAATTTATAGCTAGGACATGGCACACGCCGCAATCGTTAACCGATACGGCTGCTTCGCCAATATATAAACCATCTTTACATTGCAATCTCGGTAAGTATCCTTCCTCTAAATTTTCATTTACTACATCTATTGCAATCGCTTGTCGACTTCTAGCCTTTATTGTCAATATTCGCGGCTTTAAATTCCTGCGTTCCGGATTTTTTAATACTTTTCCGTCTACAAACGGAATTGGTCTAATTGGGTCGCTCATTGTTACTATAGTATTATTTGTAAATGAAATTTCTGCTTGTTCTTTACGGAGGTATTCCCTACCTAGTATACCGTCGCATTGTAGTGGAAAAGCTTTTCCTACTACGTGAAATTTCACCGGTCTATTTCGCAGTTTAATCACGACTGTTCCTATCGTTTTTACTTTTTCGGTAGTTATTCCCGACATTATAACCGATTCGTCTATCGACACACGTAATTCCTCATTTAATGAATGTCTACGAAGGCAGCAGGAATTTGAAGACTGCGCCTTCTCTCACTGAGTATTAGTCACTGAACACCTTGTTCGATTGACTGGCATACACGAGGTACTATGTACACTAATCACAATTTATTTAACTTCAATATATACAGAGTGCGTTGCGAAATTCCGTAATGTGTTGTATTGAGTGACTTCGACGTGGTTGGGTGTTGCGATGTTTGGCGATTTGTAGGTAGCGATTTTAGTGTTCTGTTCGAGTTTTTTAAGAGGATCTGCCTGTGTCTCGTTACGTTTCGTCTAACGTCACCTCGGTTGTGTCGTCATTGGTCGGTTGTCGATGTAGATGGTGGAATGTTGCGTTTTTTAATTGGTCGTGGGTGTGTCTTGGGAAGTTTGGAAATCGGAGGGGGAAGCTGTCAGGAAGCTTGTCTCGTCTTGTCGATGTCTAAATTTATGGTGGCGTTCGTCGCTGTTTCTGTCCTGTCGCACGTGGTGTCCGGCTGTTTTATGGTAGGGTCTCGGTGGCCCTAAAAAGCTGTAAATTATGAAAGTTCGGTACCAGTCCGTAGGGTTTCTGCGTCTGGTGTCGGGTTGTAAATCGCGCGGCCTACGCCGCTGTACGGGCGTTTCGACACGCGCCGTTCCTCGTTGTTGCGATCTGCAACATGCCGCCCCCCTTGAACGATTATGTTCAACTGGAGTCCCTGTCTATGAATACAATGTGTACGCGATGTGAACTATGTACGTCGATGCTTAATCTACATTATCCTATTTACATGTGTTATACGTTACCAGGTTTTTACACTAATATACACATATATATATATATATATAGCGCCTTATGAATATGTATAATATAGAGTATGGAATAAACTTAAATACTATATCGGTAATGGTGCTAGACATTTAATTGATCTTTTATATTCGCCGCTCGCGGTTCGTATAGTGACGAGTGATGCCCAGTTGGACTCCGACCGATTGGACACGTCCCGATTGGACTGTCCCGATTGGACGCGTTCCTTTTGGACTCCGTGCCGATTCGACTCGTGCCGTTTGGACGTCGTGCCGATTGAACTCGTCCCGTTTGGACGCCGTGGCGGTTGGATTCGTGACGTTTGGACGCCGGAAATTTTATAATCGTTGGACGCCGCGAATTTCATAATCATTGCTTTTCGAAGTCTACATATGGTGATATTGTACTGTGAAATATATGGTTAAATATGATTTGGAATCTATTCAATTTGGATCTGAATTTAAATTTTGATGTGGTTTTTTATGTGTTTCTTGTGTGTGAAAGTATAACGTGTTTTTACAAAAGAGAATAACTAATAAGAAATCTTCCATGCCGTTGTATAAAAAAAATATAAAAAATGGTGTTTGACTGTGAATATCATAATACAAATTTACATAAATATTAATTTTGTGCAAATAAGAAACAATTGTATAAAATATCGTTTGACAGATATAGGTTAGAGTGAGGAATAGCTGGACGCTAATTATTAAGACAGTGGAAGAAAATTCCACCAGATATTGGATGAAGGATGAAATAATGCACAAGACACAGTAATTTTGCCTTGTAATACGTGTATGCACGCAATAGAACCATTATAGTTTTCAGCAGTACGACATGACATGGTACCTACATAGCGCTATCTTTACTAAGTGGTATTTATTTGTTTACAACAAGAAGAGGAGCATTCAACAGAGATTCATCAATAAAAGAGTAAGTAAAATCCACAATGAAAAACAGATTGTGTTTCCCATTATTTGATAAGTAGTTTTTTGCGCTTAAAGTATAGGTACTATCGTTGCAAATCCTTGTGCGTTTTCTGTTCCCTCAGTCTTTGATTGATCTAAGTAGCTACAGTTATCCCAGTAAAAGGAAACGAAGGTATGAATTGCTTGTTTCATGAAGCAAATAATTTGTTAACAAATAATTTATTTCATGAAGCAAAAGTATTTTGTTGCATTCCAAGTATAGATGCTGTCACTGTGAAATTGTAATATTTTATCTGAGTGAAGGATGCCTGGTAGTAATTATTTAAATGCCACAAGAAGAATCATGCAAGTATTACAGGAGATAGGAAAAAGTTTGACAGGTGTAGGTTAAAATGAAGAATATATGGAAACTAGTTATTAAAACTTGCCAGTTAAAATACCAAGACCTACACTCCGCGACAAAAAGATAGCACATTATACAGATAAATGGTATTCAGCTTTTCAAGTAGTATATTACATTGTTTGTGACCTGTATACTGCGTAATAAGAATAACCAATTACTTCAATATGTTTTAACGCATTTATTACGTGAAGAAACAACTTTATTGGAGAATGTGTAACATTAAACTTTCAGTCTCTATATTTGAAACGACGATAGTCACAACGATGAGCGAAGAACTGCAAAATTATACAGATGTGTAGAATTACTTTTATGGCTCCTGAATAATTCTGTGTAAAAATGATAATTTAGATAAGTATATTCTGCCTATAAAATATAATCATTTTTGTAAGGAATGAATACGATACTTTGTGATTTTTCAAATTTATCTTTTACATGTGGTGTACGAAGCAGAAATATTAGCTGAACTATTTTCATTTGAACACGGTCACATCCTGATTAATGCAAGCAAATGTGTTGACAGTGAGTAACATGTAACTTGTGATCTTGAAAAGTATTATATTCTCAGATAAAAAGCATTATGACTTAATTTTATACGTTACGGATATGATTGTGCTTTATGCAATTTGTTTTAAAACAGTACTTGCTTTTTTATAGACACATAATCACTTTTCGTCCTGTGTATTTGTTATATATTGTAAAATAATTATATTGTTATATTGAACTTTATTGATATACATAAAATAATAGCTACGTATATTAATTCTTGCTAAATTGTTTTAGGTCATCATGTTGCCACTAAGATGTGGTGCAGTATTTCTTCCGCCACTTTTGTGGAATACTTACTGTTTACGAGAAAAGCACTGGTTCGGTCTAGTCCAAGCCATACATATATATCGGCAACATGTGGGAGACAATTTAATAGGCGATTCTTCAAGACAGTACGAAACGAAAATCAAGAATAAAACATGGTGACGCTCAATTTGAATTTATTAGTGATTAAACATCTTCATTATTTGCCAATGCGTATATCTATTTTGTATATCTATCTCTAACACTATTCCATTTATTAGCATACTTTGTATTGCTGCTAAGCATTTTGTGAATATATTTTTATCAATATTTATCATTTTTGCTCTCATAAGTCTATTATTTATACTTATCTATACGGATCTATCAGTTAATAAGTAATATGGCATAACACCACCTATCACAGTGTAATAAAATAACACGTGTTTACATGATTTTATTTTCTAAATCTATGGTTTCTTGAACTTTTAACTTGCATTGTTTAATGTTGCAGGTAAAAAATTACTCCAAGATTTAAGTACAAAAAGGTAACAATATTTGATCTAATAGCAGCATTTGAAAACATTCGACATCTGTACATAATGCTTCATTGTGTAATGAATATATATGTAATTTGGAAGGTATTTAAGAATATCAATCTAATTTCAAGCGGTATACTCTGTACATTTATGGTGGAGTCCGAATATATATCAATTGGATGCTAAAATCTGACTAAAATATTTGAGATATGTAAATTCTGTCTGTAAATAGTTAGTTCAAAAGCAATGAACATGATACTTTGTGATTTCTTTAATTATATTTTACAGACGATGCAATCTGTGCCAAATAAAATTCTCTGAGGACTCCCAAGGATTTGAGAACCTGATATTGAGATACTGAAAATAAAATTCTCCGCCTCCGTGAATTGAGAAGAAAATTTTCATCGTCATATTTTCCATCAATTTATCTATAATATTTCAATCATTCTAGAATACTGTATGTTGCATGTCATTTTAAAGTGTGCTGTTAAATGCAACTTATCCTAGCTTTTGTGATATCATTATATCATAATTTCACTACACGGCACACTATTTTGAGTATATAGGCATTTAAAACAAAATTCATAGCTTCTGAGCTAATACTTACTGAACTGAACAACTCCAGTATTTTAAAAAAATACATATATTCATATATAGTGATCTCGATTTTCTACTGGATAGAAAATTTTTCATTAGTTTTTTCAATTTACATTTTATTCTCATTTGATTACTGACTAATTTTTCTGTGAAACTTTTTATATGTATTTATATGTGTATTTGTTATATGTATTTATATATTGTGGATTTTAAATGTATTCAAATCTGATTGAATGCTGCATCTGTGAAAACATGAAAGATACATACAGAATGTACAAGTCTTATTCGTTTACTGTTATTATATGCTCTCTTATGTTTGAAATGTAGAACGTAAATGACCAATTGTCGTGTAATAGATCTTTACTATCATTTACTCTTTATTAGTGCAAAATTGTATATATTATTTAGATGAAAATGTTCTATTTTCGTGCACGTGAAAGACTTCGGAATAAAAAAATATATATGAATGAAGTAAGTAATAAATAAATAAATAAACGGATTCTAACTTTACACGCGGTCTCTGCAGGCATTTGTTTTGCCGTTAACTTTCGTTTGTTTCAGGTACTTCTGTTCGTAACTTCATACATGTTCGTTTGCTCAATATTCAATTCACTTATAAATAGTGGTTTGTATAAGTTATATTGTGTTACTTTGACAGTTACGTGCTGTTTTAAAAATGGAAAAAATTCCCGGAAAGTCGGTCGGTAGCTTCATTTACGTATATAATGATTATACGTATAACAAAGACAATCGCACCAACAATATTTTTCCTTGTTATACACGCCGTACTACGGGCACAGACGAGGTATAAGGATAGACCTATCATCCAATGCATTTTCGTGTCCAACGTTTTTGGGGTCACGTAACCCCATTACCATTTTCGTGTCACATCCTGTATTACTAACTGGAACTAAAATCTGCTGACAGCGTCGTTAGTGGTAGGAATTAAAATTAAAAATAGCTATATATATAGTCACTGCAGTCTCGCGAATACAATAGAATATTGTTTTCTAAAACGCTTTAACGATTTCAAATACTAATTTCGGTTATGATTAGTTAAACTTTATGTTGGGTATAAATAACAAATTAATGAAACTGTACGTACAATAAAGAATATGTTTAACTGCAAAATTCGAAATGTTGTAAACAGCCAAATATTAATATGTACTTTATAAATGTAACGTATACGCGAATAAATTAATTGTTCAGAACTGTATTGTTATTGTTAGAGGATGATATCATTTTGTTCCTATTATTAATTAACTACATTGCTTTGAACAGTAATTATTATATAAATATTTTTTAAATGGTTTTTATGAAAATTTTCATGAACATTACAAGACAAATGTTTTAATAACTTACTAAAAACTAGAAAGCCAAGCTTTGAACGTAACTTGGTTATATATAAATAACCTTTTGTAATTTTGAAATTTGAACACCAATTATTACTATATTTGTTTACAATAAATAAAAGATTCGTCTTTACATCAGCTACAACAATATGTAATAAAAAATACTTAGTTTTATATTTACTTAAAAAATTAAGATGACCATAATTTTTTATCAAAAAAATTTTTGTCTATTGGGATTTATAGATAACTGAGTATCGATTAACTTTTGTTGGAAACATTATTCTGCCAGATTATCCGAAATGTTTAAAACATCCCCAGATGGCTTCGATTGGGTCACTGAGATCTTGGTTGGTGGCCCGTCGAGAAATTTTCCGAGTGTGGTACTCGCGAAATTATCGTACATAATTCCTTATGCGTTGCTTCCTGGGTATCTTCTGAAAGATTTCCGATGGATAATAGGATGCTTTCTACCACATCAGCACCTTGTATGAGCACTTTGTGTACAGTTACCAATACATAATACCATGGATATAAATTCATTCCCCGATGCTCTGTGTGCAACTCGTGCTATGTACTCCAACTCTTCCGGGGTGTATTGCGTCAACAGGCTTTCTATTTGCCTGCGATTTATCATGTCACTTGCCTCAGAAAACCCTTTTTTTGGTCGTCCACCTTCACTGCGTCCTTCAAATTCAAACAGTGGTTGTTCAAACCAATCGGGACATTTTAAAAGAAATCTATCAACATCGCGTTCGTTGTTCTTCCATTTTTTTACTAAATTGATAGAAAATTGTTTAATTATTTTTCTAACAAAATCTTCTGACGTCTATCAAAATTTTCAAAATTACATGTCTGAGCCACATATTCATAAATTGAATTTCGGACACCAACACTACTAGACGCACAGATGTTATTTCTATCTCGAAGAAATTGAAAGATGCCCCTCCCTACAAACAATCAAGATTAATGTAGAATACTTTGCACAAGTGTTCATTAGATTTATCTAAGAATTTCGCAGTATTTCGTTTGTAAACAAATTTATTTGAAGAGAGAAGTCAACCTTTTGTCCGAACTGACCGTTCTATGTATGTGCTTATGAATCAACGGCTATCGCCATTGTATATTGTTTTGAAAGAAGTCAAAGGGCAGTTAGGACCTCGTGTACGAAGAAGTGTATTCACGGCACCTAATGTCCACATTGAAGCTTCCACATCGGGTAAACTAATGAAATAATTAATTAGAACGTGGTTGACTGAAGTATTTCTCCCATCTGCTCCAGAAAATTCTGTTTTACTTCTTGATTCATGGAATGGATATAACGACGAGATCATACGTAACGCCCTGCCAGAGGGCCGATCTTCCGATCTTGCAATATTATTAAATATTGATATCAATCTACACGCAAGAGATAATATTATTAAACTACACTCATTAATCCACAACCAATTATCCGCTGCGCGTTATAAACGGCTGTTTCAATATGCTTGGTTCCGCAGTGGATATATAGAAGAGCGGCCAGGAGAATTTGAAAATCCCGTAGAGTTCTGCTTTACAAGATTAGATGGTCTAACGTGTTTCCATTGCTCAAATGTAGTTGTACTTAAATGTTCTTGGTGCAAAGAACATTTATGTTTTTCTCATTTTATCCTTGAGTATCATTATTGCCAGAATTATGTAGAATAATCTTTGCGGACAGCTCTTCTTTCGAAATCATCTCTTTTCAGAGCTACCATAAACGACGAGGGAAACTCCAGCTTCGAGGATTCACAGTTTAAAAAGGCTGCAGGTATATTTTGACCGAAGGCCCAACGATTGCGGAATTTCACAGGCGAATTGGCTATAAAAGTCGGTACCCTTACCCCGTCGCACAGTGGTCTGAGAGCGGCTAAAACTCCATATTTTCAAGTGTCTTATAAAATGAAATTTGTTATATTTTTTACTAGTAGGGGATTAAATTAAAACGTTTCAAGGGTGAATCAAATTCGGTAATTCCATAAAAATGAATTAAATTCGGCCATGCTAAGCATACCTAGGTTTCAGAATGAACTCAAGCGCACGTTTGAAGAAACCGTATGCGCCTGTAAAAATAGAAATACGAAAAATATTTTTTTTTCCTGGCTTACTCCGAGTACTAAGACTCGGAAACAATCGTGGAAACTATTTATTTTTAATTTCTTCGAGTAGTTTTACATGTAATGCCATTAAACGTGGAAAAGAGTGTTAATGAAGTTTAAAAAGTGATATCTCTCTTGCGCCAACGTGTGCCAACGTGCGCATGCTAAAAACACGTTTGTAGATGTCTAAGTAAATAATAAATCCAAAATTATACTGCGGCAACCTGCAGCTTCGCGTTTTATCTCATGAAATGTCGGTGAAAAACGTGGTGTCCCGGGTGAGGTCAGGTTTTTAGTGGGTCTAGGTACGCCAAAAATCTGTTACCTGAGCCCCACACTACCCCATTCTGGGATGTGCGTAAGTCATTTTCCTCCTCTTACTTAAAGAAAAAAAAGTATACCTTTTTCGTGTAAATAATAAGCTTAATTAAAATGTAAATAACCGTTACCTCTATATCATAAATTTTCATTGAATCTTGTACATAAGCGTATTCTTCTCATTTCATTTTATTTTAAATTACATAAAATTATTATTATTTAAATTAAGTAGTATTTTTTTATGGAGAGGAATTATTTTTTATTATTTTTAATTTAAATTGAATTATATTTCATTTAAAATTTATTTTATATTCAATCTATGTGTAAAATGTATTATTTATTATTTATTATTAATGTATTATTTATTTTTTAATTTATTTATTTATTTCTATCGTGCCCAAGAACAATTAAAAAGACTTTCTATCGAAAATTTTTTCGAAATAGAGCTTTCCTAGGGTTTTACCCGTTTTCGGCCTTTTCAGACCACTGTGCGCCGCGGTAATTAGCACCGCGTCACGCTGGTACCTGCACCACCTTCCTTAGCTACTAATAAAGCAATAAACGATACATAACCCAGTGGTAGTGTTTAGTGAGAACGAACAGGTCGATATACACATATAATATGTATCAATATACCATTTCTTTTCTTGAGACTGTCTCTACTTTCTGAATCCTATATGTATTGTATATTACTTTTTAATAAATATATTAAATACATAAAATGGTACTATTTATTACATCCTGTGTTTCATATTAGGTACTGATCTTTTAATTGCAAACAATTAATAAAAATGTGATTATTAATAATCACTGTATTATTTTGTGGAATTAGCTATTACTTCAAACAGAATATTTTATCTCTGTTTAAATACAATGCTTTCTGTTTCTATACTCATTTTAAGCAGAATAAATGCTTTTTCAATTTATATAAATAAACTTTTATTTATTGATAGTAAACAAAATAATAATTGTTGTTGAAAATTTAAATACCTATTTAGCGCTATTTATATCTTGAAATTGATTCATATAAACTGTTGTTGGCTTCTTTGAACCATTTGTTATCAAATACAATTTTCAAAAAGGACGGAAAAATATTCAAAAGATTGTCAAAAAATATTTTAATGACAGTTGTTATGCGAGGTTCTATATTCGTTACAAGTTGCGGCATGTCTGTTATTATCGATAATTATTATCGATATTGTTATAATTGATAAACAATTACTTCAAAACTGATAACAATAATGGTAAGAGATCAACTAAATCTGAACTCCTGTATGCTTTTACGATTAAACGATAAGTCAGATCAGCAATAAACAGAATTCTATACAGATTTATTGTTTATAATTAATAAGTTCTTGCACAACTTATGAAAATATTTGGAAAAAAGAACTAATAATTGTATATGTAATGTTAACATATAATAACAGACACGCTGCAACTTGTAACGAATATGGAACCTCGCATAACAGCTGTCATTAAAATTTTTGTTGACAATCTTTTGAATATTTTTCCGTTCTTTTGAAAATTGTATTGGATAAAAAGAACGTTCAAAGGAGCCAACAACAGTTCATATATATCAATTTCAAGATAAAAATAGCGCTAAATAGGTATTTCAATTTTTAACAACAATTATTATTATGTTTACTATCAATAAATAAATGTTTATTTATATAAATTGAAAAAGCATTTATTTAGCTTTAAAATGGGTATAGAAACAGAAAGCATTGTACTTAAACAGAGATGAAATATTCAGGTTGAATTAATCATGTAATATCTCGTTTCGTTTACTTTTCCAGAATTGCGACTGTAACTTGGAAAATAGCCGAAATACGCGCTGTGCATTACACGGCAGTAACAGTAAATTGGCAACTATGCGACGAATATTCTCCGATGTGGTTTGGCAACTACGCCTTCGATACCTGTGATTCAATATAATTCCTAAACTCACCGCTCTAAATCGTAGAGGGCATACCAAAACCTCTGATTTTTTGAACGGTCGATATTTCAGAACATCGGACACGAAGTCCCATAAGATGATAGGTCTATCCTTATACCTCGTCTGTGCTTTAATCATTTCTTACGTAAAATATTTGTACGAATTTTTCGTCTTTGATATTAGTTTTACTTTTAATATTTTAAATCTTAAAAAGCAACACTAAAAAAAAAATATCTGTTTAATTTGAATACGTTTGGCGGAGAATGTAACATTTGATAATCGATATGGTTCCGTGATGATTCATCTTCTCACAGACGAGAATTTCCTTCGTGGTCTTCTGCACCGACGAGATACCGTCGTTGACCTTCTGTTTCTTAATCCAGCCAAAATCTATCCTAGAGGGCGGTAGAAAACACCGTGTTTTTCGAGCGACACATTCTCCCGTAAGGCTGGCAGTCTTTATATATATCTCGTCGGTGGATCAGTGATAGTTCCACGTTCTTAGTTCCACAACTGACGAGAGTATCTCGACGTTGGGGCACCGACGAGATATATATAAAGACTGCCAGCCCCTGTGTTAAACTGCGAGTCTCAAAATGGGTCCCAGGTGGGTACTGGGAATGGTCGGTAACGGCCCCAATGTCGAGATACTCTCGTCGGTTGTGGAACTAAGAATGTGGAACTATCATTGATCTCAAATACCAACATCGCTAAACATGCCGCGCTCGCTACCTAAATAGAACATTTGCTCGTGAATTACGGAAAAAACGCCAGTGACAGAGACAATAAATAAACGAAATTAATTATCTTTTATTGTATAATTTCATTACACTCTTATTGCCTTCTTATTTTCCATATTGTTCACCAGTGTAATCATTATTTTATAATCGATAATTTATAGGTGTAATTAATTAATTTGGAACTTCTTGCGATATTTATAAAATAATGATTATTCAACAAAATATATTCTGTAATACTTAGTTCTAGAATAAAAAAAAGAATAAATACAATATTCAAGTAATGACAAAATTCAATCGTTCTTATTGTGATCCGTAGTAAAAAGCAGAAAATTAATTTTTTTACTTATTTAACCGATAATACCACTTCTAATGCTGGACTGCAATTATTCAAGTAGAGGTAGTAACGAAATAAAAGTGTTATGTAATGAAACTAATTTTCGACGGCTCTTATCCATATAAAGCTATTTGGTGGCAGTATTATTGCTATTTGTACAAACACACAGATACACAGATTCTTATATTTTGCAATGCACGTTGTTTTTTTCTTCGTCAACCGATTTCGATGAAATTTTCAGTTTGTGTATCACTAACATAGAGGTAGAGATAAAAGTTTTGAAAAGTTTCTAAGACATTTTAAGTTTTAATTATAATTGTATTGTTTGCTATTTTTTATACCTTACAGAATTGTTTCTTTACATTTTATATTTTTTATATTTTATAAACAATAAACTTTATGTATAATCATTAATTGTATTGTTAAATTTAATTTTCTGTGAGTAATTGTCAATACATATACATTAGTAACCACATCATCTGTTTGGGGGGAGGACTCGCCGCGTCTCTTTTATTTCATGTGCTGTCCTTCTTTGCGTCCGAAACTTCCGTCGTTCATTACACAAGTAAATATCATCGGAATTTTGTCATATTTGTTACCGTTTTCCTTAGAAAAATGCCACGAGTATGTTGGTGAAAGTCCGATAGAAAAATAATTAATAATGAAAAAGTTTATTTTTTTATTTAAAGGCCCGAGCTCACGCCAGTCTTTCATCTTTTCCGAACGCTTCGACTCTCCGCGGCTCTTTCTTTCCCATACGCGGTCCTTCTTCGCGTCCGAAACTTCAATCGTTCATTACACAAGTAAATATCATTGGAATGATATCATATTTGGTTTCATTTTAATCAGAAAAATGCCACGAATATGTTGGTAAAAGTTAAAAAAAAAATAACGAAAAATAAAGAAGTTTTGTAATTGGATTAGTGTGGTCTTCTGGTCTCACACCGATATAGCCGACAATGTGTGGCTCACTCCTCGCCGACGATGGTTCTCGAGTTTCGCTGTCCGCTTCTCCGTGCAACATTATATCGGAGACGGATATTCTCTCCATTTGAATACTAGTCATTTTGGTGTGCCATAGGTTTCTTATGGCAGAGTTGGGCAAAATATTTATCTAAATAAAAATTTCGAATAACCAATAAAAGATAAAAAAATTTTTATTCGTTACTCGAAGGTTCGAATAAAAAAAGTATCTTTATTCGACGAGTATCGAATAAATAATTTTATCCGACGAAAAAAGATAATTCTTTTTATTCGAAGCGGATTTATTCGAACTTCGAATAATTTTTTCATCTTTTATCTGTATCTTTTATTCGAAGGCTTCGAATAAAGCTTCGAATAACTTTTGCCGAGCTCCGAGCTTCAAAGACCCAGCGACGACAGACGACATACAATGTAAACGGATGGAGGATCGAGCATTATTAGCAATTTATGCTTTTATGTTTTTAATCAGAGCAATATTGTTAATACGAATGAGTTTTAGAGCTTATCCCGATCGAAATGAGTCCAAACATGACACCATTTGGACTGTCTTTAATGAAATTATAATTTGTATCGTAGCATTACGTATCAATGAAACTTGTTCGATTACACTCGAATTTGACCACATTTTCATCAGAAAAATTCCATCCATTCGCTCGTCACAATTTTATGAGCATATATTGATAAATCTAAAAGTTTAAACTTTCATTCGTGCGCGATTCTCCATCCGCTTACATTGTATGTCGTTTGTCGTCGCTGGGTCTTTGAATCTCGGTGCTCGGTAAAAGTAATTCGAAGATTTATTGGAAGCATTCGAATAGAAAATACAGATAAAAGATGAAAAAATTATTCGAAGTTCGAATAAATCCACTTCGAATAAAAAAAATTATCTTTTTTCGTCGGATAAATTTTCGTCGAATAAAATTATTTATTCGATACTCGTCGAATAAAGATACTTTTTTTATTCGAACCTTCGAATAAGGAAATAAAAATTTGTTTATCTTTTATTCGTTATTCGAAATTTTTATTTAGATAAATATTTTGGCCAACTCTGGTCGGAGAATGTAACATTTGATAATCGATATGGGTCCGTGATGATTCACCTTCTCAACGACGAGAATTTCCTTAGTGGTCTTCTGCACCGGCGAAATACCGTCGTTGACCTTCTGTTTCTTACTCCAGCCAAAATCTATCCTAGAGGGCGGTAGAAAACACCGCATTTTTCGAGCGACACATTCTCCCGTAAGGCTGGCAGTCTTTATATACAGAGAGGATAGGAGAGTGCTCAGGCCCGGGGTTTCGGCGTTCCCACTTTCGTGACATCGCCGCTTTAGCATGGCACAGAACCGTGTCGTCTTTCCTGGAACAGAACCGTGTCGTCTTTTAGCATGACACAGAACCGTGTCGTCTTTCCTGGAACAGAACCGTGTCGTCTTTCCTGGAACATAACCGTGTCGTCTTTTAGCATAAAACCGAACGCACATTATTTTTTTAACCAGGATTAGAACGTACAGCTTAATTGTTGTATATGAAATATGTAACTAACATGTAAATCTTGGGTACAAAATCTCTAATTAATATAAATTAAGAATAATATTAATTGTGTAACGGTAGCGTCTCGCTTGCGTGGCGGCGCAAGCGAGGCGCGCGGTCCCTCCCCTAGATTCGCTCAGCGACCAGGGTTCGTCGGAGAGGGAGAAGGAAGTGGTTGAATAACTCAGGCCGTATTGGTGCAACAAAACTAATTTATTAATCGTGGTTCAAGAACAACAGAATAAACGTGAATTCTTACGTGGCTTAACTGATTTATTAGTGAGAGAAACAAAAGAACGAACTTGACTACTTAAACGGAATACGTGATCTAATGAGCAAAATAAAAGAATAAGCTTGATTGAATAATGATAACCGGCACCGTGACGTGGTATGCGGCTTATCCGCTCGGATTCCCAGACGGTCCGGCGGTGAGCTGCTGACGGCCGGTGGCCTAACAACCAAAAGAAACAAAAGACCGTAACGGTGGATTCCGACGCGAATATCGTATTTTACTTATTCACTAGAACTAGCCTATCGCAACCGCGGGACGCCGGCACGTGCTTCGGTCCGGTTCGTACGCGGGAAATGTTCGACGCGGGCGAGACGCGCTCGCGGGATCGGCGCCTGCCGTCGGACGTCCTCGGCGCGGTTCGGTTTCGGTCGCGGTGTCTCTTGAGAACGCGGTGCGCGGGGAGCGCGGGGGGCCGTGCTCGCTAACGCGGTCTGGAGTCGGGCGCTTTTCGGCGCGGTTCGGTTTCGGTCGCGGCGTGTATCGGGAACGCGGCGCGCGGGGAGCGCGGGTGAGCCGTGCTCGTGAACGTGGTCCGGAGTCGGGCGCTTTCGGCGCGGTCCCGAATTCTCCCGATCCTCGAGGTGGTATCTACACCGCTGCCCAGCGAACGATAGTGGACTGCTTTGTTTCCTGGTGGCTTGGGCACGCGGGCGCGGAGAGGAGCGATTGAGGAATCCGCGGAACCCCCCACCCGTCGCCTTCGCCCGGCCGCGGCTCGAGCACGTAGGCACAGACGTAAACCTAATGCCTACGGCCCGAAACCGGCGAGGGCGCTCGTCTCCGGTAGTATACCGAGAGGCGAGCTCCGTTCGCTGCTGCGGCCGATCGTCGACTGACGTGCGGAGCGCGACGCTGGATCCCCGAGGGGAGAGCGGGACGCGGGAACAGGTCCAGGCGGTGGGGATGACGGTCCGGAGTGTCGTATCCTCGGTGCTCTGAAAAGAGCAGGCCGGTGAACGACTGCCTCCCAGAATCCTGGTCGCGGTCTCGGTTTTGCGTAGGGGACGTAGACCCACTTACGCTCGGCCGATTCCAGCGCTTCGTCGCGTTCGCCCGATCGTAAACCGCGGCTAGCACGAGTTGGCGCGGCTGCGAGAGGATCTGGGCCCGGGTGTTCGCCCGAGAGCTGCTCCAGACCAACTCCGGCTTCGGCTGGTTCCGTCGCGATCTTTATAGCCCGAGCGCGGACCTCGTGTGCTCGTTCGCGAGCCTTCGGCGCACGTCGATTGGTCCGCGCCCGGGCCGGTTTCGCGGATTGGCGCGCGGCTGGCCCGCACCGGTGATTGGTGCGGGCTAAGGTACAGAATAACTCGCAACGAGACACATACGTCTCGTTGCAATTGTAATGATACGTATTTTATTTCTTTCCAATTTTTAGTTGCAAACTCTAGTTGTAAAAAATGGAAAACCCGGAAAAATTCGAACAAATACAGATTTCATATCGAAGTTTAAAAGCGACCACCCTGAAAATTAATTTAATAATGAGCTATTGTCATCAACACTATCTTAAATTTTTTCATATATTTAGCTACTGTTATTATTAATTGAAAAAAATGTTCTTTCATGAATAAATATTTTTTCCACCTCAGCACCATAAGATTTTTACTAGATGACTTTAAAAACATATTAGAACTATTTTTGAATAATTTTAGTCGAAAACATTCTAGTTTACTCTTTATTTCACCGTTCTACTAATTTTTTATGGGCTGCATTGCAGCTCTGTTTAACACTCATTTACAACTCGATACCATAGTACCATCCATATTCAAGGAAGAACAATTTTTTGCGACCATCATTGAAGAAACAAAATATTTTCCACAATGCAGTACTTTAGTGCGTTTGTGACTTAGCGCCCAGAACACCTACCTGTGTTCTGTGTCCCCTCTGGAGTTTTATGGTACGCTAACAATCGCTATTGAGTCGCAAGCCAGACCGTACAAGCGAATGCATCCACAACTTCCAGAGACCTGCCTCCAAACCTAATTAAAGGAAGGCTAAACATGCAGTGTGCACGAAACTCCTCAAAAGAGGTGGATTCCAGTCGCTCGTGTCATAAACCGCATTCGATACTTCATCGACAGGGTGATCTTACATATTGCCGTAACAGTTCCTGAACACATTATCATTCATCTGAAACTGCTTTGTACGGTATTACACACGCCACATAATTTTTATTTTCTAATTTTGTCAAAGTAGTATATATAACAGAATCATACAAGTGTCTACAATTACTTGAATTCCAAAATACAGAGCGTTTCTTCCTCTGCGACTGTAAAAAAGGACTTTAAAAGAATGTTTAGATAACAGGTGGGCTGTCCTTCCCAAAGGCACCTGTGGCCGATCGAGATGAAACTTGGTGAGTATGTAAAACTCAACATTCTGAATAACTTTTTCCTATACATGTAACCGCGGCTCAGCCATAGTTTCGGAGATATTCGCGGAAAACTGCAGCTACTACTACATTGAATTTTGCCTATACGTGTACGTCCGAGGCGTGCGTATTGTGTTTCCCCGGTGCTTTTCGGAAGTACAGCCGGAGGTATAATTCAAGTTTGTTGGGGTTAGGCCGTTGATGGGACGGAATCGACACAATGATCTGTTTATGTTTTTTCCGCTAGAAATGTGATACGCACGCCTCGGACGTGCACGTATAAGAATATCTCCGAAACTATGGCCGAGCCGCGGTTACATGTATAGGAAAAAGTTGTTCAGAATGTTGAGTTTTACATACCCACCAAGTTTCATCTCGATCGGCCATCGGTGCCTTTCGGAATAATATCCAAAAATTGTTTAATACAAAGCGGGATATAATCCGGTGTAAGTTAAGAAGTAATATCATTGATCTTCTAATAAGTAATATCACTGAATAAGTTAAGAAATAATATCATTGATGGAAAAGCAAAAAATCATTTATTACATAGGAATGCAGATATCGATAGAAATACAGATATAGTAAATATGTTCCAGTGTTCAAATCCTGACGACTAACGCATTTTTTAAAAATTTTATTATGTTTTATCATTGTATATTTATATTATCAATTTAAATCGATTAAATTTCAATATAATGATAAGTACCGATTTCATTTTGATAAAACATAGCAGGCCGCCGAAAATTATCGGAAAGTAGTAAAATATATTCCATTTAAATTATATAATCAACATGGATCAGACAGGACGTCACTATCAATCAACGTTCGAAATTACGATAACATAAAAGGGAGAAAAGACCGCACTGGTTCAAGTAAAGGTAGATGAACTTATGTCACATCACACAAACGTAACAGTAACTTGTTCGGAAACCGGAAAATGAACACAGGATATTTATAAAGACTTCTTAAAATTTAATATATATATATTTGATATATAAATAATAATATATAATAATAGTAAATAATTCTGTTGTTAGTAAATAAATACATGTTATTTATAATTCAAAATGCAATTTTATGCGTGAAATTTAATCGATTGAAATTAATAATATAAGTAGCAATGATAAAACATAATAAAAAAAATGCATTAGTCGGCAAGATTTGAACCCTGGTCGTTCGGCTGAAAACTTGGTACGCTACCGTCTTGCCACACCGATTCTTGCAATCTAGGAAAAATACGGCATTATATAAGAAATAATGAAACTTTAATCGTCAATATCTCGAAAACTATTGAGTATCTGCCCCTATAATGGTATATATTCGTGAACAGGAGAACGAGATCTATAAGTGTGCAAAATTTCAACAGAATCGGTGACCCGAAGGTCGTGGCCTCTCCTTTTAGCCTTGGAATCAGGCCTCTGGAAGCTGCGAATGCGTTTGCTTGTACGGTCTGATTTGCAACTCAATGTCGATTGTTAGCATGCCATAAAACTCCAGATGTGACACAGTAGGGATGTGCGGGCCGGCTCGTGAATCGGGCACTCGAATCGGGACACGTCGAGCGGTCCGAGCCTTTCGGACGGCCCATGACCCGACTTCATCGAGCGCGTTCGAAAAGAATCGGGCAAGTTCGGGCGAGCGAGTTATCGCAATACCCAAGTTTCAACTCTGCGTTCTTTTTGAAATAGATAATGGTGATAATAGTATTTCATTTGTAACTTATAACGTGATTTTTAATATATTTGATTTTTTTAATAACTACATTAGGTATATTCGGCAAGTATGTGCGTAACCTTTACTTGTATTAATATTTGAAATAATGCACGTTTCACGTGAAAAACTTAAACGACAATATTTCCGGCATTTTGACGAATTTGTTTCGAATGAACTTACTTATATAAATATGGTAAATTATAATAATTTTTTGGAGAGTGATGTTATTATTAACTTCTATATGGCTTGCTTAATATCGTGTTATTTAACTTACTGAACTATCATTAACCTTACGTAAATTGTGCAACGCCTACTGACTCCGTGAATTCATTTTCTCACGTAAGCCTCGCAGGATACTGCACAAAGATCCCTTGTTCAAGGATCTTTCCCCGAAACTTGTATCGCCTTTCTCCTGAGTGTCTGCCTGCAATGTGTGAATTGTCATTGAGTGGAGTACGGCTGGTCTGTCTTCCCGCTTCTAGACCCGTACCCAAGCCCGTAACGAATTCTTAGGGCCAAGCATGCCAATAAATAACTAAAAAATGACAGTGTCTCACTCGATCGTAAAACAGATCCAGACACGATGTCTGAGCATGGGCAATCATGATGTCTAGACAATTCTAGAAAAATATAATATAAATTCCCTACATTTCAATTTAAATAAGAGAAGCTAATTTTTAAAGTAAGTGAAATTACAATCAAAGTAAATACTTTTGTCTACACGTATAACTCCACACAATCAAATTGTACAAAAATTTTAACAGCTTATAGCTGGCAAAGATTATTCGAAGAAAATTATTCGAAGCGTTTGAATAGCAATACAGATCAAATTATATCGTGTTTAGTGTCATTTTAATCAGAAAAACTCCACAAATAGGTTGATGGAAGTGCTATAAAAAAATAATGAAAAATAAAGAAGTTTTGTAATTTGATTAGTAGTAGTTTCACACCGATATACCTGCTCTCGCCTCGGATCGCGCGGCTGTCGTTTATTGCACCGCTGGGCGACCGAGGTGGCACGAGCTTCTGGGCCTGGGCCGACGGGGCTCGAAGCCGCTTATTCAAGCTGACGAAAATTATTCGAAATTCGGAAGAATTATAGTCGTAGCCTCCGAATAACAGTACAGATAAAAATGAAAATTTAATTTGAAGCTTCGAATATAAAAAAGTATTTTTATTCGTCGGATAAATTCTCATCTAATAAAATTATTTATTCGACACTCGTCCAATAAAGATGCTTTTTTTATTCGAACCTTCAAATAACAAATAAAGATAAAGTATTTTTTATTCGAATTTTTATTTAAATAATTTTTTATCCCAAATAATGCCCATCTCTGCGAGGGCCGTTAGCACCGTGAAAGATTTACTTAATATTTAATTGAATTTAATAATTACAAAGAGTGTATCATGAACAAAGTGCATGCACTTGGAACTGTTACAGAAATATGTAAGATCACCCTTTCGATGAAGTATCGAATGAGGTTTATAACACGAGCGACTGGAATCCGCCTCTTTTGAGGAGTTTAGTACACACTGCATGTCTAGCCTTCCTTTAATTAGTTTTGGAGGCAGGTCTCTGGAAGTTGTGGATGCATTCGCTTGTATGGTCTGGCTTGCGAGTTAGCGTACCATAAAACTCCAGATGTGATACAGAACACAGGTAGGTGTGCTGGGCGCTACCAACCGTCACCAACGCACTAAAGGACTGAAATGAAGGAAACACTTTTGTTTTTTCAATGATCGTCGCAAAAAATTGTTCTTCCTTGAATATGGATGGTACCATGGTATTGAGTTGTAAAAGAGTGCAATGCAGCCCATAAAAAATTAGAAGAACGGTGAAATAAAGAGCAAACTAGAATGTTTTCGAGTGAAATTATTGAAAAATAGTTCTAATGTGTTTTTAAAGTCATCTAGTAAAAATCTTATGGTGCTGAGGTGGAAAAAATATTTATTCATGAAAGAAAATTTTTTTAATTAATAATAACAGTAGCTAAATATATGAAGAAATTTAAGATAGTGTTGATGACAATAGCTCATTATTAAATTAATTTTCAGGGTGGTCGCTTTTAAACTTCGATATGAAATCTGTATTTGTTCCAATTTTTCCGGGTTTTCCATTTTTTACAACTAGAGTTTGCAACTACAAAATTGGAAGAAAATAAAATACGTATCATTACAATTAATATTATTCTTAATTTATATTAATTAGAGATTTTGTACACAAGATTTACATGTTAGTTAGATATTTCATATAAAACAATTAAGCTGTACGTTCTAATCCTGGTTAAAAAAATAATGTGCGTTCGGTTTTATGCTAAAAGACGACACGATTCTCTTCCAGGAAAGACGACACGGTTCTGTTCCAGGAAAGACGACACGGTTCTGTGTCATGCTAAAAGACGACACGGTTCTGTTCTAGGAAAGACGACACGGTTCTGTGCCATGCTAAGGCTGAGCAGATGTCAGCACTATATCGGGAACGCCGAAAACCCGGGCGTGAGCACTCTCCTATCCTCTCTGTTATATACTGTTATATATATCTCGTCGGTGGTTATGTAAGCGATGACTATATGTTCAAATTATATTTTTTTATTTGATGTCATAAAAAATATAATATTAATTATTACAAATATAACATGTAGCCATGAGTAAGGATTTAATCAGGATATGCTGGATAAAAGAATTTATTTTTGGGTTAGGAACAGGGGTACAGGAAAGTGAGGTATATGTATAAATTCATTCAATTGCTCGCATTATAAATCACAATCATGCAAACTTTCTCTCATCACACGTATACTCTAGCTAGGTTCCGTGGTATTTTCGCAACCGATCCGAAGATGCTCTGTCCTCTCTCGCTCGACAAGGCGTCCAGGTATTATCGCCGTACTCTCCTTGTCGAGACGAGCGGCCAGGAACACTCTTCCGTTCCCTCTCGGCAGGCGTCCAGGTATTGTCGCCGTACTCTCCTGCCGAGCCCTGGGCGGCCAGGAGTTGACCCGTTCTCTCTCGTTCGACAGGCGTCCAGGTATTATCGCCGTACTCTCCATGTCGAACGAGCGACCAGGAACAGACTCCCGTCCTCTCCCGTTCTCCCGACAGGCGTCCAGGTATTATCGCCGTACTCTCCTGCCGGGGTGCTAATGCTAACCAAGAGCGGCCGTGGTCCTTACCTCGTCCTCTCTCTCGGAATAGCAAATAGGCCGAGTCCCTCCGTGATCCCTCTATTTATATAAATTCGTTGCTATCCGCGAACGTGAAATCAACACCCGGTCGTTAAGCGTGATTCGACTTTTCGAGCGCTCCCCTCGCGTCGCTTCCCCGCGTGATTGCCTACAAACTCCCTTCGCGAAACTTCTAGAAGCTTGTCGTTCCGCGTTTTGTTTTACTTTTCCGTCTCGAATTTTCTATACATGCTACAAACATTAAATAAATAAAGATACCACATTTTCAAATTATAGAAATACAATTTTCATACATTTATTTTATACATTTTATTTATACATTTCTCCATACGTATAATTATTATTCGTATTTCTATAATTTTTTAACACTATTGATGCGCATCCATTTTGAATATATTTTGTAACTGAATTTGAAAAAGAAATTAAATTGAAATTTACTATATATTTTCATGTATATTTCATTTAAACAACATAAATTTTAGCTTTAAAGAATCATGTAAAATATCAATTAATATTAATTATGAAATTCGAAAGAGTTAAGAATTAATTAATCAATAATTATGTAGTTCATCGTTTTTTGCGAGATGTCAATCTATGTGACTCAGAATGTAGTTGTGTTATTTTCTTTCACGTTTGTAGTGAGAAAATAAACGACGAACGCAATATGTAGTACGACACGTGCGAACACAACTGCATTCATCGAGCTCGATCAGACTCGTCCAGTCGTGATGCCAGAATCATGGGACGCCGCGGCGCGGCGCGCCGTCCCACGTGGCGGGGGTGGGGGCAAACCCTTTCGCCGGCTTGGCCCCACTCATTGTCAGACGTATCGTCGTCACATTACCAAAATATCGAGCGCCTGAACCGCAATCGATTCCCGGTTCGGCGAGACGCACATTTTGCTACAAATTTAAAACTAAAAAAGATATCAATGCGATATTTGGACTAGAAATTTTTTTTAAATCGGGTTTGATGTCGTATACTGAAATATGTTCTATATTTCTGAAATAATTTTTTTTGTTGATTTTTAAGATAAAGCCGGATAAGATGGTCAAAAGTGCCTCCAAACCAAATTAATTTTTAGTCGCACCATGCTCAACAAAAAATTACGAAAAAATTCATGAATATTCTATCTAATATCATACACGACTGAGATTTTTTTCATAATTTTTGGTTTGCAAAATCGTTTTTTCGAAAAAAATTCATATTAATAATCACGATGAGACACAAATAACATAATAACATAAACGTGGTCAACTGAAAACTTCGATATAAAATCGTCAATTTTATGCTTTCGGATTTGTTTAAAAATCGATTTTGTTCAACCTGGAGCCTCACGCGAAATCTAGGGATATCAACTGAATTTCATTAATTCGCAAGGTGGTCGAGAGATGCTCTAGGAATTCCTTCCTTAGTGGGAGAATCGGTAGAATAGACGGTATTTGTTGAAGAAAGTTGAGATTTGTATTAAATAGCTCGATTGAGCAGTCTAAATATATTCTCAATAAAAAACGATACAAAGAACGCACGGGAGGTTTTCGCCTTCGCGATAACAAAGCGGTACACGCACGCGGTGGTTACGCAGTCTCAAATAACGCACCGCAAGTGTTACGAAAATCTCTATCGGAATCGAGAGTGACGGAGAAACGAGACAGAATGCACGGAATCGAAAATGACCGAAAGCTAAGGTATGCGCCTCGCTTGGCCTAACGCGTGCGGTTCGATCTACGTCTAATACACGACTCGTCTTCGCGGTAACGCGCGAGCACACGCGTCGCCGGCGAAATGACGTCACACGTCACCGGTACGGCTACCGAATTTGTCCGTTTCGTCGAATTCAAAACGTCTCCAACGGCAGAACGTACACGGAGCACACCAAAACAAACAGTTTTCAGTTCCCCAAGGATTCCGTGTCAAACCCGTTACGTCCGTGCCCTACACTACATACACAGTGTGTCTAACAGATTTTGCAACCAAAAATTATGAAAAAAATCTTAGTCGTGTATGATATTAGGTAGAATATTGATGAATTTTTTTATAATTTTTTGTTGAGCATGGTGCGACTAAAAATAAATTTGGTTTGGGAGCACTTTTCATCATCTTATCTGGCTATATCTTAAAAATGGACAAAAAAAAATTACTTAAAAAATATAGAACTTATTTCTGTATACACCATTAAACCCGATTTTTAAAAAGAATTAGTCCTAATTTCGCATTGATATTTTCTTTTAGTTTAAAAGTTGTAGCAAAATGTGCGCTTCGCCGAACCGGGAATCGATTGCGCTAATCGGTGGAACGCGTCGAATAGTCGAGCAGGCAGCTCAGACGACGTTACGAGTCGGCGGAGACCGGAAACCGTTTTCCATAAGAGTTTTCAATATTAATTTAGTCTTCGTTATTCTCCGATTTATAGCGAATTTAGATTCGTTTTTATCAGAAAAACATCTCCAATCGGCTCATAATATTTTCATTACGATATTTTTAATAATAAGACAGTTGAGTTCTGGTTGTTCATTATTAATAGGCAATGTGTTACAATGTTGCCTTTCGTCTTCCGATCGTGGTCTTGAGAATTTCAGTGGCTCATTGTCAGTCAGGCAAGCAGCTACCGGACACAACAATGCAAGCTCATAAGCATTGCTTACTAATAAAAATCTAATTTTTGTAATAATTTATTGTCATGTTATGAAAATATGAACAATAAATTGTAAATATTTTTCTGGTAAAAATGAGTCCAAACACGCCATAAATAGAATGAAAAGGAAGTTAAGGAAGTGTGTAGGAATAAAGTGTAAATAAATATACATAATTACGCGGAATATTTACCAAAAAAGTAACATTAATAATGATATATTTAAATACTAGCAAAAATACATAATAATGTTTTTAATACGAATTCCTCCGCATGTGGATGAATTTGTGCTTCTTGATGCTCCCTACATATACATACATGTACATTATATATGTATATGCGCAGATGATCTCCTAGAAAGAATACATTACAATTAGACATAAAAACATACTTTTACATATGTAACAAATTCTACTAGTTATTGGGCTTTAAAAATCAAGCCACGTTACTATTAAAACCAGATATACCATTATACGTATAATGCAATTGTAATAGCATGCCACTCTTTCATCTTAGTTCTTCTATTACTTCCCAATGCAGTGATGTAGTACATGCAGTGGTCAAAGTAATAAAATTAACAGGATGGGCCACGTGAAGGCGTGAAAGAAGGTCTTATCCATCCCAGAGTACATTAAATGTTTACCAACATCAGCATACGTGTACAAACGTATACACCACAATAAAATATACGAAGTTATATATTTACACATTTTATTAAGTAAAAGAACATTCAGTGTACTGCGAATCGTGAAAAAAAGAATAAATCAAGCAAAAAAATCGTTAAGAATATAATACAAAGTCTTTGCATGATAATAAAACATACAAAACAAAACTACTACAATCACCATATTCCTCGAGCCAAAGCAACTACAAATGTATTCCAAATATTACAATGCAGCTGTATATATTTCTTAATTGCTTCTATAAAAAAATCATTTACAAAATGTTTATTAACCTAGTTTCCAGAATTTCATATACACGACGTATACGCAAATCTCTATGCATGAAATTCCGAAAATATGATTAATAACTGATTTTAATGAATTTATTATAGACACACTTAAAAAGTATATTGAAATACCAACAGGATTATCGATAAAAATGAAAAAATTTAAACATGTCTGAAATGCGATAATTTGGAAAATGTTTTCGCGGAATTTTTTATACATCTACATTTCTTGCCGAGCCACACTGTATCCTTATGAATTTTTACTGTTAATGTAAAATGTACAATGTCTTTCTTATGTTCAGCGCATTCGTCTTGGTTAAAGCAGTTTGGATATTTCTGTTCCACAGAACGTGAAATTATCGAAAATATCGATAGTTTATCTAATATGAATGCCTCGCTGCGTATGGATGGGTAAACCATGTCAAAAGTTTTATTTATAATTTTAAAAATGGCCGAAAATGTACACTCGGGACACAAAGATGCCCAAATTCAATGTTATCGTGTACAATATATGCTCTAAAGGATAACAGTAGTTGCTCGTCTCGTGTGAACGTTGCATTATTCTCCAAAATCATATCGTAACACCTACGACATCCCGATTTTTCAATACATTTTTTAGCGATATACCCTGCAAAGTATTCAATCGCACACGATTCTAGCTAGCACACCGATGTTGACAGTTCTTCAATATTATCGATTTCAATATTGTCATCAAAACTATCATCATCTGTGTTCTCTTGGATAGCAGACAATGAAGCATCTGATTCCAACGTGGCTGATTCACATTGTGCTATCATATCCCCCGGCATTAACGGTGCATCGTCATCAGGCATGCAGTTACCACTATGTATACTACGATTCAAATTCAATAATATATTTTTTTGAATTGCAAGACGCACCGCTTTTACCGAAGGATTGCGATCATAGATGCCACCGTGCATTCGAAGAACGGAAAAAAATTTTCAATGCAATCGCTGTTTAAGCGTGATGTTATAAGGAACTGTTAAACTAGATATTTAGAAGTTATCTAAGTTTCTTTTCCGCCTTTTGTTCTCTAAAGCGTGCGTGTATGAATGAGAAGCCTCTACCGCTGTAGTGGGAGTGACAATTCTAAATGAGTGGGAGTGTTAAAGTATACATTTAGAATGCATCTACGTACGAAAGAAAAAAAGGCTCCTCTATCCCTTATACCTGGGTTCTCCCTTCTGCGTTTATGACCATCCTTAAATGCGGCAACTGTCCGAGGACAGTCTTCGAACAAGTTCAGTTGAACTGAAGCGCTTGAGCGAGAAGCTCCTCCTGTATTCACTCCTGAATAAACTATATATTCTGTTTTTTATTTTTCACGTACTACGGACCTTTAACTTATTTTCATAACCTACAGGATAATTAACAGGAACATACTGCCTTCTTCTTTTAAATCGTTCCACAACTGCAAGGTGGCATTTATAGGTTGCCGTAATCCCAAAAGACATGGATGTGTTTTACGACCGTTAGAAGAAAGTACAAACCAATTGCTCATGTTGGTAACATGCGCAATTAAATGTTGATCAATGTTATTAAAACACGAAATAGCACGCTTCTTGGGATTTGGATCACTGGTAGATCGACTGTTTAAATTACCAAACAAATCATTAAGCGTTTCAAAGAAACTAGCTGTGTGTTGTACAGTATTTGTATTAATGCTACCAGTGAGTGAAGCGGTAAACATAGCAGCTGACACTCTTTTGCTAAAAACTTGAAGAGCAAGCTTACACTTCATTTTATCAAAAGAATTTGGAAAAAAATGTTTATCGGATAATTTGTAAGCTGCTCGCGTACTTTTATCTTTCTCCAAATTCCAGAGAAGTACTACATCGCGCCACGAAACTATACAGTCATTAATAGAAAAATCATAATTTGATAAATTATTCCTAATGCTCTTGAATAAATAAATAAATAATCAAAAATGTAATAAATTTTTTGACCATTTCTTATAAAAAATGGCTTTTCAACAGAAACACGTTCATCTGCTACGCTTTGATAACTACTTCCCTGATCGGAAACAACTGCTCTGACTTTCAAACCTGTCTCATGCAATGCATCTAATATTTCATCTAAAATAATTGATAAATCATGTTTTTTAACACCAGTTTTTGATACAAAGAAAGCCAAAGGTTGTTTCCAATTAGTGAACAGCCCGCGTATCATAAATACAAGAACCTGTGTACCCACAGCTACATTTCTACCCAAAAATCCTAAATCTTCGAAACCTTCAATGACCTGCCGTTTTGGGTGGAAATCGAGACACTTTTTGATGGCCATTTCATCAAATACAAGGGTGGAATTACGATCTGCAATTTCCATGTAAGAAGATTTTAATTTTATCGCGTTAAATAAATTTGGACAAATTCCTGGCCAAATGTCGATTTTCCCGAACCATCGACTAATTGTGGATGGACTTGGCAAATGAAAACCAAAAATTTCACGCATTTTATGGTACAAAACGGGAGAAGTGTAGTGCATTGTAATGCATAATTGTTGCTCCTTTTTCGAAAAAATTCGCCACGATTTGAGTTTAAACAATATGAGGATGACAAATGTCAATAAGTAGCCGGAAATTCTTTTAGAAATTGCGTTCTTCAAACATGTATCATCGATATTGCCTGAAGAAAGCTTATCTTGCAACCGATTTATTGCCTTACACTTTGCCCGCAATTGCAAGCGAAGAGCCTTATATTGTTTCTTCTCTTGCTCTAATTGCACCTGGGTTTCCATTAGCTGCTGTTCCAAACCATTACAACTTTGTATTGATGACATGTCATCCTGTATAGACATAGTGTCTGACTCAGTGCTAAAACTATTATTATTCATATCGGACGAATGAAAAATTTCCGGTACGGCATCTTTGCGCAGTCTACCCGACGCGTAAAAAGAATGATTAGAAAAATGTTGACTGCACACACATTGATTTTGTAATTTTTTATCAGACATTTCCACCCAATCATCTACGCCACAGTTAATCAGCCACGTTATGCACCTATCACTATCTCTCGTTGGAAATGAATGAAAAGAAATATTGTTCGTTGTAGTACGGTTTGTTAAACCACAAAAGGGATAGGCACACTTTTTATAGTGAGTTTTCCGTTCATTCCGCTTCATTGTATGCGAGAAATAGGATAGCAAAGTGATTAGAGAGAAAATAAGCAGATTACGGAACACTAGCTTTCTATAATAGTAAATGCGATATTTACTAAGCGCATGCAATATAAAATAATATATATGTATGTATATGATTTACCTGAATATAAGCTTGCCCATGTAGAAACGTCTCCTTCGATGCACTCGCGTAACAGGCGTAACGAAATTAAAAGGACACAACATTCTTTTGTTTCATTCTAGAACGAAACTTGTTTCAGATTAGAACGTTCTAGAGATTCATGGGAATGTAGGACATTTTGTGGTTTGTTTTTACTACAATACTATGCAATACATTACAATATTATGCCGTATACTATGATTTTAACACTAAACCTATTGTGGCCGGTCAATTTGACCGCACGAGATAATATGGTATTTAAAATAACAATTTTCAAATTTCCTACAACAAATGTTTCCCCTAATTTACCACTTACGTTGATGTAATGACACTCTGCTGCTGCGTAATGGCAAGAGATGGCTCTTCGTGTTCTCTTGGACGTGTTCACGCCAGATCCGTGAATCAGTAGGGGATGGAAGAAGACTGTATCACCTGGTTCCATTTCAAGGTTGAGACACTCTGTCGACTCAGGTAGGTCCTTTAAAAAAAAAAAGAAGAGAAATAGATGAAAAAAACAAGGAAGAATAATTTCCCTTGTATTTTGAATGGCCGAACGTGATCAAATTGATACCAGGATCCCACGATAGAATTTGTTGATGGATCTCGGTCCGGATTCCGGTGGATAGTCATGTTTGTGCAAATGATCGATAGTCACAAGGTTCCATAGCAGTCCATGAAGCAACTATCAGGTCGGCTGGCCGGAAAGGGAAGTAGTACAAATCCTGGTGCGGTGGGTGTCTGAAATCAGCAAACATTCGGTTCTTATTAGGGGTATCACGTCGTCTTTTTTTTTTAGGTTAAATAAACATTGTCCCCTTGTCGTAACATGTATTTTATATATTTCTTTCAACTGAATAATAATTATATATTTATTTCTGAATTTAGAGCCTTGAAAATTGTACGTTCTCCGAGGTTTGGAGAATTAACAATTTTGAACAATGTGTATGGTAACGAAAAGAAGTGTATCAACATTACTTGGAAGTCCCGAATCCGACGTCTGGTGGCTTAGCGATCAGCATAGAGTGCATAGCCATGATGTTCGGCCCTGTAATGGCTTCGACAATATCGAGGACACTATTATGCACGATGTACTCGCGGAAAACTTCGTCCTCGGCAATGTCCTGCAATTTGTTCACCGATTTTCTGTCCTTCACATCGTGCATCACGGTTATACCAACGCGCGGAGCTTTGCCAGATACGATATCGTCGAATCTGGAAAAATAATTGCCAATGAACACCACGAGACACGACTTCCGCGATCGATATTTAATTGACGCTTTCTTGCTCAGCATCTTCCTCGATCCTACGCAACATAATTGCAAATATGAAATTTCTTAAACTTCTTTTAACTCCATATCAAAATCAAACAAAAAAAAAGAAAGCATATTAAAATCAGTTGCGCGTCGAATGTGTTAAACTGAACGCGACTACTGTACAGTGAATTCCTGATATAAATCCCATAAGCTCAACGTTTAAAGGTCCCTGAACTACCCACACCACGGTGGGTACCCAAAACTTCTTTATTCTTCATTATTTTTTCATGGGACTTCCACCAACATATTCGTGGCAGTTTTCGAATGAAAATGATACCAAATATGATATAATTCCGATAATATTTACTTGTGAATTGATGCGGAGAGTCGAAGCGTTCGGGAAAGATAAAAGACTGGCGTGAACTCAAGCCTTTAAATCAAAACTTGCACTCTTTTTATTATTAATTATCTTTTTATGATACTTTCACGAATATATTTGTGGAATTTTTCTGATTAAAATGATACCAAACACGATATTATTCGGATCATGTTTACACTAATTTTTGTTAATATAATTGTAATAGAAGGTGACTTTAATTGTTCATTACACAAGTAAATATCATCGGAATTATATCATATTTGGTTTAATTTTAATTAGAAAAATGTCACGGATATGTTGGCGAAAGTTTCATGAAAAAATAATGAAAAATAAAGAAGTTGTGTAATTGGATTAGTAGTGGTCTTCTGGTCTCACACCGATATACCCGACCGTGTTATGTTACACTCTTCGGGAGCGGCGCGGCGGCTCTCGAGCTTCGCTGTTCTTTTCTACATGCAACATTGTATCGGAGAGAGAGAGAGAGAGAGAGATTTTCTTTGCTTTCTTGTCCCTATCCGTCTATATGTCCCGTGTTTGGGACATTCAATGTGTAGGATCATTTATGATTCCGGCGTACACTGTGTGATGCAAATGCAACATTCGGCAAGAACCACAGATTTCGTCTAAATGTCCCTCGCCAGAATCGCGTAAGGGACTTATATCGAGAATTCACTGTATTATCACCGTAACTGTTGCAAAGGTCTCTACCGTAACTGTCCAAATTTTATCTGCACCACTGATCCCCTTGGAAGCATTTAGTCAAGCGGTAAACACGCTCTACGGTGCAGCAAAGGGTCGAATATCGGCGAGACTCACACTAATGCAAGCAAGGCAAAAGATAATAATTTTTCTAATTTTGTAATTTCTTTTATCAAACTTTTACCATCGTATTCGCCTTGTTTTTCTATTTCACATGACACCAAACACGATACAAGTACGATTCTAATTACTCGTGTAATAGGCGATCAATGTTTCAGGCGCGGAAGATGTCGGCGAATGGAAAAGAGAGAGACGCGGAGAGTCGAATCGTCGAACGGCAGTCCCTCCTTCTCTTTTAATCGCTCTCCTTCTCTACGTTCGGCACACTACAAAGAATGTAGCATCTCTACTAGAACTGTCGCTCGATAGACCCGACGATACGAAAGTTACGGGCAGACTACTGTAACACAATAACTGAAATCTGGGGCTCAAATACGGGCATACAGGGTCAATAAGTATGGGGATTGATTTTTTCCTGCCAACGGGAAGCTGTGGAAACCCGCTGGTAACTCTGTATTGATGCAGCAGGGCCATATTTTGAAGATTATCAACCCAATGTAAATATATCTTCAATAATTTTTTTTATGGCTTCAGTCCCGATACTCATTGGACAGATATTAATCATTAGCTTGCCTTTTGTGACATTTATCCAGGATCTCTTGCGGCACAAGACGGGGAAACACCAAATATCCATTCTTCTCGTAAAACGCTCGTTGTTGCAACGACAGAGACTTATTCTCCCTCGTGAAACGCATGCTGTTGGACATTTTCAGCGATACGCGTCTGCCTGTTAACACACATTTTGACAAATCAAAAGAAATTTTCAACATAGACACGTTTGCAACACATGAAATAATCTTCATCTGTATGCATTTATGGCACATGGATATTTGTTCCTATCGACAAATGCAGAAAATGTATATTTTGTATAAATATATCTATGCATCATTAAATATACATATGCATTTTTTTCAAGTTTGAATATGTTGTAGTTTTTAGTAATCTATGAACTATGTTTAGTATCTATGAACTGTGTAGTTTTTAGTAATTTATATTGTAGATTTCGTTGATTTTACAGACAAGTAAAAGAAAGTGTCACTCTTTTTTCATTAAATTATATGACTAGAACTAACAAACCTATAAAAATAAGTTTTTAGGACCGCATAGTGATAACTAGACTGCGGATCTTTATGCATTTATGGCTTATGAAAATATTTAAAAAATGCTATAAAATAAAATTCGATAGAATTTAGCATGATTTTCATTTGTTTTGGATTTACAGAGGCTGTTCCCATAAAAATTAGTTTTTTATTTCATTTCATTTTCTGGAAATTTGTCTGCAAAAATTGGAAATTGCATAAACATCCGCAGTCTAGTGATAACATAAGAGTGTGTACTAAAAATGTTGTCATTTGAAAAAAATGTTTCTTTCACCATTTATTTTGCAACTGTTTTAAACAAATGCGATGTTTTCATGGCAGGAATATTCTTAAAAATTGAGGATTTGATTCTGAAAAAAGGACGATATAGCCCAAAGTGTCTCCTTGGCAATTCTTTTTTTAAGAATTCAAATTATTTGAAGTGAATGCTGCACTTATGTTACCTCGTTCGGCCGCAGTTTCTACCGCCACCCGTCGGAGGCTGCATATCATGGTGCAGCGTTCATTTCAATAACTTTCATTTCGTCAATTTTAAACTGTCCGATGTTTTGAAAAAGGTCCTCGTATTCTTCAAATTTTGAAAAATGTTCCTGCCACGAAAACATTGCATTTGTCTAAAACAATTGCAAAATAAATGGTGAAGAAAACATTTTTTTTATTTCAAATGACAACATTTTTAACGTACAGTACACTCTAAGACTGTGTGTGCATTTGAGAGTAAAACTGTCGCGAGTTGCTCTCCAGAGTCAAATTCGTCAGTGTTTTATTATGCACGAAAGGAATAGCCCTCTCCGGTAGCAAATACTTCCGATGCAGACATGTATATATATGCTTCCGTTTTATATATATATATTGTTAATATTATCTAACACAAACTGTTATGTTTTGTTTATCACATTCACCATATAATTATTATTACCTAAGCCTTATCATTCAATTGAAAAATAGGTTGTATTATCACGTTTTATGTAAAACTAACGAAGTGTGTTTACACTTTTGCTCGTCACTGTAATAGTTTTAACCCTTTGCACTCGAAGCCATTTTAACTCGAAAATCAAACATTTTTTCTGACTTGGAATATTTCCATTCTATGTACACAAGAGCCGTCGGACCAATACACCCAGTGGAACTGAAATTTTTCTTTTTCAGTAGGACTTTGAAATTATGATTTTTCTTTTTCATTTTATAATATACAAACAAATTTAATACTGTAAACGATACTTTTAATGGCGCCTCAGAGTCGCCGCTCGAGTGCTAAGGGTTAAATTTAATTTCCGTTTATACACTGTTTTAGGTTCACTTAATATACGTACATATCTCCATTTATCGTTACGATAAAAAATACAATTACGACTACCATTTTTAAATTTCAAAGCTTCGTTTTTTTCGAAATTTTATCGTTTTAAATCCCTTCCATTAAAAGAATCCTTAATGTTCTTAACACTCGTTGGTGTCAGTGGAATCTATATATGTTTCAATATAATATACATATTCCTTTATGATCCAGTTACTCCGTTTAAATCACGTTGAAAGTTGAGAAACGAAATATTAACAAAATCTCATTTGACAGAGGTTGACAATCTGTATTTGACAGAGTTTCCCGGTGAATCCTGGAAAGCAGTTGCAACTGAAGCTGTTTTCTCCGTCGATGCAGGTGCCGCTGTGGCAGGGGTTCGATTGGCAGTCGTTGATGTTCGAGATTAAGCAGTTCCCGACAAAAAGTGCGGTTTATCGATCGGACCAGGTGAAACTTGTAACGGTACCAAACATTTTTCGGTCCTCCAGTCCCAATCATCCCGATCGCTTCTTTCCGTGTTATAAGCGTAACTCGGAAAATTACAAACATTCTCAGGGGCGAATGAAGTCGTCAAAGAGGCGGCTACCGTAATTAGCCTTAATTAGACGCATACAGAAGAGGAGCGCGGAGGAAGAACAAAACTGGTTCGGATGGTGGCACAGCTAATTGCATCTTTGATCGATCGATTCCTTGCGCTTTTTTCCCACCGTATTCTCATCTTCGTTGCACAGTGATCCGGGGATGGCGATAATAGCGCCAATTATCGGGAGTAATTAGACTCCACGGATCGCTATCTGTGCAAAAAAATTGCCAGACCAGGTGGTCCCAATGATCGCCGACATTGCTAACAAGAAACCTGAAGCTTTTCGCTGTTTTGAAGATCCACTTCTTCGAGAAAATAATTGAGCGTTCGAATGAATGAGTTATTACGCGGAGAGTTTTAATTTTACTGAAATTCTCAACTATTCATTTCTGTCTCTGTTCATCATTGACTGTTTCGACTAGCATTTATATCTATAAATTGGTGAACATATTACTAAAGAAACAAAGGGTATCACGGATTTATGCGAGTGACTGGAAGCGGCGTCTCGTTAAAAAGCCGCTAATCGAGTTTTACCGATCTTCGAGCGCGCTCTACGAATGCAGCAGGAGGTTTTAGGATCTCCTCATAGTGTCGAGATCATAATCTAGCTTCCAGACTGGAGCCAGACGAATCGCAGCCGTGCCGGTGGAGAAAGACAGGAAAGAGGAAGACGAGTTATCGGCGAAGGTGGTCTAATTAAATGACTACTATCCCCGGCGAAATAAATTGCATTAATTACGATCGAATTAAATTATTCATTGAAAAGGTGGTCTCCGAGGAAACGGGTCAACTAAATGCGGAGTTTATCTTCTGGGAACCGCGGAGAAGTTCTCTCTGAAGTCGGCCCCGACGACCGGTGTCCTGCCAGCGTGTGGTAATCTTCGGGTTTTGTGAAATAAGATAGCAGCCGGGTTGTTGTAACGTATGAATTAATTGCGAATCAAGCACTGGGGAGCGGCGCGAGGGGCAAACGGAATCCTCGGTCTATGCGAAAGTCGATCGAGCTTGATTCGTAGATAAACCTAGGCCGCATCCGCTAATTTCGAGGACGCGTTGCTTCCGAGCGAGCCCGAGACAATGCCCTTAATTGGAGGAACACTAATTAAGAAGAGCAGAACGGGGAATTCGACGTAACGAGAACCGAGGCACGACTATCGATAGATTCTTTAGCCGTGTATGGCAGACTTCTCAATGGGAGAAAGTTGTCGGTCAGGACGCTTGGCCTTCCGCGTTATAAAGGTTCCGTGCTGATCCAACGGCAAGTGGCTCCCCGCTCGCGGACCCAGAAACTTGATTTCGGCGTTGGATGCAACCAGCGATACCAGCTTCTCCATAGAACGTGGCATATAATACCGAAGAACTGACATTAAATCTTTTTCATTCCATTATTTTGTTCTTACTAGATTCAGAATGTGCCTCATTCAATTTTTTCTATATTATACGTATTTTCTTTCTGTTGAAAATCTACCTGACAGATAAACTTTCTCTCGGCGGAGGTAACAGAGGCAGATATCCTTGGAGACATCAACGATTGTCAACCGGATGACGCGCCGATTTTTACCGTATTTGCATTCACTTGATATTTCCCTGTCTCTTTTTTCCCCATTCAGACAATGATCCAGCTAATTCAGTTGTGAACGCACGTACAAGACGCCGGCGTACCGCCTGTCGCTTCCTTTCGAATCCTAAAGGCTGCGTACACAACGGATTTATCGCATTGAGCATCGAGCACTAATCCTTTAAATTTGTAAGGAATTTAAACAGACGGGAAGCATAAAATCATTTATTAACAACACGTCTTTCTCCGGTATCGGACCTGACGAGACTGCTCGTCCTTTTATCGTCTCGTTCGTTTTTCGTTTTTCGACGTTCGTTTTATCAATAACATGAACATATGAGTATTTACATAAACAATATATACAGTGGCGGATTAAATCTTAGCTTACAAATTTAAGCGTATGCCGTACGGGCTCACCGGAGACCCTGCGACCTTTCAAAGATTATTACATCGGCTCATCGGTCCGGAAATGGTGCCGAATGCTTTTGCGTATTTAGATGACATTATCGTATTATGCTTTTGCGTATTTCGACGACACCACGACTTTCGACGACCATGTCGCGTGGCTCGTGAAGATTTTTAAGCGACTTAAAGGGAAATGCGAATTCTGTCGGGAGGAGGTGCGGTATCTGGGGTTCGTGGAGAGCAGGGAGGGGTTGAAAGTGGATGTCGAAAAAGTCGCGCCTGTTCTGTCCTTTCCTGTTCAGCGGAATATAAGACGATTTGCGGCGAGACAACTGCGGCGAGACAACTGCGGCGATTTCTTGGTATGGCTTCGTGGTATCGGAGATTCATCCCGGATTTCGCTACAGTCGCGGAACCGCTGAACATCTTCCTACGGAAAGGACAGGCGTGGAAATGGGGAGACGGCCAGCAATCCGCCTTCGAGCAAATTCGAGAACTTATCGTGACCGCCCCTACCCTCGCGTGCCCCCACTTCGATATACCGTTTGTCCTCCAGACCGATGCGAGCGTTGTAGGACTGGGAGCCGTCCTGGCGCAAGAAATCCAGGGGGTGGAACGGTATGTGGTAATCGCATTTGCGAGTCGCGCGTTAACCAAGGCCGAGCGAAAATATTCCGCGACAGAACTGGAATGCCTCACGATAGTCTGGGCCGTGCAAAAGTTCCGGCCGTATTTGGAGGGTTACCGCTTCATGGTAATTACCGATCACCATAGTTTACGTTGGCTGCGTACACTGAAAAATCCCTCCGGGAGACCAGCGAGATGAGCATTACAGTTATTGGAGTATGCTTTCGCGATCGCGTACCAACAAAGCGCGTTGAACCACGTACCGGATGCGCTCTCGCGAATGTACGAGACTACCGTTGAGGGGGAAGGGGAGTTGACGATCGTCAGCGCGACTAAATTGGGGTGGTGCGAGGAAAAATTCCGTACGGTCGAGGGAAACCCGAAAGGGCACTTGGGTTGGTCGATCCGCGAGGGGCAACTCTACTATCGCAGAACCGATCCATTAATAACTGAGATGCTTGGAAGCGATCTGGACGAGTGGAAACTCGTAATACCCGGAGATTGCGTTACCGAAATTTTGCGAGAGGCTTACGACGAGGAGCAAGCGAGCCACTTAGGGGTGGAGAAAGCTTACCACCGAGTCGCGACCCGATATTTCTGGCCGGGCATGTTCCGAACCGTGGTGGAATACGTGCGACGTTGTCACACGTGTCAGCTGACGAAGGTGGAAGAAAAACTCCCCTCCGGGCTGATGGGACGACGTCGTGACGAAGCCCCCCCGTGGGTGGTCAATGCCGCCGATCTCATGGGCCCGCTTGCTCCGAGTCGCGCCGGATTTTCATACCTCCTGGTCGTTCAGGATTTATTTACTAAATGGGTCGAATGTTGTCCCCTCCAGCGAGCCACCGGGGTCAAAATTTCGGAGGCCCTCGGGAACCAAATATTCTCGCGTTGGGGTACTCCCGAAGTAATTCTCACCAATAACGGGACCGAATTCGTTAACAAAGCGATACACGAGCTCGCGAGAACGTACGGAATCGCGATCACGACCATGCTCCCGTACCACCCTCAGGCTAATCCCGTCGAACGGGTAAATCGCGTACTAAAAACAATGATCGTGTTTGTATATCGGCCGCGACCATCGCGATTGGGACGTAAATCTACCGAGTTTCCGATTCGCCTATAATACCGCGTACCATACTGCACTCCAATCCTCGCCCGCATTTTTAAACTTCGGACGAGAACCGAGACCGCGGGCATGCCGACGAGCAGACGGGGAACCGGCGCTCGAGGTAGGAATTTCCGGTACGGAAGACTGGAAAAGTAGAATTGCGCGTTTATCGACCTTGCGCCACTGGGTGGGGGAAAATTTGGATCGAGCGTACGAATCGCAAGCGAAACATTGTTACGGGTTCGGGGCATCTTCAACTCTCTCAATCAACAAGGCCAATGGTACCGCGGGAATAAACACAAAGAAACGAAAACCGTGGACCCGTCAGCACCACGACTAATTTGGCATTTGCCCAAAAAGGACGTCACAAGCAAGCCCTTCTTGCCCCAGGGAAAACCACGGTTTAAAAACCTGGGGAAATTAGCGGCCCACCAAGCAGAATAACATTAACAGAACATTAAAACAACAGTTTAACAGTAGGTATCTTCTTATCCTGGGTATCAGGTGTCCTCCTTCCCCTTCCTTTGAAGTTGTCGATTCCAACAAAATTTCGGGGTCGAATGTCACGAGTACCACTGTAACGTAGGTTATATTGAAAAGACACGATATGGCAATTCCAGACTTAGCTCCGCATCATCACTCGAGACTATCTCCCCTTAACTATCAAAATTCGTCTGTCCCCTACTTCCGTCAAGGTGGCCATTGTGTGCATACGCGGAGTCGAATAACCCAAATCGAAGTTGAAACTATTCGAAATTATTCGAAATTATAAACAATGTCCATAACCGAACGTACACTCGCTCTCTCGTTCGAGTCATGCATCGTACCACTCACGGTACACTTCGATCAAGGCGTCTGCTAATATCGGTCTCGACATGCAAGAACCGTAGACAAAAACTGCCCTGATCTTCCTCCCATCTGCCGTTCCGTCTCTGGAGCATCAATGACCCCAGATAGGATGCGGGGAGTAATTTTCACCTAACTCCACGGTACCCCTAAACCTTGGCGTACGAATGAAGCGGGGAATCCTGACTACCTGTAATCCTTTCTAGTTAACTGTTCTTTCTCTCGACCACAATCATATCACAATCTTCCCAAAAGTCCAGAGCAAACAATACAATTTTTAAAAAAAAAAAAAGTGATTTAAGCAACACAGTCAACCCAGAATCTTACGTAAACCAGTAATATCACCTCTCGTGGTACTTAGCCAAGCGGTCGACATGCACCACTTTGTACCCCACTCTTAGGATTCTTGCGAATTCTATATACTACCTCACTCAATTTTTTAACAACAACGTAAGGACCTTCCCAACTGGGCTGTAATTTAGGACATCTACCTTTAACCCTATGAGGCTGATAAAGCCAGACCGATTCCCCTTCTCGGAAAGATCTTTCTACAATTCTGGAGTCACGATGACGTTTCATTTTTGTGAAGAGATCTCTAACTGTGCGCGGACAAATTTATGAACAGAATCCATCTTATCTTTAAGATTAGTTGTTTGGTATGTGTGGTAGTTTGGGTATTAAGTAAAGATTCACCCAATACAACAATAACCATTTATTAATAAAACAACAAAAACTCAACAACGTAACAAGGAACAAATAAAACAACGAACTAACGACGCGACAAAATGTCAACGCTACGGAACGTGTTAATACTCGGACGGATGACTACAAACAACGGACGACAACTGACAACGACTCACTGACCTCTGTCATCCGTCAGAATCCGCGCTTATATCTATTCCCCGTGCCTCCAGGAATTTCCTTCGAACAAGGAAACTTCTGGAGTGGGGATGTCGCTTCCTGTACGTGCCCCTTGGAGAAAGTTCGTGTCCTTGCACCGAACATCCGTGTCCTGGCGAAAGTCAAGGGTTGGCGGCCAAATGTGCACGCCAAGGAAAAACCCCGAACCTGGTCGCCAAATGTGCACCCCAGGTAGGAACAGACTTCCGGCGACTAAGTGTGCGCTCGGGAAAAGCTTGGGCCTGGCGACCAAGTGCGTCCAAGGTCCCAGCCCGCGGACGACGCTCCTACCTGGGTCCGATCAACCCTTCTCCAAGGGGTCCGCCACAGTTGAGAACTCATCTAGACCGTAAGTCCCTTCTAAAGGACTTCCTCTAATCAAATCCAAGGGTAATAAAATTTCTCGACCATACAACACCATAGAAGGAAACAGTTTCAATGTCTCGTGTTCTGCTGATCTATATGCTAAAAGGAACAAAGGAACTAACTCATCCCAGTCTCTCTGATGATCGGAAACGAACATTGAAAGATATTGAAGAATTGTTCTATTCAACCTTTCTACTAAGCCATCCGACTGAGGATGTAGTGGGGTCGTCCTCGTTTTTTTTTTTTTTTTTTGATACCTAGTAATGCTAATATTTCTTTAAAAACATTCGACTCGAAAGAACGTCCCTGGTCAGAATGGACTTCTCGAGGGACACCATGACGACTCACAACATGTGTAATAAAGGCCTCAGCAACCGTCTTTGACTGAAAGTTGGGCAAACATACCACTTCTGGCCAACGTGTAAAGTAATCAGAAACAACTAACATAAAGCGGTTCCCGGCAGTAGATTTAGGAAGGGGGCCTAATATATCCATGGCCACTCGTTCGAAAGGAAAGCCCACATTATAAATCTGTAGTAACCCTTTACCAAGATCACGTGGACCTTTCCTCGATACACAAACATCGCAACAGCGACACCATTTCTCAACATCCCTAATACAGTTATACCAGTCAAACCTTTTCCTGATTCTACTCAATGTCTTATTCACTCCAAAATGACCACCGGAGACTGAATCATGGGCCTCTCGAAGAATCATCTCCCGTTTACTTTCTGGAACGATTAACTGCCAAATGATCTTACGACCACCCGCAGATTCACACCTTTTGAATAACAGGCCGTCTTTAATGTGAATACAATCCCAAATAAGAAAATAAAATTTAGCTTCTGGCGTAAAAGATGATAAGGTTTCCTTAGAAGGCCTCTGTCCACTACTCTTACTTCTTAAAATCAATTCTAAATTGGGCTCGTTCTGCTGGGAACCGAACCAATCTTGTTCATCAAACAAATCACATTCTGTACGAAAAACAGGAATCTTTTCGTTCCGTAGACTCGCCTCTTTCTTTTCCAAACCAGAACAACGCTTGCAATCCTCTTCCGAACAAGGCCTCCTAGACAATGCATCAGCATTAGAATGTACCCTTCCACTCCGATGTACAATCTCAAAATCATATTGCTGAAGACGCTCGATCCATCTGGCCATTTGACCCTCTGGACCCCTTCTTAAACGATAACAACCAAATCAACGCTGCGTGATCCGTTCGTACCCTAAATTTTCTCCCATACAAATAATGATGGAAGTGTTCCATGCCCTTAGTCATTGCCAATAATTCCCTTCTAGTAATGCAGTAATTCCTTTCCTCCTTGCTCAGAGATTTATTAAAATAAGCAATCACCCTTTCACCACCATCCTGGATCTGAGACAAAGCTGCCCCTATACCTACATTAGAAGCGTCGGTATCTAAAATAAACGGCTCTTGTGGTAATGGAAATGCCAGAATTGGGGCCGAAACTAAACAACATTTCAGTTTCACGAACGCTTCCTCGCAATCAGATGACCAAAAAAAAATCCTTATTCTCGGTCAGATCAAAGAGAGGCCTCGCAATTGTAGTAAAATTTTCCACGAACCGTGAAAAATAAGTACACAAGCCTAAAAAGCTCTTAACACCAGACTTATTCTCTGGCCTAGGCCAACCTTCGATAGAAGCAGTCTTATCTGGATTCGTCTTAATACCGTCTCTCGAGATAATATGCCCCAAATATTTTACTTCTTCTTCGCTTTCTGTAACCTGGTAAATACTAACCGCAAATTTTCTAATTCTTCTTCAAAAGTTCTGCCAAATATAATGATGTCATCCAAATAAACGAGGCATTTCTTCCAAGTTAACCCTACCAAAATACTATCCATCAGTCTCTCAAATGTAGCCGGAGCATTGCATAAACCAAACGGCATGACCTTAAATTGCCATAAACCCTCGCCGACTGAGAAAGCCGTTTTCTCACGGTCCCTCTCTTCAACCTCTATCTGCCAATAACCGCTTTGCAAATCTAAAGTTGTAAACCAAGACGACCCCGCGACAGCATCCAAGGTGTCGTCGATACGAGGTAATGGATAAAAATCCTTCTTTGTGATATTATTGAGTTGACGATAATCCACACAAAATCTCGTCGACCCATCTTTTTTTTTTAACAAGCACTACTGGAGAAGTCCAAGCACTATAAGACCTTTCAATAACTCCTTGGCTCTCCATTTCCGCAATCAATTGACGAACTTCATCCTTCCGGTTAACAGGAACCCTGCGAGGAGCCTGCTTAATCGGAGGATGTTCTCCAGTGTCAATTCTGTGTTTAACGACCTTACAGCTGCCTATCTGAGTTCTATCTTTGTGGGATGAATGGTTCATTGTGCGTGCGTGCGTGCGGGCGACCGGATCATGTTGCGACGGTCCGGCGCCGGTATGTTTGGAAAACTCGAGTGACTGAAGAGGCGTGAACGAAAAGTGTTTAGGTCTAAGTGATAGGAGAGTTTGTGTATTTCTAAGAATGAAAGCGATGGATGCAAGAAACAGAGTGCAAGCGAGATGAATGCAAGGGGGTGAAAGACTATAAAGCGTGGATGTTCGGGAAGAGCGGGGAGAGTAGAGTTGCGACTGCCTTGCGAGAAACAGCGTTAGTCGTGTCAGTGTTATTTATTCTAAATATATTAATATTCAGCAACGTGTTTCAAAGAGATTAATCTCCCCATTTCCCAAGATTCCTACAATTGGGGGCTCAGCCGGGATTGAAAGAGTCAGTGATATTAGCGTTAACACATAGCGACTGTATTAGTGACTTAGTGACTGTATTAGTGATTTAGCGACTGTATTAGTGATTTAGCGACTGACAATTAGCGAGACATTACAAACTTTGTGCGTGCCGATGAGTGAAGTGGACCTGAGTAATTTAAAAGTGATACAATTGAAGGAACAACTTAGAAAACTAAATCTGCGCACTAACGGATCAAAAGTCGAGTTGATAGCCAGAATAATGGGAGCAACAAAAGATTTGGAAAATCCCACATCTTTGGCGAACACATGTTGGAAACAAATCAAAAATTCTCTAAACTTCTGCCTATTTTTCTCATTCAAATTCACTGAATTGTCCTCAAATATCGATTTTAAATATCCAGGCAAATCGGACTGTTCTCCTCTACCGGCCGAAGTTGATCCGTCAGGTTGCGAAAACTCAACATAATCGTCCCTTACTTCCACGACATCGACCTTGGCCACTTCAGCCTTCTCATTCATCCCTCTGTCCTCTCTGACAGCGCTACATTCGTTGCTCAACGTACTCAATGAAGGAACTACGGATTCATTAGCAATCGCAGAATCGACTACGGCTATACTTGTTTCTTTCGGACTTCTAAAACTACAGCCCACAAAATCAACGTTCTCTCCTCCATCAACAGAAAAACAATTCTGCTTCAAATCTAACGAACAATTATGTTTCGTCAAGAAATCCAGGCCTAAAATACAATCGTCCGAAACATCAACAACATAGAATACATGTTTAGTATTAAATTTTCCGATCCTGATTTGAGCTTCTTTGACGCCGAAAACTCGGACAGATTCCCCCGTAACTGACATCAAGTTCATGTCAGATCCTTTCGTGTCACTCTGTGACGTACCTCTCACAAGCGAAACCGCCGACCCGGTATCTATCAAAAACTTCTGTGCAACCTCGTTAAAAAAACCTTCTAAGCAGATACCGTTAGAATTGACCAAGAACGGGGGATTTCCTTTATGTGCGATAATCGGGGTCTCCGCAATCCCCTTTACGCAGGCCCCCTTTCGTTTCCCGAAAAAGGAATTCTATCCTCTTTAAATTTTTTGCTCTGCAAATTTTGAAACCGTTGACTTCCAGAATTTGAAACTAAGTTAGCATCGGAACAATTATAAGATAGATGTCCTGGCTTTCCGCAGTTCCAACAAACGATCCCGTTATTTTTGCGATCCACAATGTAGTTCTGAGGACCATTATTGTGGCCATTCCGAAATTCCTGGCGCCGAGACTGAAAGCCAGACTGTGTCTTAGTAAAAGGCTCAACACGACGATTACTCGAACTAACAGTTTCAAATCGATTTCTATCATAAATGGAATGATACAGAGCTTCTGTTCTCAACGCTACATCCAGCACCGCCCCCAACGAAGTGGCATTAATCGAAGCGAGGGTGACGTCCTTCCTCAAATTATTATCTCTTATTGCTTCGACAAATTTTTCTCGCGCCTGTTTATCCTGACAATCGAGAGACAAATCTGCGAAGACCGAGCGAGAAAGGAGGCAGATCTGTTCTGCCATAGCTTGAAGAGACTCTCCTGCCCCTTGTTTATAATTATGAAATTTGTAACGATTTAACTGGGCCAAGTGTTCAGTGCCGTAACGAGCATTCAGACCAGCAACCAACGCGTGGAAATCGGTCCGTTTCGATTCTTCCACGCATGTCAGTACCGAGAGAGCTTCCCCTTCGAGCGAATCCAACAAAGCTATTTCTTTTGTTCGTTCGTTCCAATTATTGACCTTAGCCAAACTCTCAAATTGTGTGAAGTACTGTGTCCACGAACACGACCCATTGAATTTCGCGGGTTTAGCGCGATAGGGGACAGAGGACATACTATAAACATTACCGGTCCCACAATCCGCTACACTGTCATCCACGCGAACATCACTATTTCCATTATTTGAAACACGCTGACCAGAAAAGTGAGAAGTAAAAGTCTCGAAAGAATTTATAAATTGATCAAATCTGGCCTGATATTCCGCCAATCTCTCCTCAGAGCGCCCTGCCAGTCGTTCGACCTGCCGTTCCAAGGCAGCAAACCGCTCCTCCATGCAAGCCTCCGAATTCAAAATCTGTCGGCTCCGGACGTTGCCGGTTCCCTCACAACTCGCCGCCAGAGAAATCCCACTTTTGACACCAGTGTTACGGGTTCGGGGCATCTTTAAAGAATAAAACGAGTGAAATACCAAAGAGACCTTTATTAGATAGAGGAGGAGTACTTAGCTTTGCGACTTCCCTCAGTGACGTTCGTCAACCGACTCTGTCATGTCTCCGTTGTATCGTCGTCACTAAGACGACGCGGCAACGAAGACCATTCGGCGCAATGTCTCGATATCGAAACATATCGATACTCGTAACAATATTATAACCTTCGCGTTCATTGTTTATTTTCTCATTACAAACGTGAAATAAAATAATAAAATTACGTTCCGAGTCAATAATTGTTTTATTAAGTATAGTAATTATTTAAGACTTAGAAGAACGTATATACAAAAATCACGCGCACTGTGCACATTTCTGGCGCATGCTTCCGTTCGGTGACGGTTCTTCGGCGGACTGGACTGCCGAAGCGAAAGGGTTAACGTTGCAACATTGCAAACAATATTCTCTTCTCGACTTCGAAAATCGATACTGTTCGGATGCTATCGTGGCACTCGACGGCCGGACAGCATCGACGGAGATCGAATACCCAAAGTATTGTCACCGGATGCCCACCTCTCAGCGGATGCATTGGCATTCCCGGTGGTGTAGAGGGGGGTGTAAACTGTTCGGGTGTTAGGTAACAAACACCCGCCGTGTGCGGCTCTTAGCGTTTGACGCGTGCATCTCATGTTTCTCTCAAGTGGCCTTGCTACGGTTCGGGTGCGTATGAATATAGAAAACATGGTAGTATCGGTACTAGCGTTCGTCTCCGGAAAATATGAATAGACCCTTATCCAGATCCACGGTCGCCGGAACCGTCTGGACCCGTTCCCTGAACCCGTCTGATCCCGGTCAGAGGAAAAATTGGATACTTACGGCGAACCAATGGTCCTTTCCGCACAACTGCGAGCCAACCCACGCCTGCCTGTAGTATCTGGCCAGCAGGATCCCGATCGACGCCGTGCCGATCCAAGAAGCCAGCATCAGCGCGCCGTGCACACGAATCAACACGTTGCTCGCCGTTGCGTAACCACCCACGTCCGATAACCATTTTGCACCGCCGGTCGCGTCGAACGCCGTGTCATGGAAACCAACCCCGTTACCTAAACATTCACACGTGCATCAGACATTTTTGTTCCCCGAAGAAAGATTCGACTACCAAAAACACGCTATTGCATAGCCCCCATTACAAGGCCCCCCTACCGCACCGACCCTCATTGCAAATCCTCCCATTGCAAGTCATATAGTCCCGATTTCATAGGGTCCCAATTGCATTAAATCCTAATTTTGTAGGGTCCCAATTTTATAGAGCCTCCACTCAGTGGATACTGAGAATGTATGGCATAAAAATTGAATAAAGTCTTCAGGTGTCCAATGAGCTAATAAATCCTGAGAATTTCAATTGAGATGAACAATAATGATAATGTGAATGATGATGGATATTGAAAGGGGATAATTGCATACTTTTGAGAGTCTTGCCAGCAGCGACCAGAAGATTGTACGGTGTGTTGACGAGATCGTATTCCCGAGCCTGAACGACCGTCGTTTTCTCTCTCCAAAAAGCACAAGAGATCACGTCGTCCTTGATGGAGCTCGACTCCATCAGAACGGCTCCTTCCTGCTGTAAAGGAAATCGGAAATAGGAGCAAGGTCGCCACGGTGTTTCTTACAAAACCGCGGCCCGCGGCCCCACGCAATCGTTCCCATGGAGTATAAATGAGTAGTTCAGATTATACCGAATATTTCGTTAGTTTTTAATAGGAAAATGAGCGAGTCTCTTCATCGTCGATCGTTTTCTCTTACGGTATGGTTAAGATGAATTGAGAAATGGCGAGTCCAACGAGGAATAAATTAGTGACAGCATCGGCAGTGTCCACAGCAAGTAGAAACAACGATGGCGAAATATATTAGCGAGATTTTATTCAATAGCACGGGTGCCCGATGAATATTTAAACGCAATTTCCTTCTAAATGCTGTCGCGTCTGCAGAAACCCCCTCTTGCTTTGTAGTCTTAATTTTGTGTGCTCTCCAGAACCGTTGCATATACCTAGAATTACAATGTAGAAGCTCCTTTCTACCTGCAATCATCAGGTTCATGACGAATAAACGATAATTTGATATGCGTAAAATTACCGTTGCCAATATTAATTAAACTCCATTTTTAACACCATTTCCTATCTTCCTTTTTCGACAAGAAACCCCCACTGCGTACGACGTCGTCCCACAAGCTAGGCAGTCACAGGGGAAAGGAGAATCGTAGCTGTCTCATTCTGCCGCGCTCAGTTTCGCTCGTGTGCTTCTCTACGCGATGGACGTTGGTGGAGGGGATTGGGCGCAACGAAGAAAGCAAGCGAGGCGAAGCGCGGCAGAATGAGACAACAAGATTTCCCGGAATTTGTTTAGAATTTTGTTTTCAATTGATTTTGCTGTCATTCCGAGGAGATTGTAGAGGGGGAATGGCGGGAGCGTCGTGTGACTCGCGGCGGAAAAGAAGTTAAACAGCCCTGATTTATCTGATCTCAAACCACCTGCGTGTCACAGAATATTAGAAAATCGAGATCATTTTCAATTTTTAATTATTCCAAGCACTTAAAACATCTAAAGAATTTAAATAGATAAACTATTGAATACAATCTATATATTCGCCAAGAACTGGATTAATTGGAGGACCTCTCTGGTGGAGCAGAGATATCAAAATACATCAAACTATATAAAAATTCACGATGGAATCAACGTTGATCGCATCCTCTCGAAAGCATAGCAGTTTTAACCGTTCCAATTACAAATCGAACAAGTTTCAATCAATTGTTCGTTGCGGTGTTGTAACCGAGCTCATTGTTTTGACGGATCGTTATATCGCGTAACGGTATAATCGTGTCCAGGGGAGCGTTTTGCAGCATTGCGAACGGCGTGCAAACGCAAGTATTGCGGTACGTACCATGGGCTGCCGCATATTCTGTTTGCCAGAGTTCCAAGACACGTGTAATGCAATTTCTCCGCCTTCGTTCGTACACTCGACCACGCTGTTGTCACAGGGACCACACCTGATTATGGCCCGTTGCACACGGCAACACCTTCGTTGCACACGGCACCACCTTCGGAGAAGTCCTGTTGATAAGAAGGGATCAAATATCCTCAGCGGTCAGTTGTCTCCGACGGTATAAGAGGCCGCCGCCCCAGGGCACGAGCGTTCAGTTTTGTTTTAGTATCGCCTACGTACGTTCTCCGTGTATTTCAATCATTGTAATAATCTTTGTAACTAACTGAGTGGTACTCAACTCCGGTTGAGCAATAAAGTTTTTTTTTTTATATTTTCTTCTTGATTATTACGTGACACTGTCATCGCCCTGCGTCAGACAGAAAGGATTACATAATCGGTGCCTTTCAAGTTATGGAAATCACGGTTACTACGGCAACGCGTACGCTTTAATCCCGTAAATTCAATTAGCATGATCGTTGCAAAACGCCTCGCGTTTAGCAAGTGTCTCGGTGCGGGATCCGTGGTAATTAGCACGGGACAATGATAAAAATTGGCATGTTTATATCTATAATGAAACAGTGAATTAATTTTCAAATAATCGAGTTGTGTGCGAAGATCAATTAATTTTGCAAACGCGTATTTTTACAGGAGTAAGCATTTTTGTACAGATATATAGATTTTTATGGATTATTTTGCAAAAATTGCTGTTGGAAAAGGTATATCTGATATTGGAGGGTTTATTACGCTTCAAACGGTGTAAGGATCTCGTATGATCTCTTTTTTATTTTTCTGTAGTGAGATTTAGGTCAAGGATGCCATGAATGCATTATTCGCGATCTTTTTGTGACAAACTCAATTTGTAGGGACTCGCATTGGGCGACGGTTTTATGGCAGGGGCCTTGACATTTGCCAGCAGACCAGGTACGTGACTTTTCGTAGTTTGGCTACGGCAATGGGCCTGTCATGGCCACTTAGCTAATAATGTTACCGTCCGTGCCTGGGTCCCGTCAATGCGTCCCTTGTCATAAAACACTCGAAACCGTTCGCCCCTTAGGCTCAGCGCATCCGGGTGCTTGAAACTGCAGTTTGAATAGTTTGCACATGTTTGGAAAAACCCAGGGTTCGGTCGCCAAGCGTGTGTGGCCTTGGCGCACCCTGGGCCTGCTTCAAGCACCCAGCCCCTAGATCCTCCCGCCAAACCCCCGAAGCAGGGTTAAACTCTAGAGTAGTGGGGAGAACCGAGCTTAGCTTTTTGGTAACTCGTGTTCTCCCAGTTAGATCGCTCTGGAAGTCCAACTAGCTCGGTATAGTTCTTTAGATACATGGTTTGTAGCCTCGACGGGATTTGGCTCCTTCCAGCAGCTTTCTCACATCCTTAGTTTGAATTATAGTTTGTTTGCTACAATATCGAATTCCATTCATTTATTTCCTTCCGACCATTGGAAGGTGGTCCTTCGAGTCATCCATAGTTAAATAGCGGGCACCTCGCAGTGCAAAAACATTGTTACGTCCCAGGTAGGACGGATTATGATTTTTATGAGATAGGACGCAGTTTTGAACCTACCTGCATTCACCGGCTACGGTTCGGGAAATTGAGGATTCTTTAAATAACTTGTATTCTTATTTTCCAAAAACAAACAAAATTATTGATTTATTCAATATTAGATGCTGAATCAGATATTTTAAATATGATTTGACAAATAGAGATTATGTGTAGTTAACGCATAAACTAGATAGCTTACAAATATTTCGTTCAATAATAATAATGTTAATTTACCGAGTTGTTGGGTTCGCTTCGTTAAGTGGACACCGCAAGTCCACAAGTCGCAGGTTCCGCAGATCGCAGTTACCGCAGGTCGGAAATACCGCTAATCGCAGTTGTTGCGGTTCGCAGGTAGTAGGTTGCAGGTTCTACCAATTCCAATATCGCAGCCGCAGGTCGCAGATTTCACCAATTCCAATTATCGCTTCTTTTAAACTTTATAAAACTTTCACTGAACTTGAACTTTACTGAAACTTTATTAAAACTGAATGGACACTTCTATGACGGACTGGTCTGGTCCAAACTTTATGACAGAATGATTGGTCTTTGAAGTATTGGTTCCCTTTTATAGGATGGACAGTCCATTGTTTCAATAGGATATTGATTTGATTTTTTTATCTAATGCGCGTCATTCTTACCATGGGATTAGTGTTCCTTCTTGGAACTTGGCGCAACTGGACACACTTTCTGTTTATTTTTCGGGGTGACATCGATCTTTGCTGCGTCTCTCGCAGGAGGATAATTGGAATGGTTTTGTTCGCTATCTAATTTTCTAGAAATTTTAACGCCTATCCTAATTGTAAGAAAGTATTAGAGAGATAGATAACGCGATATCGTTAACTTAAATAAATGTGGGCGTATTACAAAATACTATGAATCTTTATTCACGACAACTGTACACGACGACAGTCAGAATCAGAATGTCCTGCTGTCCCAAAAATCCTCAGCCGTGAGAACGCCTTCGACAGTATGCCTCCTTGTTTATGACACCCCCAAGCTAAAGGACTTTCCCTTGTGGAAGGGCAACGCGCTGACAAAAACCACATGGCCTGCCTCGACCGTTTGCTTACTTCGATTTTTCTAACATAATCCTATTTATTTCCTTCTCCTTGTGTGACATTATTGGGTTTCAACAATAGTTCATAATAATTCTTTGTCTGAAGTTTTATTCGTTTGATTCTTAAGCGGTCGAATCACCGGACATGACACCATCTTACTTCCTAGAATCTTATCTTAATCTTATTTATTCTTCTCTCCTCGCGTGGCATAATTTTTATTTGAAGTTTTTTTTGTCTTATTCTTGGGGATCGAACCACCGGACGTGACAACATCAAAGGCCTGAAAGATCACCAAGGATCAACCACGGGCATAAACATATTGCCTCTATGTTTAACCCGTTGTCATTCGTCTCTTGCGCATGTGTGGCCTGCCACAGCGGTGGCTTACCAGACACTTTCAACTCATCCAGTAACACCTCGTCGTCAGAGATTAGGTCGTCATTATTGTCGTTGACCATCATAGCATCCATATCGTCCAGGTCATTATCTAAAGCTAACGTTTTCCTCTAATATTTTCCTCTATCTAAACTTTTAGATTTTTCAATATATCCTCATAAAATTGTGACGAGCGAATGGAGGAGATTTTCCT